>NW_022631191.1:926104-1580980 GCF_010015895.1 Lontra canadensis | reverse complement strand
TTAAAAGCTGTAAAAAAAGAGAAAATCTTAAAAGATGACAAAGGGGAAAAAAGAGACTCATTATATAACATGGAACAAAGATAAAATATAACAGCACATTTCTCTTCAGAAACAATGGGAACCAGAAAAAAGTGGAGCAACATCATTAATGTAGTGAAAGAAAAGAATTGTCAAACTAAAATTGAAAACAGACAAAATGATATTCAATAATGAAGACGAAATAATGCCCTTTTTAAGAGATACAAATTCTCAAAGAATTCATCAGCAAATATGCAGGATTACAAAAAAAGATTTTAGGGGCACCTGGATGGCTTAGGTAGTTAAACATTTGACTCTTGATTTTGGCTCAGGTCATGATCTCAGGGTTGTGAGATCAAACCCCACATCAGGCTCTACGTCAGGCATAGGGTCTGCTTAAGATTATCTCTTTCCCTCTCCCTCTGCCCTCCTCCCCACTCACCCTCTCTCTCTGGGAAAAAAAAAGTGTTTTAAAAGTCCTTCAGAAATAACATCAGAAATGAAATATGTGTATAAATATAAGCCACCCATTTTTTAAATTTTAAAAATAACTTTAAAAATGGACAGTTTATGGCAAGAATAATATTATATTGGGGGTTATAACATAAATAAAACCAAAATATATGCCAACAAATGCAAAAAAAGGCTGGAAGAAATAAAACAGGATTATACTGTTGTAAAATTCCTATACTCTATTCAAAGTGGTATAATATTACTTGAATACATTGTGGTAAATTGTAGATATATACTATAAACCCTGAATTGACTACCAAAATAAAAATATGGCAAATAAGCCAAGAAATTAACAAAGGAGATAAAATGGAATTTTAAAAAAACTACTGTGTTTGTCTAAAACAAAGCATAAGAAGGGAATACTGGGAATGAAGAACAGATTGGACAAATAGTAACCAAATAGTAATATGCACTATGTAAACCCAGACCAATAATCATATTAAATGTAAAGAATCTAAATGACTCCATTAAAAGACAATGATTATGGGGTTAAATAAAAGCAGGACTCAATTATATACTGCTTGAAAGAAACCCAATTTGAATGTAAAGGTACAAATAGGTTAAAAGTGAAAGGACAGGCCATTCAAAGGATTCCACTTCCAGAATGGCAATGCAAGGAGTTCTGTGGACTAATAAAACATTTATTAGTCAAAACATTTAAAGTCTCCAGAAATTGTCCTAAGGGAATACAACAAATAAGGAAACATTTATTCAAGAAAAGTTATTAAATCTTACAATGATAGTCTGTGGCACTTGAGCCATGACCCATTCCATCCTCCACCCCCCAACTCAGCTAGATGGAAGGTCCACTTTGGGAGGATGTGGCCACAAAAATGGAGCTCCCTCTCCATTCAGCTCCCAGTCAAGGGACACAGTATCACTAGAGGGGGCAGGATACCAGCATTTCTCATTCACTCCCACTCCATTGCAGAGGCCAAATTCCTAGTGAAAGTGTCTAAAAGGTCTGGTGTTCCCTTCCTCTATCCAGCCCCCACTCATAGGGTGGAAACCTTGCCCCAGGCACAACAGGCCAAAAATACTAGAGTCTCTGTAGCCTTTGCCCCAGCTCACTCATGAGAAGACGTTTCAGTTGGGAAAGGCAGAAGCTACCACCCTCACCCAGTGCCTGGAGCAGTGGATCAGAGATTTTGCCCAAGGAGAGAGGCAATTCATAAGGGAGAACTCCATGTTGTCCTCAAAGGAACTGATTTTAATTGAAACAGAATTTGTAGAATTTCAAACTTAAGTATTCTCTCAAAAACAATGGAGATCCTGCTGGTGAGCAATTAAGAGAAGGCTGGTAGTTCTCTGAGAGCAACAAGCTAAACTGTCTAGAGGCTCTAGCCAGGGCAGTTAGGGTGGGCCCTAAATCCAATGACAGGTGTTCTTATAAAAGTAAGGTGGAGAGAGATTTGAGACAAGGAGGGGAAGGCAAAGGCAGAGATTGGAGTAATGGATCTATAAGCCAAGGAATGCCAAGGATTGCTGGCAGCCACCAGAAGCCAATGAAGAGAGGCACAGAATAGATTATTCCTCAGAGTCTCTACAAGGAAACAACCCTGCCTATACCTTGATTTCAGACTTCTGCCCTCCGGAATGTGAGAGAATAAATTTCTATTGTTTTAAGCTATTAAGTTTGTGGTAATTTATTAGGGCAGCCTTAGGAATCTAATACAACCATATTGTGGACCATAAAACAAATCTCCATAAACCTAAAAGATTGAAATCATACAAAGTATTTTCTCTCAGCACAATGGAATTTAATTGGGGGCACCTGGGTGGCTCAGTGGGTTAAGCCTCTGCCTTCAGCTCGGGTCATGGTCTTAGGGTTCTGGGATCGAGCCCCGCATTGGGCTCTCTGCTTAGCGGGGAGCCTGCTTCCCCACCTTTCTCTCTGCCTGCCTCTCTGCCTACCTGTGATATCTCTTTCTCTCAAATAAATAAAATCTTTAAACAAAACAATGGAATTTAATTAGAGATACCTTTTTAAAAGGTGTTTGGGAAATATGCAAATATTTTGAAGCAAAATAACACTTTTAAATACTGTGTCAAGGAAGAAATAAAAAGGGGCAACAGAAAAAAATTCTTCAGCTTTATTGAGGTATGATTGACAAATGGAATTGGGGGAAGATGGGTGGGAGGATGGGTGAAATAGGTGAAAGGAATTAAGCGCAGACTTACTGTGATGAGCACTGAGTAATGTATAGAATGGTTGAATCATTACATTATACACCTGAAACTATGTATGTTAATTATACTTGAATTTAAAAATAGGTAAATTTTGGGGCGCCTGGGTGGCTCAGTGGGTTAAGGCCTCTGCCTTCAGCTCAGGTCATGATCCCAGTGTCCTGGGATCGAGCCCCACATCGGGCTCTCTGCTCCGTGGGGAGCCTGCTTCCTCCTCTCTCTCTCTGCCTGCCTCTCTGCCTACTTGTGATCTCTGTCAAATGAATAAATAAAATCTTTTAAAAAATAGGTAAATTTTTAAAAAATAAAAATAAAAGAAAAAATAAAGTGTACAACATGATAGTTTGATATAAGTTTGCATTGTGAAGGTATTCCCACCATCATGTCCACTGCCTCACATATTAACCTGTGTTTTTTTGTGTGTGTGTGTTTTTGTGAGAACATTTAAGTTTCACTCTCTTAGCAGATTTCAATTATATAACATAGTATTATCAACTAGAGTAATCACCATGTTATATATTATATCTTCAGACCTTATTTATCTCATAAGTGAACGTTTGTACCCTTTTACCTGCCTCTCCCTATTTTCCCCTGTCACCATTCTACTTTCTATTTCTGTAACTTCAACTTTTTTTTAATAGATTCCACATTTAAGTGATATCCTGCATAATGCCCTTCAAGGTCATCCATGCTGTTGCCAATGGCAAGATTTCCATCTTTTTATAAAGTAGTTTTCTAGAGCATCTAGGGATGAACCTTGGAAGAGGAAGATGGCAGAGCCAGAGCCAGGGGCTGAGGCTGTGACCATTTTGGTGGGAGACAGAGGCTCCAGGCCCAACATGGAACCCAAGGTGGAACTTGAACTCATGATTGGGAAATCAAGACCTGAGCTGAGATCAAGGCGCAGACACTTGACTGACTGAGCCACTCATGCACCCAAAGGGACCACGTTTCAAACTCCTTTACCAATTTGGGACAACCGATGATTAAGTCTATAAGATCATTCCCCGGCTGGTTAAGCCCTGTCACTAGAAGTAACGGTTGTTCTCATGTGCTATGAAATCCAGGCAGGTGAAGTCCTGTTTGTAGTTTTGATTGCTGAAGGACAACAACAAGAGCAACAAAAATGAGGTGAATAGTACTTGCTGGTATATGCTAAATGTGCCTACTGGAAAGACGAAACTACTTTAAATCAAGTTGGTTTCTGTGTCCGGCTGTGACTGCATTCTAACCATAAAAGCTTCTTACTTTGGAAGCTGAAGTTTCAGCAGCCTGCCCTGATACCATCCTAGTGGCTTTAACTTCTACCCTTTCATAAAGTCCACTTCTTGTTTATCCCTTAACTGAAAGAACTTCAGTTTAAAATATGTATATGCATCTTCACAGCTACTGAACCTCTCTTTCACCTGAACACCTTGTTGACAACTATTTAGGAGTCTGGCTTCATACTTCCTTTACAATAAAGAACAAAATGCTCCCGGCATAGTTTTCTTTCTTTCTTTTTTTTTTTAATATTTTTCACCCATTTTTTAGAGAGAGGAGGAGGGGCAGAGGGAGAGGGAGAGAAAATCTCAAGCAGACTCTGTGCTGAGCATGCAGCCCAGTGTGGGGCTTGATCCCACAGCCCAAGATCACGACCTGATCTGGAACCAAGGGTGGGACACTCAACCGCCTGCACCACCCAAGCACCCCAAGATTTCCTTCTTCTTTAAGGCTGAATAATGTTCTTTTTTGTGTGTATGTATATATGTTACATATGCATATATATGCACATATATAAATATAGATAACCTTTGTGTATATGTATGTGTATATATGTATATGTATGATATATGTACATATAACACACACACACACACACACACACACACACAAACCACATTTCCTTTACTCATTCTTCTGTTGATGGACACAGGTTGTTTCTGTGCTTTGTCTATTGTGAATAATGCTGTAGTGAACATGGAAGTACAGATATCTTTTTGAGATAGTGGTTTCATCTCCTTTTGATATATACCCAGAAGTGGATTTCTGCATCATATGGTATTTCTATTTTTTGTTTCTTGAGAGACCTCCATACTGTTTTCCATAATGGTTGCACCAGTTTACATTCCCACCAACAGTGCACAAGGGTTCCTCTTTCTCTACATCCTCACCAGCATGTTATCCCTTGTCTTTTTAAATAACAGACATCCAAACAGGTGTGCAATGATATCTTATTGTGATTTTGATTTGCATTTCCCTGATGATTAATGATGTTGAACAGCTTCAAAAATCCTACAGCTAATATCATACTCTATGGAGGAAAGACTGAATGCTTTCTCTTTAAGATAAGCAATAAGGCAAGAATGTCTGACCCTGCTTCTATTCAACATTGTACTGGAGGTTCAAGCCCTTGCAGTATGGTAAGAAAAAGAAATAAATAGTATCCAAATGTAAAGAAATAAGTAAAACAGTAATTTTCTCATATAACAACACTGTCTATAGAAAATCCTAAAAAGCTACAAACAAAAACTAAAAACCTCTACCAAAAGAGTTTAGCAAGATTATAGGATAAAAGCTCAATATTCAAAATAAACTACATGTCTATATACTAGCAATTAACAATTGGAATTTGAAATAAAAATACCATTTATGATAGCATTATAATATATAAAATACTTAGAGATAAATTTGACAAAAATGTGCAAGGCCTATAAGCCAAAAATTACAAAACACTACTAGGAGCAATTAAAGAAGATCTAAATAAATAGAAAGGTATCTTATGTTCACAGACTGGAAGACCCAATATTACAAAGATGCATAAGTTGACAACCCAATTATAAAATTCATATGAAAATGCAAAGGATCTAGAATAGCCAAAAAAAACTTTTTAAGGAACAAAGTTAGAGGACTTACACTACCTGATTTCAAGCTGTAGTGATTAAGACAATGTGGTACTGGTGTAAAGATCAGTGAAAAGGAAGAGAGTCAAGACGTAAACCCATTTCTTATAAATATATATACATATATAAAAAAATATATACATATATGTGTGTGTGTGTATATATATATATATATATATATATATATATATATATATGGTTAATTAATTTTCCACTAGAGTATGTGATTCAATGAGGATAGGAATATTTTCAGTAAATGGTGCTGGAACGATTGGACAGCCATATGCAAAAAAAATGAACTTTGACAGTTATCTCACAACATATACAAAAATTAATGCAACATAGATCATATAACTTAATGTCAAACCAAAAACTACAAAAATTTATTAAAGAAAACATAGAAGGAAATCTTAGTCACCTTTGGTTTGGCAAATATTTCCTAACTAGGACTCAAAAAGCATAGGTGTAAAATAAACATTGATAACTTGGAGTTCATCAAAACTAGAAATTTTTCTTCAAAAAGAGATTGTTAAGAAATTCAAAAGCAAAAAATAAAAAAAAAAGAGAAAGAGAGAAGAAAAGAATTCAAAAGCAAGCCACAGATTGGGAGAAAAATTTTTGCAAAGTATGTATGTAATAAAGAACTTGTATCCAGAATATGTAAAGAACTCTGAAAACTCAGCAATAAGAAATCGAACAACCCAATTTTTTAAGTGGACAAAAGATCTGAATAGATACTTATCTAAAGAAAATATACAGATGACAAACATGCATGTGAAAAAATGCTCCTCATCATCAGTCATGAGTCAAATGCAAGTCAAAACCATGATTAAGTACAACTACACACTTATTAAGATGACTAAAATTTGAAAGACTGATGATAGGAAGTTTTGGCAAAGAACGAAGGAACTGGAAGTCTCATACACTGATGATGGGAATGAAATGGTACAGCTGCTTTGGAAAATGGTTTAACTGTTTCTTACAAAATTAAACATACATCTACTATACAATCCAGCCTACTCATTCTTATGTACTTACCCAGGAGAAATGAAAGCATATGTCCATACAAAGGTGTGTGCACTAATCTTCATGGCAGCTTTATTTGTTGTAGACAGAAACTGGAAACAACCCAGATGTCCATCAACAGGTGAATGGATAAAGAAATTGTGGTATATACATATAATGATATACTACTCAGCACGAAAAGGAATGAACTATTGACACATGCAACCTCAAGGTTGAATGGCAAACTAATTATGCTGAGTGAAAGAAGGAAGGCAAAAAATAAGAAAATAGATTGTATGATTTCATTTATATGGAATCTAGGAAATGCAAATGAATATGTTAGTAGACTTCAGGATGGACTGGATATGAGGCGTGAAAGAGAGAGGAGTGAAAAAGAACTCTAAGAATGTGGCCTGAGCACTGGAAGGGCTGGAATTGCCAACACAATAAGAAAGACTGCGAGAGGAACCAGTTTTTAGGGTAAGGACAGGAGTTCATTGTTGGTTGTGTTGAGTTCGAGAATGCCTATTAAATATTCAAGTGGAGATGTTGAGTGGAAAGTTGGATATGAGAGTCTAGAGATCAAGAGAGAACTGGGTTGAACAAACTCTGGAAGCCTGACTTCCAGGACTTTCACTCTTAACAACCAATACGTCTTCTAGCCTCCTGCTCTTGCCCCTCCGATCCATCATTCCTGCCACGGCCAGAGGGACCCTTCGAAACTGCAAAATAGTCCATATGATGACGCTGCATTAAAAATAACGGGAAAAACATGGGGGCACCTGGCTGGCTCGGTTGGTTAAGCATCCATCTTCGGCCTGGGTATGATTTCAGGGTCTTGGGATCAAGCCCCATGTGGGGCTCCCTGCTCAGCTCAGAGTCTGCTTTTCCCTCTTCTTCTGTCCCTCTGCCCTCTCGTGCTCACTCTCTCTCAAATAAATGAATAGAATCTTTTTAAAAATAAAAATAAATAAATAAATATAAGGAAAAAAATCAATGAGGAGGAGAGAAAACAATCTTTCGGTAGCATTCAAATCCCCTAAGAGATAAAGTCTCATCTTTATCCTAATACCCTAGAACTTTCATGACACACCCTTTGCCTTACCAACCTTCCCCGCAACTTCAGTTCTCCCCTGCACCTCTAAAAGCAGCTCCCTCTGACTCAGACTTCCCCAAAACGCTACCAGTTCCCAGATCTTCACCATGCTCTCCCTCTGCCTGGAAGCTCCCTGTCTCTTTCTGTCTCTCTCTTCGTATCTTCTTAGAGAGATCCTATCTTCTCATCCTTTAAAACTTACCTCCAACATCTCAAAGTCCATTTATCCATTTATCCACATGTATAACCCTCATGGAGAGCTTGTTCTGCAACTCTGCCTCACTTGCCTATCTCACCTATGGGGCTATGATCTGCAGGTTATTTTTTCTTTCTTTTACAAGCCATGTACACACAACTCAAGTTCCCAACAATGCCAGTGAAGCAGACATTTTAAATTGTGATGTATTTATACAATGGGATGCTATTCAGCAATAAGAATGAACTATCTTCAGACAACAGAGTGGATAAATCTCACAAACATAATTAAGTAAAAGAAGCACATATTCTCTTAGCTTTCCACTTAAATAGAGAGAAAAGTAAACCATGGTCTTAGAAATCAGACTAGTGGCTGGGAGGGGACAAGGTTGGGGCTTCCGGGGTGCTGGTCATGATCTGTTTCTTGACTTGGGTATATTGGCTTTGTGAAAACTCATCAAGTTGTCAATAATTTTTGTGCACTTTTATGTGTGTGTTATCCTTGAGTAAAGGCAAAACTAAACTAAGGTGGCTAACCATAAAGAAAAGCCAAGAAATTACATGTCAGTTGTAGTTCAATAAAAAAAAAAAAAAGAAAGAAAAAAGAAAAGCAAGGAAGTAAATGCCATAACACTCAGGATGAGAGAGAGGGAGCTGTGATTGACAAAAGTCACCCGGAGGACTTTTAGGGTGCTGACAATGTCTATTTCTTAACCTATGTGGTGGTTATATAATTATTCCTTTAAAATGAATGTATGTTCACTCATATGTGAAATATAAGAAATAGTGCAAGTAAGGGAGGGAAGACTGACTGGAAGTCATCGGAGAGAGAGAAAAACCACGAGACACTCTTAACTATGGGAAACAAACTGAAGCTTACTGGAGGGGAGGTAGGCGGGGGTATGGGGTAATTGGGTGATGGGCATTAAGGAGGGCACGTGATGTGATGGACATTGGGTGTTATATACAACTGATAAATTACTGAATTTACTATACCCGAAACATAGTACGTACTATATGTTGGCCAAGTGAATTTAAATAAAAATAAATAAATAAAATGAATGTATGTTTTATGTACCCTTTTGTATTATATTTTACCACTAAAGTATTTTTGTAAGTATTTACATTTTCAGGATGTACTTGTAAAGCAAATAGTGCAAAAAAAAAAGCAAAGTGCAAGACAGTATAGTATAGTATAGTATAGTATGCTAAATTTTGTGTAAGAAAGAAGAAGAAATGAAAAACACATATTGTTTATTTGTGCAAAAAGAAACACAGTAAGGGTAAACCAAAAAGTAGTGGGATTTATTACCCACAAGGGATGAGTGGGAATGGGTTGAAAAGAATTGGAGAATGGGAATGGGGTACAGAGGATGGGACTTATACCCACGTCTTTGGTTATACTTT
This sequence comes from Lontra canadensis, assembly GCF_010015895.1. Taxonomy (NCBI): domain Eukaryota; kingdom Metazoa; phylum Chordata; class Mammalia; order Carnivora; family Mustelidae; genus Lontra; species Lontra canadensis. The sequence goes on along the minus strand of NW_022631191.1, from coordinate 1,571,677 downwards.
TTTGTATACTTTTGACTTTTAAAATTATGTTAATGTTACACAATCAACCAATCAACAATGATGGGGGGAAAACAAAATGGAATACGAACAGAAACAAATGAGCCCAATTCAAATGAATAACATAACTACACCAAAGGGGAAAAACAGAAAGAACTGTAAAGAAATATTAAGCCTTTGTTAGTAGGTTTATTTTTCACAGTGGTGTGGGTTGACAGTTCTGAAACTACTGGATGTGTATACATTAGAATGCGTATACACTAGAACTGAACAAGTAAGTATATTGTGGATAATGAGAACCAGGTTTCTCACTGTTAGAGAAGGGAGTTAGAAATATAGAAAGGGAGAAGACTAGAATGAACATCGTGGTTTGAGATTGGAATTGGAGTACCAGGATGAACTCATGATTTTTAAGATGATAACAGAGATTGCATAATAGATAGATTATATATATATTATATAGTATATATAGGAATATATAGATAGGATATTCCTAGTATAGAAATAGGAATATATATATATATTTAAGTATTATATATATAATACTAAGTATATAAGTAAGTAAATATATATATATATATATATATATATATATATATATTCCTATTCTAGCTCTGTCCACTGAAATGGTCCAGAAGCAAAGAGTACACCTAATACCAATATCTTGGTATCGCTAACAAAAGGAACCAAGTCTGAATTCTTGGAGAAGTGGCTGATTCCAGAGCTGGGACAGGAAAAGTACAAGATGAGCCTGAACAACTTGCTGTTCCAGAAAATTAAGAAGTGTTCAGGGAATGATGGGCATATCAAAAGGACATGAAAACAAGCTTGAAAAGACTCCCCTTGTCAAATTCTGGGACAATTTGGGCATCAAAATAAATAATGAATGTTGCAATCTATAACCCATTGGAAAAAAATGAGAATCAACAAATCCATATGACAAAACTAAATAAGTGAACAAAGAAATAAATGGAGGAAAGGTTTTTCTCTTCCTTATTATAGAATGTGAGCTAATAAATGTAGAAAGAATAATAGAATTAGAAAGTTACCATTTGGGGGCCCCTAGGTGGTTCAGTCGGTTAAACGTCTGCCTTTCGTCTCAGGTCATGATCCTGGGGTCCTGGGTTGGAGCCTTGCATGACATCAGGCTGCCCGCTCATCTGGGAACCTGCTTCTCCCTTTCCTCCCTGCTCCTGCTCTCTCTCGCTATCTCTCTGTGTGTGTTTCTTTCTCAAATAAATAAAATTGATTAAAAAAAAAAAAGAAAAGAAAATCACCACTTGGCAACCACCATCAGAATAATTATTTCAGTCAAGTGTAGTGGGATTGGGTGAGAGTGAGGGCAAACAATGGCTTGTTATTCCATACACTTCTGTGTTGTTCAAGCATCTCACGATGTGCATGTTCTTATGCATAACTTGTGTAATTAAAAATATGTTTATTTTTTTGACATGCTGAGGGACAAGTGTTTGTCACCGTCCGTGCTTATTGCAAGATAGTAAGAGATAAACAAGTCACACTGAGGTGGCACCCAGGGCACCGTCTCCTGAGAAACAGAGATAACAGCCCTAATTAACTGTAATACTGAGAAATACACTAGAACATTGTGATAAGTGGGGTTGCTCTTGCCTGAGTTGCTCAGCTCAGTGCCAGAAATATAATAACCACTGAATAGATGCTTGCAAAAGGTGAAAACAGTATATCCAGTCTGCTACCTTTGCTCAAGAAAGGGAGGAATGCAAAGTGTCAGTATTATATATATTCCAGGTCTGGAACAGGAAATGCCCAGTATGAGTTCCAGACATCTTTTCATACAGAAACCAAGAAAACTATCAAAAACTACTAGTGTCACATCAAGAAAAGCACAGAAGCAAGCCTGAACGGCTTCCCACAGGCCAAATGAGGGCTAATTTGAACATCAAGCAGAATAATGGTTACAATGGATTGAAACACACTAAATGCATATTTTTTAAAACCCATAAGTTCAGAGTGACCTTAAAAACAAGAAGAAGTAAAAAACAAACAGTCCAAACAAAAACCTCATTTGAACACTGGAATGATAAAGCCTCAATTAATCTAAAAATTGGCATTTGTAATGTCAGAATTACATCTTTATCTTAACTGTATTTTGGATAACACAATAGCCCAAGTTGATGAAGGAAAGTTTTTACTTACCTAAGAATGTAGAAAATTGGTAGAACTTTAGAAAAGTTTTCAAAAAATTTCTGATTCAGGGGCGTCTGGGTGGCTCAGTTGGTTAAGCGTCTGCCTTTAGCTCAGGTCGTGACCCCAGGGTCTTGGGATCAAGCCCCACATCGGGTTCCCTGCTCTGTGGGGAGCCTGCTTCTCCCTCTTCCACTCCCCCTGCTTGTGTTCCCTCTCTCGCTGTATCTCTCTCTGTCAAATAAATAAATAAAATCTTTAAAAAATTTTCTGATTCAGGCAACAATCATCAACAGCTGAGATCATTAGATAAATGGTTGATGGGGAAATTTTCCATGTAGGGATCAGGCTATTACCACCTTAACCTACTGATGACCCTTAACATCATTAAAAGTAGGACCACCAGATATTGTATGCCTCCTGGCGTGATGAAATAGGAATCTCACAGCATCACCTATGAAGTGTTCTTGCAATAATAATAATAATAATAATAATAATAATAATAATAATATAACCTGAATGCAACAAAGCTTCAGAGCTAACTTCCATCTCCAGGAATAATGGAGAGTAAAGAACATTGTTAATGACACCATCGGGAAGCAAACAGACAAAATCAGAAGATGAGTCCATCTATAGCACAACTGCAACAAGTCAAGAGCATGACACAAAGAAAGCAAGAAGAGAGGACCTGCTCTAGATTAAGGGACCCTCAAGAGACACATCAGACAGTGCAGTGCATTCTGATTAGAACAAGCCCACTGTAAAAAGACATTTCACTATGAAGACAATTGGGTGATCGTGGATTTGCTTATTACTAGGCATTAACAAGGAATTGTTGCTATGCTTAAGTGTAATAATGGCATAGGGGGTTTAAAATTATGCCTCTTTTTATTATGCTAAATGAAATAAGTCAATCAGAAAAAGACAATTATCGTGTGATTTCACTGATAGGAGGAATTTGAGAAACAAGACAGAGGGTCATAGGAGAAGGAAGGGAAAAATGAAGCAAGATGAAACCAGAGAGGGAGACAAACTTTAAGAGACTCTTAATCTCAGGAAACAAACTGAGGATTGCTGGGGGTGCAGATAGGGGGCTGGGTGATGGACATTGGCGAGGGTATGTGCTATTGTGAATGCTGTGAATTGCATAAGACTGCTGAATCACAGACCTGTACCCCTGAAACAACTAGTACATTATATGTTAATTTAAAAAATAATAAAATTATGTCCCTTTTTAGAAACGCATACTAAAGTATAGAGGAATGTGATGTGATGCTTGGGATTTGCTTTGAAATACTTCCAAAAAAGAAAAAAATGGAAAAGATGGAACAAATATTGCAGAATCTTATTGTCCAATCTTTGTGGTGTGTGTGTGTGTGTGTGTGTGTGTGTGTGTGTGCTCTTCTCTTCTTTATATGTTTGAAATGCTCATAAAAAATTTAAGTTTGTTGAAAGAATGAATGAGAGCCCTAAGAAAAATTGCAGAATAAATTGGAAAAGAAGCCTGGGGTAAAAGCCTCATCTAGATTCAGTAACTAGGACAGTTAAACATGGATGAGAAATGTACCAAACTATTCCCAGCTGTTTAGAGACCAAGTAAAACATTCCTTATGATAGGATTGTGTTCTTTTTTCTTTAAAATAAGAGAATCATTAATGCTAGGGGCTTCTGGACACCATTAATATTCTATTTCTTGAGTTGAGCCGTGGTTACATGGGTGTTCACTTTCTAACTATTTGTTAATCTGCATGCATAAATCTTATGTACATTTCTATCTGTATATTACATCTCACACTTTAAAATGTTAAACTTTTCAAAGCATAACTGAGTGGTAAAACATGGCACTCTTTCTCCCGATTCAGTATAGACGACCCATCAAGGAGAACACAGCAGCCCCACCAAGGTGTTTTTACCCACCTGGTGGTGGGTCTCAGTCATCTCATCTCAGATATGGAACTCTCAGAGAAAGGAACAAGAGGAAAAAGAACTTCGAAAATCCTCTAAAAAATGTGCTTACATCCCTACCTGCTCAGGGGGTATACATAGGGACAAAAGCAGAAGGAAAACAGGGTTCTCCCATTCCTAGAATGTTGGAGTGGACCCAAGATGGGAGACTGTGGCTATAAGTTTATGACTCAGTTTCCCCTATCTTCCCCCCCGCATCCTCCATGGCCTTGCCTGTCGGCTATTATTTTCTCATAGAGACGGGCCTTTTTTTTAAGGTTTTATTTCTTTATTTGACAGAGAGAGAGAGACAGTGAGAGAGGGAACACAAGCAGGGGGAGTGGAAGAGGGAGAACCAGGCTCCCCACGGAGCAGGGAGCCCGATGTGGGGCTTGATCCCTGGACCCTGGGATCACAACCCAAGCTGAAGGCAGATGCTCCAAAACTGAGCCAAACAGGCACCCCGAGATGCCTTTTTGGAGAACCCTTTTTCCCCCTGCCAAGGGAAGAAGGCTGCTTCAGGCTGGAGGATAGGGTGGGGGGCTTGAATTCAGCTGGCCTCTCCTATGCTCCTTTGTAAGCCCTTTCTTCCTCATTGTTGTTCCTCACTGTTTCCAGTGGTCTCACCAGAACAACCCTTTCTCCTGAGGGCCTTAGAAAGACATGGATTGGAGGCTAACTGAGGGAAAACCAAGCTAGCAGGAGTCAAGGTCAGGATCTCTGTCTTCAAGAAATAGTCTAAAATCATCATTCTAGCATTCAGGGCCTGGCCTGTGCCAGAGTAACACCACTTATCCGGGCCACAGCAAATTACTTTCACCATGCTCCAAGTGCATCTTGCCTTCTGGGACCCCCAAACTTTTGTACAGGATGTTCCACTTCCCTAGACCACCACTTTTTTTTTTAACTTAATCATGATGTGCATGGTACTAATTATATGTCTTGGCATTATTTTTTTTCAAAGATTTTATTTATTTATTTGACAGACAGAGATCACAAGTAGGCAGAGGGGCAGGCAGAGAGAGAGGGGGAAGCAGGCTCCCCGCTGAGCAGAGAGCCCGATGCGGGGCTCGATCCCAGGACCTTGAGATCATGACCTGAGCCAAAGGCAGAGGCTTAACCCACTGAACCACCCAGGCACCCCATGTCTCGGCATTATTATAAACACTTTGCAAATATTACCTCATCTATCCTCACAACCCTATGCTGTAAGCACTATTACGACCCCATTTAACAGATAAGGAATTTGAGGTGCAAGCTGGGTGGGAGGAAGAGATTCAAACCCAAGCAGCCCAGAGCCAGAGTAAATGCTCTTAGCCACTACACTATACTGCCTCTTAAACTTCTTCCAACTCGCTTGCACTTCTTCCACACTTATCTTGGGTATCAACACCTCTCCCCACACTGCCCTGACATCCTTCAGCACCCACAGCTCCCAGTCCCCATCTTTATCTCCCATTAGGATAAAACAATCTGACTGCTTATTTTACTCTTTCTTGATTGAAGTATAACCCACATAAAGAAAAGTACAAAGAGGCATAAATGTACAGCTCTCAGTGAATTGTTACTAAGTAACCACCCATGTAATCAGCATGGAAATCAAGAAACACAACGTTCCTAGCACTCCGGAAGTTTCCTTAGGCCTCCTACTCAGTCCTTCAAGGCAATCACGAATCTGACTTCTATCACCATAGATTAGTTTCACCTGTTTCAGAACTTTATCTACATGAAATCATACAGCAGGTGCCCTTTTGTGTGTGGTTTATTCTGCTCAGTTTAATGTTTATAGAATTCATCCATATTATATGTATGTGTAGGGCATTCCTTCCCATCAATGTGTAGTATTCCATTGTGTAAATATACCACAATATATTTCTCATGTTTCTGTTGTTGGCACTTGAGTCGTTTCCAGTTTGGATTATTACAAATAGTGCTTTTATGAGCATTATTGCATATGTCTTTTGGTAAACACGTATAAGCATTTCTGTTGGGAATATACCTAGAAGGATTGCTGGGCTATGGGGTGTGCATATGGTCACCTTTAGTTGATATTGCTAAGCAGTTTCCGAAGTGATTATATCAATTTATACTCTCATCAGCATTTTATGAGAATTTCATCCAATTCCACATTCTCAGCAACATTCAGTATTAATCTTATTCTTTTTAGTCATTTTTGTGTGTTGATTTCTTTTGTATTTTCTTAACTAATGAAGTTGTATTTTCATATCTTCCCTTCTAATCCTTATGTTCTTTATTTATTTTTCTTATTTTAGTGCACTAGCCAGGACTCCAGTACAATTTGAATAAAAGTTGTTATTGTGGGTATCCTTGCAGAAACCATTCAACATCTCTCATTAGATATGATATTTGCTATAGGTATTTTTATAGATAACATGTATTAAATTAAAGAATTTCCCTTATGGTCTTAGTAAACTTTGTCATGATGCTTTTTTTGCATATACAGAAGTGATCATATGATTTTTTCTTCAATTTTCTGGAAGAAGTTGTGTAAAATTAGAAAATTGGGGGCCCTGGGTGGCTCAGTGGGTTCAAGCTTCTGCCATCGGCTCAGGTCATGATCCTAGGGTCCTGGGATCTAGCCTCACATCGAGCTCTCTGCTCAGCACGGAGCCTGCTTCCTCCTCCTCTCTCTCTCTCTCTCTGCCTGCCTCTCTGCCTACTTGTGATCTCTGTCAAATAAATAAATAAAATCTTAAAAAAAAAAAGAAAATTGGTGAGTTTCTTTAAGTATCCTGTAGAATTCACCATTGACAGTCACCAAATCTGGAGGGCTATGGAAAGCTACTTATTTATTTATTTATTTATTTATTTATTTATTTATTTATGAAGATTTTATTTATTTATTTTACAGAGAGAGAGAGGGAATACAGGCAGGGGGAGTGGGAGAGGGAGAAGCAGGGTTCATGCTGAGCAGGGAGCCCGATGATGATAATGATGATGATGATGATGATGATGATGTAGGGCTTGATCCTAGGACCCTGAGGTCATGACCAGAGCCGAAGGCAGATGCTTAACAACTGAGTCACCCAGGCGTCCCTTCGGAAAGCTTTTAAATTGTAAATTCAATTATTTAATAGTTATAGGATTATTTATCTTTAAATTGTTTCCTTGTGTGAGTTTTAGTGTATTGTATTTTTCCAGGAATTTTCCCATTTATCAAAATTTTGAAATTTGTTAATATAAAGTTCTTCATAATATTGTCTTATATTTTAATGTATCCATGACCCATATTGTACTTCCTCCTTTTGCTCCTGTTAATAGTTATGTGCCTTCTATATATACTTTTTGGGATCAGTTTTAATGATTTATCATTTTTCTAGTTTTTTAAAAGAACCCATGTTCAGCTTTGTTGATCTTCTCTGTAGTAGTTCTGTTTTCTATTCTGTCAATTTCTACTCTTTTTAAAAGATTTTATTTATTTGTTTGTCAGAGAGAGAGCATGCACAAGCAGGGAGAGTGGGAGGCAGAGGAAGAAACAGATTCCCCGATGAGCAAGGAGCCTGACCACACGGGACTCCATCCCAGGACCGCAGGGACCATGACCAGAGCCCAGGGCAGACACCTAGCTGACTGAACCGCCCAGGCATCCCTTGTCGATTTCTAATCTTATCTGTTATTTCTCTCTTTCTACTTTCATTAAGTTTAATTTGCTTTTTCTAACTTTTTGAGATGGATTTGCCACCTTTTGAAAAATAATATATAATTTAAGCTATACATTTCGAAGCATCACCTTAGCAGCACCCCACAAGATTTTAAATGTGATATTTTCATTATCAGTCAGTTCAAAATATTTGCTAATTTCCACTGTGAATTTATCTTTGGCTCATAGGTTTTTTTCTCTCTCTCCAAAGCATAGTGTCCAAACTTCCATAGGCATAAAAATAACCACCTGAGGACCTTGTCAAAATACAGGTTTTGGAGCCTCATATTGAACCTCCTAGATTGGTATTTCTGGGAAGTAGGTCTGGGGATCCACATTTCACAAGTTCCGTAGGGGATTCGGTTTCAGGTGGGCTGGCTGCAGGACCACAGATCAGAGGCACAGCAAGGGTTTTCTAAGGCAGAGAGTAAGTCTGATTCACCTGTATCTCCAGCACCCACCACTGAGCTTGGCATAAAGCCATGTTTAAGAGTGAGCCAGTGGGTGTGAGAAGGAAACAAATAAAAGAAAATTGTTTCTATGGTGACACTTGGAGTTTTCGAGTGCTATGAATTAGCGAACCACTACTGCATCATTTGGTCCCAATTTAATCCATTCAGGATAGAAATATTTTTTTCCTTGTCTTCAAATCTCTGCCTACTAAGCTTTCTCCTCACCTGTTCCATTCTGCTGTCCTGGATCATGGCCTTAGGTATTATGTGCTTGTCTACTGGCACAGAGAAAGTAGGGGAGGCCCTGGAGGTGTCCTGAGAGGGACTGTTCGGGGCTCAGCAGCGCTCCCTGCCCCTCTCCCCCCACCAGCCCAGAGGCCTTGGTGGGAAAATGCCCACAGAACCCATTCTAAATGAGGTTATCTATCCTACCTCGCGGAGCTCTAAGCATCCTTCCCATCCCAAAGCTTTTGAGAAACTTCCACAGGACCTTTCTGCCTCTATGCGACCCCAATCCTTCCCTCCTCTGCACTTGTAGCCCAGGTGAGTTGCTCTCAGCAGCCCCTTGGCTGCCTCTCCCCACCTCCAGCGTGCCTCCCTCAAGCATTTCAGTGAGGCCGGAGTCTCACTTCCCCAGCCAGCTATTGTCCAGGCGGCACAGCCGCCAAGCTAGCATCCACACCCAGTCGGCCAGCCAGTGAGCCGGCTGCTCCCCAGCCTCGCCAGTCCCCACCGCGCCCCGCCCCGCCCCGCCCCGCCCCAGGGAGGACCAGGCTGGCGGCTGAGAGTCTCCCTGCCTGCTCAGCCTCCCTCCTTCCCTCCCTCTCCCTCCCGCCTGCCTTCCTCCCCCGCCCGCCCCTGAGGCAGGGACCGTGCAAATCGTGGAGAGGGGGGACAGACAGGCCGGATGGGGTCCGGCTTAAAGCCTTGGGCTCCCCACTGATACCCCGTCCAGGCTGTGGGTCCCCAACATCTTGGGACCTGGATTTGTGTGAGCTGGGGTGGTTTCCAGGCCAGAAGCGTGCCTCCGGCAGGCCCGCGGTGCCCCCGTTTTGCATCAGGACCCCCCCCCCTTGGATGCTCTGAGCCACCCTCCTCAACCCGGATCTAAAACCCGGGACACTGCTATCAGGCCAGCCTCTCTACCCACCCCACCCCCTCTTTCTGGCGTCCATCCCCTCCCCAACACCACCTCTGCTGCTGCCTCTGGCTGTGGACCTGCACCTCTTCCCCATCCCCGCCAGGCCTGGGAAGCGGGGTGAGCCTGGATGAGAGCCCCCCAACCTGGGGCTCTCCCAGGCCATGGCCAGAGTGCTCCCAGAGAGGAGCCCTGGCCCCTGAGCATCTGCTAGAGGCTTGGCAGAGGCCCCGCGGGGACCGTGTCTTCTGAGGACAAAAGGCGGCGGCCAGCAGGCAGACGGGGAGGGGGGGGCGGGGGGAGGGGGACCGGCAGCCAGGCGGGCAGACGGGTAGCAGGGACCAGCCCTGGCCCCCCTCCCAGCTTGGCGGTGGCATGAAGATGGGGGTGGGAGTGTGTAGTGGGGGAAGCACCTGCCTGGACCCTCACCTGCCAGCTAGCTGGGCACCCCAAGGCTGTGTGCTGCCCACTTGGTGTTCCCCAGCGTCCCCAGCCCTGCCCGGTGCACCCCTTCGGTGCCTGCTCCCCCTGATGTCTGCGTTTTAGTCCAGCCCGGCTGCTGTATCCACGGCAACAGAAGCAGGAGTGTCACTGGCCGCCAGATCACTGAGGGTCCCAAAATGTGGCCTGGGCTGTGATTTATCCTGGGTGAGACTGCTTGAGCCCCCTACCTGGATTCCAAGACAGCCCTGCTGAGAGAGTCCAGGTAAGTAGTCAGCATCCCTCCACCAAGGATGGGGGGGGCTGAGATTTCTCTTCTCTCTCCCCACACATATTTCAGAGTCTCCATCACTGCCATGTTCTCTGTCTCTCTCTCACTCGGTTAGTGTGCCCCCACCCCCCATCCCCGCTCCATCACAAGGACTATTTGGGGACCCAAGCCTGGAGAGTCCTCTAGCCATCTCCATCTTCCCCAATCCCAAATGTCCCATGAGAAAGGGAACTACCACCTGTTTCCCCACTCCCCACACAGGGTCTGTCTTTATCATTGTGGTTGCGTTGGGGCATGAGGCTGTGTTAATATTCCTGTGTGTGCTAGCTATGGAAGGCATGCATGGGAGTCTCCTCAATGCCTGCACCCTGGGCAGGCTCAGCCTCCTGCAGCTGCCTCCTCTCCCTCCTCCTCTACTCTCCTCCAGGTTCCTTGGTCTGCATGCAGGGTATGTGTGTTTCTGTCTGTGTGTGTGAGCAGGCAGGTGGGTAGACATGACGGAGAAGCAGATCCCAGCCCAGACCACCCCCAAGTCTTTCTTTCCTTCTTCCCTTCCTCCCTGCTTCCCTTCCTTTTTACTTTTCCCTGTCTCTCCACACAGGTAGCACAGACTTTTGCTCGCTCCCCACTGAAGATACTGCTGTGCTTCCCAGCTAGGGGGAGAAAGCCACCATAGGGAAAGTGGGGTGGGGATGGGAAGCACTTCCAGGCCCTGGGCTGCTTGATGGCCCTGTGGGGGCCAGGACCATGCCACACAACCCGCAGGGGCCACAGTGTGGGCCCCAGCTTCCATCCAAGGCTCTCTATGTCTGTTTCACGTGTCCATGTTGTGTTTGGGACCCCCAGATCTTATGGCCTTGTGCACAGTGGCCGGTGATCCCTGTGTCTGGAAGGGCAAGAAAGCCCAATACGTGGAGAGCGTGGATTCTCCTGGGACACTTCCCCCAGCTCCTAGCTCTGCAACTTTAGTGAGAATGTGCCATTTATTGAACCTCAGTTTTCCCATCTGTCAAAGAGACTGGTAACCCTCCCAGTCATGGGCATGTGTGGTGATTAAATGAGTTGGTGCATGCAAATAAAGGATGTGCTTAGTAGTAGCCCTGAAATGATATCAGCAAAGCTCATGGTCGATATTGTTGATTATTCATGATTAATATTGTTATTGATTATTTGGAGGAGGAACTGGTCCCTCTTCTCCAAGGTCTTGGCAGAGATCTAGAGAGGACAGCAGGTAGGCAAATGGGGGCTGTGGAGTGGAGGGGAGGCAGGAGCAGCTCAGTGTTGTCACTCTTTCTTTGTAGGGAGTGATAAGTGGTGGCTATGGGCAGAGCCTCCCACCCCCACTCCACTCCAGTCTCCGTTTCCTGTACTTGCCCCTGTGTGTGTGAACACACACGCACATGCACACACGTGAGTGTGCGCGTGCGCGCGCGCACACACACACACACACACACACACACACACACACAGGCTTAAGCTCCCATGAGCTAGCAGAGGCCTGGCTTGCAGCCTGCAGCATTCTTGGCCTTGGTGATGTAGGCGTCTCCCTGTTGAGGGGAGACTTGGCAAGAGTTGGGCCTGTGGTCAGTGGTTGGCAGTGCCAAGGCTGAAGCTTCTGAGATCGCAGTGCTTTGGGTAGAGCTGGGGTGTGGCCCATGCAGCAACCAGACCCATGGGAGTACGGGTCCCAGGGATTTGCTAACCTACAGCCTGGATTGGCGGGGGACAGTGGGGTCTGCTGTCTGGTTTCTGGGTGTGGAGATGTGGTGGAACATTGAATGAGGGGTGGGTGGCTGGAGGAAGGTCCTCAGGGCTGAGGGAGGAGGAGAGGGAGGGGAAAGTCTGAGATCCAGAAGACCTTGTGGTGAGGTTTGGAAGGGGTGGGCTTTGGGGTATAGTGTAGACTTTTCTGAAGAAGCATTTGTTGTGTAAGGGAGAGGACCTAGCCTGTGGTTTGGAGGCATCTGGGCCTGAGAGTGGGTATATATGTGTAACTGAATGTGTGCAGTCTGTGACTATGTGTCTGTCCATGGGAATTGTGGATGTATATGAGTCTATGTGTGCACCAGACCACACGGTGGTGTGTGCAAGTGAGTGAGTGTCTGGGTAGGCTTGTGTGTGCAGAGGGGAGTGGGTATGACTTTGCATGTCTGTCTGGGTGAGAAAATGGGCATGTTTGATTCTGAGGCTGAGTAAGATTGTGCTTCTGTGAGCCAACAGGCCTGTTGAATGTTTAGTTGTATACGTGTGTGTATCAATTTGTCTTTGGGTGTCCATTCTGGTTATATGCATATGAACATGAGGGTTTCAGAATACCTGGGTATGCATGCCCAATTAGGTGAACATCTAGCTGTATCTGTATACATTTGTGTGTATCTATGTGTGCACACGAGTGTAGGTATATCTAAATGGTGTGTTTGTGAGTGTAAGGGTGTGTGTGTGTCTGTGTGTCCATGCATGTATGTGTGTGTCAATATGCTTCTGTGTGGGCGTGTCAGTAATGTACGTGTATGAGTAGGTCCATTTGTGGATGTCCATGTGGATTCTCCAGCATTTTCAATTGTGTATATGTGTGTGTGTGTGTGTGCACGTGCGCGTGTGTGTTTGAGTACATAGGTCTGTAGGCAGACCTGTGGGTTCACATCTGATTAGGGAAATGTTAGTGTAGGTGATCACCCTCATATAAAGAGAACTAATTGTGTGGGTGGGGAGCAATGTGTGCACACATATTTTGTGCATGAAAACATCTTTTGTGGGTATGCCCATGTGTACACATTTGATTCTGTATAGTTATGGCTGTGAGGGTGGGTCTGTGCCTGTGTATATATTCACAAAAGGCTATGTGCATAGGTGAAAGAATGCATTTGGGTACATGTCCAGTTGTGTTTGTGGGTACACTGTTATGTGTGAGTCCAAGTGTGGTTGTGGTATGCATGAGTAGCTAGATTTCATGATACCTGGGTGCACATATCTCAATGTGTTTTGTCTGAATTTCTGAATGCAAGTGTAAATGTGTCTGTGTAGATATGCCTGTGAGTGATCATTAGTGTACATGTGTGTGTATATGCTAGTATGTGTGAACATCTGGCTGTGTGTGCATTTGTGTGAACATGTCTTTATACTTGCCCATGTGTTCATACATCTAAGTATGTGTGTGTGTGTGTGTGAATATGCCTGTGTGTGCCACTCTGACTGTACAGGTAGGTGAATGGACCAGTTTGTGCAGTTTTAATTATTTGTATATATGTGTTTGTATTTATCCTGGAGCGTATGTCATAGAGCTGTGTATGTATGTATGTATTCCATACATACATTTGTGGGTGTGTGTGTATGTCTTTGCCATGTGTATGTGCTAAGTGTTATCAATTCTTGTGCAGATGTACAAGTTCTTCCATGTGTGCATGTGTGTGAACAGAGCTTTGTGTCCAAGTCTGTCTGAGAATTTAAGTATAAATGAATCTTCATTTGTTTGCATAGCTTCTCATAGGGGTGTATGAACATGTGTTGAATACACGTGGTGTGCATTCTTACTATGATTGTGTGAATGTGTTTTTTAAGTACATTTGTGTCTCCAAGTCTGGTTGTGTGCATATAGGAATGATTGATGTACATGTCTGTGTGTGTGTGAGTAGGCTCATAGGAATACATGCCCAGGTGTATGTGTATGTCTATGTGTATTACAATGTTTGTATATGAATACATAGTCTCATTGACATGCAGGTACACATCTGGGTGTTGATGTACAGGAGTACCCTGTGCATATGTGAGTGTGTGAAAATGCTTATGTGGTCACATCTAGGTGTGTGTGTGTGTATACATTTGGGAGCTAACCTCTGGATGTCATGTTTGTTCATTGTCTCATTGAGTGTGATGTTGAGTCTGGCTGTCCATGGACATGTGGAAGTATGCTTGTATGTATACCTGTGTTTGTGAGTGAATGTGTGTCATTCGTGGGCGTTATGTCATGTGAATGTGTGCGATGCCTGTATGTCTATGTTTGCAGGTAAATGGGTGTGCAGATGTGGGACCAAGTTCTGTGTGAGTGTGCATTGCTGTGAGTGTGCCTATGTGTGGAAATAAGTGTAGGTATTTGTACATGTGCTGGTCTGATGGTCCATATGTAAGAGAGAGACATTTGGCCTTGGACCTATGCAGATAGGTCTAATCCCTGAGGGAGTGATAGAGGAGGGTGCTTACAAGTCTGTGTGATGCTGTGTGTACACCCCATCATGTATTTGTGCAAGTCTAAGACTCAGTGACACCCTGCTAGACCATATCAGCTCTGTGTAGATGTCCTACAGGATGGCAAGCTATAACACCTGAGTAATCCATGACCTTCTTCTGGGGGTTCCCTGGCCTCAACCATGTGCTGGGCTTTTGTGGGACAGTTGGGGAGTGGGTGTCTCGGGATAATTCTTGTCATCATTCACACTGAAGAAGTAGGAACCAATCATGGCTGATGTCCTCCTAGGGAAGGGGGCCTGTGACCTTTTAGAAACGGATTTCTTGAAACCCAAAGACCTCCCTTCCCATCCCCCGACCCTTGGAGGCCCAGAACAAAATGGCACTGTTGTGTCTAAGTTTGGCAAATGGTTTTCATGGAGAGCACCCAAATTATGCCATCCAGGCAGAAATCTAGATGTCAATGTGTATGTATAACTAAAGGTATATCTGGGTAGACTATGGTGTGTGTGTGTGTGTGTGTGTGTGTGTCTGTGTGTGTGTAGAAGGTGGTATATTTGGTAAGAGAATGAGAGAATGAGGGGGAAAGAGAGGGACAGGGAGGGAGGGAAGGGATCTAGGTTCTGTGTATGTTAGAGTCTGGGTAAGATATGTATGTGAGACATTTGGCTGTATTTCGGAGGGGTGAGTGTGAGTGTAGGTGCATGTAAATGGTGCATTTGTGAGATGCTATAAGAACATTAGCCTATTTGGGTGGAGGATAGCATGAGAGTTACTGTATGGCTGGGTGGGAATATGTGTGAGGCTGTGTGTTTTTAAGGAGTATGTGGGTATGGGTGTATCTGGGTGGTGCAAGAGAGAGTGGGGGGTGTTGGATGATGTATGTGTTTTATAATGTAGATGTATCTGTGTTGTGTTAAGAGAGATTGTAGGTGTTTCTGGGTAGAGTGTGTACACGAAGGAGTAGAGGTGTAATTGGGTGGGAGCATTTAAGTATGGGTCTATCTGGAAGTTTTCTAGGTGGGTGAGCATATAGGTCTATTAGGCAGTGGGAATGTGTGATGGAATATATCTAGATGGTGTGTGTGCATAATAGAGAGAATTTGGGCACATCTGGGTGATGATGGGGTGTGTGTGTGAGTGTATATATGATTGGAGTATCTATGGATGGTGTGTGGGTGTGTATGTGGATGAGATATATGTATTGCAGGTGTGAGAGAGTATGGGTGTATCTGCATTGTGTGTGTGGAGTGTGGGTATCCTGGTGTTTAAACATTATCAGGTGTTTAAGAGAGGGGGATCTGGATTGTGTGTGTGTGTAAAAGAGTGTAGGTGCTTCTGAGCATGCTGGGCGTGTGACAGCATAGATATATCTGGTGGGAGGAATGTGTAGGTGTAGCTGGATGGTTGTAAGTGTTTGGGTGTAACTGGATTGGGGGGGTATGAGTGAGTGTATCTGGACATCGTTTGTGTGAGGTGTGGATATATCTGGATGGTGTGTGAGAGAGTGTAGTGGTACATGTGGGCTGTGTGTGAGACAGTGTGGGGGAATCATTTGGGTGAAGCATGTTTTAATATGAGTGTATCTAAATGGTGGGTGGGTGAAAGCACAGGTGTTTTTGGGTGGTGGAATGTGTAGTAAGGCATATCTGGGTGGTGTGTTGTAAGAGCTTTGGTCATGTATCCGGGTGTGGATATGTGTGTGAGGGCATTTATAATTGGATGGGATATGTGAGAGTTTGGGGGACACATCTGGGTGGAAAGCGTGTTTTGGAGTGTGAGTACATCTGAATGGTGTGGAGGGGATGAGAGCAGGGATGTATCTGGGCAGTGGAGTGTTTGGGGAGGGATAAATGGATGGCATGTGTGAGAGTTGGATATATCTGAGTGGGATGTGTGTATGTGAATGCAGATGTATTACGTATTTAGATGGTAGTACAGCGTATCTGGTTGATGTGTGTGTGTGTATCTCAATGGTCTGTTTGGGATGAATCTGGATGGTGTATATATGTTTTAGAGGGTGGATGTATCTGGGTTGGGCTGTGTGAGTGGGACTGTTCGGGGTGTGTGTGTGAGAGACAGAAAGAGAGAACAAGAGAAAATATGCGTGTATATGGATAGGATTTGTGTGTGAACAGGTGTCTGGATAATGTGTAGGTATCCGTGTGTGCAAACATACTTGGCTGGGAATTTGTGAGTGTGAGTATCCGGGTTGGCTGTGGGTAAGTGTAGTGTCTTTGAATGGTGTGCATATCATTGTGGGTGTGTGTCTTGATACCATGTGTGAAAGAGACTGTAGGTATGCCTGGGTCAAATATGAGGGCTCTAGGTTAGGGATGTCTCTGGGTTTGAGCAGATCTAAATGTTGCATATTAGAGTGTGGGTGTACTGAGTTGGGAGTTTGCATAAGTGTGGCTGTAGCTGGGTGCGGTGGCTGTGAATGTAAGTGTATTGAGGTGTGTGTATATGAGGATGGGATGTGTATGAGAGTGTGGCTGTATCAGTATTGGGTATGTGTGTGGAAGCGGGTGTGTTGGAATGGTGTGTGTAAGAAAGAGAATGTGCACCTATCTGGGTCGGGGTGTGAGTGTGGGTGTAACTAACGAAGAAGTGTGGGCTTCTCTCTGGCCGGGCGTGAGAGACAGAGAGGGTATATCTGGGTGGCATGTGAAAGAGAGTATATAGGTCAATCTGTGTGGGGTGTGTGAGTGTATCTGGGTGAGGGTGTGTGCATGTGAGTATATCTTCCTAGTGTGTATGAGAGTGTTTGGGTGTATTTGGGTGGGGAATGTATCTGAGAATGTGGGTGTCTCTGCATGTGAGTGTGGGTTTATCCAGATGGTTCGTGGCTGGTGTATCTGGGTGTTTTGTGTGTTTGATAGTGTGGGTGTGTCTGGGTGGGGTGTGTGATTGTAGGTGTGTGTAGGAACATGTACATCTTTCCTAGGGCATATATGCCTCTGCTAGAGTGTCTGTAAATGTGAGCACATCCCTTTTTGTGTATGTGCTTACATGGGTGTGGCTATTGGTAGCCATGTATGTTGGTATGCAGCTTGTGTGTGCATGTGTTTGTGCTAGAGTGGTGTGAATCTGTTTGTGTGTGTGAGGTGAGTGTGTTTCTTCATGTGAGTAAGTTCAGTGGACAAGGTCTCTGGAGCCAGGCTCTGGGATTTGCATCCTAGTTCTGCCATTTATTAGCTGTGGGGCTTTGGGCAATGCACCTAATCTCAATTAAGCCCCAGTTTCTATTTGTAAAGTAAGGGTGATAATACTATCTATCATCATAGATTAGATGAGTTAATATTTGAAAAGGGCTTAGGACAGTGCCTGGCACACAGTAAGTCCTCTGCGCCATATCAGGTGTTACCTAGTACTATAATTATTGCACGTACCTGGTGTGTAAGTAATAGTCTGTGTCCATCTGCAAGTGCAACAGAGTCGTTTCTTTTTTTTTTAAAGATTTTATTATTTATTTGACAGAGAGAGAGAGATCACAAGTAGGCTGAGAGGCAGGCGGGGGGCGGGGCAGACTCCCCACCAAGCGGGGAGCCGGATGTGGGGCTCGATCCCAGGACCCTGGGATCATGACCTGAACCAAAGGCAGATGTTTAACCATCTGAGCCACCCAGGCGCCCCACCAGTATGTTTTTATCTGAATATGTAAGCAGGTTTGTAGTAGTCAGGATGTAAATGTGTACATGTGAATCTTTGTTGAGTCTATACATGTAGGAGGGTTAATATCCAGGTTTATATATGATGATGGTAATGATGATGATGATGTATGTGTATAAATGATTCTGTCCTGTACTAGGATGTATGTTTGTGTTGTATAAGTGAATGCATAGTGTGTGCATCTGAGGGTTTGTGTCTGTCTGTGTTTATAAGCATTGGTGATTATGTGGCTGTGTATGTGTGGGTCTGCATTGCTCTGTCTATGCCTGCCTGCCTCTGTGTGTGTGGCAGTGAACCTGAGCCATATGCCAGTATGTGTGAGCATACTGTGTGTATAATGTATGTGTACCAGGGCAACGTTTGTATAAAATAGTGGATTTTTAAAAAAATTTTATTTAAATTCAATTAATTAGTGTATAATGTATTATTGGTTTCATAGTTGGAGGTCAGTGGTTCATCAGTCTTATATAATACCTGGTGCTCATTACATCCTGTGCCCTCCTTAATGTCCATCACCAGTTACACCATCCCCCCACTCCTCACCCCTCCAGCAAACCTCAGTTTGTTTCCTAAGATTAAGAGTCTCTTGTGGTTCTTCTCCCTCTGATTTCATCTTGTTTTATTTTTTCCTCTCTTCCCCTATGAACTTCTGTTTTGTTTCTTAAATTCCACATATCAGTGAGATCACATGATAATTGTCTTTCTCTGATTTATTTATTTCTTTTAGCATAATACCTTCTAGTTCCATCCATGTCATTGCAAATGGCAAGATTTCATATTTTTTTTGATGGTTGAGTAGTATTCCGTAAAATCATGGATTATAATCTCTTAATGTAAGAGCCTGGGGTGGGGGAGGGCCTGGATCTATAGCATATGAATCAGACTTACCCTGTGTGTGAATTTCAGTTCTTATGTCTATGCATGCATGATTGTGTCTGAAAGAGTGTAGATCCATATGATTTGTTGTTGTTTTTTTTTTTAAGAGAGAGAGAATACAGGAGTGGGGAAGAAGGGAGGAGCAGAGGGAGAGAGAGAATCTTAAGTAGGCTCCATGCCCAGCGCAGGGCCCCAGTTGGGGTCAATCTCATGACCCTGAGAACATGACTTGAGCTGAAATCAAGAGTCTGTTGCTTAACTGACGGAGCCACCCAGGTGCCCCATGCCCCTGGTCCATATGATTTGGTTTGTGTGTGTATGTGTCTGCATGTGCCCATGCATGTGGTGAGTTTTCCTCTGCCTAGGCCTGTATTTCTAATGAAGGGTGGTTATCTGTGTGTGTGTATGTTTGTGTGTGTTTTGTATATCTTTGCATGATTTGCCAGTAGGTGGGTACCTACACACATACCTAACTTTCTGTATAGAAGAGGAGTGTGTGTGTGTGTGTGTGTGTGTGTATGTATGTACCTGTACACATTCACCTGATTGTGCTTATCAGCTGGTTTAAGTCTGGATGTGAATGTAAACTTGAATCTCGAAGTACACGTGTTCCTGTGTGCACTTCTCTGTCCATGTGTGCTGGTGTGTCTATGCAGTGTAACTGGATGTGAATGTTTTAGGGCACTCCCAATCTGGCACACAGAAGAAGTGAAATATCTATATGGCACATCGGAGTAAATTGAAGAAGATTAAGGGGTACTGGGGCTTGGTGAAAAGAAATTCCTTACATTTTCTTTAACACTATACAAATTGTGATGAAGAAAACAAACAATGCAAAGTTTTAGGGGAGTTATTAAATATTGAATTTGTATACAAGTTTCAAGTGAAATATTTTCAGGATTTTTTCATAGTACATTGAGCTCACTTCTGGAAACATAACTTTTATTCACTAATGCAAGTTTGTAACGGTAAGATTTCATGCACACTTCTGAGCCTTTGATCGTGACCGCCTTTATTTTATGGTAATTTGACTCCTTTAAGGACATTTTTGTCATGATTTGGTAAAGTAGTTTGTGCTGAGCATCAATCTTCTACATCAAGTTATTGTGTTTCTTGGTAACCCTGCCCCCCAAAAAAGCCAAATGAAACAAATAACCATTAGTACTTCTGACACAGATACAAACTTCTATTGTGACCTGCTACTTCTTGACCTTGGAAAGCCTGTTGATGAAGGTAAGACCTAGTCCATGGAGGTTGTGCGACACCATTTGCCTTAATGTCCTCCGTAATTAGCTTGAATGTATAAAACATAGCTGCATGATTCTGCAGGTCAGCAAAACTCACCTTAAAAGCATCAGCTTTGGGGTCATCAGGTACCATTTTGGTTTCTCTGAAGCTTTCACACCATACCAACCTTTCTTAAGAAATGCAACAACTAACTGCTTATTCATCCCTCTGTTTTACCTCCCTTTGGTAACTCACTTGTTTTTGCCCTGGCCAGGTAAAGACCCAGGTTTTATGCTCGAAAGAGCTAATGATCTCTTTTGTCTCTTGGTGATCACCACCAACAGGAAACTGCTTGCATGAGTAGGTGGCAGCAAATGGCCAAAGAGGGTTTTTTTTTTTTTAACCGGTTAAAACTCCTTTCTTATCAATAATTGGAACTTGGATAATTCATAGTCTTTGTTTTTTTTAAGTATTTTACTTATTTATTTGACAGAGAGAGGGAGAGAGATCACAAGTAGGCAGAGAGGCAGGCAAAGAGAGAGAAGGAAGCAGGCTCCCTGCTGAGCAGAGAGCCCAATGCGGGACTCGATCCCAGGACCCTGAGATCATGACCTGAGCGGAAGGCAGAGGCCCAGCCCACTGAGCTACCCAGGTGCCCAATTCATAGTCTTTGAATTTTGTGCTTCAAAGAGAGGATCCTTCTTTAAATCTAACACTTCCTTCTTTTCTTTCAATCAAACATGATGTTGAAATTTCTTGTAACAAATGCACATGAATTTTGAATCCAACCAAAAATTTTTATTTTGAGTATTTTAAAATAATTTATGAACCTTTTGCCCTAAGTAGACTCAGACATTGCTCTACTCATCTTACTGAGTCTTTTGTAGTTGTCAACTTAATAACACCAACTAATTTTCACTCAGGGAACCATACATGACCTCACTTCTAAGTTGAAGTTTGGCTTTGAATCCATAAACCTTGACAGTATACATTCATATATTTTTGAGTGTCTTAAAATTTTTTGATGTAATTTTATTCATGTGCTCAAAGAGCCTTTTGTTGAAATGAGTGAACATCAAATCTGCAAATGAGAATCATTCACAAAAATGCTGATAATTTTCTTTTTTTTAACATTTTAATTTAATTTTATTTTTTTCAGTGTTCCAAGATTCATTGTTTATGCACCACACCCAATGCTCCATGCAATACGTGCCCTCCTTAATACCCACACCAGGCTCACACATCCCCACACCCCCTCCCCTCCAAAACCCTCAGTTTGTTTCTTTTAGCTCATAAATCTTTTGATAGAATTCTTACACACTTAAGTTTAAAACAATAGAGAAAAGTGTACTGATCCCAAGGCTTCACAGAAATCCAACACACAGGTGGGTAGTAACTTGGATTTAAATCAAATTCACCTAACATCATTTACTGTGGAAATTATACCTATAGGTAAACTTTTATAGGTGAGTGCTCCTTGGTGCATGAATCTTGGCATTTTCAGAACAAATTCCAGATGTAAACTTCATGCCATCTCAACAGCAGCTTCAGTCCACAGACTAATGCAGAGTTTCCACGATAATAGAAAATATTCGTGTATCACTTTGAATATTTCAACCTTAGTTTATTTCAGTGCTTCTTGCATTTCTCTTCAGGCTCTCTGACCAGTACTATGAATTGAGCACAATTAATCAATATTTAGAGATGCATCAATATAAAATGAAAACCCTTTTGATTCATCAATCTTCTGAGTTAGTGTCATTTCAGCGTCTTTTGACCCATCATCACTGTGTCTCCTAATAGCAATAATTGAAATTGACCTCTTTCCTATCTTTTTACTTCATTGGTCACAAACATGATGTGCACAATTTCCCAGCAGACTGCTAGAACGTTCCTGGCAGAACGCTGAGATACTACTGGAAGGGGCATCTTAGCTTTGCTTGTTAATCATGCAATCCTGTCACTAGCTGGTTAAGCTCTATCTAAGAATATTCTAACCCAAATTAAAAAGAGAAAAGAAGGGGGCGCCTGGGTGGCTCAGTGAGTTAAAGCCTCTGCCTTTTGCTCAGGTCATGGTCCCAGGGTCCTGGCATAGAGCCCTGCATCGGGCTCTCTGCTCAGCAGGGAGCCTGCTTCCCTTCCTCTCTCTCTGCCTGCCTCTCTGCCTACTTGTGATCTCTGTCTGTCAAATAAATAAATAAAGTCTTTTTTAAAAAAAGAAAAAAGAATGTTCTAACCTATCTAATAAAAGAGTCAGATTTCTTAATTTGCATTTTCAGATGCTTTCTAAAAGTCCAAATATTTCTCTTTGTGAGAGTGCTTCATGGCCAGTTGACCAACATAGCCTACTAGGAAATAAAGTTTCTTTTTAAAAATCTTTTTAATTTAAATTCAGTTAGCCAACCTATAGTAGTACATCATTAGTCTCAGATGTAGTGTTCAACAATTTATCAGTTGCATATAACACCGAGTGCGAAGTTTCTTTTGATAACTATTCCATACAAATTGGACACACAGACGGCGGATGAGAGGGCTGATTTGGGAGCTGGGTCCAAATTTCAGACAATCCTTATTAAACTGCTTAAATCAGGGACAGCCTGGAGTTTTTGGAGGGGGACTGTGTTTGTCTTGTGAGTCTCCTGATTTTCCAGCTTTAATTAAAAAATCCATTTTGATGGGAAAAGAAATGTCTTAAAAATTAAGTCTACTTGAGGGCGCCTGGGTGGCTAAGTGGGTTAAAGCCACTGCCTTCAGCTCAGGTCATGATCCCGGGGTCCTGGGATCGAACCCCGCATCGGGCTCTCTGCTCAGTGGGGAGCCTGCTTCCTCCTCCTTCTCTGCCTGCCTCTCCGCCTACTTGTGATCTCTGTCAAATAAATAAATAAAATCTTTTAAAAAAATTAAGTCTACTTGAATATGAAGTATTGAAGGGGTCAGCAGATACTAGTGACTTCTGAAAACTGATTTAAATAAAAAAACAAATTTGAGGTTTCCTGCATTTTTAAGAGAACAGCATTTTGGAAACAAAGCCTTAAAGTTTGGCCTAGCTTTCCCTTTACTGGGTCAATTCAATTCAACCACAGTCAGGCTTTATTCTTTTATTGACAAATGTTTTTACCTAAAACAAAAGGTAATAATTTATTATGAAATAAATTATGAAATCCCACCACGAATCAGATTTTGCTAATTTTTAATATTAAAAGCCAGTCACAAGTTAATCAGTAAATAAACCAAGAAATAATAAAAATTACATTGTAACATTTTTAAAAGAGTCCTTTTCGAAACACCACAATATAGTTATGGATGAATGGTATAATATGCTTCTGAATACTCTGGAATTGGGGGAGTGGGTGAGGTTATAGGCAAAACAAGATCCTAAGTGTTGATCATTAGTGAATCTGGGCAATGGGTGCACTGAAATTCATTACAGGACTCTTTCTACTTTTTTTTTTCTTTTTAAGATTTTATTTATTTGTCAGAAAGAGAGAGCACAAGCAGGGAGAGCAGCAGGCAGTGGTAGAAGCAGGCTTCCTGCTGAGCAAAGAGCCCGACGTGGGGCTCCATCCCAGGACCCTGGGATCATGACCTGGGCCGAAGGCAGACGCTTAATCAACTGAGCCTCCCAGGCATCCCTCTTTCTACTTTATATCTGAAATGTTCTAGGAGGAAAAAATTTTTTTATAAAGGAAGAACAATCAGGGCAATTAACAAAATAGTTATATTCTCTTTATATATGCAACTCTATAAAATTAATAATAATAATAACTGTCATGCAACTATTTTTGTAGAAAAAAAAGTTGTGAAAAAATTTAAATAAGGTCAAATTAAAAAGAAAAACAGGTGTTGTACATGTATAGGCAAAACCAGAAAACCTCACTGACCAAAGAGTGGCAATCAAAGTAATAATCAGACTATCTGGGATGTTTCAACAAGGAGCGATCCAAACATTTACAACCTCCCTTTGACCCCCTAGAGCTGCTCTTGGTCTGGTTCCCTGCTGTGAGCCAAGCAGCTCTGCTAATGTTTCCACCTGTGCCTGAAGGAGTCGGCTGGTATGTGCACGTGTGAAGGTTTGTCTCTGGGGATAGACCTGTTGCAGGGTGTTTATATCAAGTAATGTGAACAAGCGCGTGTGTGTACACGTCTGTGTGTGCAAGAGTGTACACGTGGTGGTTTTTCTATTTGTGGTTGGTTGTGCTTGCACATTGCAAGGGTGTGTATGTGTGTGTGTTGGAGCTGGTATACTTCTCTGCACAAGTGAGTATGTACACGAATGGATATCTGTGTACCTGTGCCAGGATGTACTTGTCTGTTTTGGTGAGCGTGCCTAATTTATGTGAAAGGGTTTGGATCAGTTGGGCTCTGTGTGTTAGAGTGTGTTAGAGTATGTATGTGTGTGTATATATGAACAGTTTTTGCTTGTCTGTTTTTGTCTCTATGCAAATATATCTGTGGATATCTGAGGGGGATTCTGTCTGTGTGTACATACGTGTGTGTGTGTGCATGTGCCGAGTTTCAAATGCATGTGAGTATGGTGACATATGTAAGTGACTTTGAGTATTATTTTGTAACAGTTTTTGTATGTGATGATATAGGTATGTCACTGTGTACATGCTTGTGTCACAGAAGTTTTTCTGATTATGTGAGAGGATTTAAATAATTAGGTAGATTGTATATATGAGTCTCTGTGTGAGTAGGTTTGCATATGTGTAACTATCTGTCAGGATTTGAGTGTTCATCTGTGTGTGTATGTATGTATGTGTGTTAGGGGAGTTACAATTGTGGGTTTATGAGCCATTGCACATGTGTGTGTGTCTGAGTGTATCCGTGTATATGAGCAGTTCTCAGCGCCCTCATACCTAACACCCTATTTTACATACCATATTTTGTAACACCCATTTACTATATAAACATGAAGTTCTTAGATAATATAATCTTTCTGCACATATAATTTCAAAAGAAAATCCATACAGTATTTCATATGATATGCATGTTTTCTGAGTTCTAATACAAATAAATTTATTTTTTATAAGGTAGTAATTTGTATTTTGATATGTGAAGGTTTGAGCATGAAACTCCTCAGGAAATTCAATAAGGTAGTTAGAGGCTTGTAACATCTTACGAGTAAATGTGGATTTGGAAGGGGAAAAACCAAAAACTTGCCCCTTGCTCAAAGTGCAGGAAAATGACGGGCAAAGGCCTAGGGGTAATATTTTCCGAAACAGTTAACAACTCAAAGAAAGTGCTCTCCCAAACAAAGTGCAGTCTCCTCTGGACTTAGTTGACAGCTATTTTCCCGAATAATTCAGGGTATATTAAACTAGGGGGAAATTTGTGAAATAGAGTTCTTAGATTCAAGTTTCAGTTCATTACAAGCCCAAAGTCCTAGGGGATTCGGGACATATGCTGAGTGTGTAGAACCGCCCCACACATCACTGGATGGCCAGCATCCTTGCCCTGGACCCCTAAATGTTAGAAGTACATCCTGCACCCCAGCCTTGTGGCAACCAAAAATGCTCCTGCAGATTTCCAAGGTGTCCCCTAGGGGGCAGTAATGCCTATGTTGAGGACGATGCCCTGGCATTTAGGCAGGTTATACTCTGCCTGTGGACGAACATATACCGTGTGTGCATGTGCGTATGAGGTGATGTCCCTGTGTGTGAGCCGGTTGTTGTCCGTAGGTCTCCACAACAGGATCCTATGTGTCTGTGTGAGCGTGTGTGTAGTTGTCTACATACCTTTCTTAGGGCGTTGGGGCATAGGCAAGTATGTATGTGTTTGCGTCTGCTCACACTTTTAGCCTAGAATGGGCCCAAGCTGTGGCTGCCAGTCTGCTCAGAACCCTCTCCTCACTTGTAGAGTCGCCCCAGCTTTCTAGGCAACACCAGGATTTTGTTCGTTTGCTGCTATTGTTTTGTGTTGTTTTGTTTCATTTTAGTGTGTGTTTGGTTTGGTTTGCTTTGGTTTGCTTTCCCTGAGACTCTGGGCTGCAAATTATCCACCTTCTGGATCTTAGTGTGTTTCTCTGTGTCTCCCTCTCCATCTTTATTTCTGCTTCTCTCTGTCTCTATCTCTGCCTCTCTCCCAACCTGTCTCTTTATCTCTCTCTTCTCTTTCCTGGCATTATCCCTCACCTATCTCTCTCCCTTTGTATCTCTCTTTCTCCCTCCCTTCTTTCCTCTCTCCTTTTGTCTCTCTCACTTTCTTCTCTTTCTTTCTCTCTCCTGTCTCTCTTTTTTTCTCTCTCTGTCTCTACTTTTCTGTCTCTATTTTTCTTCTCTCATGCTCTATGTGTGTCTCTCTCTCTTTTTCCCCCTCACTCTTCTTCCTCCTTTGTCTCTATTTCTGTCTTTTCCTGTTTGTGTAGAAGGCCTGGTCCCCTTTCTCTGTTTATTTTTCCCCTTCTCCCTCCTATGTCTCAGTCTCTTTCTCACAAACCTCTCTCTTCTGTCACTCTCTGTGTGCTTCTCTGATTCTCTTTTATATTCAATCTCTCTCTGTCTCTAACGCTTTCCCCCTGCTTCCCCTCAAGGCTGAGGAGTGTGTGTGTGTGTATGTATGTACACATTTACGCACACCCAGCTGTCAGCTGGTCCGCAGTTCTGTGGGAGCTATCAGGCCTTGAGGGGGCTGAAAGGGGACCCACGAACCCCACATCTCCCAAGCCCCTGCCCTAGGATCTTCTTATGGCCTTTTGGCACTGTGTCTGAGACTTCAGGGTGCCATGAAAAAGCTTGGCCCCAGGTGGCTGTGGCAGGCCATGTTGGAGCAATCTGGGAAAAAATACCAAGGGGTGACTTCCTGGGAGAGAGAAGGTAGAATGGTTCCACTCAGCCCCGTGTCCCTCAACCTCAAGCCCATCCCAGCCCCCAAAGTTCTGAGCTTCTCCAGCTTGCTGCCTTCCCTTTGGAACCTACCATGTTACATCATCACACTCCTTCCCCCCGTGCCCCTGGTCCACACACACCAGAAGCCCTGCTGCCCCCCGCCCCCTGCCCCCTGCCCCCCGCCACCAAGCTTTGTCTGTGCCCTCCCACTCCTGTACTGCCCAGGCTGCTTTTTCAGCAAATCCTACCTGGATGCCTCCAGGCAGCCCTCCCTGAGCCACCAGCTGTTTTAGTCCCTCAACCAACTGATCTGACAGCCTGTGACTGAGGGCCTACTGTGCTATGCACTGCTCTTCTAGAGGAGAGTGTCTGAGACTCTAATCCCTGTCCTGTGGAGCTTTCATTCTAATAGGGAGAGGCAGACAATAAACTGAATTTTAAGTAAATTATATAATGCATTAGAAGAGGTAAGTTCTACGAAGAAAAATAAAGCAGGGCAAGGGTCACAGAGTGTTGTTGATTCTCACCTGAATTACTGTAGGAGTCTCTTATGTAGTCTCCCTACTTAGACCTTTGCCCCACCTGGTTTGTGCTCCTCATACCAGCAAGGGGGATCCTTTTCAACCCCAAGTCATATCACACCTCACCTCTTCTCCCTTGGCTCCCATCTCATTCAAAGTAAAAGTCCTCACCATGGCCTCCATGATCTGTCCTCACCACCTTTCTGATCTTACCGCCCACTGCTTTTTGATCACTCACTCCGTTCCAGGAATAGTGGTCTCCTTGCTCTTCCCCAAATACACCACATGTGATTCCACCTCGGGGCATTTGTGCTAGCTGTTCCCTCTGCCTGGACTTCTCTTCTCTCCAATACCCACATGGCTCACTCTCACCTTCTTTAAGTCTTTGCTTAGATGACACCTCCTCCATGAAGCCTTCCCTGTCCATTTCATCTAAAAGTAGACCTCCTCCACCCCTGGGACTTCCTAACCCCTTTCCCTCCTTTACTTTTCTTTTTAGGAACTTATCATCATCTGACCTACTATACTCCACCTATATGTCTTTTTATCAATTAGAATATCAGCTCCGTAGGGGCAGGGATCCTTTTCTATCTGGTTCACAGCTGCGGCCCCAGTGGCTGGCACAAGTAGATGCTCAGTAAATCGTTTTTCAATGAATGAATGCACACAAGCACACTCACATCTTTATAGTCACAATACTTCCTGCCCCACTTAAAATAAAAACCCAAGTCCGGGGGGCCTGGGTGGCTCAGTCGTTAAGTGTCTGCCTTTGGCTTAGGTCAGGTCATGATCCTGGGATCAAGCCCTGCATCAGGCTCCCTGCTCAGCAGGAAGCCTGCTTCTCCCTCTCCCACTCCCCCTGCTTGTGTTCCCTCTCTCGCTGTGTCTCACTCTGTCAAATAAATAAAATCTTTAAAAAAACAAACAAACAAACCAAGTCCATGTCATGGCCCACAGCCCTATAGAATCTGGCTCCAGACCCCTCCCTACTTTATACCGCTGTCTCCCCTGCCTTCCCTTTTCCAACCACACTGGTCTTCCCACTCTTTCTTGAGCGTGCTAAGTGCATTCCTGATCATGAACAAGAAAGCTCATTTAATGGCTGGCTACCAGCATTAACAAAAAATCGTGAAATAGAACAGAACTAATGGAGTACATTACAGAGAGGGTCAGTCATGTTTTGTGAAACTTTTGGTTCAGTTATGTGCGCACGTATGTGTATGTGTACGAGGTTGTAATGTAAAATGTTTGTCTTACTATGGGTAGCAGTCAAAAAAGTTTGAAGAACATAACTTTAGGGCTTTGCAAAGGGGGAGAAGAGCTGCACCAACTCCGCTGCCCCACAGACCCACCAATGGAGGAAACAGGTAAAGGAGAACGTCCAGAGAGGTGAAACAGCCTCCTCACCCAGCAAGGAGAAGGTAGGAGCAGGAGCAGGAGTGGGCCAGGGGCAGAACCTGACACCAGCCGGGGAATAAATGTGGAGGCCATGTAGACCCACTAACGCTGCCCTTTCTCTTTCTTCCTCACCTTTCCATCTGTATCTCGCTGTCTCTTTTTCTTGTGTTTCTTTCTATCTTCCCTCCACCTCCCTCCCTCCCTCCCTCCCTCCCTCCCTCCCTCTCTCTCTCTCCCCTTCCTTTCCCTCTCTCCCTGTCTTTCTGATTCTGTTTCTTCTTATCTCTGCTCATTCTCATCCCCATATTTGCCTCTCAATTTGTATCCATTTATATCTTTGTCACCATTTTCATTTCGTTCTATCATTTCTTACTCTCTGTGCCTCTGTCTGGGTTTTTCTCTCTGGCTCTCTCCTGCCATCATCTCTCTCTCTATGTCTGCATCTCCGCCATTATCCCCATTTGCAGGTGCAGCCCAGCAGGACAACTGATGGAGTCCCCCAGGACCCATCGAATACCAGACTGGCTGATCCCATAGGGTTGGGAGCAGCCCCTGCCCCTCAGTATGGCCAACACAACTGGAGAGCCCGAAGAGGTGAGCGGCGCACTGTCCCCGCCATCAGCATCAGCTTATGTGAAACTGGTGCTGCTGGGACTGATCATGTGTGTAAGCCTGGCGGGCAACGCCATCTTGTCGCTGCTGGTGCTCAAGGAGCGTGCCCTGCACAAGGCTCCTTATTACTTTCTGCTGGACCTGTGCCTGGCCGACGGCATACGCTCTGCCGTCTGCTTCCCCTTTGTGCTGGCTTCTGTGCGCCACGGCTCCTCATGGACCTTCAGTGCACTCAGCTGCAAAATTGTGGCCTTTATGGCCGTGCTCTTTTGCTTCCATGCGGCCTTCATGCTGTTCTGCATCAGCGTCACCCGCTACATGGCCATCGCCCACCACCGCTTCTACGCCAAGCGCATGACACTCTGGACATGCGCAGCTGTCATCTGCATGGCCTGGACCCTATCTGTGGCCATGGCCTTCCCACCCGTCTTTGATGTGGGCACCTACAAATTTATCCGTGAGGAGGACCAGTGCATCTTTGAGCATCGCTACTTCAAGGCCAATGACACGCTGGGCTTCATGCTTATGTTGGCTGTGCTCATGGCAGCTACACATGCTGTCTATGGCAAGCTGCTCCTCTTCGAGTATCGTCACCGCAAGATGAAGCCAGTGCAGATGGTGCCAGCCATCAGCCAGAACTGGACATTCCATGGCCCTGGGGCCACCGGCCAGGCTGCTGCCAACTGGATCGCTGGCTTTGGCCGTGGGCCCATGCCACCAACCCTGCTGGGTATTAGGCAGAATGGGCACGCAGCCAGCCGGCGGCTGCTGGGCATGGACGAGGTCAAGGGTGAAAAGCAGCTGGGCCGTATGTTCTACGCGATCACACTGCTCTTCTTGCTCCTCTGGTCACCCTACATTGTGGCCTGCTACTGGCGAGTGTTTGTGAAAGCCTGTGCCGTGCCCCACCGTTACCTGGCCACTGCTGTTTGGATGAGCTTCGCCCAGGCTGCTGTCAACCCGATCGTCTGCTTCCTGCTCAACAAGGACCTCAAGAAGTGCCTGAGGACTCACGCCCCTTGCTGGGGAACAGGAGGTGCCCCGGCTCCCAGAGAACCCTACTGTGTTATGTGAAGCAAGCTGGTAGACAGACAGGCAGGGAGATGGTCATGGCTACCGTGATGGAGCCAGCAGTAAGGGAAGGGTGGGCCCCATACAGGAGCCTTTCTTTCTGAGCTCCAGCCCTAGCCCCTCGAACCACCCAGAATCTAGGCATCTTTGCCGACACCTCCCCAGGGTTGGAGACTGGGGTGGGGGACTAGAAAAGAGGCGTTTCTAATTCTGTGGGGCCTGTCTCCGCTGCCTCCTTCTCCACTTCTACAATCTCTCTCCTTTCCTCTCTCTCTCTCTTTCTCTCTCTTCCTTTCTCTCTCAGAAGTGACAATTCAGAAAAAGAAATTAAGACTGAAAATGCAGGTTTTTCTACTAACAGCTGAGGAGACGGGCTTTCTTGCTTTAATGTCTCTCCTTCTGACATTGTCCAGAAGGGGGAAATTTGTTCTGTAAAATAGACTTCCAGAGCTCTTATTGCCCCCTCTGCTCCCATGCACCCTCCCCTTCCGAGTCCTTTAGCAAGGGCTGGATGTTGAGGGAGAAATTCATCTGCTGACAACAGGGACCAAAGAGGGTGCTGGGTCCCCCGGGAGCAGAGACGTTTAATTGCTATGTTGTGTGCGATGTTGTTTTAAGCTAACCCTGGTCCCAAGCCTGGTTTCCTCTCCCTCCCCACCATGTCCAGACCTCCCAAGTGTTTCTTGAGCATCTGTTCAAGAAGTCAGGAGGGGAGGGAGAAGGACCACTGGGATGGGTCCATGCTAGGTGAAGAATGGGATGTGAGCTGCACGCCTCGAGCTGAAGAGACCCGAGCTTGGCTGCATTCTTTCGAGCTGCCTCCTGGATGCCCAGTCCCCAACTCTTCTTCCTGAGGATGGAAATCCACTCCAGCCTCGCTAGGGTTGATGTGGGTGCCATATAGGCAGGTGCATTCCCCCAGGGAAGTGTAGGAAGAGAGCAAAACTCCCCAGAGTAACTGGATCCCAGTGCCTGGGTCAGAGCAGAACTCAGCCCCAGAATTGTCTCCTGGGTTCACACTATTCTCCTGAGGATGAAAAGTTGAGGGATGGCATAAGCTCCAAGGCACTGTGGACTTGAGTCCATTCCTATTTGACCTCGTTTGGTCCCCTTCAAGCCTCGGGGGGTCTGTCTCAAGCCCCTCTTGGTAGCCCTAGGCCTTCTGGGTCCTCAGCCCCCAACTTCCTTTCCCAGAACAGCCCTTCTCCCTCTTCTTCCCTCCACCCAAAATGGAGCAGACTGCAGCCAGATTCTCCAGGTGGGAGAGCCCAAGCCTCCCTCCCAGGGCAGAGTCCACTCTGGGCTCACATCACTGCCAGTTCTTATGGACTGGTGAGCCAAGCTGGCATTCCTTTGCCTGGCCTTGCCCAGATTCTTTGTCCCCCCCCCCATTTGGGGGAGGGGGAGATCTGTATTTATCTATCCTTCTTTCCCTTCCCGATAGAAGCTGTTGTCCTAAGCTCTTTTCCTACCCCCAAGACAGCCCCAGAATTGGGGAAGACTTGACCCAAGAGGAATGGGGAGGGCACTCTAGGCAGGAGAGACATTAATGAGCCTGGCTGTGGAGTGACCCTGGAAAGGCAGGCCAGAGTGGCTGAGAGGCTGGGGTGGAGGGTACCTGTTCTCTCAGTGATAGTGATGGGGGTGCCTTTCCCAGGGAGTGGGGTGGGGGGGAACCACAGGGGTGGGAGTAGGTAGGGTACATTCTGGAGGGTTTTCCTCCATTTCTTTTTTCTATCTGCCTGGATTCACCATTGGATTTTGTAAATGGAAAACTGAAAAGAACAACGCTATATTGGATGTCTTCTCTTTCTGACTCTGTGTGTGTGTGTGTGTGTGTGTGTGTGTGTGTGTGTCCTGTCTGCATGACCACATGTGGGGAGGTATGGTCAAGTGGGACTGTGTCTGTGTGACTTTGTGTGGGTAGGCACCACTGCCTGGTGCACACATGTGAGCAAATGCCTGTATGTGGGGACATATGGCACACACACACACGTACATGTATGCACCTAATTGAAAGGAGACAAACTAGAGTGCCTGCAGTAGGAAGTAGAGTGGTCGGAGAATAGAATTTTAGAGCCATACATATGTATGCAGCAAGAGGGTAGACTCCCATCTTGTAAAATCTTACTCCTTTGGCCCAGGCTCTGAACATGGGGGACAGGATACTTGAGAACCCTATATCTTCCCATAGCCTGGAGCGCCCTGGGTTCCATCCAATTCCTGTGTCAGTCTCCTCCCCAAAACGCAAACAAAGTGTTCCTGAAAGTGGACCACTTTGGAGACTAAGGACTGGGAATTGGGGATCAAACTTGAATGGGGGAAATAACGGGGTTAGAAAATGTCCCCTACAAGTAATGGCTTCTGGAGGGACTGCTCAGTCTGGGATGGGAGCCCTTCTGAAGTGTACACTGTATACATCTGGGACTTTGGTAAGCTTTGACTAAATCTAGAGGAGGGATGTTATGGGGGGCGGGAGGGGAAGCCAAGCCTGGGAGTCTATCCAGCTAGCCTGCTCCCTGGGCACTCAATTTACCGTTTATTTACTTATTCTCTCAGGTGCACAGAATTGAGTTGACCATAATCCTCAGTTCTTGGCACACTACATCATCGTTGGTCCATGCGAGTCCCTTTTCTTCTTTGTTTTGTTTTGTTTCTTCCCCTTCATCACCCATCCCTGATCCAATACCCCCTCCCATATAGGCACCCACTCTTGTGTATTTAATGTATGTCCTTCCAATTCACCATTCATGTGTTTATTTACATATATGTGTATCTGTGAAAAATATATGGTATTGTTATGTGTTTTAATTTACATAAACAGTATTGTACTATAAATCTTGTTCTGTTTCTTTTTTCGCTAAACATTCTGTTTTTGAGAGATCCAGCCTTGTTGCTGTACGTAGATCTAATTCATTCTAGTGGTCCATCTTCTACATCTATCACATGTTTCTTATCCATACCCCTGGTGATGGGTCTCTAGGTTGCCTCCAATTTTCTGCTACCACAGAAAGGCTGCAATGGGCAGTTTCCTACATGTCTTAAGGATGCCCAATTTAGAGGAGAGGAAACAGTGTCTCTGAGGACACTCCCTCAGAGAGAGGGAGTGATTTGGTTAGGGTTACAAAGTGAGGAGCACACCCGTGATGTGAATCCCAGACCAAATCCAGAACCCCACCACCTCGCCAAAGGAAAGACCATCAATCTGGCCCTCCAAAATCTAAAATACAATTAAAAGCGGCATACACTGAGGAAAGGATTGGAAGGAGGGCAAGTATCAAGTGGACGAAGAGAGAGAAAATCCTAGAAAAATCTGGTGGATGAACGGAATCATAATCATTTTAATGACGCAGACGAAGTTACTTTTTGGGTGTGATTATTTCTAGAGCCATTTTGCAGAGAGGCAAAAAGCCACGTCAAAAATCTGGTTCCAAACCAAAGGTCCTAGGTTTCTAAATTCCAGGCTCCTTTAGGGCAACCCTAGCCCCGGGGGCCACATTTCAGATCTCCACAGAGGCAAACGCCGGGAATAGAGAAAGGGACAGATTTAAGAAGTGCGTAGTTGTTGAGGGGAGGGCAGAGAAGGGGGAAAACGATAGCGAGGCTCTCCCAATTTTATTTGAGCACATCCTGCTCCGAAGCTGCGTTTGTTTTTTGTTTTGTTTTTTGGTCTTCAGAGCCACTGGTACTTTTCCCATTGGATAAAACGCTGCGAGGGTGGGAGAGGGGTTTCTTCCCCTCAGTTTTCCTTGCAGCCAATCGCCATGCAGTTTCCAACTCGTCGCTGGGGGAGTCAGCCCGATGATTGGCGGGCCCGAGAGGAGCCAATTGGAAAGCGATGAGGTGCGGTGTTGGCAAGCAGATTGCGTGAGAGCGGGCAGAGGTCGAGGGAGAGCCAGTGCCTCGGCGGGGACTGGCAGCCAATGGAGAGGCAGAACGGGCCCTTTACGTCAGGGAGGGGGTGGGTCTTGGACACTTGGCGCGGAGGGAGTAGGACAGGCGCTGTGGGAGGGAACGCCAGAGCGAGGCTGTGAGGAGAGGTGGTGGCGTGAGGTGCTGCGGCTCAGCTTCAGGTGTGACAGGCAGCGGCGGCTGAGAGAGCGAAGGGGCGAGTGCGATCCCCTGAGCTGTGAGCGCGGTCACCATGGACCGCCAAGATGAGGGGCCTCCGGCCAAGGCCCGCCGCCTGAGTAGCTCAGAGCCCTCTCAGCACGACCAGCTGCCGCCGCCGCCACCGCCGCCGCCGCCGCTCCTGCGACTGCCCCTACCTCCACCCGAGCAGCGGCCGAGGCTCCGGGAGGAAACCGAGGCGGCACAGGTGCTGGCTGACATGAGGGGGGTGGGACTGGGCCCCGATCTGCCCCCGCCACCGCCCTATGTCATTCTGGAGGAGGGGGGAATCCGTGCGTACTTCACCCTGGGTGCTGGGAGTCCCAGCTGGGAGCCTGCGATGGAGTCGGGGTACGGGGGGGAGCCCCCTCCTACGGAGAGCCTAGAAATATTCTCTCCTTCGGAGGCTTCTGGGGGAAGTGTGGAAATTGACTTTCAGGTTATGGAGCCCAGCAGTTTTGCTGGAGAGAAGGCCCTAGAAACCTGTAGCACAGGGGAGTGGGGGTACCAGGAGTTAGCCGGTCCGAGGGGGAAGGAAGAAGCTATCATCATCGTGGAAGATGACGACGAGGATGAAAAGGAGAGTGTGAGGAAGAGGAGGAGGAGGAGGAAGAGGAAGCAGAGGAAGGTGAAGAAGGATAGCAAGGAGAGGAATGCGGAGAGGATAGAGTGCATCCTGCAGGCACTGGAAAACATTCAACTGGACCTGGAGGCGGTGAACATAAAGGCAGGCAAGGCCTTCCTCCGTCTGAAACGCAAGTTCATTCAGATGCGAAGACCCTTCCTGGAGCGCAGAGACCTCATCATCCAGCATATTCCAGGCTTCTGGGTCAAAGCAG
The DNA here is from genome assembly GCF_010015895.1 of Lontra canadensis. Lineage (NCBI taxonomy): Eukaryota > Metazoa > Chordata > Mammalia > Carnivora > Mustelidae > Lontra > Lontra canadensis. The sequence continues at coordinate 1,536,275 of NW_022631191.1, read as the reverse complement.
TATCCTTGTCATCTATATTCATGGGCCAGGAGCCCATGACAAAAAGGGGGGGGTTTGGGGGAAGAGAAAGGGTATGGGGGTGGACCCCTATTGAAAAAATAACTAGGTTTGGTGGAGGAGGAATGGAAGGAGAGGGGCAAAACATCCGAGAAGCTGGACTAGAGATGGTAAAGGGGGTAGAGGGGCACACAGCATAAAACCTGGACCACAAATGGAAAACGGGAGAGGAGGAACGTAATATTAAAAAAAAAAATACATCACAGGCAGTGAAATGGCTAGGGTAAGAGAGGGGCACACAGCAGAAAAATTAGACCAGAGGTGGTGAAAGGAGGAGGGGAGGGACACACAGAAGATGAACTGATTCAGAAATGATGAAGAGGGAGGGGAAGGGCACATAGCAAAGAAATTGCCCAGAAGTCACACCTGGCTCTGCAAGGCTAGGTCTCTGCTTAGGTACTAAGGAGACCCCAATCCTGGCTGGAGAGAAGGGGACTAGAAAGGGGCTGGAGCCCCTTAAGGGGCAGGCAAAGGAGTATCAAATAGTGGAGATCAAGGAGTTAAATGAAGGAAATAAGAGAGTAAGAAGAATCTTGTTCGCTACTGGTGAAAAGCTTATCTCTGGGGCATATACAGACATACATACAACATGTTAGGAACACATGGGCTTAACTTCCTGGTGGAATTACATTGATATAGACCCTTGGCTCTCTCCTACAAAGTATCACATGATCACAGGCTGTTAGCACTCAGGCACACACATATTTTGTGGCCGTGGGTCCTTGGCATGCAGACACAGAGCATCATGTGACTATTGGTCCTCAGCACCCAGACACACAGCATCACTTGGACACAAACCCTCACAGCCAGATCCACAATATCATGTGGACACAGACACCTAAATGAACATCATGTGACTCCAGGCCCTCGGCAACCAGTTACAGCATCACTTGGGCATGGACCTTTAGCCCGCAGAAACACAGTGTCTTCTGAATACAAACTCTTAGCACCCAGACACACAGCAAATACGAACCGAGGCAAGGCAACCTAACACAGAGGTTTGACATTGCATAAACACAGGCTCACTGCATAGTATCATGGGAAGAAAAGTGTGGGTCACGTACCATGACCCACTTGCTCCACACACATCACATAAACATAGAGGGAATTCTGCTCCAGCCTCTCTGTTGCTCTGCCCTGCCTGGCCTTCCCTCCCTCCTTCTCTCATTGAACAGTCACTCCTTGACCTAAACTGCTCCCTCCATCAGTTCCTCAACCACCCCAAAATTTCAATCTTGATCAACCGACGTGATGAAGACATCTTCCGCTACTTGACCAATCTGCAGGTCAGGCCAAAGATACATTTTTTTTACCAGGATCGGGCAAGGAATCTGGCCCTTGGAGGTGAGGGTGGGGGGGGTGGAAGGGGCCTTGGTATGGTGGGGATCCCAACATTATCTCTATCCTGAGCAGGTACAGGATCTCAGACACATCTCCATGGGCTACAAGATGAAGCTGTACTTCCAGACAAACCCCTACTTCACAAACATGGTGATTGTCAAGGAGTTCCAGCGCAACCGCTCTGGTAAGAGGCAGTCCTAGGGAAAATCCACACCCCCATCCCCCATCTGTCCTTGTCTGCTGCCCTCTCCATAGACTCCTTTCCCTCCAGGCCGGCTGGTGTCTCACTCCACTCCAATCCGCTGGCACCGGGGCCAGGAACCCCAGGCCCGCAGGCACAAGAACCAGGACACCAACCACAGCTTCTTCAGCTGGTTCTCAAACCACAGCCTCCCAGAGGCTGATAGGATTGCTGAGGTGGGGCTCCTCCTAGCATTGCCAGAGAAAGCCTTGCTAGGCTTGCCTCTGGATGTTTGGGGAATTGGGAGTAGGCTCTGGGGCTTGTATTCATAACTGTTCCCCTCCCCCCACCCCAACCCTCTTTTTCAACAGATTATCAAAAATGACCTGTGGGTTAACCCTCTGCGCTACTACATGATGGGAGAAGGGGGCTACAGAGCAAACAAAAAGAAGCAAGAAAAGGAAGAAAGGTGATGGTGGTTTCGTGGCTGAGAGGGATTTGTTAGGCATGGGATAAAGATTAGGCTAGTGTCACACAGGATTTGTAGAGCCAAAGGGACTTTTTTTTTTTTTAAGATTATTTATTTATTTATTTATTTGACAGAGAGAGAGAGATCACAAGTAGGCAGAGAGGCAGGCAGAGAGAGAGGGGGAAGCAGGCTCCCTGCTGAGCAGAGAGCCTGATGCGGGGCTTGATCCCAGGACCCTGGGATCATGACCTGAGCCGAAGGCAGAGGCTTTAACCCACTGAGCCACCCAGGCGCCCCCCAAAGGGACCTTTGAGAGAATCCAGTCCAATATGTTTTACAAGTGGGGAGTGATGCCCATAAATGGGGTGTGATTGCCCTGAGGTCATGCAGTCAGGAGCAGAAATGGGACTTTCCCAACCCTAACCTCATCCCTGGGATCCCTTGTAGCTTACTGCCTCTCCAGTTACTACCTTTCAGTGTCTGCCTTACCTCCCACCAACCCTATACTCAACCCTAGGCTTCTCCACAGTAAAAACAGGGACAAGTGTGAGGTTGTGATCCTGGAAGACTCTGATGACTATCATCTAATGGAAGACATTATCAGTGAGACCTCAGACAGTGATGGTATTACTGACAATGAGACCATTCATGACATCAAGATCTCTGACTTCATGGAGACCACTGACTGCTTTGAGACCACTGACAATGAGATAACTGACATTAGCGAGTGCCTCTGTGACAGCGAGAGCCCTGACCACAATGAGAGCCCTGACAGTGAGACCACCGACAATGAGAGCCCTGATGATAGCGAGACCACTGATAATAATGAGAGCTCTGATGACGAGACCACTGACAACAATGAGAGTGCCGATGACAACAATGAGAATCCAGACGACAACAACGAGAACCCTGATGACAACAGTGAGAACCCTGAAGACAACACTGATGACAATGAAGAGAACCCTGATGACAATGAAGAGAATACTGATGACAACAATGAGAACCCTGATGGTGATGAGAACCCGGATGGTGGTGATGAGAACCCCAAAGGTGGCAACCATGGCAGAAATGGCAACAACCAGGATAGCAGCGACAGTGACAACGAAGGAGACAATGAGGGCAGTGATGATGAAGATAATGACGGCAATGAAGGCGACAATGAAGGCAGTGATGATGATGGCAATGAAGGTGACAATGAAGGCAGCGATGATGATGACAGAGACATCGAAGATTACAAGAATGACACTGATGACCCTGACAAGGATCAGGATAACAGCAACAATCAGGATGACTATGAGGACGAGGTAGAGAACATCTCTGAAGAAGACTCCTCAGTGGAGGAGGAAGAAGAAGGCAGTGAGGAAGGTGAGCCTAGAACCCCTCTTGTTTTCCCTCCTTTTCTCTTCTCAGAAAAGCTGGCCCGGATCAAGGCATGAATACAGTCTGCACTTGTGGGGAAAAGAAGCATTTTGTGCAACTTTTTAAACAAAGCAAGACCAGGGAACCTTTAACTTACAAACTTAGCAGAACCAAAGAAACAAATTCCGGTTCTAGGTGGTGGGTAGATAGGTTGTAACAGAGCAAAAGTCACAGGAAGAGTGAAGAGATAGGAGAAGGTGGGTAGAAAACTGAGAAGGACAAGTTCATACACATAAAGCAGGGAAATGACAAACACCTTATAATTCAGCATACTCTCTACCCAGCCCAGGACTTCAGGGAACTCTCAGGCTTGTTTGTCTTTTGAGGATCCTTCACTAGTTCTGAAAGCTGCTTCTCACAAAAATGTCCAGTAAGATATGTTGGGGACATACTGCATGCATTAATATTCTCAGGTGAGAGTCACATGTACATTAGCACCTTAAAGGCTCTGAAAAGCCCTGCTGTAAGAAACCCTTTTAAACATTGTGGAACTTAAAATTGGAATTTCCCCAAACTTCTTGACCACAGAAACTATTGTTTAGTGTTCACCAAAACATGCATTTTAGGAAATGTGGAGAAAGGTTTGCCTGTCGGGGTCTGAAGGAGAAGGCAGTCCTTAAGATGACTCCCAGGTTTGGTCTGGCCTGGATGACTGGCAAACAGAGGTGCCAATTCTTAGGATAGGGAATGACATGGTGGCAGGATTGATGAGATGCAGGGAGGAACATGGAGTTGGGAAGGCCTGTTGGATCTAAGATACAGGTAGCCCAGGCAGGTGATTGGTTTTATGTCTGGGAAGTCAGAGGATGTAAATAAAGGAGGTAATAAGCCAGAGCAGAATCCTAGCCCTGGATTCTGGGACCAGTTAGCATTAATGAAGTATTTACTGTGCACCAGGCACTATTCTGAGTGATTTACTGTTACTGGCTGATTCATTTAATCTTCACAGCAAGTCTTTAGAGGTAGGTACTATCGTAGATGAGGAAACTGAGGCTCTGAGAAGGTAGAATTGGGAAGAGAACTGGGTCATGGGATGTTCTCAGAAGGAGGGGATAAATGAGGACTGGTATGTGTCCATTGGATTTAGCGCTGTGACCTTGGCAAAAGTAGTTTCAGTATATTAAAGGGGGCAGAGACAGACCACAGCGGGGTAGGAGGAGGGAATGAGCAAGGGGCAAGGCAGTAGAGTCAAACCTTAGCTAGGAAGGGGATGGTAGAGGGCGGGCAAGGGAGATGTCTGAGCCTGGCTGTGGGCAGGCAGACCTTGGAGAGGTGGGTCCCTGGGGAAGATAGAAAGAGCTGGAGGTAGAAGACCAACCACTCCTGGGGGTTTTGGCCATGGGGTCTCTGGCAAATTTCCATTGAGTGCAGGGGCAAGGAAGGAGGCATTGGATGAGTAGATTCAGTGTAGACATATATTCAGTTACAGAAACTGAAGGAGGTGCCCCCAGATGGTATCTTCTTTCAGAGAAGGGGAGGAAGAGCTATCTGCCCAGCCCTGGGGTGGGGGGTGGGGGGATTGGGCTAAAAAAGACAGACTGGGGCCTGTTGAGATCAGACTGTGGAGAAAGAGCGGGGGAGCTGCTTTGGAATGAACAGAAGGTTTATTCAGCTGAGATCAGAACTCAGGAAGACACACACATTGACACATTACAGGGGGAGAAAAAGCAACTTTCAGAGTATCAATTTTGATAGGCCAGAGGCAGGAAGCCCACCCTGCTTGCCTGCTTCCCTTCCACTCCTCCCTTGTGTGTGTGTGTGTGTGTGCGCACACACACACACACACACACACACACACACACTGGCTTGTCACACACACACTGGCTTGTTCCAAGCAGAGGTGCTTGGCAAGTGTTCCAGGCCCCCAAAACCCTGGCTCTGGGCTCTGTTCCCTGTTAAAAGAGTGCTGTCCTCCAGCTTCCAGAACAGTGAGAAGATAAATTTCTTTTGTTTAAACAACAAAAAAAGAATGACATCTACCTGTTCATCTAATCACCCTCCATTTTCCCCTCCTTGCCTCTCTCCCTCTTTGCAGACAGTGAACAAGAAGGTGAGGAGAGTGATAACGAGGAGGGAAGCGATAACGAGGAGGGAAGCGATGAGGAGGAAGGGATCGATGAGGAGGAAGGGATCGAAGACTCAGAAGGAGGGGAAGACTCTGATGATTCTGACATGGAGGAGGTGCTTCAGGTTCAAAATGCTTGGGCCAACCCGGGGAAGAGGGGCAAAACTGGATAAACATTTCACCCTTGCAAGGGCTGCCTCTCTGTATCCCTCTCCCCCTGCCCCATTTGCCCTCCCCCTGAGCTAGGGCCGCGCGGCCCCACATTGCACTTCTGGGGGGTGACCGAATTCGTACACGGGTTTAAAGTTTATTTTTATGGTTTAGTAATTGCAGAGTTCTTATTTTGGGGGTAAGGGAAAGGGGGATTCCCTCTTCCTTTTGGCCCTCCTCTCCTGCAGGCTTCTGTGTGCTGCTAAACGTATTTATTGTGATGCCTTGGTCAGGGCCCCTCTATCCTCCTCCTCGTGCTGTGTGGAGTGGACACCCTTGATCCCTAAGCGGGGAGAGCCGCCGTGGCCTTGGGGGGCTCTGCTGCCACCCTGTTCTCCCAAGCCTCTCTTTCTCTCCATCCCTTGCCCTGCCCCACGCTGTGCCCGCTAGCCCGCCTTGGTGTCTATGCAAGGGCGCTTGTCATTGCAGTGTTCCTGTCCCCCTCCCCCCAGAAGCCCCTCCTTGTTCCTTGTGAAACTTGGTAATCCTAATAAAATTCTGAGCAAATTCAAAGTGCTTCTTGTAGTCTTTTGTCCCCCTTGGCGAGCCATCCCCAGGAGCCAGTCTCTTCCACAGACCCTCAAATCACTGTCTCCTCTACGCACTGGTCTGCAAGACAGTGGTATGTGTGGCGGGGTTGGGGGGAAGGTATTGGTTTTCTGCGGGAGAGCTCTGCAGGCCGCAGAGGTGCTGCGTCAGAGCAATGCGGACCATCCTGGCCAATGGCAGGGCGAGGCTAAGAAAGCCCCACCCCCTACCAGCTGCTGCAGTGGACCCCGGCAGGTAGCAAACAGCTTCCCACGCCTTCCCCTCCTGCGCAGGCGCAAAGAGACGTCCTGCACCCTAGAATATCCATTTGTTCAATGATTCATCTTTTTATTTATTGTGCGTCAAACCTTTCCTCAGGCCTAGTGTGAGCTGGGCATGGGGAATCATGGGAATCCATTTTTCTCATTTGCATGTAGTTTTAAAAAAAATAGTAATCTGTCAAGACATTACATCCTAATAATTCAGGAATGCTCTCCTGTTTTAGAGAGACGGTGTAGGATTCCTGGAACTGGACCTGGAAAAAGAGGGCAAAAAAAGATGGCTCGAGCCAAAGAGTGCATAGCGAGAAGGGGAAAGCAAAGGGAAATTACTATATAGTTGTATGATGGGTTGGGGAAGGGATCAGGATTTGGGTGTCTGAAAGGCAGACCTCTGGAAGGCCGAGTTGTTTTAAATTTTGGATAGAGTAACTTTATTTCGGCGGACACCAGAAATACCTCTAGATCCTTTGTGGCTAATAATGATAACATACAAATATCCAGGTTGGTCTTCTGCAATATACCTCCCGAATTTTCCATCCAACGCCCATGTTTTAATGAAAGGCTTCAGAAACCGTCAGATTGCAGTTTCAGAGAATGCCCTCTGCTGGATGCCAGGAGAATGGATTGGAGAGAGGGAGAGCAGTGAGGAAGTTGATGCTATCCCTCAGGTGAGAGTGGTATAATGGGCGGATACGGGAGGTTTTTAAGATATATTTTTTATTTCAAAAGTTTGAAGATTTATAGAATTACTGTGAAGATATTACAGAGAGTACTCATATATCCTATAGCCAGTTTCCCCCCATTGATCTTGTATTAACATGGTACATTTGTCACAATTAATAAACCAATATTATTATTACTAACTGAAGTCCATATTTTATTCAGATTTCCTTAGTTTTTAATGTAACTTTTCTGTTAAGGATGCCATCCAGAATATCATATTACATTTAGACAAGAAGTGTCAAATTATTGGGCAATTCTTTTTTTTTTAAGATTTTATTTATTTATTTGACAGAGAGAGAGATCACAAGTAGGCAGAGAGGCAGGCAGAGAGAGGGGGGAAAGCAGGCTCCCTGCTGAGCAGAGAGCCCGATGCGGGGCTCTATCCCAGGACCCTAAGATCATGACCTGAGCCGAAGGCAGAAGTTTAAGTCACTGAGCCACCCAGGCGCCCCTCATATTACATTTAGTTGTTATGTCTTTATAGGCTTCTCTTGGCTGTGACTGTTTCTCAAACTCTCCTGGTTTTTGATGACCTGGAGTCATCAATGTTTGAAAAATACTGGTCAGGTATTTTGTGGAATGTCCCTCAACTGGGATTTCTCTGATGTTTTTTCTCATGATTAGCTTAGGGTTATGGGTTTGGGGAAGGAAGACCACAGAAGGAAAATGCTATTCTCATCATATAAAGGGTACATACTATCAATGTCTTATCACTGTTGATGTTAACTCTGATCACCTGGTTGAAGTAGCAGTGTATGTCAGGCTTTTCCACTGTAAAGTTACTCCCCTCCTTGCCCCTAGCCCCCTTTCCATACCACACTCTATGGAAGGAAGCCACAAAGTGTAGCCCATGCTTTGGAAGTGGAAAATTAAGCTCCATCTCCTTAAGGGGGAAGTATCTACATAAATTAATTGGAATTCTCCTGCATGAGAAACCTGTCTGTTCTATGAGAGCTTTTTAGATGCTAGAACCAGTGGGCTTTACATATGGGAAAAGAGGGGACTGAGAGGAGTCAGGAATGACTTCCAGGTTGTTGTGGGACCTTTGGCAAAGCCCCTTCCCTCCCTGGGCAACCTCTGTGAAATAGTTGGAATACCAGATCTTGGACATACTCTATGATTCTGACAGATGTTTTGAAGAGAGCATGAAGGCTTTGATTCCTCTGGTTCTGGGTTCAGTACCTGGGACTGTACTGTCAGAGGTGGGCAGAAGAGACTCTAGCCTGGTAAGGGGAACATCTTGCCTCATGGCCAGAGCTGAGAATTCAGGATCCTGAGTCAAAGGCATCTTGTGCGGAGGGAAGAGATACCTACATTCATAATCAGGAGCTAGTCCCAATGACCAGGGGTTGAAGTAGAGGGGAAAACAGCAGGGGCAAAGGGCCTAGAGTGGGCCAGGAGAAGAGGTCAACCTAGCAAAAGGATGCTAGCCAGTCTGAGAGTCAGATGGCTTGGGTATCCTTTTCCTCAGTGTGCTCTGCTTCACAATGTGATTCCACCACCCTCGCTAGAGGGCCTGAGTTTTCCCATCTGCAAACTTAGGTTAACCTTACTGGGGATCAGTGCTGGAGAAGCAACCTGCCTAGAATCCCAAGATGGAGACTAGCCTTGAAACAGACCTCTGAAGCCTGGCCCTCATCATGTCTTCCACGATTCTTTTCTCCACCCCTAATCAAATCCCCAGCCCCTCATTCTGGCATTAGAGGCTCTTTTTCACTCACCTTGTCAGAGAAGGCCTCTGGCTTCAGGAACACTGTTAGGAGCCAATTTTGGGATTCTAATATATTTGGCTAGGGTGCTCATGTTTTGGGTTAAGGCATGGGAGAAGAAGATGTTCTTTGCCTAAAGTGACATCTTTTCCCTGTGTCCTCACTCCTTAGTGTGTGGTGTGGCCCAGTCTGGGCCTCCAAAAGGGAAGACTGTTCCCCAAGGTCTTTAAGGTCACATCCAAGTCCAAAATATAGTCTTTGCTGAAGACCAGAGAAGACAGGTCCCCTTTGCCGGGACTCTAAACAGAAACCAGAAGGAGAACCAGGTGGAGGATAAGGAGTCATGGACCCAATATGCCTCAGGGTCTGTTACCATGCTGAAGCTACTTGTCTTTGTTTCCTTCACAGCTTACCCCACTCCTCTTCTGCAGAGGGCCTTGCGCCTGGGGGTGAGGTTTGCAGGGGCCAGGTTCTCCTGGGATCAGACTTTTAAAGTTCCACACACTTCTGTGAACAAAAGCAGATTGTCAGGGACAAAACCAGATTCAGGAATATCCCTCCTTCTCAGGTGACCAAGAATGCCAGCACTGGCTCCCTTGGTTGAGGGTATGGAGGATGATTGGGAAGGAATCCTATTCATTTAGTAAACATTTATTGAACACCTATTGTGTGTCTGATACTAAACTGGGTGATAGGGATACAATAAAGAAACATGATAAACCAGGTCTGTCTTCCTTCCCAGAGTTTAAAACAATTTGTGCCATAGACCTGTTTGGTGATCTGGTGAAGCCTTATGGACCTTTCCTCAGAAAATAATATATTTTAAATATATAAAATGAAATACCTAGAGTTACAAAAGAAACTGATCATATTGAAATATAATTATTAAAATATGGAAAAATCAGATATGTGCTTATGGTAATATATTTTCTCCTCACTAATCTAGTAGTCTAATGACTATCATGATATTAAAATAAGGATGAGATTACATGATATTTCAACAGATTCATAACAACTATAATGTGATATGAAAATCTTTGTGATTTTTATTGGTGACAGAATCACAGGTACTACTACTATGTTACATTCTTTACTGAAAAAATGTTAAATTTCAATTAGAGTGAATAAAGATGTATATTTTTTCCCATCCAAAATCATCGGCCCCTCCAAACCCTGTCCTTGGACTGGACTGGATGTCCATCGACCCAAATTAAGAACCCCTGATTATAGAAATGTCCTTCCTGTCTCTCCTTCCTTCTTAAATAGCTTTCCTTTGGAGCACGGAACTTGGGTTTTATTCAGGGTTTTATTGTTGTGTAACCTCAAGCCAGTTTGCCTCTCTGGGCCACGGTTTCCTCAGTCTGAAACAATGGGAAAGGTAAGAATCAAAAGGGCAGACCTTAACTATATATGCTCCAGGCAATTAATTTGTGTACTCTAAATCCTCACAACAGCACTGTTAGGAATGATTTTAAAATTATCTTCCCATTTCAAAGATGGTTAAACTGAGGCTCCTAGCGAGGCTATCACTTGACCAATGTCTTAGCGGCAGGGGCTGGTGGGTGACTGGCCAGACCCCAATAACCACATACTCCATGGATGAAATTAGGAACTACACTCTTTTGGATCAAAAGAAACCTGGCTCAGAAATCCCTGCAGGTCGGGCATAGAGTCGTGTCTCTGAGAGCGTTGGCTTACGCAAAGTGGCTTACGGAGAGTAAGACGTCAAGAAGCCGGGGACCTATGATTGTGCAGTGACTGGCACCCAGCCTACTTTGGGCTTCGCGCCTGCGTGTTCCCAACTAATTCCCGAAGTGCTGTCAAACAGCCTGGCAAGTCCTCCTCTCCTGCCAATCCTGTGAAAGGGTGGGCTTGGCTCATAAGCCAATCAAAGACCCCCCAGGGGGCGGAGTTTTCTTCGGCCTGGATCCGGGCCTGGGGGGTAAAACTCAAGTGTTTCCATCTCCAGCCAATCCCAGGGAAGGCAGGAGGGCACTCCTCCAATGGGAGTCGGAGAACGGTCAGTAGCTGTGGAGGCCTGCTAACCCGCTAGCTCTCTAGCCGGCTGGAGGGACGCGTCCAGTGCGTTCACTAGATCCAGCCGCCGGCCCCTCGAATCTGCTAGCGCTCGGCAGCGGCGGCGCGGAGGGCAGGAGGTGTCTGGTGAGACGCTGTAAAGACGGGGGTGTGGGGTATGAGGGAAAGAGGCCGGGCTGGAGCGCCTGAGGGGTGGGGCCTGGGCGAGCTTTTACCTGGGCGGCCTCTTAACCCTAGGTCAGCGGGTTGCGGAGGATCGTGCGGGTAGCAAAGGGAGGGCGAGTGCCCCTGCAGCCCCAGACAACAATCAGGTGAGTACCCTGCGGAGCCCATCACCCGTGCCCATCCCTGTCTCTTGGGAAACGGTTCCGTGCAGGTCTGCAGCTCACGTGATCATCTGCGTGCCTGTAAATCTCCTCCATCTCTCTGCTGCTCTTCTCCCTCTCTTTCTCCATCTTTCTGTCTGTGTGTCTCTGTATTTCTGCCTGTCTCCTTCTCTGAGACATACTAGACGTCCCAGACCTAGAAGGATGAACCCTGACGCTACCAAACTAGCTATGAGACCTTGAGCCATCTGCATCACCCATATAGACCTCAGTTTCTTCATCTGTCAAATGGGAGTCTAATAATCTCCATCTGAGACAATTCATGTGCATCACTTTGCCCCGTGCCTGGCCCCTAGAAAATTTTCAATAAATGATGACTGTCGTGACTGAAAAAAATATATGATCTCTCTTGGTCTTTGGCTTTGTTTTCTCCCTGCCTCTCTCTGACCCTACCCCCATTGATTCTTCTTTCTCAATGGTTCTTTTAATGTTACTGTTTTTCATCTTTCTATCTGTCTCTTTCCCATCTCTAAGCAGGTTAGAGGTGCATTGTTTATAGCAATGAGTCTGGCCTGAGAGCATCTATGAGCTTACCCTGGGGCTCTGGACTGTTCTCTGGGTTAAAAAAAAAAAATGGATCCTGGCCTTGGCCTGCTTCTGGCCTCACTGAGGAGAGAGCCCTCCTTGTTCCCCACCCTACTGTGTTAAACAGGGAGAGACCGCCAGAGTGGGGGGCAACTCAGATGAAAAATTGAACCAGGCCCTTTATCCTTTATTATGTTGGTCACCACAAGAAGACCAGGATTCTCCGAGTTACATCACCACATCTGTCCCCATCCTGAAATCCTTTAACCTGACCTTCTGGAACTCACTGTCAATCAGCGGCAGAATCTCCATTCTCACCTTGGCTTCTGAATAGTTCCTTCATTTTCTTGCCATGCCTTAGTGGTTCTTATACCTATTGGACCCAACACTCTATTTTTATAATTTCTATTTTGAAATGTCCCTTTCACTGTCCTGAAATGAAGTGCATAGATAACAGAATGTGTTTACACACATAATTCCTCCCAACCAATGTAATGTCCTAATTGTAATCTAAGGGAGAAGTAAACAAAGAGTAATTTCTAATAAAACAATATGTATTTCAATATGTAAAAGCTGGGATATAATTTCTCTAGAAGACATAATGAATGGTCTTGCATGTAATGATCCTCATGTCCGGGAATATGACACATCTGTGTTGATTGCTGACTCAGAAACCATGGGTAGGGTGATGTGATTTTCTGAGTCATGAATAATTCTTCATAAAGTTTTAAACAAAACCAAGGGTAGTCCTCCCTCAATTTATATGGTTCATTTGATTTTCTAGAATAGTCAGTATCTACTAAAATCCATGATCTGGCCCCCATAACCTCTCTGAACTTCTCTCCTACCATTCTCCCCACTTGTTCCCTCTATTCCACCCACACTGGCCTCCTTTATGCTACTTGAACATATTAGGCACACACCCACCTCAGGGGTTTGTACTAGGCCATCCCCTGGACCTGGAAGGCTTTCCCCAAAATATATACTAGGCTCATGCCCTCACTTCCTTCAGGCCTCTACCCAGATGTCACTTTCTCAGGGAGGCCTACTCTGACCATCCTGTTTAAAATTGCAGCTCTCCCCTAACATAGACCCCAATCTATTTTTTCCATAGTGCTCCTCACCCTCTTCTATAACATATAATCTACACCTTTATTGTGTTTGTTATTTATTGTTTGACTCTTCTACTGGATTGTAAGCTCCAGAAGGGCAGAGATTTTTCTTTTTTGTGCCTTGGTGTATGCCTATTACCTAAAACAGTGCTTAGCATAGAATAGGCTCTCTCAATAAATGTTTGTTGAATGAATGAATGAATGAAATGAACAGGTTTTTCACTTACATTGTTGTTGGGAGGGATGTTCTAAAGTTGTATGGTATGCAGCACAATTGTTTGCTGTGCGGAGCTGTCTTGTGCACTGTAGGATGCTGAGCACCCCTGGTCCATGGCCACTAAATGTCACTAGTGATCTCCAGTTATTGCGAAAATAAAAAATGCCCCAGAACATCCCTTGACTGTCTGCCCCCCTGCTGAGAACCACTGCTTGGATAGAAATTGGCTTTCTCCTGAGCACGCTGCTCCCCAGGAGTCCCCTCACACCCCTCTTACCAGCAGGCCAAGAGGTGAAGGTAGGTGTCATTACTCTAATTGGCCTACCTAGACACTTTTTCTCTCTCTCCTCCTCAAACCACCTTTTTTTTAGAATTTAAACATTTTTTATTTTTAAATAAAAGGTTTAAAACCTATAAAAATAGTATGAAGAATTCTCATATATCCTTCACTTAGATTCCTTAAGTATTAATAAATTATGCAACTATCATTCAATTATCAAAATTAGGGAGTTAACATTGGTAGAATACTATTAATCAAAGTTTAGAACTTATTCAGATTTCATCATTTTTTCCACTAATATAAATTTTCTCTTCTGGGATCTAATTCAGGATCACATATTGCCTTCAGTTGTCATATCTCCTTAGACTCTTCCAATCTAGGACAGTTCTTTAGTCTTTCTTTGTCTTTCATGACTTTGATACTTTTGAAGAGTCCTGGCCCACTATTTTATAGAATTTGGGTTTGTCTGATGTTTCCTTGTGATTATAGTTAAGTTATATAATTTTGGCAAGAAGACCGCGGAAGAGATATGTCTTCGGTGCTTTATATCAGAAGGCACATGATGTCAGTTTGTCCCAATACTGGTTTTGTTCACTTTGACTATTTGTTTAAGGTGGTGTCAGCCAGGTTTCTCCAGTATAGTTCCTCTTTTTTCCTTTGTAACTAGTAAGTAATTTGTGGGAAGATACTCTAAGATTATGTACATGTCAACCACCTTGGGTTTTTTGTTTTGTTTTGTTTGTTTGTTTGTTTTGGTGGTTTGTTTGTTTGTTTTTTAAGAGAAGGTGTTGGGAAGGGGCAGAGAGAGGGAGAGAGAGAACTCTAAGCTGGTTCTGTGCCCAGTGTGGAGCCCAACACGGGGCTTGATCTCACAACCCTGAGCTCATGACCTGAGCCAAAATCAAGAGTCAGGCACTTAGCCACCTGAGCCACCCAGGGGCCCCACAACCACCTTGCTTAAACTTCAGACCATCAGACTAGACCATTACCCACCCATCTGTGTTGTAGTCAGGTACAGACATACACACATACCTGTCCCCATCATACTTCTTTCTAGAATTTAGCTACTAGCTCACCGTCACTGTTTAACACTACCCCAGTCTCACTTCTTGGTGATTTTAATATCCTCATAGATGATCCTTCCAATGTTCCTGTCACTTAGTTCTGTGATCTGCTTTCCTATAATGCTCTTGCCTTTCAGCCCCACCTCAGCCACGCTCTCCAACAGTCTTACCCTTCTTGTCAGCATGTATGACGGCACCACTTCTATACTCTGTTTCGGGCATCCTGCCGCCCAGCCAGTGCTTCTTATCCTTCTAGTTTACTCCTTCCAGCTCCCCAACTCCCAACAATCCCTCAACACCACCAAGACTGAACATTTTCACTACCCTTTACTTCCTCCGTGTTCCCATGTCCTTCCTTTAATCAGCTTAGATTCCATGGTCCATCATGATAATCATCCCTTTGCATACATCCTCGCTTCCTTGGTGCTGTGTACTTCAGCATGTTTATAGGACAAAACCCCAGCCCTGCTTAAATCCAACTCTCTGCCTGCCCCACTGCACTTCCCTAGACCGTTCACTCCCCTGTCTTCCTAGCTGACTGTTTTGTGTCTTTTCTCTCCTCAAATCTCCTGATACCACTTCTTCCATCTTATGCTCAAGCTTCTGGCTTAACTGAAGGATCAAAACCATCAGAGGAAAACCTGTACGGTTAGGTGTGATACCTAACCACCAAACAGCATCTGTATTCACACACTCTGCCTTCTTCTCTGTTATTATGAATAAACTAGCCCTACTGTCATCAAAATCCAGTCCCTCTACTGGCACTAGAACCCATCCTCTTACCTCCTTGAAGACAGTGCTTCAGCAATTTCTCCCCTCTCTACAAGATCATTTCCATTAGCACAGAGAGATTCTGTTATTGTTCTCATCTTTTTGTTATGGCTTTATTGAGGTATATTTAATATCATAAAATTTCAGTGTTTTTTGTATATTCACACAGTTGGCAACCATCACTGCAATCAATTTTAGAACATTTTTATCGCCCCCTCCAAAAGAAGCTTCATACTCATTAGCAGTCCCTCCCCAGACCTCCCCTCCTCTCAGTCATAGTTAACCACTAATCTACTTTCTGTGTCTATTTATTGATTTCTCTAGTCTAGACATTTTATGTAAATGAGATCATATAATATATTGTTTTTTATGACTGACTTCTTTCATTTAGCATGATGGTTTTGAGGTTCATCCATGTTGTTGATGTAGCATTCCTTTTTACTGTCAAATAATATTCCATTATATGGATATGCCACATTTCGTGTATCTTATCCGTTTGTTATTTGATGGACATTTCAGTGGTTTTCATGTTTGGTTTTATGAATAATACTGCTCTGAACATTTGTGCACAAGTTTTTGCACAGATGTGTGTTTTCTTTTCCTTTTGGTAGATACCTGGGAAGTGGAATTGCTTGGTCATATGGCAAATATATGTTTAACTCTTTGAGGAACTGTTCACAGAAGTGGCTGTACCATTTTAAATTCCCAACAGCAATGTATGAGGGTTTCAATTTCTCCATATCCTCACCGACACTTTTTACTGCCTGTCTTTTTTATTATAGCCATCCTAGTGAGTATGAAGGGGTACCTCATTGTGGTTTTGATTTACATTTCCCTAATCACTAATAATGTTGAGCATCTTTTAATGTGTTCATTGCCTATTTGTGCTTCTTCTTTGGAGAAATGTCTCTTCAAATCCTTAGTAATTTTAAAATTAGATTGTCTTACTGTTGAGTTGTAAATGTTCTTTTTACGTTTGGGACAGAAGTCTCTTGTCAGATATGTGAGTTGCATATATTTTCTCCCATTCTGTGGGTTGTCTTTTTACTTGATGGTGTCCTTTGATGCACCAAAGTTTTTAATTTGGGGAAAGTCCAATTAATCAATTTTTTCTCACTTGAGCTTTTTGTGTCAGATCCAAGAAACCATTCCCCAACCCAAAGTCTCAAAGGTTTCTTCCTGCTTTTTTTTCTAGGAATTGTATGGTTTTAGCTATTACATTTAGGTTGATGATCCATTTTTAGTTCATTTTTGTGTATGGTGTGAGGCAAAGGTCCACATTTCATTCTTCTGCATGTGGATGGCTAGTTGTCCCAGTACCTTTTGTTGAAAAGAGTATTTTTATCCCTTCCAGTTGTCTTGGCAACCCTTGTCAGAGGTCAAATGACCATAAATCCTAAATGTAGAAGTTAATTTTCTGGATTCTCAATTCTACCTCATTGATCTGTAGGTCTGTCACTATGTCAGACCACACGGTCTTGATTACTATAGCTATGTTGTAAGTTTTGACATCAGGAAATGGGAGTCCTCCAACTTTGTTCTTCTTTTGCAAGACTGTTTGGACTATGCTAAGTCCCCTGCATTTCCATATGAATTTTAGGATCAGCTTGTCAATTTCTGCAGAAAAACAGCTGGGATTTTTATAAGGATTATATTGAATCTATATATCCATTTAGGAAGTATTGTTTTTAACAATATTAAGATTCCCAATCCATGAATATGAGATGTCTTTCCATTTAGATTTTCTTTATCTTCTTTCAGAAGTATTTTGTAGTTTTCAACATATAAATCTTACACTTCTTTTGTTAAATTTCTTCCTACGGATTTTATTCTTTTTTGTTACTATAAGTGGAATTATTTTCCTAATTTCACTTCCAGAGTGTTCATTGCTAGTGCATAGAAATACAACTGATTTTTTTTTCTTGATCTTCTATCCTGACACATTGTTGAACTGATTAGTTCAAAGAGTTTTTTACTGGATTCCTTAGAGTTTTCTATATACAAGATCATGTCATCTGCAAATATAGTTTTACTCGTCCTTTCTAATCTGGATTCCTTTTCTTTCTTTTTTTGACTAATTGCCCTGACTGATCTTCTAGTATAGTGTTGCCTAGAAGTGATGAGAACAGGCATTCTTGTCTTGTTCCTGATTTTAGGGGGAAGGTATTGAGTCTATTCATACAGTATATTGGTCTAGAGTTTTCTTGTGATGTCTTTGGTTTTGGTATCAGAGTAATACTGGCTGAATAGAATGAGCTGGAAAGTGTTTCTTCCTCTATTTTTGGAAGAGTTTGTGAAGGATTAATATATGCTTTTTAAAATGTCATTTGTCTTTTCTGTTCCTTTGTTCTTCAGTTCCTCTCTTGTGTTCAGTAGATATTTTTTATTTTAACTTTTTAATTTCCTCGTTAACTGTATATACGTTTAGTTAGATTTTTAATGGTTGCTCTGGGGATTACAATTAACATCTTAACTGGAAAAAATCTACTTCAAATTAATTCGAATTTCAATAGTAACTTTGTTCCAATATGCCTCTGTTCCCTCTTTCCTTCTTTGTAGTGTTATTATCATATGAATTACTTCTTACATTATAGGCCCATCAACACAGTTCTATTATTATTACTTTATACAATTGTCTTTTAAAACAGGAGAATAAGAGTTACAAAAAAAAATACTTTCTTTCAGGGGCACCTGGGTGGCTCAGTGGGTTAAGCCTCTGCCATCAGCTCAGGTCATGATCCCAGGGTCCTGGGATCGAGCCCCGAATCTGGATCTCTGCTCAGCAGGGAGTCTGCTTCCCCTGCCCTCGCCTCCGCTCCCCCCCTCCCGCCTACTTGTGATCTCTGTCAAATAAATAAATAAAATCTTTTAAAAAATACTTTCTTTCATAATACCTATTTCAAGTTACCATTTACTGTCCCTTAATTTAAGCCCGAAAGTAGTGTTTCTTGTAAGATAAGTCTTCCAGCAACAAATTTTTTTTCGGTTTTTGTTTATCTTAACTTCTCTTTCATGTTTGAAGAACTAGTTTATCTAGATACAGAATTCTGAGTTGACAGTCTTTTTCTGTAAATATTTTAAACATGGCATCACATTATCTTCTGGCCTCCATGGTTTCTGATGAGAAGTCAGCTGTTAACTTTATTGAGGGTCCCATATATGTGATAAGTCAGTTTTCTCTTGCTTCAGTCAAGATTTTCTTCTCATCTTTGCTTTCAGCGGTTGCATTATCATGTGTCTAGGTGTGGATTTCTTTGAGCTTATTCTGCTTGCATTTACTTCTTAAGTGTATAGGTTAATATTTTTCATCAAGTTTGCAGTGTTTTGGCCCCTTCTCTTCCACTTGCCCTTTTGGTACTCCCGTTATGCATATGTTGGCACTTTTGGTGGTGTCCTATAGATTTGTGAAGCTCCGTGTTTTTTTTTTCTTGGTTCTTTTTTCTTTCTGTTCTTCAGAATGTATAATTTCTATTGCCCTATCATCACCATTACCCTTTCTCCTTTCTGCCAGCTCAAATCTCTTATTGAGCTCCACTAGGTGAATTTTTCATTTCAGCTATTATACTTTTCAACTCCAGATTTTCTGTTTGATTCTTTTTATGATTTCTATGTCTTCACTGATATTTTCCATTTGGAGAGACATTGTTCTCAAACTTTTCCTTAATTCTAAAGATATACTTTCTCTTATTTCTTTGAAAATATTTATAGTAATAGTTTAAAGTCTTTGTTAAGTTCCAAACATAGACTCCCTCAGGGTCATGTTCTTTTGGCTCCTTTTTTTTTTTTTTGTACATGTAACATACTTTGTTATTTCTTTTCATATCTCATAATTTTTTGTCAAAAACAGCATTTTTTAGTGTTCTTATTTATTTAGGTAATCTCCATACCCAACATGGGGCCTGAACTCACGGCCCCAAGATCAAGAGTCACATGCTCTTCTGACTGAGCCAGCTAGGCGCCCCCAAACCTGGGCATTTTAGATACTCTAGTCTAACTCTGGTATTAATCTCTTCTACCTTAAGGTTTGTTTTTCTGGGATATGTGTGTGTATGTGTGGTATTTGTGTGTATGGTTGTTTTTCTTTTTCTCATTGCTATTTATTTGCTCAGTTACCTTTCTCAACTAATTCTGTGGATTCTGTATTCCTTGCACTATGTGGCCCGCGAGTTCTCTGCTAACATTTTTTTTTAACTTCTTGTTTCTGTTTTTAAGCCTGGATTCCTAAGAGATCACACCTGTGTAAGTATATGTTGGTGGTCAGCCAGTGATCAGCTGGATTTCCTTAAATGCCTTGTCCATATGTCTTCCATCCTTTGCCAAGAGGATCTGTGTGAGAAGGCATGTCTTCAAACTTTAGCCAATTTACAAGGCAGCCTTAGCTTTCACATTCTGCTTATAGTCAGCCAGAGGTGAGTGACTTGGGGCCTCTCCTTTTCCACCTCTTTTTTGGGCATGTGCATAGCCTTGAAGCCCTTTAAATACCTGGGAATATATCAGGGCTTTTCAAAGTTTCCTGTGATTGTCTCATTCTCTAGGATTTCCTTTTAAATTCCTGGTCAAAGGAGTCAGTCCTCTTTCTTGTCTTCAATTTAGTCAGCTTTTGCCTACTATACTACTGAGCTAGAGAGGGAAAGAGGATGGGAATTAGCTACAAGTTAAAATGTCACAGAACCTGTTGTCTTACCAAGATTCAGTTGTTTCTCTTAGATGATTTTTCACTTCATTCTGTGTCTTTGGTTAACTGCAAGTTTTGAAATGGTTGTTTTTAGTTGGTTTGCCCATATTTTAGTTGTTTTAAAGAGAAAGCCAGTTCACCAAAGTCCTTCTTCTGTCATTCCATTTATTTCCTATGGCTCCCATCTTTAAAAAAACTTTTAAAACCCGATTCATCACACATCCCCGTGCAACTATGACTTTCTCTATTACCCTAACAGCAAAACTCTCCAAAAGAACTGTCATTTCTCACTTTCTCCTACTCTTCTATTCTGTTTGTTCATACAAAATATATTAGATATGTAATAAAAATTATATACATGAGTTATCAAGAACTAATGCAATGAAAACTGAAGAAGTCACAACTCCACCCAAGAGTAACATTAATGATAGCATCTATGCCTATGTCCTTTACTGTCCTATTCCCCATATTCTCCACTGCCAGAAATTACCATTCTCTTGAGTCTTATGTTTAACATTTCTCTTGCTTTTTTGATATATTTTGTTCATATTTGTGGAAATGTTTAACCAATACATTATTTATTTGGCTTGGTCTTGAGCTTTGTAAAAAATAGCATCATACTCTATGTGGCCTTCTGTGACTTACTTTTTTTCACTCATTATTATGTTTCAAAGATTCACCTGGGTTCTTGTATGTAACTGCAACTTGTTCATTCTCAGTGCTGTTTATTTCATTGGGTGACCATAAAACAAATTATTCATCCACTTATCTGTTGGTAGACATTTTTTGTTTCCAGCTTTTTGCTCTTAAGAACAGTGCTACTATGAATATTCTTTTTTAAAATATTTTTTTCAGGATTCTATTTATTTACTTGACAGACAGAGATCACAAGTAGGCAGGGAGGCAGGCAGAGACAGAGGAAGGGAAGCAGGCTCCCTGCCGAACAGAGAGCCGAATCCGGGGCTCTATCCCAGGACCCCGGAATCACGACCCGAGCTGAAGGCAGAGGCTCTAACCCACTGAGCCACATAGGCGGCCCCTACTATGAATATTCTTGTACGTGTCCCCTAGCACACATACATACCCACCTTTTAAAGGTGTATACTGAGAAATAGACTTGCTAGTTAATAGGATGTGTAAACATTTCAGCTTGACAGTATCATGCCAAAATGTATTCCTATTTGAAGGTTCCAGTTTATATACCTTTCAGCAATTTGTAAGAGAGCCCATTGATACACACCCTAATCAGTACTTGATACTATCCCATTTTATTATAATGGGTATGAAATGATATCTCATTGTGGACCTAATTAACATTTTCCCTATCACTAATATGGTTGAGCATTTTTTTCATGTTTATTGGCCATTCATGTTTCTTCTTCGGTGAAATGGCTGTTAATGTCTTTTGCCTATTTTTAAAATTGGGATTTTTCTCATTTTTATTGATTTGTAGGAGTTAGTTAATTATTTGGATACTCATCAGTTGCCATTTATACATGTTGAATATCTTTTCTCAGTTTGTGGCTTTTTTTTTCTTTAAGGTATCTTTGCATGAGCAGGAATTCCTAATTTTTGTTGAGTTGAACAATTCAATCTTTTCTGTATAGTCAACACACTTTTCTTTATCATAAAGACATTCTTTATTTTCTTCAAATATGAATTTAAAATTTCTATTTTTCCTATTTATGTCCTTAATCCAAATGGAACTGATTTTTGTGTGGTATAAAGGTATGAGGGAGGGAGCCAGTTTCTTTATTTTCCACACAGATAGCCTCATGACCTGAAATGCCACTCCAGTCATACACCAAAGTTCCAGATCTGTATTGGTTCATTGCTGGGATCTCTGCTATTGGCCAACTTTCTGTCCCTGAGCCAGTATCACACGGCCTTAATTACTTTACTACCTTACCACTTTAATTGCTTTGGTTTCATGAAGAATCTTAACATTTGGTACAGCAACGTCTTCCCATCTTATTCTTCTTCAGGAATATTGTATGTTCCTGGCGCTTTGTTATTTTAAACACATTTCAGAATCATCTTGTCATGTCCTACAGGAATATTGGAGTTGCAATGCATCTATAGGTGAGTTTGAAGAGAATTGCTATGTTGGTGATGCTGAGTCTTCCTAGCTATGAACATGACACACCCTTTCATTTTAAATTAATTCTTGGATGTCTTTTGGTACGGTTACCTAATTTCCTGCATAGGGTCTTGCATATCTTGTGTTAGACTTATTCCCTGGTATTTATGGTTTTACTGCTATTAAAAGGTAGATCTTGTCATTTAACAGGTTTCATCTCATTTGCAGGGGTAGAGAAATGAAGTTGATTTTTTTATGTTACTATTTCCAGCCATTCACCTTGCTAAACTTTTATTTTTTTTAAGCAAACTTTTAATTTTAGACCAATTTCACAGTTACAGAAAAATAAGTAAAGATATAGTATGGAGCATTCCTGTGTACTCCTCACCATATATTTGTCAAAACTAAGAAAGCTGTATTGGTATAGTCCTATTGACCAAACTTCAGACTTTATATGGATTTTTCAGTTTTCCCACTAATGTCTTTTTTTCTGTTCTAGGATCCAGTTCAAAATACCACATTGCATTTAGTTGTCATCTCTGTTGCCCTCTGCTCTATGACAGTTTCTTAGTCTTCCCATGCTTTTCATGCTCCATAACAGTTTTGAGGCGTACTGTATAATGTCCCTCACTTTGGATTCGTTGGAAGTTTTCCTCATAATTAGACTGGGGTTGTTTTTGGAAAGAATGCCATAGAGTTGAAGTGCCCTTTTCATCACATTATATCAGAGGTATGTGATATCCCCATGACATGACTGATGTTGCCCTTAATCACTGGCTAAGGGAGTGTCTGCCAAGTGTGTCCATTGTAAAGTTGTTATTTTTCCCTTTTTATTTTGCCCCCCTTCAAGGAGAGGGAGAGGATTAAACGCCACCTCTGGAAGGGGCCGTATTTACATGTAGTATTTGGAATTCTGTAAGAACTATATCTTTCTTCTTGTTTATTTACCAGCCCATTTACTTATTTATTCAGTCGCCTGTTCATATCAGTGAGCACTGGTGCATATTTATTTAATAATTTGAATTATAAATCCAGTACTTTGTCATTTGTCTTGTTGCTCAAATTGTTCCAGCTTTGGCCACTGGGAGCTCTTTCAAGTTCGATCCTTTGTCCCTTTTCAGATGCCTCCATCTTTTGTTTTTTAGCACTGCCTTACCTGCTTTGGCACTACACGATGCTCCTACTCATCATGTTATTTTCCTGCTGCATCCCTAGAATTGACCATTTCTCAAGGAGCCCTTGTTTCTTCTAAATTGTCTGTATATTCTTTCTTTTCTTTTTTTAAAAAAGATTTTATTTATTTATTTGACAGAGAGAGAGAGAGAGAGAGAGATCACAAGTAGGCAGAGAGGCAGGCAGAAAGGGGGCGGGAAGCAGGCTCTGTGCGGAGCAGAGAGCCTGATGTGAGGCTCGATCCCACGACCCTGAGATCATGACCTGAGCTGAAGGCAGAGGCTTAACCCACTGAGCCACCCAGGCACTGCACTTTTCTTTTTTTTTTTAATTTAAATTCAATTAGCCAAGGTATAGTACATCATTACTATCTGTATATTCTTTTGTGTTTTCTATGTTGACAACGATATCAGCTATAAATAGTGACAGTTTGGTTTTTTCCTTTCCAATCTTTATGCCTTTCATTTGTTCTTCTTGTGTTACTGAGATGGACAGGCCCTTCAGTACAGTGTTCAAGAGAGAAGACAGTAATGGGCATCCATGTCTTGTTGGGTATTTTAAAGGAAAAACCACTAACTTTTTTCCCTATTAAGAATGATATTTGCTGAAGATTCCTCCAGGTGTTAGCAGATTAAAGCAAGTGCCAACCTGTCACTATGCTAAGAAGTTTTTATTATTGTTTTTAAATCACCAAAAGGTGTTGAATTTTTTTATATCAAATACCTTTTTTATTTCTTAGGATCATTATGGGTTTTTTTCCTCAATAATGTGATAATGTGGTAAATGCTGTGTACAGATTTTCCTCATGGTAGACTACCTTTGCATTTCTGGTATAAACACTACTTGGTCATGATCTTTTCCTTTTTATATGGTACTAGATTTAGTTTGTTAATATTTGTTTTGGATTTTTGTATCTGTGTCCATGAGTAAAATTGGTCTTTAATTTTCCTTTCTCATGCTATCATAATTTGCTTTTGGCCTCAAGTTCTGCTAGTATCCTAGAATGAGTTGTTGTTCCCTTTTTTACAATATTGTGGAAGATGCTATATGACTTTGGAATGATCTGTTTGGTAGGATTCTCCTGTAAAACCATCTTGCCCTGGTGTTTTGCTTTTTTAACATTGAATTGATATGTAACTTCTAAATAAAATCTTTTCAAAAATTTAGATGAGAAACTTGAAGTCTGCTCCCATAACATGTTTATTTTATATCAAGTTTTATGCTTGAAGTGGCTACACACAGTCCTGATCGAGACTTTTTAATGATATGTTCTTCAAATTCTTAACAGTCACCACCACCAAGAATCTCTCTGTACAATGGAAGTGCTAAAGTATTTAGAACCAATTTTTAACATGTTCAGAAATGTTTAACAATTAAGATGTTAGCAGCCTTTTTTGTTTTACTGACAAATATGTTGTGAAAATTTCTTGACAGTGTGATTAGATTTCAAATCCAACTGAACTCTTTCATATTAATTATTTTGAAATAATGATGAAGCTCTTATTTGCAGAACATGCATCCCTGTTAGAACCATCACCCTGCAGCTAGCTTGGACACCATTAAAAGGGCTCATCAGCTGCAAACGGATAGAAGTATCTGGTATTCGTGAAGACAGAGTTTTGGGGCTGCCACCTGGAGCTACGCCCTCCAGAAGCCCCTGCTTGGCCTCCCTGCACCCAGCTCCACACCAGCCAGTCACAACTCCGGCTGTGTGTGGCGTTTCTTGGCAACTGGAACGCAGACTTCTCCAGCAGCTGCACAGCCCCCTTGTCCTCAGTGAACAGAACATCACAGAAGCTGGCTACTGAAGAGGCTGTCCAAGTGATAGAGCTCCACCTTGGCTCTGCTTAGCACATTTCCCACAAAGCAGAACTGAGTGCTGGATGTTCTGCATTCGTGCTCACTACCTACGGGGACTGTAGAGGGATTTGTCCGGCCCCATTTCACTAAGGACCACCCTGTAAGGATCTCCACAGGAGGCTGCCCATAGAGAGAAGGGGCCTGCCTGGCTTCTCCACCGCCTTAAGGCCTACGGGGACACCTCCAGGGCTGAGGGGATCAATACTTTTTCACCTACCCCTGATCCACGTTATCAGCTGGAAAGTTCTGCCTCCTAGTTTTTGTTCTTTTATTTATTTGTTTGTTTGTTTGTTTTTGGTAGGAAGAGTCTTAACTGCTTCTTCTATTCCTATAGTAATTAGAGGGCTATTCGGGATTTCTTTTTGCTTCTTGAGTCAATTTTGGTAAGTTACCGGTTTCTAGGAATTGGTCCCTTTTATCTACATTCTCGAATTTATTGGCATAAAGTTCCCTTTTTAAAAAATCCTCTGCTGTATATAATCTGTAACCATGTCTCCTTTTTCATTGCTAATATTGGTTATTTGTGCCTTCTCACTTTTTTTCTTGATCAATCTCACCAGAGGTTTGTCTATTTTATTAGTCTTTTCTAAGAACCAACTTTTGGCTCTGTTGCTCCTCTCTATCGTGTCTTTGTTTTCTATTTCTTTAATTTCCGCTCTTATCTTTTTTGATCTCCTTCCTTCCACATTTTTTGGATTTATTCTGTTGTTCTTTTTCTGATTTCTTATGTTGGACATGGAGCTCACTAATTTTCAGTCTTTCTTGTTTTATAATGTGTGTATTTAAGGATATACATTTCCTTCCAAACACAACTTTTCTACACATTCAAACATGTCATACTTCATTATTGTTCGGTTCCAAGTACTTCAACATTTCCAGTGTGGTCACTTCTTTTGGTGAGTGATATAGAAGTGTGTTTATAAATTTCTAAATGTGCGGGGGAAGTTTTAATGTATCTCTTTGTTATTGAAATCTATCTTAATTGCATTATGGTCTGAGTATGTGGTCCGTGTGATAACAACTCTGAGATTTATTAAGACTTGTTTTATGGCTTAATACATGATCAATATTTTTGAATGTTTCCTATGTGCTTTATAAGATGTATGTTCTCTAATTGTTGAATACGGAGTTCTACACATGTCTATTATCAAGTTTGTTAATTGTATTGTTCAGATTTTCTATATCTACACTGATTTTTTGGTCGTGCTATGCCAATAATTGTAAGAGGTGTGTTCATTTTCAGCTATGATGGTGGATTTGTCTGTTTCTCCTTATAGTTCTTTTTAAAAATTTTATATACTTTGAGGATATTTTATTAGGAATATTCAAATGAAGAATTGTTATACATTCCTGGTAAATATGTAATGACCTTCTCTATTCGCAATAATGCATTTTTTGAAGTCTATCTTATCTTACCTTAACACAAGCTTTTCTTCTTGTTTGGATTTGTGTGGTATACAATTTTCCATCCTTTCACTGTTCAACATTTTCATACCTTTATGCTTTAATTATATCTCTTGAGAACGGCATACAGCTGGACTCTTAAAAAAATCTAATCTGATGATCTCTTTTAATGGGCAAGTTTAGTCTGTTTCCATTTTCTATGATATATTTGGACTCGTTTCTACCATTGTACTTCTTTATTTCTATTTCCTACCACCACCTTTTCTATGCTTTGTTTTTCCCTTTTCTGGCCTGTTTTTTAGTTTTGAGATTTGTTTATTTGCTTTCTTATTCAATTTTTTCTTCTGTACTATTTGAAATTTACACATTCTTTTTTTTAATTCTTTCTGTGTTTATCCTTGAACTTTTACCATCCATGTGTAACTTATAAGGTCTAAAGTTAAATAGCATTTTAACCTCCCTCTTGAAGAATGCAGGAACCTTCAACTCTGGTCACTCCTCTCTTTACCACATGCTATTGTCTTGAATATGTTAGTTTGTTTCTCTTTTTTTCCTAACCTCACAAATTCTATATCATCATTAGTATTATTTCATACCTGTTTGGATTTACATGCATACATTCTTGCATCTCAGACCATCATTCTGGGATCATTTTCTTTTATCATAAATACAATGTTTAGATGTCCTTTTAGTACAGGTCTCTTGGTGTTCAATTCTCCCAGTTGTTGTTGTTGTATGCAAATGTCTTTATTCTATCCTCATTCTTAAAAATAATTTGTTGTAAGTATTTAGAGGTCTGCTGTCAGTCTAATTGCTATTTTTGGTAGGTATTTTTGTTTTCTTCTACTTGGGATATTTTTAAGAAATTCCCTTTGTCTGTCTGTCTCTCTCTCTCTCTCTGAGAGGGGGATCTGCAAGGGGGCATGCAGTTTCATTCTAACATGTTTAGGCATGTATTTTTTATTCTGCTTTGGAAATTGCTTCATTCTTTTGCATTCATGTTTTTCATAACTTCTAGAAAATTCTCAGCCATTATCTTTTCAAATATTGTCTTTCTTCCACCTTTTCCATATTTTCTTTCTCAGAATCCGGTCAATCATGTTTTGGGCCTCATTGTATCTTCCATATCTCATAATGTCTTGTTGATATTTTCTATTTCCTTGTCTTCCTGCATTTCATTCTGGTCAATTTCTTCAGATATATCTTTTCGTTTACTGATTCTCTCTTCAACTCTCTCTGTAGGTTAGCTCTATTTAATCTGTCTACTAAGTTTTTTATTTCAATAAGTATATTTTTCATGTGTACAAGCTGTGTATTTTTTGCTTTCTAATTTGCCTAGTCATCCCTAATAGTCTCTTTTTTGCTTGCTCACCTTTGTGGTTGTGTCTTTTATTTAAAAAGAACATTTTATACCCTTTTTGTTCAACCAATAATCACTGTTTGCGTAAGTATGACATTGTCATTATTGTTCACATCTATACCACATAGTACACTCTGATTATATATCCTCTATTGTATACCTTTTTGTTTTCCTAGTAATCATCTTTGTTTCTTTTGCCTAGTGTTATCATGCCTATTACTAATTCTTTGAAATTCCTTTTAAAATCCATATCATATCATGTCTCTCTTCTGCTCAAAATTCTCCCATGGCTCCCAGCTCCCTCAGAAGAGAAGCCAAAGCCCTCACCATGGCCCAGCGGTTTACACAATGTGGTCCTTGTGCCCTTGCTGACCTCATATCCTATTAATTTTCCCATTACTCACTCTTTCCTAACCACCCTGGCCTCTTTGCTGTTCCTCAAACATGTCAGGTACCCTCCCACTTCAGAGCTGTTGTGCCTGCTATTCTCACTGCCGGAACACTCTTCTTTGCATACCATCTCATGAGTTTCCCACCCACTTCTAGTATGCTCAAATGTCACCTCCCTAAAGAAGCATTCCCTGACCAAACTAGTCCCATTCACCAGTGTTTTCTAACCCCTTATCCTACTTGATGTCTTATGTTTTTGTACAGAACACTGATCACCACCTGATATATTTTCTATTTATTTATTGTGATTAGTGTTTGTCTTTTCCCAGTAGACTGTAAGCTCCACAAAGCAGGGATTTTGTTTTGTTCACTATTGTATCCCCAGTGCCAAGAAAAACAGTGCATAGTAATATTTAGTAGACACTCAATAAATATTTATGGAATAAATAGTATTAATTAATTGTTAATTAATGAATGTGCATGATAGAGAAATGCGTTGAGAACTAGGCTAGTCACGAAGGTCTTTCGTGCCATGATAAGGAGCATGGATGTCATTGTTCAGAAGGGTGAGGGTTGTGAAGAAGCGGTAAGGATAGCTCCTGGGTTCTTTCGAGAAGTAAATTCCTGGTTGGTAGGCTGGTGACAAAGATCTGTGTTCTCTATGACTGGCTGTATGCCCTGAGGCTCCTGAAGGTGGACCTGCCTCTTTCTCAAACACACCTCACACTGCTGTATTGTCAGCCTGCCTGTTACCTGGTGAAAACCAAGGCCCCAGCTCTCACTGGGCCTTCTGATTCCAGCCAGGATCCCCCTTTCTCCTGCTTTGTGAGGAACTGTTTCTTGGTCCTGGGTCAAGCAAATCACCCTCATTAGACTTTTTCTGTTACTGGATTGGGAAGTAGTTGGGGTACAGAAGCTGATACAGACCCTGGCACATACTAAGTACTGTTATAATGGTGGAACACACGAGGAGTTAAGTCTCAGCTCAAAAAATAAAAACAAAAAACAAAAAACAAAACCCTGCCCTTTTCTCCCCCATTGTCAAGACTGCAATAGGTTGTGAGGTTTTAGTCCTGACTTTCCCCCCTAAACTCATTGGGGACCAACATGGCTCCAGTGTATCTGCTTGCCCACAACTCTTGAGATACTAATTCTGTTGTCTAAGGTGTAACCTACTGCCTTAGTTTTTTGTCACCCACTGACTTCATCAGAATGCCATCAGTATACACAGGGCCCTATAGCATGCCTCTAGAGAGTTCTCTCTCCAGGCCAACATGAATTCACTCATCATTACCAGTATAACCATCCAACTAGTTCTAACTTTAATTGAGCAAAATTGACCACCTGCAGTGTGTCAGGCCTCCTGCTCTGCACTGAGGAGCCAGAGATGAACAAGGTGTGTCCCCTGACACAGAACTGTAATTCAGTGTGGCCAGTGCAGTAGCCATGGGTACAATAAACTGTGAGAGCTTCTGAGGAGCATAGAAGTCAGGTCAGGAGACCAGGAAAGATTTCTTAGAAGAGATGGCATATCAACTGAGCTTTAAAAATATAAGTAAGAAGCTTCTGGATGACTAACAAGGGCCTTCTGATCCCAGACAGAAGGGAGGAGGATAGTCCAGGCAAAGGGTACAGCCTGGGCAAAGGCCCAAAGATAGGAAGCAAATGATGTGCACTAACCTGCCTAACTATGATTACTGTACACCTGTCTTTCTATGAGATCATCCTGAGATACTCTAACACCAAAACCCAGATATGAGGAGTTGGTGGGCCTCTGACATATCAAGGTGTTCAGACTCCTCAGAAAAGTCATGAAAAGTTGGTCAGACATGACTGCCCATGAGCTTGTCCACACTAGCTTCCAATGTCCCTGGCTTCCTTATCTAGACCACGTTGTTTGTGTGACCTGCTTCCTTTAGGCTTCCCTGGGGTTGCAGTCATTCTCACTCTCCTGGAGATTAGCGTCTCCCTCAGCCCTATAGGATTCTCCCTCAGCCCTATAGGATGGGATAGGATTCTTCAGTGGGAACATGGGAAGTAGTGTTTAAGGGTGGACCCCTCTTGAGAGGTGGCCTGTTTTGGCTATTTCCTTAGTGCACAGCAACACCCAATGGGGGAACAGTGACTGTGAGGGATTAATTCGGGGCAAGGGATTTCCTAAGCATTTAATAATGCTTTTCTCTTCAGAACACACCTGTCAGGTACTAAGAGGCTTTAAAGGGTGTGACAGCTCTTCAGGCCGGAACCTGCGTCTGTTGAGGGGCAAGGCTGCTGCCAGGATTCATGCTCTCAGAGGTAGGACTCACTGCATCAGAAATGCTTTCAATCTCTGTTTTAAAGTTTCTTGGGCCCTCTTGGAATTTGGCAAAAGTCTCAGTCTTAGTAACCATCCCAGACACAATCTGGAGGATATGGACAGGAGGAGGGGATCAGACTGGTGGTGAGGCAAATTTGAGGAAACCATGTTAAAAGCGAAAGTTCAAGAGATAAAAAAAATTTTTTTTTGAGAGAGAGAGCAGGGGGAGGGACAGTGGGAAAGGGAGAGAGAGAATCTCGGAGGCTCCATGCCTAGTGCGGAGTCCGATATGGTGCCCAATCCCACGACCCCAAGATCATGACTGGGAGCCTGCTTCTCCCTCTCCCTCTGCCGGCAGCTCCCCCCTGCTTGTGCTTTCTCTCTTTCTCTCAAATAAATAAATAAATAAAGTCTTCTAAAAAATCTACAAAGATAAGGGGCACTTGGGTGGCTCAGTGGGTTAAGCCTCTGGCTTTGGCTCAGGTCATGATCTCAGGGTTCTGGGATTGAGCCTCACATCCGGCTCTCTGCTCAGTGGGGAGCCTGATTCCCCTTCTCTCTCTGCCTGCCTCTCTGCCTACTTGTGATCTCTCTCTGTCAAATAAATAAAATCTTTTTTAAAAAATCTACAAAGACGAATACCATTTGCTTTGACATGGATGGAACTCAACGGGATTATGCTAAGTGAAATAAGTCAAGCAAGGAAAGACACTTACCATATGGTTTCACTTATATGTGGAACATAAGGAATAGCATGGAGGACATTAGGAGAAGGAAGGGAAAAATGAAGTTGGGGAAATCAGAGGGGAAATGAACCATGAAAGCCTATGGACTCTGAGAAACAAACTGAGGGTTTTAGAGGGGTGGGGGGCATGGGTTAGCCCAGTGATGGGTATTAAGGAGGACACATACTACATGGAGCACTGAGTGTTATACGCAAACAATGAATCATGGAACACTACATCAAAAACTAATAAATGGTTTTGGTGACTAAATGGTTTTGGTGGTTAATGGTGGCTAACATAACATAATAAAAAAATCTACAACAAAGGAGGCAAGAATATAGAATATACAACAGAGAAAAGACAGTCTTTTCAATAAATGGTGCTGGGTAAACTGGACAGCTAGGTGCAAACGAATAAAATTGGACCACTTTCTTATACCATACACAAAAATAAACTCAAAACGGATTAAAGACCTAACCATGAGCCCCCAAACCATAAAACTTCTAGAAGAAAACCTAGGCAGTTATCTGTTTGACATTAGCCATTTTAACATTTTTCTAGATATGTCTTCTCAGGCAAGGAAAACAAAAGCAAAAATAACTTACTGGGACTACACCAGAATAAAATACTTTTGCCCAGCAAGGAAAGCATCAACACAATGACAACACAACCTACTAAATGGGAAAAGATATTTGCAATGGTATATCTGATAAGGGATTGTATCCAACATACATAAAGAACTTACACAACTCAGCAACAAAAACAACAACAAAAAAAAAACAATCTGTGCAGAGGACTTGAATAGATGTTTTTCCAAAGAAGACATCCAGATGGCCAACAGACACATGAAAGGATGCTCAACATCACTGATCATTAGTGAAATGCAAATCAAAACCATAGTGAGGTATCACCTCAAACCTGTCAGAATGGCTAGAATCTTTTGGTTCTCTCTTTTTAGATAAGAAATAAGAAGTGTTGATGAGGTTTGGGGGAAAAAAAAGGAACTGTCCTGCACTGTTGATGGGAATGCAAATTGCTGCAGCCACTGTAGAAAAGAGTATGGAGGTTCCTCAAAAAAATTAAAACTTGGGGTGCTTGGGTGGCTCGTTTGGTTGAACATCCAACTCTTGATTCGACTCGGGCCATCATCTCAAAGTCATGAGATCAAGCCCCATGTCAGGCTCCACGCTCAGTGCAGAGTCTGCTTGAGGTTCTTTCTCTCCCTCTTCCCCTCCCACTGTTTGCATGCTCTCTCTCTCTCTCTCTCTCTCAAATAAATAAAAATTTTTTTTTAAAAAGTTAAAGGGGCACCTGGGTGGTGCAATCACTTGAGTGTCCTACTCTAGGTTTTGGCTCAGGTCGTTATCTTGGGGTCATGGGATCGAGCCCTGTGTCAGGCTCCATGCTCATCTTGGTGTCTGCTTGAGATTCTCTCTCCTCCCCCTCCCACTTGCACTCTCTCTCTCTCCAAAATAAATAAATAAGTCTTTTTAAAAACAAATTAAAAATAGAGATGCCATATGATCAAGTAATTCCACTACTGGATATTTACCTAAGGAAAATGAAAACAGTAATTCAAAAAGAAATATACATCTCTATATTTATTGTAGCATTATTTACAATAGTCAAGATATGGAAGCGACCAAAGTGTCCATTAATAGATGAGTGGATAAAGAAGTGGTATATATATACAACGAATATTACTCACTCATATAAAAGAATAAGATCTTGCCATTTGTAATAACATAGATGGACCTAGAGGGTATAATACTAAGTGAAATAAGTTGGACAGAAATACAAATACCATATGATTTCACTCATATATGGAATTTAAGAAACAAACAACAAAGAAAAAAGAAACAATGAAACAGGCTTAAATTCAGAGAACAGGTGGTTGTCAGAGGGGAGGTGTGTAGGGGGATGGGTGAAATGGGTGAAGGGGATTAAGAAGTACAGACTTCCACTTACTAAAGAAATATTTTACAGAGATGATCAAAGTAAAGCATAGGGAATAGAGTCAATAAGATTGTGAAAATGTTGTTTGGTGACAGATGATGACTACACTTATCATGGTGAGCACTGAGCAATGTATAGAATCATTGAATCATTATGTTGTACATCTGAAACTAACATAACCCTGTATGTTAATTTTATGTTAATTTAAAAAGTAGAGAATTCAGGGGAGCCTGGGTGGGTCAGTCAATTAAGCGTCTGACTCTTGGTTTTAGCTCCAGTCATGATGTCAGTGTCCGGAGATAGAGCCCCACGACCCACCCACATTGGGCTCTGCACTCAGCAGGGGCAAGGGAGGGGTCTGCTTCCCCTCTCCCTCTGCCTATCCCCCTAGTAGCATACTCTCTCCCCTCTCTCTAACATAAGTAAATAGATCTTTGAAAAAAAAAAAAAGCAGAGAATTCAGAGGGGCCCACTCCCCAACAAACCATATTTTTACCAGACAACTAATTTCTGGTTCACACAACAGCCCCCTGGTGCCCTGACTGGTGAGCTATGGGTCTGTTTCCCCAGACTCACTCATAACTTTACACTGACTTCCCCAGAAGTGTGTTTTGTAAACTCTTGTAAAGCTGAGGCCAGACTATGGCCAGGTTAAGCATGCCTGGGCATCTTCACCTAATAATAACCTCAGTGACCAGCTAGCTGTGTGCTGGCCACTCACGTTTTCAAAACAAAAGGTGCATTGCTTAGCAACATATACATGGGAGGTAAAATATTCAAGAAAAGCTGGAGAATGATCATGTAAGGCTCAGGATAATGGTTTCGTCTGGGACAGAAGAAGGTGATACATGAAGGAATGCACAGGAGGCTTCTAAAATACTCTAATGTTCTAGCTCTTAACCTTGTTGGTGGATATATAAGTGGTTTATTATTTTTCCTTAAACTGTAAAAATAAGTTTCAGAAACTTTTCCATATGTTGAATGCAATTAAAATTTTAAAAGAAACACAGTTTTCAAACTTAGTAACATTTACTCCTGAAGGAACACATAGAATCAAAGAGATTCAATAAATGCTTTAGAATGTCTTCCTATGGAGAGAGGGGTTGGAAATGGGAGTGGAGAAGGAAGAGAAAATGGAATGCTTGAATCAAGAAAAAAAAGATATGCATTCTACTGATCAAAAATAACAACGTGATACAACCAGCGGAGTACAGTTTTTTCTAACTTCTGCACCTCAATATTGAATGTGATCAAAGCTGGGCCTTATTAAATCTGGTCTAGGGGCGCCTGGGTGGCTCAGTTGGTTAAGCGTCTGCCTTCCACCCAGGTCCTGATCCCAGAGCCCTGGGATCGAGTTCTGCATCAGGCTCCCTTCTCAGCTGGCAGTCCGCTTCTCCCTCTGCCTCTCCCCCTACTCATGCTCTCTCTCTCTCAGATAAATAAATAAAATCTTTTAAAAAAAAAAATCTGGTCCAAGACCAATAGGTACAAAGTCAAATCACATGAATATCCAAAAGACTATTATAACCAAGCAGGTGGTGGCTACAGAAAGGTTTTCAAGATGGAGGATTTTGAAGACCCCTCTGTGTGGTCATTTCTCCAAAGTTTCATCTGGGAACTACTGCCCAGTGTTCCTGAAGAAATCCAAATGCAGCCCTTGGCTCATCAGCTTGTTTTACAGTAAAACTCAAAAACCAGCAGAGAAAGCAGGGAAATAGACTCCTGTCCCTACAAGAGGAAAAGACCATATACCCTCATATGTTAGAAGTACAGTCCCATGTTGCACCATGTCTTGGAAATTGCCTCTGTAGTTTGTTTTTTTTTTTTTTGAGATGTTTGTTTGTTTGTTTGTTTGTTTATAGAGTGCATGCAGGCAGGAGTAGGGGCAGAGGGAGACAGAAAGAGAGATCTCAAGAAGACTCCATGGTGAGTGCAGAGCCCCACATGGGGCTTGATCTCACGACCCTGAGATCTCTACTTGAGCTGAAATCAGGAGTCAGTCACTCAATCGACTAAGCCACCCAGGGGCCCCGGAAATTGCCTCTGTAAAGACAAGAAACTAAAACCTGGCTTTGGAACAAATGAGTGCTGGAGTAAACCTCAGCCATCCTCAGCCTGGAAAAAAATCACGAGTGTTACCATCAGTCTACTCAGATCACCTGTAACCACACTATGCCTCCTTTTGTGTCCCAGTCTTAGTGTCCCTGTCTCCTTTGATGGACAAATGAACATTTTCCCCTCTGTATTAAAGTCACATATTCTGTGTTGGCACTCCGCATTCAGTTTGCCTTGTCAGATCTATTTGCTGCAGTTGAAATCAAGATCAAGGCAAGTATTCCTTATGTGATGAAATGACTCCCTCTTACCATGGGATGCCTCACTGAGGTATGTGCCTTCCTGGCTAACCCCTGCGTGCATGTCTACTAACATATCTGGTAGAACTATTTCTTGCAAATTAAACAGAGTAATGAACCATAGGCAAGTCAAATGGTAACTGGACTTCCCCCTGCCATCTGTAACAATTTGATCTGACCCACAATAGCTGACTTTCTGGGTTGGGCACTTGCAGAAGTCCGAGTCAGCTGGTGGACAGCTGGCCTTAACAAGGGATGGCAGCTGCTTAGGACACACCCGTTTAAGTCAAAATTACACAGCACCTGTTGCCACCTCTCTGTCCCAGGGCCCACTTTCAAAACTGGCAGAAGAGGGAAGAGATCCTGTTATCAATGTCCTCCTCAAATGGGGCATCTTAATGCCAACTCAGAATCTATGCAATAGCCCTATTCTGGTAAGAAAGTCAGGCGGATGTGGTTTTTTTTTTAATTTTTAAAAAACTTTACTTGTTTATTCATGAGAGAGGGGGGTAGAGGCAGAGGGAGAGGCAGAGGGAGAAGCAGGTTCCCTGCAGAGCTGGGAGCCCAATAGGGGACTCCAACCCAGGACTCTGGGATCATGATCTGAGCCAAAGGCAGACGCTTAGCTGACTGAGACAACCAGGAGCCCCTGGGCAGATGTATTCCTTTTTTTTTTTTAAGATTTTATTTATTCATTTGACAGAGAGAGATGCAGTGAGAGAGGGAACACAAGCAGGGGCAGAGGGAGAAGAAGAAGCAGGTTTCCCATTGAACAGGGAGCCTGATGCAGGGCTCGATCCCAGAACCCTGGGATCATGACCTGAGCTGAAGGCAGATGCCCAATGACTGAGCCACCCAGGAGCCTTAGCAGATGTGTTTCTAAGAGCAGACAGGTCTGCCACCATGATCAGGACCCATACTGTATCAGTGAGTATGTCACCCCTTTATGCTAGAGTTCTAAAGCCACTGTCATCCTCTCCATGAATCCAGTTCAGGCTTCTTTGAGGTTGATCTGACCAATACTTTGTTTTTCTGTCTCAGAACACTCCAATTCCCCCAAATTCTGCCTTCACCCACCATCAGCAACAGACAGCTTGGACTGTCCCTTTCCAGGCCCCACTAACTTGACAGTGTTATGTTGGTCCTCAGTATGCCTCAGCATCACCTGAGAGCAGTAAGTCTCCACACATAAGACTCCAGGTACATTTTACTATCCTGAAATGGAATTCAGTAGTAATGAAACCCACCTCCACACCTACTTCTTAAAAATAAAGCTAAGGCGCTCACTTCAACATAAAAAAGGAATATCTCAAAGGCTTGCTCTGCATCAGTTGAGCTAATCTTATGACTTTTATCCTTTAGACCATTTATATGGTGACTTAATGTTGAGCCATAACATCTTTATATTTCTGAGGTAAACTCTATCTGGTCATCAGCTTTTGAATATACTGTTAATATCTGTTAGCTAACATTTTATTTGGGATTTTTGTTTCATAAATGTAATAACCCTAGGATTTTCTTTTCTTGGGTTCTCCTTATCTGGTTTTACAATCTAGGTTACAGTAGGCTCAAAAAGTGAAATGGATAGGTTTCACTCTTTTGTCATGCTTAAAATCAGAAACCCACAAGTCTGCTACAACTCACCTACAAAACCAACTAGGGTTTTGAAGAAGGAGAGTTCTTTGACTACCATTTCTATTTCTCGAATACTCATTGGACTGCTAAAAACCTCTCTTTTTTTGTGCCAATTTTAACATGTTCTGGTTTTCTAAGAATGTATCCTTTTCATCTAGGTTTTCAAATTCATTGGCATATCATTCATGCTTCTTTTTGGAAAAATCTATTTTGTTCATAGTTACTGCCCCCTTTTTATTCTGCATCTGAGTTTTTAAATTTTCTCGTCTTTTTCTTGATCACTCTTGTCAGAGATGTGTTCTCCTTTTTTTTTTTTAAGACTTCTTAAAATTTATTTGACAGAGAGAGAAAGAGAAACACAAGCAGGGGGAGCGGGAGAAGGAGAAGCAGGCTCCCCACTGAGCAGGGAGCCAGACCCGAGGACCCCAGGATCCTGACCTGAGCCAAAGGCAGACACTTAAGCCATCAAGCCACCCAGGTGTCCCTGTTCTCCTTTGTTAGTCTTTTCAGAGACCAGATTTGGTTGGGCCAATTTTTACTATTGTCTTTTGTTCTCAATTTCATTTATTTCTGCCTTATAATGATTTCTTTCTTGTTTCTTTGAATTTAATCATATACACTGTGTAGCTTTGGCACAAAAACAGAAAAGTAGACCAATAGAACAACATAGATGGAGACCTGTGTGTATAAAGAAACCTAGCATATGAGAAATCAATGGAGAAAGGACAGTTATTTAGTTGATGGTTTTGAAAACTCTGGCTCGTGAGTGACATGGAGAAAAATAAAACCATATCCCCACCTCCAACAACATATGAAACTGCACTCTGGATAGAGGACCTAAATGTGGAAGATAAAACTCTAATGTTAATAGAAGAAATTGTAGGAGGATATCTTTGTGACCAAAAGGCTTGGAATAACTTCTGAGATGAAACTTCAAGACTGTAACCTATATAGTAAAGAGTTGATTAATTTGATTGCATCAAAGTTAAGGATTCATGCTTGATGAGAGACATTATGGGCAATGGCAAGACATCTACAGATTGGAAGAGGATATTTGTAATGTCAAAACCAACAAAGGGGGACACCTAGGTGGCTCAGTCTGTTGAGCATCTGCCTTCGGCTCAGGTCATGATGCCAGGGTCCACATCAGGATCCCTGCTCAGCGGAGAGCCTCCTTCCTCCTCCCTCTTCTGTTCCCACTGCTTGTGCTCTCTATCTCTCTGTCAAATGAATAAATAAAAATCTTTTTTTTTAAAGAAACCAATAAGGGTTTTAATATCCAGAATATATAAACACCTTGCATGAATCAACGAGAACACCACCAGCAATATAAAATTGAGCAAAGTGTAGAATAAGCAGTTTGAAGATGAAATATTTGAAAAGCCAACAGCATAAGATGAGGTATTCAAGATCACCGAAAATCTGGGATGTTAAAATAACAGTGAGATATGACTTCGTATCTCTGAGATTGACAAAATTAGAAAGCAGGATGATGACAAGTGATGGCAGGGATGTGAGGACCTACAAACACACCTGTGTGGCTGGGGGTAGTATGGAGTTGGGCAGCCGTTCTGAAGGGCTGCCTGACAGTACATTGTCAAGTGAAATATGCATGTTGTATATAACCCAGCAGTTCTGCCCATGGGGATAATAAGTCCCAGGGAAATACACAGAGACATAAGGGGACATATGTGAGGGTTTTCATCACAACATTAAACCCAAAAAGAAAAGGCAAAACACTAAGCCTCCAAGGGCAAAAATACAAGCCCTCAGTCATTAAAGTGAAGTTTTCCAACCCATGTGCTCAGGTATCTTACAGTGCTGCAAAGCGTTTCTGGAGTGGGGGGTAGTTATTGACAGCTGTAATTTTTAAAATAATGCTAAATTTAAAAAAAAATATCTCTAACAAACATTTACAACTTTTTTTTAACCTGTTTTGAATTAGTTGGAAACTGGGGCACCTGGGTGGCTCAGTGGGTTAAGCGTCTGCCTTCAGCTTGGGTTATGATCCCAGGATCCTGGGATCCAGCCCCACATCAGGCTCCCTGCTCCTCAGGGAGCCTGCTTCTCCCTCTCCTTCTACCCTACTAGTGCTCTCTCTCTCTCTCTGTCTCTGTCTCTCAAATAAATAAATAAAATCTGTAAGAAAATAAGTAAAATAGTTTGAAACCATGTTTCAACGGTACAGTATTCCGTGGTTCCCTCTGTGAACTTCTTTAGATCCAGTGGTTATTACTCTGATACGAAAGGCTTAAATTTTGGAGAGAAGCTCTGTGCAGGCTGCACCATGTAGGACTCCTCTGACCTCTGGGAATTGTTTCACTTGATCTGATTTTCACTTTGCTCCTGTCTTGTGTGCATATGTATGGCATTTAAAATTGTGGGGCGTCTGGGTGGCTCAGTCGTTAAGTGTCTGCCCTCGGCTCAGGTCATGATCCCAGAGTCCTGGGATCGAGCCCCACGTAGGGTTCCCTGCTTCAGCAGGAAGCCTGCTTTCCCTCTCCCACTTGCCCTGCTTGTGTTCCTGCTCTCACTGTCTCTCTCTCTCTCTCTCTCTGCCCAATAAATAAACAAAATCTTTTTAAAAATAAATAAAATAAAATAAAATTGCGGGCCGCCTGGGTGGCTCAGTCTTTAAGCGTCTGCCTTGGGCTTAGGTCACGATCCCAGAATTCTGGGATCGAGCCCTTCGGGGGGCTCCCTGCTCAATAGGAAGCCTGCGTCTCCCTCTTCCACGCCCCCTGCTTGTCCCCCCCAACCCCCATCAAATAAATAAATAAAATATTTTTAAAATTTTTTTTAAATATTGTGTTAGATTCACTCTGTTCTTTTTACCATTTTTTTCATGTAACACAGAAGTTATGTAAGTTACATCTTTGTTATCAGAGTCATGGGCATCTACTGATCGGTGCTGCTAAAAGGAGCACAGTTGATTTTGCTTATTTTCTCAGTTGTTATTTCCCCCATTTTTTTTCTGCTTCCTCCCTCCCTCCCACCATTTCTCCTTCTCTCCCTCCCTTCTTGCCTGCGAGCCTCCCTGCCTTCCTTCCTTCATCCTTTTTTCTTCTCTCTCTACTTTCTCTTTGTAATTCTCTCTCCCCAATTTCTCTTTCTTCCCCGTCTTTCTGTATTATCGGATTTTGATGTTAGCAACTAGCCTCATGCTGATTTTTGATAGAAATTCATTCTGAATTATTTCCTCTAAAAATATGAAAACGTAATATTGGAATTATTTAATTAAGTCAATTCATTAGAGTGTGCTGATTATAACCCCTTGCAGCTTCAGAAAAAAATCTGTTACTGAAAATATATTCATACATGAGTATAAGTAACCTTTATTTTGAATATTTAGAATTTTTAGAGTTTTCAATTAGGAAATTAATCAACAATTAATATTTCATTTACCACATGTGGAGTTTTTAATTTTTCAATGAAATTTATTTTAAAGCATTCTAGATGC
This sequence comes from Lontra canadensis, assembly GCF_010015895.1. Lineage (NCBI taxonomy): Eukaryota > Metazoa > Chordata > Mammalia > Carnivora > Mustelidae > Lontra > Lontra canadensis. The sequence goes on along the minus strand of NW_022631191.1, from coordinate 1,495,532 downwards.
ATCCTGATATTAAAAACCATTTTTGAGAACCTAACATATAAATAGATGTAATTTATACAAATATTTATTTCTAAATCCGTATTAGAGTTCTCCAGAGAGACAGAACCTATATCCATGTATATGGAGAGGGAGGGAGAGAGAGAGAAAGGGAGAGAAAAAAAGGAGGGATAGATTTATTATAAGGAATTGGCACAGGCAAATCAGGTAGGCTGAGAACCCCCAGATCTGTGGAGTAAGCCAGCAAGAAGAACCAGGAGAACTGATGGTGTATTTTCAGCCCAAAGGCTGGCAGGCTCAAGACCCACAAAGAGCTGCTACTTCATTTTGAATCCGGAAAGGATTCAAAAGGCAGGAATAAGGTGATGTCCCAGTTCAAAGGCAGTCAGGCAGAAAGAATCCTCCCTTACCCTGAGGAAGGGCTTTTTGTTCTATACAGGCCTTCAGTGGATTTGGATGAGTCCAACCCACATTAGGGAGAGCAACCAGCTGTACTCAGACTACTAATATAAATGTCAATACCATCCCAAAGCACCCTAATGGAAACACTCAGAATAATGTTTGGCCAAATAACCGACACTGTGGCCCAATAAAGTTGACACATTGAGTTAACCATTACAAGTTTACCCCCATCAACTTGACACTTATACACATCTCCTTAAACCAGACTTTAATCACCAAATGAAGACAATAATGAGGTCAAGCTTCCACCTAAGATGATACAGTTATCTGGCATACAACCAAAAATGCACTATCCACTTCCCCAGAATGGAAGATAAAATCTTTGAGAGATGTTAACTTTTCTTTTTGATATTTCATAACTTAAATCCTCTGGTGTAAAATTAACCATACTGAAATACCTTGATACAAAGCCAATGCATCTTATGTTACATGATAAGGGGATAAAAGAGGGCAAAAACAAAGATATAGATAGATAATAGATAGATGATAGATAGATAGATAGATAGATAGATAGATAGAGGCTATGGGATAAACAGTACACACCCACATATATTCATATCAAAATAAGGAGAAAATAGTCACGACAATTATAGTCCTCCTTTCTGTAAATAGTAACATGGTCATCGTTATATTTATAGCCCCCTTCTTCCACCACCCACTCTATATTTCCTTTGCCTTTAACAAGCATCTCAACTGGTTGTGCTCCTTTACTGGTGGGGTAACTCAAACCTTCATTCCTGAAGGGTCTGGGCCATTAATAGTCCTGCCTGGATCAAATTGCTGTTTTCCACTGACCTTAATCCCAGGGCACAGTAACGCAAAGAGATGCCGGAAAGGGTCATCCATACGCAGACAAACTATTCCCTACTACCAATGTGGGGGAGCAGTCCAATTTCCCCTGGGTAGTCAGGATCGATCACACAGCCAGCACAGTAACTGTCTTCTTTGCCTGTTGAATCAGAGGCCTGGGCAGCCCAGAGTGTCGGAGTGGCAGACTCAGCTTCTGGTTCAATGGACTCATTGTTGTGTCTCCTGGTGGAAGCCTTCCTGCCTTTGGAACTAAGGCCTCTAGGCCAGCGGAGGATAAGGTTGTTGGAATAGGAAGCAAACACTTTTGTGAATGGGTCACTGGGTGTAATAGTGAGAGGTGCCACTTTATTTCCAGTCCTTGATTCCTGGACCCATGGATTTTGGCAATGGGAGAAATAGCACACGGGCTGATGCTGATTCAGAGCACATACAGCCTTCTGGAGAACCTTCCTCCAGCCCTGCAACTAGTGCCACTTAACTGGCCCCATAACTGAGCCTTCAAAAGGCCATTCCATTGGTCCATGAAGCCAGCTGCTTTCTGATGGTAGGGAATTCCGTGAGCATGGGCCCATTGCTGCATTTTTGGTGAGTTCTTTGACGGAACCAATGCTGTGTAAAATAGTGTGATAGTGGGTAAGGCATGCTGTAAGTCCACAGATGGTGGTTTTGGCAGAAGCATTAACTACAGGGAAGGCAACACTGTATCCAGAGTCTTTTCCAATAACAACAGAATCTTGCCCCTTTCATAATGGAAGGGAACCAATGTAATCAACCCTCCGCCAGGTTGCTGGCTGATCATGCTGGGGAATGGTGCCACACGGGGGATTCAGTGTTGGTGTCTACTGCTTGCAGGTTGGGCACTCAGCGGTGGCCAGAGCCAGGTTGGCCTTGATGAGGAGAAATCCATGCTATGCACAACCTCCATCCTTGCTACGATGGCCATTTTTTCCCTGAGCCCTTTGGGTGACAAGGTGAAGGAGTCGGAGAGCCATGGAACAGGTCATCTTATCCACTTGACTATTAAAACTCTCCTCTGTCGAGGTCACCCTTCAGTGACCATTCACATGAAACACAAATATCTTCTACATGGTTTGCCCATTCAGAGAGATCTGTTCACATATGTCTTCCCAAAACGTCCTTGTCACCAGTTCTCCAATCATGTTTCTTCTAAGTCTCTTGACCATCCAGCCAAACGATTGGCCACAGTCTATGAACTGACAGATAAGCACACAGCTGGACGTTTCTCCTTCCCATCAAAGTGAATGATGAGGTGCACTACCTTAACTTCTCCCCACGGGGAAGATGTCTTTTCACCACTGCCTTCAGGGATGTCCCAAGCTCTCGTGCGTGCTGCTGCCTGTTGTGGAGAACCATTTGTAAACCAGGACTGAGTCTTCTCTCCCTGGGTCAGCTGACTGTAAGGAATACCGCATAAGGCTCTAAGGGTGGGCTGGGAGAGCAAAGGCAGTGTAGCAGGAGTGAGGAGCACGGACACTGGGGCTACTTCTTCATGTAACTTACTTGTGCCCTCAGGGCTTGTCCGGGCCCCATCACATACACGTAAACATTGTTTTCATGGAATGTCAGAATGATGCTGTGTGCTGCCAACTTTATGGCATAGTGGGTCAGATAACACCCGGTTCATGATGGGTAGCTCACATCACATGGTGACTTGGTGGCCCATAGTTAAGCTTTCAGTCTCTGCTGAGGTCCAGTAGCAGGCCAAGAGCTGTTTCTCCAAAGGAGAGTAGTTGCCCCCAGAGGATGGCAGGACTTTGTTCCAAAATCCTAAAGGCTCACACCGCACTTCATCTCTGGGAGCCTGCTGAAAGCTCCAGATGGCATCCCCGTCTGCCTCTGACACCCCAAGTCCCATTGGATCTGTAGGGTCATTTGGTCCAAGTGGCAGAGCAGATCGCATGGAAGCCTACATCAGTTGCAGAACCTTCTCTTGTTCCGAGCCCCACTCCAAACTAGCAACTTTTTTAAGGGCGCTAGAGGAAGGAGGCAGGGTAACACACCGAAATAAAGAATATGTTGCCTCCAAAAGCCAAAGAGGCCCACAAAGCATTGTGCCCCATTTTTAGTTCTCTAAGAGGGACCAACTGCAACAACTTATCCTTCCCCTCAGAAGGGATATCTTAAGACACCCCCATACAACCAAATCCCCCCAAATTTCACTAAGGTAGAAAGTCCCTGAATTTTTGTTGGATTTATTACCCACTTTCTGATGTCAGATGTCTTACCAATATATCTAGAGAGGGCTTGCTACTTCTCGCTCACTAGATCCAGTCAGCAAAACGTCATCAATGTAATGAAGCAGTGGGAGACCTCATGGAAGGGAAAGGTGATAAAGATACATGTGAACTAAATTAGGACATTGGGCTGGAGAGATGATATACCCCTAAGGTTGGACAGCGAAGATGTGTTGCTGGCTTTGTGAGCTGAAGGCAAACCATTTTGGGTGGCCCTTATTAGCAGGTATGGGAGGGGGAAAAAGTTTGCTGATCAACAGTTGCATACCAGGTCCCAGGGGAAACCAGGGGATGTGTTAATTTGCTCAAGCAATGAGTCTGCATCTGGTACAGCAGCTGCAACTGGAGTCACCATCTGGTTAAGCTTACTATAATCCACAGTCATTCTCCAAGACCCATCTGTCTTCTGTATAAGCCAAATAAGAGAATTGAGTGGGGATGTGGTGGGAATCACTACCCTTGCATTTTTCCAGTCCTTGATGGTGGTGTTGATCTCTGCCATCCTTCTAGGGAGGCAGTACGGCTTTAGATTTACTATTTACTATATTCTTCAGTAGGTGCAGCTCTAGTGGCATCCATCTGGCCTTTCTCACCATAACAGCCCTCACTGCACAGGTTAGGGAAACAATATGAATATGTGCATTCCGATTATGTACTTAGCGGCTGAGTATATAGATTGCAATTATGAATTCCAGACTAAGGAAACAACCACAAGGTGGATTTGGGGACCCACCAGGGACATTGTGAGATGGAACTGAGCTAGAACTCCATGGATTACCTGGCTTCCAGAAGCCCCTGCTCAGACTGGAGGTCCACAGTGAGGTTCAGGTGATCGTGGTATGTCACCTGCCAGATAAATATCACAGTAACATTTTGGATCTCCTGAGTCAGGGTCAGTTCAGAGCTAGAGTCCAGGAGTTCCTGCAAAGATCTGATCATTTCCTTTTACCCAATGCTGTTATCCTGGGGAAAGGCTGGATGTCCCTTTGGGGGAAGGTTAAGAGAAAGATTAGCATTGTAAATCTGTATGTTCCTCAGTGTTCCTCAAGGAGACCTGGCCTCACCATTCCAACTCTCAGGATCATATTCCTTCCCCCATCAATGTTTTCACTTTAACGGTAGGCACCCTGTGAGCGGCAAGTTCAACTTGTGTTATAATTCAGCCAGCTGTAGAGTGAGATTCTGTGTTTGATTTTCAGCCATCTCGGCCATGTGGCTACAGAAGATAAGGGTCTCCAGGGCAGACATAGAAGCTTTCAAGTCATTTATATGGCTCTTGCACTGGGAATTCAAATCCTTGGGCTCATCTTCCAGTCTCCGCCCCCAGCCCCATCCCTGGCTAACTTTGTCCAGTAACATTAGGAACAATCAGCCAATCTCATTACAGTTGTTAATTTGTTCAAAAGTAAATATAAGATCACCCAGATCCTTTCTTCTTTTAAGTGGTTGATTAGAAGTATTACATGGTAGTATTTTTTGTATCTCCTTAAGTCCCTGCCATGGACTATCAGTTCTCTCTTTATTCCTGGAATAGAGTCATTAGTGTTTTTAAATGTAATCAGATTAGAGATCCAGTTCCAGAAATCCCAGAACCAATTCAGAAAACTCATCCTTAAAATTCTGTTCCTCTAGAACCACTTTCAGTACCCAAATCTGTATTGGTCAGGGTTCTCCAGGGAAAGACAATCGATAGGATGCAAATATAGAGACAATGAGATTTATTATAAGGAATTGGTTTATACGATTATTGAGGTGGACAAGCCCGAAGACCTGCAGGATGACTTGGAAAGTGGGAGACCCAGGAGAATTGACAGTGTAGTTCTAGTCCAAAGGCCATCACAACCAGGAAGAGTCAGTTTCGTTTGAGTCTGAAGCCAGGAAAACGCTGCTATCTCAGTTCAAAGAGAGTCAGGCAGAAAGAATTCTACTTTATTCTGGGGAAAGTCAGCTTTTTTCTTCTATTCAGGCCTTCAACTGACTGGCGGAGGCCCACACACGTTCGGATCAATCTGCTTTCCCCGATCTACTGGTTTAAATGTTAATTTCAGCCAAATGACCCCAAGAATAATATTTGACCAAATATCTGGGCAACCCATGGTCCGGCAAAGTTGACACATAGAATTAACCATCACAGTATCATAATGGACAACTTTTGGAGTAAAGCTGCAATGGCATCATATTTTCAAGACCAACTCCAGGTCCATGAATGATAAGTCATGGGGATCAGCACACGTTTGGATTTGGGTGACTAACAAGCCCTTATTTCTCAGCTTAAATGTCTGATTTTCATGGAGAATTATTGAGAGAAGCAACAATGCCAAGCAAATGATTCCAAGTTAAAATATCCAAGCAAATATTTCATGAATTATCTTTTTTTAAGATTTTATTTATTTATTTGACAGAGACAGAGACAGCAAGAGAGGGAACACAAGCAGGGGGAGTGGGAGTGGGAGAAGCAGGCTTCAAGCTTCTGATCAGGCAACCCAACACTGGACTCGATCCACCTGAGCCAAAAGCAGACACTTAATGACTGAGCCACCCAGGCGCCCCATGATTATCTTTTATTTTGGAACAGTCACAAAGTTAAAGAGAAGTTGCAAGAACAGTATAGAGAACTTCTTATCCTGAAACACTTGAAAGCAAGTTGCAGACCCATCTCTTCTGAATATTTTAGTGCGCTTTTCTACAAATAAGGACATTCTCTTACATAATCATGATACAACCATCAATGTTAATATACCACTATAAGATAATCCTCATATTTCATTCAAATTTCACCAATTTTCCTGATAATGTCCTATAATTTATAGCCAATGGACCCAATCAAGGATCATGCATTGCATTTTTATGAATATTTTGAAACAAAGAAATTTGTGTAGTGAGACACAGTGATAAGAAGATATAGAGGCTTTGCATCTAGAGTTTGTTATGAAAATCCCGAGATTCTAGTAATACATTGTTTTATTTATTGTTTTATACAGACAAACCCTTATCTGTTGTAAGAGTATGCCTTTTGATCTGATTTCCATGGGAAATTTTGTGCTGTTGGTATGATGACTCTAATTAAAATATAAGGCACTAACGTCCCACCTGTTTTCATCTTTGTTTTAAGGCAAAAGGTCAGAACATCCCTCTTTGCTGTTTCATAAGTGTGTAAGCTGATCCAAAGGAATAATATTTTCTGAAGTTTGTAAGCAAAAAACCAAATTGAGTTTTTTGCCACGAACCATTCTCACCTGGTAGATTTGTTGAAAAAAGATTAGCTGACTTCTTTGGGTCCTTGAATATACTTTATAGAAATTTGGAAGGACCATGTGAAAATAGATTAATGTGCACTGACAAAGATTAGAGGGTTCAAAGCAAAAATTCAACTTTGGAAAAGTGAGTTTTAAAAAAATCATACCTTGGGGCGCCTGGGTGGCTCAGTGAGTTAAGCCTCTGCCTTCGGCTCAGGTCATGATCTCAGGGTCCTGGGATCGAGCCCAGCATCGGGCTCTCTGCTCAGCAGGGAGCCTGCTTCCCTTCCTCTCTCTCTCTGCCTGCCTCTCTGCCTACTTGTGATCTGTCTGTCAAATAAATAAATAAAATCTTTAAAAAAAATAAAAAATAAATAAAAAATAAAAAAATCATACCTTGGTAGTATAGCTATTATAATTCAAATCAAAAAGAAAAAAATTAAAAGAAGTAGGGTACATTTGTGGATAACTTGAAGAAAGGAACCATTATTTAAAACCTATTAAAAGGTTCAACTGGATTGAAATGATTTCAAGAATGAAATAGATGGGTGCCTGGGTGGCTCTCTGGGTTAAGCCTCTGCCTTCGGCTCAGGTCATGATCCCGGGGTCCTGGGATCGAGTTCCGCATTGGGCTCTCTGCTCAGTGGGAGCCTGCTTCCCTCTCTCTCTCTCTCTCTGTCTGCCTCTCTGCCTACTTGTGATCTCTCTCTGCCAAATAAATAAATAAATAAAATCTTAAAAAAAAAAATAAAAACAGGCATCAATGTCTTTTTTAAAAAAAGAACGAAATAGAAATTCTGGCTAATAGAGAAAGTCTGCTTTTCCATTTCCAAGTACCTGCACCTACTTGAGAAAAAAAAAAAAAAAGCTTTTCTCATTAATAGCAATAATCAAGATTTAAAAGTCATTAGCAAAAAGTCCTGATCAGGAACTGTGTACATATTAGAGCATAAAACCTTATGTAAAATGCATATTCACAGAAGAGGCTAGATTATATCATTAAGAATCTGAAAATACGGGGCGCCTGGGTGGCTCAGTGGGTTAAGCCTCTGCCTTCGACTCAGGTCATGCTCTCAGGGTCCTGGGATCCAGCCCTGAGTCTGGCTCTCTGCTCAGTGGGGAGCCTGCTTCCCTCTCTCTCTCTGCCTGCATCTCTGCCTACTCGTGATCTCTTTCTCTCTGTCAAATAAATAAATAAAATATTTTTTAAAAAAAGAATGAAAATACTTAGATATTTGTATAAATTAAAGATTTACTATCTTCTCTAATACTGTGTATTTTCTTTTTTGTCATAATGATATATATGTTTATTTATTTAAAGATTTATTTGTTCCTCTTTTTTAAAACTTACTTTATTTTAATTCAGTTAGTTAATATATAGTGTATGATCGGTTTCAGAGGTAGAGTTCAGGGCCACCTGGGTGGCTTAGTCGGTTAAACATCTGCCTTTGGCTCAGGTCATGATCTCAGGCTCCTGGGATCGAGTCCCTCACTGGGCTCCCTGCTCAGCTGGGAGCTTGCTTCCCCCTCTGCCTGCTCCTCCCTCTGCCTGCCGCTCCCCCACTTATGTTCTATCTCTTTGACAAATAAATAAAAAATATATTTTTTAAAAGGAGGTAGAGTTCAGTTATTCATGGTTGCATATAACACCCAGTGCTCATTCCAACAAGTGTCCTTCTTAATGCCCGTCCCCCAGTTACCCCATCCCCCCACCTCCCCTCCAGTAACCCTTAGTTTGTTTCCTATAGTTAAGAGTCTCTTACTTTTTGTCTCCCTCTCTAATTTTTTTCTTTTTCTTTAAATTTTTTTTATTTTTCAGCGTAACAGTATTCATTATTTTTGCACCACACCCAGTGCTCCATGCAATCCGTGCCCTCTCCAATACCCACCACCTGGATCCCCCAACCTCCCACCCCCACCCCTTCAAAACCCTCAGATTGTTTTTCAGAGTCCATAGTCTCTCATGGTTCACCTCCCCTTCCAATTTCCCCCAACTCCCTTCTCCTCTCCATCTCCCCTTGTCCTCCATGCTATTTGTTATGCTCCACAAATAAGTGAAACCATATGATAATTGACTTTCTCTGCTTGACTTATTTCACTCAGCATAATCTCTTCCAGTCCTGTCCATGTTGCTACAAAAGTTGGGTATTCATCCTTTCTGATGGAGGCATAATACTCCATAGTGTATATGGACCACATCTTCCTTATCCATTCGTCCTTTGAAGGGCATCTTGGTTCTTTCCACAGTTTGGCGACCGTGGCCATTGCTGCTATAAACATTGGGGTACAGATGGCCCTTCTTTTCACTACATCTGTATCAATGGTGTAAATACCCAGGAGTGCAATTGCAGGGTCATAGGGAAGCTCTATTTTTAATTTCTTGAGGAATCTCCACACTGTTCTCCAAAGTGGCTGCACCAGCTTGCATTCCCACCAATAGTGTAAGAGGGTTCCCCTTTCTCCACACACGTTGTTTCCTGTCTTGCTAATTTTGGCCATTCTAAGTGGTGTAAGGTGGTATCTCAATGTGGTTTTAATTTGAATCTCCCTGATGGCTAGTGATGATGAACATTTTTTCATGTGTCTGATAGCCATTTGTATGTCTTCATTGGAGAAGTGTCTGTTCATATCTTCTGCCCAATTTTTGATATGATTATCTGTTTTGTGTGTGTTGAGTTTGAGGAGTTCTTTATAGATCATGGATATCAACCTTTTGTCTGTACTGTCATTTGCAAATATCTTCTCCCATTCCATGTGTTGCCTCTTTGTTTTGTTGACTGTTTCCTTTGCTGTGCAGAAGCTTTTGATCTTGATGAAGTCCCAAAAGTTCATCTTCGCTTTTGTTTCCTTTGCCTTTGGAGACATCTCTTGAAAGAAGTTGCTGTGGCTGATATCGAAGAGATTACTGCCTATGTTCTCCTCTAGGATTCTGATGGATTCCTGTCTCACGTTGAGGTCTTTTATCCATTTTGAGTTTATCTTTGTGTACGGTGTAAGAGAATGGTCGAGTTTCATTCTTCTACATATAGTTGCCCAGTTTTCCCAGCACCATTTATTGAAGAGACTGTCTTTTTTCCACTGTATGTTTTTTCCTGTTTTGTCGAAGATTATTTGACCATAGAGTTGAGGGTCCATATCTGGGCTCTCTACTCTGTTCCACTGGTCTATGTGTCTGTTTTTATGCCAGTACCATGCTGTCTTGGTGATCACGGCTTTGTAGTAAAGCTTGAAATCAGGTAACGTGATGTCCCCAGTTTTATTTTTGTTTTTCAACATTTATTTCATTTTTCCCTTTTTTCCCCTATGATCCTGTTTTGTTTCTTAAATTCTACATGTGAGCAAAACCATAGGATATTTGTCTTTCTCTGACTGACTTATTTTGCTCAGCATAATACCCTCCAGTTTCATTCACATTGATGTTGTAAATGGTAAGATTTTATTCTTTTTGCTGAGTAATATTCAATTTTATATACATATATATAAAAATTCTTCTTTATTCATTTATCTGTCACTGAACATCCAGGCTCTTTCCATAGTTTGGCTATGGTGGACACTGCTGCTATGAGCACTGGGGTGCAGGTGCCCCTTTGAATCACTACATTTTATCTTTGGGGTAAATACCTAGTAGTATAATTGCTAGGTCATAGGCTAGCTCTATTTTTAACTTCTTGAGGAACCTCCATCCTGTTTTCCAGAGTTGTGGCACCAGCTTGCCTTCTCACCAACAATGTAAAAGGGTTCCTCTTTCTCCACATCTCACCAACATCTGTCATTTCCTGACTGGTTAATTTTAGCCATTCTGACTGGTGTGAGGTGATATCTCACTGTGGTTTTGATTTGTATTTCCCTGATGCGGAGTGATGTTGAGCATTTTTTCATGTGTCTGTTGGCCATTTAGATGTCTTCTTTGGAGAAATATCTGTTCATGTTTTCTATCCATTTTTTTGGTTTTTTGGGGGGTGTTGAGTTTGATAAGTCCTTTATAGATTTTGGATACTAGCCCTATATATGATAAGACATTTGCAAATATCTTCTCCCATTCTGTAGGTTGCCTTTTGGTTTTGTTGACTGTTTCCTTTGCTGCGCAAAAGCTTTTTATCTTGATGAAGTCCCAATAGCTCAGTGTTGCTTTTCCTTCCCTTTCCTTTGGAGACGTGTCTAGCAAGGAGTTGCTGTGGCTGTGGTCGAAGAGGTTGCTGCCTGTGTTCTCCTCTAGGATTTTGATGGATTCCTGTCTCACATTTAGGTCTTTCATCCATTTTGAGTTTATCTTTGTGTATGGTGTAAGAAAATGGTCCAGTTTCATACTTCTGCATGTGGCTGTCCAATTTTCCCAAGATCGTTTGTTGAAGAGACTATCTTCTTTCCATTGGACATTCTTTACTGCTTTGTTGAAGATTAGTTGACTATAAAGTTGAGGGTCCATTTCCAGGTTCTCTATTCTATTCCATTGATCTGTGTGTCTATTTTTGTGCTAGGACCATATAGTCTTGAGACAGAAGGAAGAGAAATTAAGGAATCAATCCCACTTACAATTGCACGAAAACCAATAAGATACCTAGGAATAAACCTAACCAAAGAGGGAAGCTTTGAAACTGAAAACTACAGAACACTTACGAAAGAAATTGAGGAAGACACACAAAAAAAATGGAAAAACATTCCATGCTCATGGATTCAAAGAACAAATACCGTTAAAATGTCTGTACTACCCAAAGCAATCTACACGTTGAAGGCAATCCCTATCAAAATACTAATAACTGGGGTGCCTGGGTGGCTCAGTGGGTTAAAGCCTCTGCCTTCGGCTCAGGTCACGATCCCAGGGTCCTGGGATCGAGCCCCACATCGGGGTCTCTGCTCAGCAGGGAGCCTGCTTCCTCCTCCCTCTCTGCCTGCCTCTCTGCCTACTTGTGATCTCTGTCAAATAAATAAATAAAATATTTTTTAAAAATACTAATAACTTTTTTTTACAGAAATGGAACAAATAATCCTAAAATTTATATGGAACAAGAAAAGACCCTGAAAGGCCAGAGGAATGTTGAAAAAGAAAACCAAAGCTGGTGGCATCACAATCCCTGACTTCAAGCTCTATTACAAAGCTGTAGTCATTTAATTGTTTATTTGAGAGAAAGAGAGCATGTGGCGGGGAAGGGTAGAAGGAGAGGAGAGAGAAACTTTAGCAGACTCAGAGCTGAACGACCCTGAGATCATGAACTGAGCCAATACCAAGAATCAGATGCTTAACCAACTGCGCCACCCAGGTGCCCCTTGTCACAACTATAGAAAATAAATACAAAGGAGTACATGTTTTCATCAAGCCCACTTCCCATCCCTTTCTCAGTACCCCCTACATCCTCTGAAGTAGAGCCATAGCCACAGCCAGTGTGATGCCTCGCTCCAGCTATGAGAGCCCAAGGACCAGGACTGAGGAAGAACATCAGATAATAATAATGACAGCTAGGGGCGCCTGGGTGGCTCAGTGGGTTAAGCCTCTGCCGTCGGCTCAGGTCATGATCTCAGGGTTCTGGGATCGAGCCCCGCATCGGGCTCTCTGCTCAGCAGGGAGCCTGCTTCCTCCTCTCTGCCTGCCTCTCTGCCTACTTGTGATCTCTGTCTGTCAAATAAATAAATAAAATCTTTAAAAAATAATAATAATAATGACAGCTAACATTTACTCGGGACTTGATTTATGCCAGACACTAAATACATAGTCTCATTTCCTTCTCACAATAACCTTCTGTGATAGGTACTATTATTCTACTATTCCTCTTCAATATAAATGTGGGAACTGAGACCATACAAGATTAAGCCATTTGCCAAGAAAATCACATAGCCAGTAATCGATGGAGGCAAGAGTTGCAGTCAGGCAGTTCAGCAGCTCCTGGGGGGAGGGGGGAGGTGGTGTGTGTGGCTCCTCCTCTGAGTACCCCTTTATATGCCTGCTCTTCTGGGCCCCTTTATGTCCCCTTTGAGCCTCAGCTTTTCATCTGCACTGCTTGGTGGTGAGTGGAGCCTATATTGGGACTGTCCCAGGCCAAGCTACAGGTTGAACAGATGACCACATAAGCCACACAGCAGGACAGGCTGAGCTGGGTACTCTGAGGTCTATAGTTAGGGGAAGCAAGGAGTTATGAGGCACCAGCCCCTAGTCCAACTGACCCTAATCCCTGGTCTAGAGGAAAGGTCTGGCCTTTTACCTATTCCCCTGTCTGGACCTGATCAAAGGACAGCAAAATGGATAACATTACCAGGGTGGGGCAGGGGGAAGCCCAGGCAGGAAGGAGCTAGAAGGGAGGTCCTTGGAAGAGAATGAGCCCTGAATACCAGGTAAAAGACAGGAAAGGCTTCAGTCCCAGCAGCACCTCAGGGCACTAGCTGAGGAGTTGACAGCACCACAGAGGACACTGGCCCTGAAGTCATCTCTGGAGCTTGAGCCCCTCTAGCCAGCTTCAGCTCCCAGTCTCTCCGCATCTGGTCCTTCCTCTCAATGCAGACTCTTGGCCCCACCTCCAAGCCCCATCTAGCTCCGTTTCCCATATGTTGCCACTACCGTGACCTCAGACCACCCCTTAACTCTCCCAAGTCCCTACATAATTCCTGCGAGATCTGGATCTAATCCTACACCCTCTAGGAAACCTTCTAGTGTCTAAATTAAATTTCATCTCTTGATAAACTGAATGAATGATTCCCCCTTTTCCCATTCACCATTCTCAGGGAGTCAAGCTAATATTTCAATGTAAAACCTTTTTTTAAAAATTTTACTTATTTATTTGTCAGACAGAGATCACAAGTAGGCAGAGGGACAGGCAGAGAGAGAGGAAGGGAAGCAGGCTCCCGGCCAAGCAGAAAGCCCGATGCGGGGTTCGATCCCAGGACCCTGGGATCATGACCTGAGCCGAAGGCAGAGGCTTTAACCCACTGAGCCACCCAAGTGCCCCTCAATGTAAGACCTTTTGTTTGTGTGTGTCCTGGTAAAGTATACTGTTCTGTTCGCATGTATTTGTAATGTATTGTGAAAATTAATAAAGGGAAGCCTCACTAAAGTGGAATTGGAAAGCCAGAAGGGGGAGCCATTCTATTCAACATCATTCATAAGAAGAACTGTCAATTATGGACCCCAACAGAAGAATTGTTAACAGAAAAGAAACATCAGTTATAGGCCCCAATGGAAAAGATGTACATTGCATGTCCTGCAAGAAACTGACTACCCCTACAACTCAGCCAATGAGAAACCGTCAGCACCTTGAACTCTTGCTTTTCTCCAGTGGCCTTTCATTGAAAATGGCCCCTTCCACTGGAATTAAAAAAAACAAGAACAAACATACAAACAAAAACAATGCCTTCCGACTTCTTCCTTCTTCTCCATAAAATAACTCTTCTATTTATTGGACTTGCCTATGGTTTTCTGCAGCTTGCATGTCCCAAACGACAATTCTGTTATTCCTGAATAAACCCATCTTGCTGGTAAAATAACTGGCTGTTTTCAGTAAACAGTCTCTAAGGGTCTTATGTCATATATTTTATTCTGTTTCCTACTTGTTTACATAGTGATATGTCTTTTAATTTTTTAGCTTTTTCTTTTGTAATAATTTCTGACATAAAAAGTTACAAAACTGGGGGCGCCTGGGTGGCTCAGTCGGTTAAGAGTCTAACTCGATTGCAGCTCAGGTCATGCATGATCTCCGGGTTGTAAGATTGAGCCCCGTGTTGGGCTCCATACTGGACATGGAGACTGCTTAAGTTTCTTTCTCTCTCCCTTGTCCTCTGACCCCACTTTTTCTCTAAAAAAAAAAATTTATTAAACTAGTGCAAAGAATTCTCATATATCTTTTACCCAGCTTCCACAAATGTTACCATTTTACAGGATCACGGTAGAATTATTGAAACCAGGAAATTAACATTGATACAATACAATCAAATTAATCTCTTCAAATTTCACTTTTGGAGTTTACCAGTTTTCCCTCAATTGTCTTTTTTTCTATTCTAGGATTCCTCCCTTAAAATTAGTTATCATGTCTCCTTAGTCTCCTCCTGTCTGTGACAGTTCCTCAGTCTTGTCTTGTCTTTCATGACCTTAACACTTTTGAAGAGTATTTGTCTGTTGTTTTGTAGCTATCCCTCAGTTGGGTTTTTCTGATGTTCTCTCATGATTAGATATAGGTTATGATTTTTTTTTTCCTTGAGAACACTTTTGGTAGGAATGCAAACTGGTGCAGCCACTCTGGAAAACAGTATGGAGGTTCCTCAAAAGTTAAAAGTAGAACTATCCTATAAGCCAGCAACTGCACTACTAGGTATTTACCCAAAGGATGCAAAAATACTAATTTGATGGGATACATGCACCCCGATGTTTATAGCAGCATTGTTGACAATAGCCAAACTATGGAGAGAGCCCAAGTGTCCATCGACTGATGAATAGACAAAAAAAGATACGGTGTGTGGTGTGGTGTGTGTGTGTGTATTACTCTGTCATCAAAAAGAATGAAATCTTGCCTTTTGCAACAACATGGAGTTAGAGAGTATTATGCTAAGCAAAATAAGTCAAAGAAAGACACACACCATATGATTTCACTCATTTGTGGAATTCATGAAACAAAACAAATGAACATGGGGGGGGAAAGAAAAGAAAACCAAGAAACAGACTGTTTAAATATAGAGAACAAACTGATGGTTCCGGGGTGGGGGACGGGCCAAGTAGGTCATAGGGATTGAGGAATACACTTGTTGTGATGAGCACTGAGTGTTGTATGTAGTGTTGAATCACTAAAATCTACACCTGAAACTAATATTACACTGTATCTTAACTAACTGGAATTTAAATAAGAACTTGGGGGAAAAACTGAGTACCACAAAAGGGATTCACCCTTAGTCCATCAGAACAGGAGGTATATGACATCCGTATGTCTTATTTTTGGTGATGTTAAACTTTAACACTTGGTTAAGGTGGTGTTCACCACTGTGAAGTAGTAATTAGTAACACGTGAGAAGACACTCAAATTATTTATGTAAATATCCTGTTTTTCATCAAGCTTTCACCCACTAATTTTAGCATCCACTGATGATTTGTGCCTGACACAATTGTTACTGTGGCGTTTACCAGATAGGGAGTTTCTATTTCAATCATTCCTTCTACATTTATTAAGAATTTATGAGACTTCTACTGTGGTGAAGATGCTACCTTCTCCCCTCTTATTTATTCATTCATTCATTTATTTGGTCATTTGTTTGTTTCTTCCATTTTTAGAGAGGAAATGGAGGGAGGGGCAGAGGGAACGAATCGTAAGCACGCTCCGCCCCCAGCATGGACAGAGCCTGACGTGGAGCTCGATCTCACAACCCTGAGATTATGGCAAGAGTCAGATGCTCAACCAACTGAGCCACCCAGGCGCCCCTATGTATTTATTTTTATACAGACTCATGAAGTTTTATTTTATGGATTATAATTCATTCATCCATTATTTATTTTGTTGCTCAAATTGTCCCAGATTTGGACATTAGGAGATCCTTTAAGTTGGCTTCTTTGTGCTTCTGATGTTTGTTTCATTTTTTTAAACCCTTCTTTGTTCTCTAGTCCCCGCCCTGGAATCAACCATTTCTCCCAAGGGGCAATAATATGTTTAGATAGATAGATAGATGATATAGATATTTTATGTATTAGAAATATGTTTATATATATATATCACCTTTATTGGGATATAATTACCTCTAAAATGTACATGATACATATAAAACCTTTACTGAAGTGTAATGCATACATCATTCAATTCACCCACTTAAAGTATACGATTCAGTGTCTTTTAGCATATTCACAGAGTTGTTTGACCATCCTCACAACCTAAGTATAAAATATTTTCATCACCTCAAGAAGAAAACCTGTACCCATTAGTAGTCATTCCCTATTTCCCTCCAGCCTCCACCCACTGCCTCCCAAGGCAACCACTAATCTCTTTTATGTTTCTATAGATTTTCCTATTCTGGACATTTCATAAAGATGCAATCACGCAATATGTATCTTTTGTGCCTGGCTTCTTTCATTTAGCAAAATGTCTTCCAGGCTCATCCCTTTATAGAGCATGGGTCAGTACTTCACACATTTTTATTGCCAAATAATATTCTATTGTATGGATAGACCCCATTTTATTTGTTTATTCATCAGTTATGGACATTTGGGTTTTTTCCATTTTTTTGCCTCTGGTGAAAAATGTCGACAATATATTGGAAGATTTATTTGAGAGGCTGTGTGTAGATTTTCTATCAACCTCAACTACTTCATATGCCTGATTTTTCCTGTCTACTTGCCAGGGATGGACACCCAGATTGCTTCTAATTCTTTGCCATTCTACAAGTTTTGTTGGGATCTGCGTTAATTTATAGAATTGTTGAATCATTATATTGTATGCCAAAAGGTAATATAACACTATATGTTAATTATATTTCAATTTTTAAAAAGAAAACAACCAGCATTTTGACTTTGTTCTTCTTTTTCAAGATTATTTTTGGCTATTCAGGACCCCTTGAATTCCATATGAATTTTATTAAAATTTTATTTAAAATTTTAAATTTTTATTAAATTTTTATTAAAATTATTAAAATTTGGGGGCACCTGGGTGGCTCAGTGGGTTAAAGCCTCTGCCTTCAGCTCAGGTCATGATCCCAGGGTCCTGGGATGGAGCCCCACATCGGGCTCCCTGCTTGGCGGGGAGCCTGCTTCCCCCTCTCTCTTTCTGCCTGCCACTCTGCCTACTTGTGATCTCTGTCTGTCAAATAAATAAATAAAATCTTTTAAAAAATATTTAAATTTTATTTAAATTTTTATTTTATTTTTTATTAATTTATTAAAATAATAAAATTTATTAAAATTCCATATGAATTTTAAGATTGGCATTTCCATGTTTCTGCAAAAAGGCTGTTGGACTTTTGATAGCAATTATGTTGAATCTGCACATTACTTTGGGTAGTACTGACATCTTAACAATATACAGCCTTCCAATCCATGAACATA
This sequence comes from Lontra canadensis, assembly GCF_010015895.1. Classification (NCBI taxonomy): domain Eukaryota; kingdom Metazoa; phylum Chordata; class Mammalia; order Carnivora; family Mustelidae; genus Lontra; species Lontra canadensis. The sequence continues at coordinate 1,477,773 of NW_022631191.1, read as the reverse complement.
GAATGTCTCGCTTAAGTTCTTTCAACAATGTTTTCCAGTATACAAGTCTTTGTATACAAGTCTTATACAAGTCTTCCATATACAAGTCTTTGGCCTCCTTGGTTACATTTATTTTTAGGTATTTCTTTTAGATGCTATTGTAAATGGAATTGCTTTCTTAATTTCATTTTTGTATTGTTTGTTGCTAATGTATAAAAGCACAACTGATTTTTATGTGTTGATCTTGTGTAGTGCAACTTTGCTGAATTTATTAGCCTTTTATGCCTCAGTTGAGATGATCATGTAGGCTTTCCCTTTGTTCTATTATTGTAATGTATAACCTTAATCAGTTTTCTGATGTTGAATCAGTCTCGCATTCCTGGGATAAATCCCACTGATCATAGTGTATAATCTTTTTAATACACTGTTGGGTTGGTTTTGCTAGTATTTTTTTTTAAGATTTTATTTATTTATTTGACAGAGAGAGATCACAAGTAGACAGAGAGGCAGGCAGAGAGAGAGAGGGAAGCAGGCTCCCTGCTGAGCAGAGATCCCGATGTGGGACTCGATCCCAGGACCCTGAGATCATGACCTGAGCCGAAGGCAGAGGCTTTAACCCACTGAGCCACCCAGGCGCCCAGTTTTGCTAGTATTTTGTAGAGGATTTTAGTGTCTATATTCATAAGGGAAATTGACCTATAATTTTCTTTTCTCGTGATGTCTTTTTTTTTTAAGATTTTATTTATTTGACAGAGATCACAAGTAGGCAGAGGAGCAGGCGGTGGGGTGGGGGGGGCACGGAGGCAGGCTCCCCGCTGAGCAGAGAGCCTGATGGGAGGCTTGATCCCAGGACCCTGAGATCATGACCTGAGCCGAAGGCAGAGGCTTTAACCCACTGAGCCAACCCACTATACCAAACCAAGCTATAGTCTCAATAGCTTGGTTTTGCTTTTATTTCCCTTACCCTAGAAGACGTATCTAGAAAAATGGTGCTCCTACTGATGTTACAGAAATTACTCCCTGTGCTGTCTTCCAGGATTTTATGGTTTCCTTTCTCACATTTAGGTCTTTAATCCATTTTGAGTTTATTATTGTGTATGGTTTAAGAAAGTGATTTCATTTTTTTATAGATAACCGTCTAATTTTCCCAACACCATTTGTTGAAGACAATTTTCCCCACTGGATAGCCATTCCTCCTTTGTCACAGATGAATTATCCATATAATCATGGGTTTATTTGTGGGTTTCCTCTCCTATTCCATTGATCTATGTGTCTATTTTTATGCTAGTATCATACTGTTTTAGTAACTACTGCTTTGTAATATAACTTGAACTCTGAAATTGTGATGCCTCCAGTTTGGTTTTTCTTTTTCAAGATTGTTTTGCCTATTTGAGGTCTTTTGTGGTTCCATACAAATTTTAAGATTGTTTTAGTTCTGTGAAAAATGCTGTAGTTATTTTGATAGGGATCACATTAAATCTGCAAGATTGCTTTAGGTAGTGTAGACATTTTAACAATATTTGTTTTTCCAACCCATGAGCGCAGAATGTCTTTCCATTTCTTTGCATTGTCCTGAATTTCTTTCATCACTGTTTTATACTTTTCAGAGCACAGGTCTTTCACCTCTTTGGTTAAGTTTATTCCTAGGTATTTTATTGTTTTGGTGCAATTATACATGGGATTTTCTTAATTTCAATTTTTGCTGCTTCATTATTAGTGCATGTAAATGCAACAGATTTCTGGACATCGATTTTGCATTCCACGACTTTAGTGAATTCATTTATCAGTTCTAGTAGTTACTTGGTGGAGTCTTTTAGGGTTTTCTCTATGTAGTATCATGTCTTCTGCAAATAGTGAAAGTTTTACTTATTCCTTAGCAATTTGGCTGCCTTTTATTTTTTTATGTTGTTTAATGGCTGTGGCTAGGACTTCCAGTACTATGTTGAATAAAGGTGGTGAGAGTGGACATCCTTGTCTCGTTCCTGATCTTAGGGGGAAAACGCTTAGGTTTTCATCATTGAGTATGACGTTGGCTATGGATTTTTCATATAAAGCCTTTATTATGTTGAGATATGTTCCCTCTAGACCACCTTTGCAGAGGGTTTTCTTCATGAGTGGCTGCTGTACTTTGTCAAATGCTTTTTCTGCATCTATTGAAATGATCATATGGTTCTTATCCTTTCTTTTATTAATGTGGTTGTATCATGTTGATTGATTTGTGAATATTGAAACACCTTTGCCTTCTGGGAATAAATCCCATTTGATCTTGGTGAATGCTTTTTTCAATGTATATTTGGATTGGGTTTACTAATATTTTGTTGAGGATTTTTGCAACTATACTCACGAGAGATATTGGCCTGTGGTTCTCTTCTTTTGTGGTGTCCTTATCCGGTTTTGGTAACAGGGTGATACTGGCCTCAGAGAATGAATTTGGAAGCTTTCTTTCCTCTTCTATTTTTGGGAACAATTTGAGAAGAATAGGTATTAATTCTTCTTTTGTAGAATTTGCCTGTGAAGCCCTCTGGCCCTGGACTTTTACTTTTGGGGAGCTTTTTTGATTGGTAGAGTCAAACTTTTCAATATAGATGCACTTATCAACAATCCTGGATGTACCGTGTTAGTCGAAGCAGGAAGAGCATTTGTGAGATTTGTTCTATTGATCGACTGAAACCTGTACTCAATAGCAGTCTGTGTTAAATGAGGTTAAGATGCCAGATATACAATGTAGAGGGAGGAATCACTGAATGCCAGGTGTAATCTATTTAACTCACCCTCTGGCCACGTGGACAGTCCTTTCACAAGGGCGTTGAGAAATACATTATGAGGTGTGGCAGAGACTAGCTAGGTGGTCGTTAAGCCTGTTTCCTCTTCCTTTTCAGGACAAATTCAGACTACATTTTCCAATGTCCCTTGCAGTTGTGTATGACCTAATCAAGGAACTTCCATTTGCCCAGCTAGATTTCAGACTTGCTATAGACAGCGACTCCTTTGTGTCTCCCACTTTCCCCCTTTATGAACTGGAATGTCTGTAGTGGTTATCCTGTGCCTGTTCCATCTTTGCATGGTGGGTGTGTTGGGGACAGATGACTTGTAAGTTTGACAGATCTACAGGTGGAGAAAAATAGTACTTAAGGAGCATTACTTCAGGAATACACCCAAGGGGCCACGTTCACACCTGGTCCTGATTTAGATGAGATTGTGGGCTTTGAGGTAATGCCTAAATGGAGTGGGAATGGGTAAATGTATTCTGCAAGTGGAAGAGATGTAAATTATTAATTAACTAGTCAGTTGCCAAGATGGCACCAATGATCTTCACCTCCTGGTATTGATGCCCTTTTGTCATCCCCTTCCCTTGAGTGTGACCTGAACCTAGTGACTTACTCCTACTGAGGAGAATGTTGCAAAAGTGGTGGGATGTCACTTCAGAGATTGGGTCAAGAAGACTAACTTCCATCTTGCACTCACGCAATTCTCTCTCTCTCTCGGTCTCATCTCACTTGACTGGTCTGGTGAAGCAAGTGGCCATGTTATGAGCTGCCCTGTGGAGAGGCCCACATGACAAGGAACTCAGGACAACCAACAGCCAGTGAGGAACCGAGGCCCTAGGCCAACAACCCTCAAGGAATTGAATTCTGCCCACACTCGTGTGTGTGAGCTTGGAAGCAGATCCTTCCCCAGTTATGTGTTGAGATGACTGTAGCCTTACCTAACACCTTGACTGCAGCCTGTGAGACCCCAAAGTTGAAACCCAGCTAAGTCGTGCCCAGATTCCTGACCTACAGGAATTATGAGATAAATATGTTTTTAAGCCCCTAAGTTTTTGGAGTAATTAGTTACTCAACAATAATGAATACAGGCATGAATAGGTTATGCACAAGTTCTGCAATAGAGACTTCTGCCTACCAAGGCCAATCTGGTTGTAGCATTGCTGAGTTCCCACCTGCCAGTGACAGAGATCAATAATGAGCCCCCGCCATGAAATATTCTCTGGGTGCAGGCTGATTACTTCGGTCCCCTTCCATCATGCCTCACAGAGCTGTAGGTTCAGACTTGGTGCAAATCCCAGCTCTGCCAAGCTGATATGCCTAGACCAGGACTATTTTTTGAGAGGTCTGCTTCCCACGTGTCCAACAGGAACTTTGTGAAATGTCTCCCATAGAACTGCTCCCTTCCCTTTCCTAAGAGTGCCCCAGGGGCAGAGGACCTATCTGCCTTGATATCCCTCTTCTCCCATCACCACAATTTCAGGACTTCTGAGAAGCATGATCAGTCTGCTTCTTCAGGCCCCCAGTGACCATGGACCTGGGCCCCAGACCTCACTTTCATAGGTTAACACCTTTACCAATGAGATTTATGTAGTGCAAAGGGAATAGAGTTCATATGCAGTGGGGCTCCAAATGCTGCTCCTGTCCTCCCTTCTTCTGAGCCCTGACTGTGCAGGACCCTGACTAGAAGTAGGGACAGAGGATTTGGGTCTGGGCCTTGCCTTCCCTCCAGGAGCTCCCAGAATGGTGGGAGAAACAGACCCATTAATCCTAGAGTGTTTCAGACACCATGTAAGGCACAGTGGAAACACTAGCAGGAGGGAAGCTGTCAGTTGGGCTCCAGAGAACAAGTTGGGGGTGAGTCCTCAGTGGAAGTGCTCTCTTCTCATCCTTGCCACCTGCAGGCTCAGGAGCCATCCTGAGCGACGTGGTAACCTCTGGGAGGATGCAGCCGCAGCATCAAGGATGTGTCTCTATAGAAAATGACTTCTAGGTGAAGATAGCTTTTTTTTTTTTTTTAATTATGCTGTGTTAGTCACCATACAGTGCTTCATTAGTTTTTGATGTGCTGTTACATGATTCATTGTTTGTGTGTAACACCCAGTGCTCCACGCAATCCGTGCCCTCCTTAATACGCATCACCGGGCTCACTCCTCCCCTCAGGCCCCTCTAAAACTCTGTTTCTCGGAGTCCACAGTCTCTTACGGTTCGTCTCCCCCACCGATTTCCCCCCTTCATTTTCCCCTTCCTTCTAATGTCCTCCATGCTATTCCTTATGTTCTTCAAATTAGTGAAACCATATGATAATTGACTTTTCTCTGCTTGACTTATTTCACTCAGTATAATTTCCTCCTGTCCCGTCCATGTTGATGCAAAAGGGGTATTCATCCTTTCTGATGGCTGAGTGATTTTCCATTGTATATACGGACCACATCTTTATCCATTCATCTGTTGAAGTGCAATCCTGCTCCTTCCACAGTTTGGCTCTTGTGGACATGGTTGCAATTAACATTGGAGTGCATGTGCCCCTTCTTTTCACATCTGTATCTTTGGGGTATATACCCAGTAGTGCAATTGCTGGGTCATAGGGTAGCCCAATTTTACTTTTTTAAGGAACCTCCACACTCTTTTCCAAAGTGGCTGTACCACCTTGCATTCCCACCAACAGGGTGGGTAAGAGGGTTCCCCTTTCTCCACAATCTCTCCTGTTGTTTCTTGCTTTGTCAATTTTTGCCATTCTAACTGGTGTAAGGTGGTATCCCAATGTGGTTTTGATGTGAATTTCCCTAATGGCTAATGATGTTGGACATTTTCTCATGTGTCTCTTAGCCATTTGTATGTCTTCTTTGGAGAAGTGTCTGTTGATGTCTTCTGCCCACTTTTTGACTTATTTTTTTGGGTGTTGAGTTTGAGTTCTTTATAGATCTTGGGTATCAGCCCTTTATCTCTTCTTTAGGGTTCCTCTTTCTCCCCATCCCCCACTCATCTGCTCTCCCCGGCCCCCCACCCCACCCCACTCACTGCCAGTCACTCCTTTTCTAGGTGAGTGCCTGGGAAGGGGGATATTTGTGCCACCAGAGCAAACTCTCTGGAAGAGGCCATGTTTGACCAGTCTTACAGGATCAGAGCTAGGGCCTCTCTTGCAGAACTCACAGGATGCACGTCCACTGTGAGGAATGGGGCAGGACTGTGCCGAGATGGAAAAAAAGGTTGTCTGCAAACTGCTGAGGGCTGGGCTATAGCCTGGAGGACCCCAGCCTAGGCCCAGCAGTTCGCTGGCCTGGGAGCTGCTGAAGGTCACAGGTGCCCCTTTTCCTCTCCTGTTGGTCTGCTTCCAAGGGGCAGACTGCCTTGAGTGGGAATGGTAGTGAAGTGCTGAGCCTAAGCCCCCTCCCGTCTGTCATAGCTCGCAAGCCCGTCTCTTCTGAGATGTCTCTTCCAACCCTCCTTTCATGATCAATTCTGAATAGGTGCGCAGACAAAAGGCCGGCCTTTTCCCCTAGACGGAGGGCTGGGGTTGAACTGGGTCCAGGACCCGGGTGTCCACTGGCTTCTGCTTCCCCTTAACTTGTACAACCCAGGCCTCCTGACCAGAAGATTGGAGGCAGGGCTAAGCCAGTCCGTCCCACCAATCAAAACTACCAGAAGAGGGTGGGCTTTCTCACTCATCACTAGGTTCTTATCAACTGGAAATCTTGGAAAGGGGAGAAATGGAACCAAATGAACCCACTGAGAGAGCACCCACAATGAGAAAGGGTGGACTAGTGACAGTCCCTGATCTCGTCCAACACCCTCGTTTTCATGACTCTGGGGGTGCTGGGTGGCTCAGCTGGTTGAGCATCCAACTCTTGGTTTCGGATCAGGTCATGCTCAGGGTCGTTAGATCAAGCCCCAGGTTGAGCTCTGCACTCAGTGAGGAGTCTGCTTGAGACTCTCTCTCCCTCTGCGCCTCTCTCCCGCTCACACACACACTCATTCTCTCTCTAAATAAATGAAATCTGAAAAGCAAAACAAAATTCTGGGGCCCAAAAAGGGGGGGGGGGACTCTGTCCAACATAAAGGAACCATTCATATCTACATTTAAAAGCAAACTCAGCTTGAAACCATCACACTAAGTGAAAGAACACAGTCACAAAGGATCACAAATTGTATGATTCCATTTATATAAAATGTCCAAAATAGGCAAATCCATATAGATTAGTAGTAGCCTAGGGTTGAAGGGCTAGGGGGGTGGGGGCCAGGGGGATGGGGGGACAGGGGTAATGCCTAAGGAGTGTGGTTTCATTTTGGAATGATGAAAAAACATTCTAAAATCTTTTGCAGTGACAGTTGCACAACTAGAATATACTAAAAGCCACTGAATTGTATACTTTAAGTGGGTAAACTGTACGATGTATAAATTATATCACAATAAAGCTGTAAAAGTGAACTTGGGCTGCAAATGACCACACATCTGAGCTTCAGTCTCCATTCACAGGGGCAGAAGAAACCCTTTAGGGTAAAGAAAAGTCAGGGAAGCCTCCCTGAACATGGCATATGGGTTGGACAGGAAAGCATTCCAGAAAGAATGAGATTATAAATATAACCTTGATCTTAAGGGCAATAAAGCATCATGGATGGTTTTAAGCAGCAACAGTGACATGATCAGATCTGTACTTTAGAAACATCGCTCTAAATCACTGGATTTTACATTTAAAACAGGTAAACTTTACGATGTATAAATTATATCTCAATAAAGCCAAAACCAAAAATGCCTCTGGGGGGCTTGAGGAAGATGGACTGGAGGGCGTAAGGTTGGAGGGGACTGTGGCAGTTTAGGCGAGAGGTGTCAGGCCCACCTGCTGGGAGATGGGGAAAACTGGTCTGGGGATGGGGTAGGGGGAGACTCAGGATGTCTTGCCCACAGGTAAGGAGAACCCGGTAGAACTTGTTTTCAGAACCCAGAGCTCCCAGACTTCAGCCCTAGTGCTCCCGCCAGCACTGCAGCTGCTCCGCTGACAGGTGATGGAGGCACTGTTCTCCCCCTTCAAAGAGAAATGCACTTCAGAAACATATTTCAAAAAAATGTTGCTAAGGGTTTTATTTCTAACAAGAGGAAAATAATAAAATAAAATTAAAATAGGCTTCAGTTGGAACCAAGTTTCTTGTTTTGCTTTTTTTTTTTTTTGAACAAATTAATTACACACCAACAATCTTCTTTTATTACAACATGAACCCAGGAGGAGGAAAGGAGACAGGGCAGGACAGGGAGAGAAGGTCAAGGTGATTGTGAGGACAAGCACCAAAAGCTTTCTTCAGATCACAGGGAGCCAGCTCAGCTCCCCAACCAAATTCATTTAAAATAAGAACTGTGAGCACAGCTATGTGAAGTTTCCTCCTCCTGGGTAGAACAGTCAGGGGAAGGGGGGCGGGGAGAAAGGAGAGGAGAGGGAAGGGGATAGAAAGTGGGTCGGGTGGGGAGGCAGGAAAGGGGAAGGAGGAGAAAGAGTGAGAGGGAGAGGGAGGTGAGGTTAGTGTAGCATGGCCTGGCCAGGGCCAGAACTGGGGAGAGAAGGGAGAGGAGTTTCCCCCAGTTTGCATACGCACTGGCCTTGTCTCTGGAATGGTACTGGCCCAGCCCCAGCCACCCCCCTGCCCACCTGCCCATCCATCTATCTGCCTCAGGTGTCTGGGAATGCTGGTTAGAGGCTACCAGGGAGGGGGACTCCAGGGGCCGGCCCCCAGGAGCTGAGGTCTGAACAATACCTTGGAGTCAGAATATAAAAGTCAAGGGACTCAGGGGTGGGCTTGGGGGGGTGGCCATCCCCCCTTCTTGCCCACCTCCCAAGAAGCAGGCTTGATGGTCAGAAAGAGGATCCTTGAGGCCAAGGGGGGGGGGTCTTTGTTGGGGGTCTGTGCTAGACTCAGCCACTGTCACAACTGTTGCTGAGGTGGCTGCTGTGGGCAGGGCACATGCAGCCGAGGAGTCAGAGTAGAGAAAGGGGCTGAGGGGCCTGAAGTGGCCCCTAGCACCGGCTCCAAGCCATTCTGGTTCTCCTGGGTGCTGGGGCTGCCAGTGGTGGGCAGGGGTTGGGGGGGGCCCTCACCCCCAGTCTCCTCCTCCAGCTCCTCCTCCTCCTGGGCCTCCTCGGCCTCTGGCCCTGAGCTCCGTACCCTCTTTGGCTCTAGCTCCTCTCGGGCTGGGTCATCGCCCTCCCCACCCCGATCCACCTTCCGCCGTCGCCGCCTCTCCAATGCCCGGCCCCGTGCCCGGCTCCCATGGCGCTCTGCCTTCTCCAGCTGTGTATCAGACAGGCAGAAAGAGGTATGGGCCAGTGGTCAGGCCGGGGATCTCTGCCTCCTTGGCCTGACCTCCTGGCCCTATCCACGATCCCTGTCCTCACCTCCAGAAGTGTGCGGATCCGCTCCACGTCTGGAGGCTGCCCAGCCCGCAGTAGCTGCCAGATGCTGTGGTTCTCATCCAGGGTCACCTCAAGCAGGTCCCCTTCTAACATGAGCTCCTCCAGAGGGGCCCGGGTTGCTTCAGGCAGCTCTAATGCGGGGCCAGTCAACTGTGGCAACAGTGAGGACAGCAGCTCCAGGTCTGGTGGGTTGCAGGGACAGGCTGGGTTAGAGGCTGCTCCTGGTTGTATCCCCACCACCACCACCACAGAGCTGAGGAGCACAGGGGTCACTGGGGATATGCAAAAAACAGCCTACCCACACCTAGACCTACCTCTCTTACCTGAGCCCTCCCCAGGGGCTACCTTCTCAGGACTGGTCACACTGTCTCCGTTCTCCAGCAAGCCTGGGACCTGCCGAGGAGAGCAAGGACGGATGGTGGTAACTGAAGAACCAGGTCCTATTCCCCACTGAACCCAGACTTGGGAAACTGCACCTCCTGGAGGAGGAGAGCAGACAAAGACTGTGGCAGGGAGCAGTCTGGGGATCTGGACAGAATGTAGAATGGGGCAGGGAGGCCAGGCCGAGAGATCAAAGTCAGAGAACAGAGACGGGGCTGGAGCCTACACGGGGGCAGGGGCTAGGAGATAGGAATGTGAGGGCAAGAGCTGGGTCGGGCAGCTCACCTTGGGCATATCCTTGCCACTGCCTTCTCTGAGAGGGTCAGAGGCAGGGGCTGAAGGGTAGGTAGGGGGCTCCTCAGGCTTGGGTTCAGCCTGCAGCCGCTGGCGAAGCTCAGCCAGCCGTCCCAACAGAGCAGTCACATCCTCAGAGGCCAAAGCCTGCCTGGCGCGGCCTTGCCAGCTGATGGCCCTCTCTGTGAGACACTGCAGGGCCTCGCCTTCAGGCAGCCGCACAGGCAGTCTCTGCAGGGCCACCAGCAGTGCCAGGATGGTCTCCAGGCGCGGGCGCCGTGAGCGCATGCACAGCGGACACAAGAATTTGGTGTCCCACTCCCACCAGGCCAGCAGTGGGGTGGGGGTGGGACTGGGCCTTGGGGAGCTGAGGAGGCGGGGTACCGACACACATCGCCCATGGAACCAGTCCTGGCACAGGTCACACTGCAGAGCTCCCACCCCAGCCGGCACCTGCCCACACACACAGACAGAGGTTGCAGAGGAAGCCGTGGCCGATGACGCCAGTGGACTGGGCTTGGCGGAGTTGGTGCGACGCAGCTGCAGGATACCCTCCTTCTCCTTCTGTTCCCCCTCCTTGAAGGCCACGATCTGGCATGCCCAGGACAGCAGGAGAGGAGATCAGCAGCCTATCCCCTCCCCGCTCTGACACCATTAACATCCTACTCCCAAACCAGGAGAAGCGAGGCCCAGGGAGCAAGCAGTCTGCCCAGGGTTGCTCCCCTCAGACACTTATCACTGCCAGGCTCTCCTCTCCTTGTGGGCCCCAGCTCCTTACCACAGAGCCTGGGTCCCTGAGGTCCTGTGCAGACAGTCCCAGCAGCTCCGTGTCAGATTTGTACAAGCCCAGCTCCTTCTCCATCCATCGGCTGCGCTTGGTGCTGTCGGAGCCGGCGTCTGCACACGGGCAGAGCACCTAAGGCAGGCAGACAGGGTGCAGATGAGTAGGCTTCCCCTACCTCCCACTCCCAGTACTGCCCGACCCCGACATCCTCCTCTGAGCCATCTCACAACAGCAGGACTGGAGGCAGGAGAGGCTGGGGATCAGGGTCCAGGCCTCACCTCCAGAAGTGTGTAGCAAGAATTCTTCTTGAGGAAGGTCTTGGAGGCCTTCTCCCTCCAGGAGTGCGCTGTCAGTACCTGCAGCTCTAGCTGTCTCAGCTCCTCCAACCCCACGGGTAGGTCCCGGCCCACAGCCACCAGGCCCTCTAAGTCATCCAAGCAGGGGTAGTGGTCACCATTCTGGGACAGGGACAAAAGAAAGTTCAAGTCAACTTGCTATCATCTACCGAAGTTTCTCTGTGCCCGGCCCTGAGCTGGGAAGAGGCACTAGACTTGCAGTCTTCGGGGAGAAGAGAACAGGGATCGTGCTAAGGGAAGCACTCCTACAACTCCCGTACCCACTGGGTCAGCCCGCAGATAATCCACTGAGTCCCCGTGACCATCACACTCATCACTTTGTTGTGGTCTGCCCCTTATACCCTCCCCTGCCTCTACCACTCTGACCCTTTCTGCAACCTCTCCACCCTCAGGCTGGCCTTGTGAGCCCGCATCACATGGCTTACCACCAAGCATTTTCCCTCCTCTCAATGTACTGTGCCTGCTTCTCTAGGCAACCCAACCCAGCACAACCCAACATATGCCAGCTCTCCTGGCTGGACTGACGCTCCAGGGTGGAGGGCCAGGGGGCAACAAGGTCCTTACCTGGATCTCGTCCACATCAGCAATCCAGGCCCGGGCCTTAGCAAGAGCCTCCTTGAGAGCCTGGATGTTGGGCAGGTGAACAGGGATGTTTTCTGCCTCGTGGATTATGGCCTCAAGCGTGGCTGGTGGATGCTTCTGCCTAAAGACAGGGGGAAAAAGAAGCCTCAGTCTCGAGTGACCTGCCTAACAAGCAGCCTGGCCTGACCACCATATGTATCAGCAGGGGCCCCTGGAACTGCCACTTAGGCCTGCTTGCTAGTACTCTGCCTACAGGGGTCTGCCAGTCCTGTCCGCTCCAGACTGCACACACCCACCCAACTTCCACCATAGCCTCTGCTTGTCTGCCAGTCTGCCAGCCTATTCGCATTGCGTACACGACTGGTGATATTCATCTGGTGCTGTAGTTTGTCAGGCTGCCTTGTGTGTGGCTTTTCCCGACATCTGTCCATCTGCCTGTTAGTTCTTATGCTCCTGTGCGTGTGCCCACATTAGCCTGTGGAGCTAGTCCTCTATGCATCTCTGTATCTGTCCATCTCTGCTTCCCCGTAAGCCTGTTTCTGCCTCTAGGTATACATGGAGTTTAAAAAAAAAAAAAAAAAAAAAAGCTAGGGAACAAAAAAGGGAAGAAAGTCAATACACCAACACCAGAGTCTGGTACTCAAGGCCACCCATGGGAATCACTGTCGGCTTTTCCACGAAACTGTGAAGGTTGGGGCAGAGGTAGAAGAGCGGTTGACCTACCTGGCCTCCAGGCAGAGGTGGGCTTTCTCCTCCCAGCGTTCAGCAATGGTTAGCAGCTCCTGCAGCTCAGCCCGGGCCTTATCGACAGCAGGGCTAGGGGCCACGCTAGCACCCGCGACCAATAGTCCACGCATGACAGCCAGGGTGCCCCTTCGGGCTGAAGGGGCCAACGTGCGTTTCACCTCATCCAGCCATCGCGCCTGTTCCACCTGCCGCTGGAGCTGCTGGGCCTCAGGCACCTCCACCCCCAGCTGCTGCCCCCTCTCCAACAGGGACTGCAGGAGCCCTGGACTGGAGGGCAGTGAGGCCAGGGCCTCACGGGCCTCAGCCTGGTAGGCCTCCACCTGTTCCAGAATACCCTACCAGGATACAGAGGAAGAACAAACTCCTCAGCTGGGCCCATCAGAGGTCCCACCACCAAATACCTTTGCCCCACCTACCTACTTACCCTCCGGTATTTGGGAAGAGAGCCTAACATGGACTGTGCTCTCCTCTGCCATGCCCTAAGGTTCCCTTCCCGTTAGAATACCCTGGGGAACTTGTTAAAACACAGATTCCTGGGCCCCACCTCTAGAGAGTCTTAATAGGGTTTGGTCAGAAGTCTGTGCTTTAAATTCCCAGAGCATTCTGATGTATACACCAGGAGACCCTCTGCCCTAAAAACACTCTGCTATGCTTGGCCTCCTCACAAACCCCTACGCTCACACTGGTGTCTACTGCCCTCTTTGTCCCACCTCTCCTCTCCCTTCCTCAACTTGACTCAGCTTTCCAGGCCCACAAACATCCTTGTTCCTTTCTCCTCTTACACCTCTACCTCTTGACTCCACATCCCATACTTACATCACCTGCCCCTTATGCCTTCCTTGTCTCCCAGCTCCTGTTACTCTCACAGGGGCATCCTGTCTTGCCCTAACATTTAACATTTAAGGAAGCCAAGAGTAGCCTGCTGCTCAGGTCTCCCAATCCCTCTGAACCCTCATCAGCACTCTGAGTGCACTCCTCCTCACCTTGACATCCCCAATCTGGTGCATGGCACAAGGCAGGTTGTTCATCTGGTCCAGAAAGGCCCGGAGCTCAGCCAGGGTCATCTGTAGACCAGCCGCCCTGTGGGGCCTATGGAGTTTCACATGTGGGGTTTCAGGTCCAAACCCAGTCCCCTCCCTCCATCTCTGTGCTCAGACCCAATGCTTTTCCTCATACCTGCCCACCTTGATCTTTCCTACTCCACAGTACCCCTCAACTGTCCAGATTGGGGGGGTGGTGGTGTAAGAAACCAACACATTCATATGATGAAAGCAAAGAATGAGAAGAGGGGAATACAGGATATATTGGGTGGGGGGTAGCTTAGAAATTAAATGACGGTAACAGAAGCTGGACTTTTCAACTCATCCTCTACTCTGAACTCTCTGATCAGGCTGAAGCTTCTCTTCTTGTCCCCTAAGCTTTCCACAACTCCTCTTTGCCCACAAAATCCCTAAGCCCGCTGGAAATCTCCAGGTACTGATAAAAAGAACCTTTTCTAGCTTTTTTAGCACTCTTCTCCATTCTAGTTGCCTGATCTCCTTGCCCTTCCAACACCTCTTAGGCCACCTTGCGCCACAGTACTTGTCAGCTTCCTGCTGACGTCATCTGCCTAGTGGCACTCAGAGTCCACTTCCCCTAGACGCTGGCTCCTCAGCAGGCAGAATCTGAGCCTGCCACTTCCCACTGCCATACCCAGCTTCTTGGCCGCTGACGAGTCCCAGAGCCCGGGACACGCAAGCCTCCGCCTCGCTCAGGCAGTTCTTCAGTCGCTGCAATAGCTCACTGTTCGGGAACCTCCGTTCACGGGCCTCGGACTCTAGCGCCCTCAGCTCTTCAAGGCCTGGAGAGAGAATGAAAGCAGCAAGGAGTAGGCAGTATTGAGTAAAGGCCAAGGAAGGGGGTGGGGGTGTACAGAAGAAAAGGGAAGAGAACTTGCCTGTGGAGTCCCTCTGTCCCCCCATCACTCACTGCGCTTCCGCCCATCCTCCACCTCCAGGGCCACTCGAACTTTGTTGGCCCAGGTGTCAAAGGACTCAGCCCGAACCTTCAGCTTATGCAACATGGCAGGGAGCTCATCCAAGGTGTATCGATACCTGGAAGAAGATGGCAGGGAAGCACATGTCTGGCCCAGCTCCGCAGCCCCCTGCTCAGACCAATTCCCTCAGTAGGTCCCCTGCTCACCGCAGGTACTGCCGGCTACTGGAGCACTTGCAGAGGTCATTGATGTGGGAAAGGCAGACAAGGCCGTCTGGGCAGTCATAGCAGGCCAGGGCTGATAGGAAGCACGTGGTCTTGCACTTGATGCACTGGCGCTCATCATCTGGGAGTAGCTCAAAAGCCTCTCGCTCAGCTTCTGTGATGCCCTGGGAGCATTCAACCCATGCACGTTATATTGAACCAGAACAGGGCTGCAGATAGGCCCTAACTCTACCACAACTGAGCCCCACGTTAGTTAGACTCCAATCTGTGTTGAGAGTTCTGGAGAGCAAACTCCACAGAATATACTGCCTCTGTGAAGTTCAAGCTCTTGAAACCGGGAAATCAGATGAACCAGGGCAAGATCAGTGTGGGCTGAGAGGGAAAAAAAAATCAGGCACGATTCAGATCAGCAGAAAGGGCCCATAGGGTGAGAGAAGATGAGGAAAGTGGTGGGCCAAGGCACCAGAGAGGTGGCACTGTGTGGGAGTGGCCAAGGGAAAGGCTGTGAACAAGGCTGTGCTGGCTTGTAGTCACTCAGCACCCACCGTGTTCCAGGCACCGCGCTGGCAGCTTGGCAGGCAGGACACACTGCAAAGCACATATAGAACTCACAGAAATAAAACGCTGTGCTTGTGTCCAGTGTTTAAAGATACTATTTTTTTTTTCAACAACATGGCTTCCAAACCTATGCCAATGACTTCATCTGTTACTCAGATGAAGAAAAAGAATCCTGTTCTAATAATGGAGGAAAAGACAGCTATGCTGAAGTAACTGAAAGACAATATGATGCTATGGATTATGGCCAATTTTAGGGATTTTTAAAGGGAAATTCTTGACTAACAGTTTTTGTTCTATACTGACTGTAACACCTAACCTCTGCATCAGAAAGGAGTCTATTGTACATAACAAATCCCACTCTGCCACTTACTAGCTGTGTGACATGGAGTAAATTAAATTTACACCTCTCTAGGTTTCTATTTCCCCATCTTATAAAATGGGAGATAATGGCACCATCTTCATTGTGTTGTCATGAAGATTAACAAAGGTACAGCAACTAAGGACTTAGAAAAGTATCGTAATATTTAGAATAAGTAGAATCACCAAAGACCCATAACAGCCAAAACAATCTTGAGAAAGAAGAATAAAGCTGGAGGCATCATACTTCCTGATTTCAAACTACACTACAAAGCTATAAAAATTAAAATACTATGGGACTTGCATAAAAAATGACACAGAGCAGTGGAACAGAATTAAGCCCCAGAAATAAACCCTTGCATATACAGTCAACTAACACTTGGTAAGAGAGCCAAAAATCCTCAACAGGGAAAGGACAGTCTCTTCAATAAGTGGCACTGAGAAAACTGAGTAACGATGAGCAGAAGAACAAATATGGGTCCTTATACCACTCATGAAAATGAACCTGAAGTTGCTTAAAGACTTAAACATGATACCTAAAACTGCAAAGCTCCTAGAAGAAAACATAGTGGTAAAGTTCTTTGACATTGGTTGGCAATGACTTCTTGGATAGGACACTTAAAGCACAAGCAACAAAAGCAGAAATAAGTGGGACTACATTAAAGCATCTGCACAGCAAAAGAAATCATCAACAAAATGAAAAGGAAACCTACGGAATGGGAGAACTATTTGTAAACCATCTATTTGATAAAGGGTTAATATCCAAAATATATAAGGAACTCATCCAACGTCAATAGCAAAAAACCCCCACAAACAATCTGATCAAAAATAGGCAGAGAACCTGAACAGACATTTTCCAAAGAGACACAAATGGCCAAGAGGTACATGAAAAGATGCTCAATGTGACGATCATCATCATCAGGGAAATGCAAATCAAAGTATCACCTTACACTTGTCAGAATGGCTATTACTAAAAAGACAAGAGATAATAACTGTTAGCAAGGGATATGAAGCAAAAGGAACCCTCATGCACTATTAGCGGGAATGTAAACTGATAACACTACCTGGAAAACAGGATGGAGGTTCCTCAAAAAAATTCAAAACAGAACTACCCTATAATCTAGCAATCTTACTTCTGGATATATATCCAAAGGAAATGAAATGAGAATCTCAAAAGAGGTACTTGCACTCCCATGGTCACTGCAGCATTTTTCACAACAGCCAAGATACAGAAACAACCTAAGAGTCCATCAGTGGATGAACAGATCAAGAAGGCACGGTATAGACATACAACGGAATATTATCCAGCCATGAGAAAGGAGGAAATACTGCCAATTGTAACAACATGGATGGACCTTGAGAGCATTATACTAAATAAGTCAGACACAGAAAGACAAAAGACTATAAAATGTCACTTATATGTGGAATCTAAAAAAGCCAAACTCACAGAAACAAGAGTAGCATGGTAGTTTTCAAGGGCTGGGGAGTGTGGGAAATGGAGAAATGTTGGTAAAGGCTATATTCCAGTTAGAAGTTCAGGGAAACCAAATATTTACTATTATTAGCTCTAATTTCATATTAAGGATACCTATTTCATAGGCCTATCCCATTTTACGAAGGAGGAAACTAAGTCTCAGAGAGAGGGTCTATAACCTGCTCAAAATAAGAATCTGACTACAGTGTATTTTGACTTTAAAGCCAGAGAATGCTCTAAGTTCAGATGCAGCCCCTAGGCATTTTTGGATCACAGATTCCTCTGAGAACTGGATGTGAGCTAGGAGCACTCTCCCTATAAAATTATTCAAATACACACACACACACACACACACACACACACACCCCTTTTACAGATTTTTAAGACTGTGAGGGGTGGGTCCAGAACCCTTCTCTAAAGTAAGAGCCAAGTATAAATACTTCTCAATGTCAGGATGAGAATACCTAGTCTTCCCACCTTGCTTTGACTCCCTTCTTATAGTCTGGAACAACCCCAGGGTCATTTAACAACAGCACTGAACAGAGAGAGAAAATGATGCCTGGGAAAGCCCAGGGGCTTACCAACTAACACCATAAACTTCCAACATTACCACAGTTGAAATTCTTATAGCCCATACTCACGGGAAAGTTATAAATGAGCTTTAAAATAAGAAAGTGTTACCCTAAATGGGCATAAAGGGGTCCCTCAGGACCAGCATTCCTTTGTAATACTACAGAGGACTCTTGCAAGTGTGCGGCTTTAGGAAGGCAGCTGAACTATATGAGTAGCAGTCCCACTCAACTATAAACGCAACTGACCACACGCTTATGAGAGAATAAAGGAGGACTACCTTAAAAAAATAAAATACGGGCGCCTGGGTGGCTCAGTGGGTTAAAGCCTCTGCCTTCGGCTCAGGTCATGATCCCAGGGTCCTGGGATTGAGCCCCACATCAGACTCTCTGCTCAGCAGGGAGCCTGCTTCCTCCTCTCTCTCTGCCTGCTTCTCTGCCTACCTGTGATCTCTGTCAAATAAATAAATAAAATCTTAAAAATAAATAAATAAATAAATAAAATAAAATAAAGGAGGACTGCCTTGTATTTGGAAGTATCACCCCAGTATGAACTACTAAATCATCTGAATGTAACATAATGGGCACTTTCTAAGAAATGTTCCATATTTCAATCATTTTCTTCATGTATTAATATTACCAATAATAGCAGCTATTAAAATGCAAGTCCAATTAATAAGTGCATTGACATAAATTACCTTCCTCAAGCTTTACAATTCCCTTGCAAGTTAGGTATTTATTCTCATTTTATAGAGTGGGAAAGTGAGACTATCAGAGGTTAAATAACCTAAAAAGGCCACCCAGCTAAATCAGCAGTTGTAGTTTCATATGCCAGCCTGTCCTGTTGGGTTAATTAAATAATGACAAATAGCAGTGACAAAAGCACTTGCTATGTGTCAATTACTTAATAAACATAATCTTTAATCTATCAACTATCCCAAAAGACAAACATCATAAACCCCATTTTTCAGAGGCGGATACTGACAGTGAAGTAAATTAACTTGCTCATAGTTGTTGATAAATGGCAGAGCAGAGAACGGAATGTGATTTTTTTTTTTTAAAGATTTTATTTATTGGAGAGAGAGCACGTGAGCCAGAAAGAGCACAAGCAGAGGGAGGAGCAGAGGGAAAGAGACAAGCACACTCCCTGCTGAGCAGGGAACGCAACGTGGGACTTGATCCCAGCCTGGGATCATGACCTGAGCCCAAGTCAGACCCTTAACCAGCTGAGCCACCCAGGAGCCCTGGAATGTGATTTCCAATCCAGATGGATCTAGTTCTTTTTACTATACCCCAAGAATAGAAGCTACATCTACTTTTTCCTTCCCCCACTTTTGCCAGGATAGCATGCCTAATTCAGGGCCCTCTTCCTTCCACCCTACCTTCTCAAGCAGGGCCTTTCGTAGACGCCGTTCCTCCTGCACCATGATGAACATTTCCTTATGCACAGCTGCTGCCAGGTTCAGGTCCAGCTTCTCTGGGCAGGCGGCCATCTTACAGATGAGCTCCTCATGGGAGAAGACGCAGTATCTTCGGAGCCGGCGATAGTGCTCAATGCACTGGCGCCCAGCTGGCAACTGTGGACAGATTCAAGGCTGAGTGTGGCCAAGTCTGAAGGCTGTGGTGCCTCAGCTTCTCCACAAGCCTCCTGCTTTTCCCTGCCAGCCCACCACACCCCCGACTCACCCAGTCAGCAGTGCAAAAGTTGACAGCCTCTGCAAAGTTGTAGCCTTGGTTGAAGCCACTGTGGTAAGCACGAGGGAAGGTAATGACGAATTCTCCTGCACACTGGTTTGTGCGGACAACCTGAGGAAGAAGAAGGCCAAGGTCACTGAGATAGGTTTTCCAGAGTCGGGAGAAACTTGATTTAAGAGCAGGATCCTTAAGGAGACAAAGGAGGGAGAGCCTGAAGGAACAGTGTGACAACAGATTCTCAGTTCCTCCAATTCTAAAAAGAAAGGACCACTGGCCTCGGCTCTCAAAGTTGAGATTTATGTTGGCAGCAACAGGAAGATTTGAGTCAAAAGTAGGAAATGTACATATCAAAACATCTCAACTTTTCTACTTTTTTATAAAATTTAAAATACCACTTTTCATTAAGCTGGCAACGGCTTTTTCATTAATAATTACTTTTATCAGTCACATAGGCAGCTCTAAGAGCCAGATGGTCTACAAGATTTGTTTTAAAATCAGCAGTCCCTGCCATTCTCCACTCCCCAGAGCCAATCACTTTCACCTCTTCTGATTATTTTGGCATTTACCTTAACAACCCTAAATAACCTGCCTCTAGACTTTAAAGATAGCCTCCTGTAATTTCTCAGTTTGCTTAGTTTTCTGCACATGTCTTAGCAATTTAATCCCAACCTTTAAGACAAGTGTCCAACCCTGCTCTTGCCTGTCAGTTTTCACCTTTCTGCAGCAGAGCCCTATGATCTGTTCCAACCTGAACCAGCTGTCTTCCCCAGACAGTCCCTCTCCCGTGATGATCTCTCCTGTTCCCTAGAACCTAGGTCTTCCTCTTTCTTGGTGTTTACTCTTTGGCTATACTTGAGCACATTCTCCAATAGCTTCCCAGGAAGTGGTACAAAGAACATTTTTTTTTTTTTTTAAATTGTCTCTACTCTAGTACTTCATAATTTGACCATGTAGAATTCTAAACTGAAAACCATTTTGAAGGCATGGTGCTAGTCTTCTAGATTCTGGTGCTCCTTTTGAAAAGTCTTAAGCCATTCTGGTTTCTAATGCTTTGAATTAAAAATTCACCAGCTATACCCTGGTGTGCATCTATTTTCATTCATGTACTAGATAGGCCCTTTGACTCTGAAAACTCAGTCTTTTGGTTCAGGGAAATTTTCTTAAATAATTTAATTAATAATTTCTTTGTTTTCATCTATTCTCTTTTCAGAACTCATTATTTGCATATTGAACCTTCTGAACAAAATCTCCTTTCAACTTTACCATTTCCCCATCTTTATTTTTTATTCTATTTTCTGAGGGATTTCCTTAAATATTTATCTTCTAAACTTTTTTCTTCCCCTTTTACTATCACAGTTTTAATTTCCAAGAGCTCCTTTTTGTTCTCAGGATGTTCTCAAATAGTATCCTGTTCTTACTTCAGTTTGCACTATATGCTATCTCTGAAGAGCTTCATGAGGATTCTTTCCCTTTTTGAAGTTTATTTTTCTGCCTGCCTAACCTGTTTATCCAAGTTGCTTTGGTTGGTTCTATTTTCTAGAGTCTCCTCAGCTGTTAATCTGTGACTGTCAACTTTAAGAGTTAGAAATGGAAAAGCTGAATGGAAGTTCCGAGTATACTGGTGAAGTCTGTCAACTGTGAGCTTCACTGTAAGGTAATCTGGAAGTGCCACTGGGTCTTTCTTTTTGGGCCACTCATATTCTCCAGAGAGACCTCTCTCATTTTTTGCCTGAAGGAAGATCTGTCTGCCAGTGTTCTAAGAGCCAAGTGGAAGAAGACAGCTGGGAACCTTGGCATCCACTATGTATACAATGATGAATCCTACTTTTGTCACTATTACCTCCACCCTCAACTGTACCTAGAAGACCTCAGTCCAGAGATCTTTTATTATAATCTCTTCAAAAGTAAAGTCTTTTTCTTTAGTGAGGTATGGTCACACTTCCAGCTTCCCAGTGTGGAAGGGGACCTCATTGCTACCTATATAGACATGAACCAATCCTTATTTTCATCTATCTTTCTTCCCAGAATGCCTGGTGTCACTGACTACTGAACCTCTGGAGGATTTCTGAGGTATAAATCAGGTTGGTTGGTTCTCAGATGTCTCAATACTGGCCTAAGACTCAGTTACCTCATCTATTTTCTAGCTTCAAGAATTTTATTGCTGTATCCTCTCGTTTTCTCCATTTTATTCATTTTTTAAACCTTAAAATAACAAACAAACAAAAAAACCCAAAAAACCTCTGTGCCATTTGAGCAGAGTTTCAGAAAGGAATGGAAGCAGCCACATGTATGTTTAATTTGCAGTCTATAGGAGGAATCCCACAAAGGTTTTTAGGATGAACATTCAGTGCTGATGAATACACAGTGAAATAGGTACACTGCTGGTAATGGTACCAGTAACTTCTACTCTCTGGAAAACCAAATTGTTGATATAGATCAAGAACCTAAAATGTTTATATCCTTCACCCCAACAATTCCTCTGTGAGGATTCTAGATTACTATGGAGAGAATTAACATACTCACAATACTGAATCTGCCCATTAATGAATACATCTCCACATTTATTCAGGTCATACATTAGTTCCCATCTCCAATACATTTTCTTCTTTGCAAATCTATCCCTACTTAGGGGCAACACCAGGATTTCTGCTTGGATTATTGAACTGGTTCCCATTACTAAGCACTAGAATGATCTTCCAAAAAACGCAAATCTGACTGGCAAGCCCATGGCTGAGAACCCCTTACTTGAAACCCCATGTCCACATGATGTAGCCAAGGCTCCAAGGCTCCAAGAGGCAAACTCTTATCTTCCCTCAAGGATCACCACTTCTACAAATGCTTTCCTGACCCCCTGTTTCTAATGACCCAGTCTGTTGTCCTTTTGAAGCAGCTCTAACATTTACTCACCTTTATTCTCCACTCAACTGCACATACCCAAAGGCAGGGACCGGTTTATTTGTCTTCAAGGTGTTGGCCAGAGACTTTGCACACAGAGGGGGAGTTGTAGCAATACTTGCTGAACTATCTAGACCCAGTTAATTTTATAGATGAGAAAGCTGAGTCCCAGAGAAGCTTTAAGCAGCAGAGCCAGAAACAGAATTTAAGGCTCCTAACTCTTCCACCCTCACTTTGGCCATGTGCCTTTACTATTTCCTATGCAGTTATCTAAAAAGACTCTCCTTACATTCTGCAGTCATTAAAAATGACCAATGTCCATCGAGTGGTAAATGGATAAACAAAATGTGGTACTTCCATAAAATGTAGTATTCCACCATAAATTTAGGAACAAAGTTCTGACACATGCTACAACATGGATGAACCTCGAAAACATTATGCAAACTGAAGTAAGTCTGATGCGAAAGACTACATATTATCCTGTGTATGTGAACTGTCTAGAAAAGGGAAATCTCTAGAGACAGAAGGCAGATGAGTGGTTGCCTGGGACTAGGGATTGGAATGGAGACTCACTACAAAAGGGCACAAAGAATCTTTCTGGGGTGACAAATGTTCTAAAACTGGATTGTGGTGATGGCAGCACAACTCTATAAATTCAATGAACTGTGTGCACTTAAAATGGGTGAATTTTATGGTATGTAAATTATATTGCAATAAAGTTGCAGTTTTGTTTTTTTTTTAAAAAGACGGTTATAAACAGTTCACAGTAAGGAAGCAAAAATCAATCTAGACCAGCATGATCCAACAGAAATATAATAACGCCAGCCATATATATATTTTAAATACTCTAGTAGCCACATTGAAAAAGTAGAAAGAAACAGGTGAAACTAACTTCAATGTATTTTATCTACAATATTACCATTTCAATGTGTAAGTGGTATATAAAAGTATTATTAGTGAGATATTTTCATACTAAGCCTTGACATCCAACATGTGTTTTATACTTTCAGCACATTTCAGATGAGATTAGCCATGTTTCAAGTGCTCAGCAGCCACATGTGGCTAGTGGCTACCAAACTGGACAGTGCTGTTCTAGATCATTTAGACTTAAAAAGAAATGACAATATCCATACACTGATTATTGTTACGTCAAAATTCATGTAGAAAAATTACAGAAACATAATGAAGTGTGAAGGAAATAGGGATGACCACTCTAAATTTCCATTTTCTGGAAAGGGAACAGATTTCTTTTATAATGAAAATAATACTTACTCTATATAGCTATAAAAAGAAATGGCTGCCTTCCACCCAAGGGGAAGGGGGGGGGAGGGAGTGGACTAAAGATAGCTCCTTGGGGAGCTTCAGCTAGCCCAACTACAGCCTGCCAGCATGAGAATATGAAAATCAAATGCCTTGGATTGAAGGGATACTGCCAAGTCCAGAGAGCCTGGAGCTGGTGGAAACCACCTACAGGAGGGGCAAGGCCGGGGGTGGGGTTGGGGGGTGAAGCAGCAGCTGGCCAGAAAAGCTGGTGAGCCATGAGCTGGACAAATGCTGTGGAGGTGGAAGCAAAGAGCACATGTTTAAAAATCTGTATTAAAGTTTTCTTAAAAAGAGGAAGAATTAAACAGCTATATATCTTAGCTGCCTAAATCCTTAAGGATCCTCTTCCACTCTTATAATTTTTCTTGACCCTGTAGGCAAGGACTAAGGCTGTGCTGTGGGTCAGGAAGAAAGGAATGGGAGGAAAACTCAGACCCAACACCTACTTATGAAGAGCAGAAGTGGAAGGGCCCTTGATCACCTCTACCTCTCGAGTCTAGTAGTTCTTAAACGGAGTGAGGCAGTGAGGGAAAAGGATACCCTAGCCCCCACTGCCTCCAACAGAGGAAGGCTGCCTGAACTGCTGTGGGATACACTTCCTCTAATTCCCTAGATCCCTCAATGCTTAGTTAAGTATCACTAAAGTATACAATAAAAAATACTGTAGCTTATGTAGTGTATCAAAACAAGTTGAAGGCAAGAAGAAATGTGGGTGAGAACTACTGACCTAGTCCAAAGCCCTACTGTAGAGATGATTGGGGATCTCAAGGAGACATTAATTCAGTATGTAGTGATTGCCTGCCACATCCTTCCATTAGACTAAATGACATGGCAGCCAAGGGGGTAGCGGCGGGGGGACACGTGGGGAGGGGAGTTGAAGGAAGCAGAGAGGAGTAGCAGCACAGAATAAGACTCAAAACACAGGTGGAGGATGTACTAATTACTGTTCCTACAGAACTGATTAGGCTGTCTTAAGATCCACACCAGAAAACTGGCTGATCAGCTAATGCCAGAAATTCCCTTATAGGCAAGCCAGACTATATAGCAACGAAACATTTTATGGAGTGGGAGAGGAGTCCACAGAGGAGGAGAATAGGTTCAGTCTAGGACTCTGGGTTCAACTTTATTTATTTTTATTTATTTAAAGATTTTATTTATTTGACAGAGGGAGACACAGTGAGAGAGGGAATACAAGCATGGGGAGAGGGAGAAGCAGGCTTCCCGCGGAGCTAGGAACCTGATGTGGGGGGCTTGATCCCAGGGTCCTGGGATTATGACCTGAGCTGAAGGCAGATGCTTAACGACTGCATCACCCAGGCACCCCTCAACTTTTTAAATTTTAAATGTTGATGGATATTAACACTTTTTAAAAAGAGATTATATACCTCCTCCAACTTGAAATATGACATAAAACTATGTAAGTTTAAAGTGTACAACATGTTGACTTGATACACTTACATGTTGCAAAAGAATTACTACCATAGAACTTACCACCTGTTACATAAGTAAAAAACCTACCCATTGCTCCCAGAAGGGCTACTATATAGAACACGTCAGACTGGGCTAATTAACCCCCATTATTCATTCTCACCCTCTTTCACAACAGTATGAATTTGTAACTGGTACATTACCATCCAAGATAAGAATCACATTTTCCAGTCTTCTCTGCAGCTGGATGTGGCCTTGTGACTAATAGGAGATGAATGGAAACGATGTAGGTCTTTAAAAATAAGGAGACTTGTCTTGCCCTGTCCTTCTCCCATTTCCCTCTTCCACTGGGTAGAATACAGACATGAAAAGAAGCCATCCTGAGGTGTCGCCCTCAAATGCATGGCCTAGTGGGCTCACCATCACATTGCGTATCTAACCACTATTAGAGTCTCTATTACAGTTGTCAAAATAAAACAGAAGAGGAATGAGAAAGAGGCAGGAGTAGATTCCACATGATGACCACCATGACCATGACCACCACAACCACCGGCACAAAGGACATGCTACATCATTCCTACCCTTTGTCCCTATTTCCTAAGCACTCACCGGCACACCATGGGACATGAGGGTGTTGGGATTCATGAGGGTGACAAGTTGGTGCAGGAGGTCAGGCTGGCTATCAAAGAGCTCAGGTGTCAGCTTCTTCATCACCTCTTCCAAATGTTCTGCCGCAAGGGAGGGTACCCCATACCAGGTCTTCGGCTCACCCCTGGCCACGTGGAAAGGGGACATACAGAGTGGTCACACATGTGGTCCTGAGGGAGCCTACCCTGCCTCCCTGGCTTCCCAGGGCCCCGCTCACCAATGGAGGTAGTTAATGGAGTAACTCCAGTGATCCTCAATATGCCAGCAAAAGGCTGAGAACACCATGCCCACATACAGCCAGGGCACCTTCATGCCAGAAATATCCGCATTGATGTGGCACAGTACAGACTGCTCCAACACTGGCATCACATTCAGGTTCCAACCACTGGTGGCATACTCCTGTCAGGTTGGGTATTTGTGGAAAGGGGATGAAGGTTATGTTAAGAAGCTGAGATCTTTAGTCCAGGGAAGCTGAATTTTGAGGTCCCAGACCTTTCACACATCTGAGAAATATTACAGATGTTCTCCACCTCCTACCCACCCCCACCCGCCAAATGCATACACACAAAATTCCAATTCCCTTCAATTTTAGGGAGTTTTACAGATATACTCAACTCACCAAAAAACCTGCAAGCTAAAAGCCCTGCTCTGGACCAAAATGCCCCCTTCTCTGGAGGTAGGCCTGGACCCTCATTTTTTCCTGCACATACCATACTAGTCTACTTCTTATGAATAAACCAGGCACCCTGGCAAGTATTTCATACACCTTCTCATTTAACTCTTAACAAATCTGTAAGGTAGATACTAACCTCACCCTACAAAGAAATAGCCAATCTCGTGGCTAGAGATGCCATGCCAGATACCAGACTGTGTTTTTTACATATACCATCTTATCTAAATCTCAGAGCAGCTGTGGGAAGTGGGCATAATTACCCCCACCCAGTAGAGATACTAAATGACCTGCCAAAGTGCACACAGCTGACATATAACCATGAATCATCCACTCACCTCCTCCTCGGGTGTTAGGTGCCGCTTACTGTCACTGACAGGGAAACCACTGCCAAATTCTTTAGAATGGATGTCAGCCCCATACTCAACAGTCACATCTTCCTCAATGCTGTTCACCAGCCGCCAGAACTCCTTCTCCACGAGTTCTGTAGGCACCATCTGAGGAACAGGGGTAGCAGATGACCGTGGCCCATCACATCCTGGCTCCAGTGACCCAGAAGAGCTAAGCCCATTAGGCACCAACAGCTACCTAGCCCTGACGCTACCCCAGCCCTCCATCACCTACGTGCACGGGCATGTTGAAGTAATCAGCTTTAAAGGAGTCAGCCATCTCGCCAAAGCTCTGCAGAGTGTATTCCCGGGTAGCCTGCTCAAAGCCAAAGGCTTCAGGGGGCCGCTTACACTCCTGAAACCCAAAGGAGAACAGATCACCAAGACAGAGGGCACAGAGGTGGAGAATCCTTAAAAACAAAGCTGGAATATGGGGGAGCGGGAAGGAAGAACAGCCCAAGGTCTGCACTCAAGGCCCTGGAAGCAGGCCTCACTATAGCTCTACCTCTTTCTCCCAGCGCTTCAGCTTAATTAGTCTTTTCATTCCCCACATGCGCTGCTGCCATTCTTTTGCTCTTCTCTTCCTTTAGGACTTTACTATCAAAACCGTGACCTCTGACTTAAATATGCTATGCTATGCTCTTCTGCCACCGTTGTTTCCTCTTGAGCTAAAACAGGGAGTTTAAACAGGATGCCTAAGGAAGTTTTCTTATACCCAGACTGGAACTACAAGCCTGGGGAAATGGCACCGAATATTCTAGTAGCTCAGAGGATGGTAGTCAAAGCATCAGCTTCTACACTGTTAAATCCTACACTATTCCTGTTCTTTAGGTGGTCTCGGAAGGGAGGATGTGAGACTACCTCACTTTATACCGAGGTTCATGGTTTTAGAGGAGAGCTTTATGTATCCCAAAGTTAGACAGACTCACTCATGTCTGAAAAAAATCAATGTTGATCGGGTTCACTGGCCCTCAACCACTTACAGAGAGCCAAGTAGAGCTGACAGCCTTCACTGTCTATCATACTGTTAGTGTCCACACTCCTCCCTGAAGGGATTTCCACCACTTCCAAGGCCATTATGCACCACCCTGATCTCTTTCCTCAGCCGTGTGTGTGTGTGTGCATGCATGTGCGCGCAGCTGGTCTCTAGGACCACAGATGAGTCCCTAACATAAGAAAAAAGACCATCAACATCTGTTTTCCAGAGAGAAATGCAAATGAGCACCCAGAATTTGGATGAAGGAGGGAAGCAAGCTCATGAAACGGACCTGGCAGACTTACTGAGCCTCTTATCCCTCACTGTTGCTGCAGCTTCAGATGCTCTCCTGACTGCCCCTCTTGCCCTAAGTACGTCCTCCCAAAATACCCCTGCTCCAGCATGCCCCATCCCCAAGGTTACAAGGCCTGCCCACCTCTTCTAGTTAAAGCCTGTACCACTGCAAACTTAGTCAAATAATCAAAAGGAAAACAAAGTATTATACTCGTATGACAGTCCCCCCCAAGAAAAACGAATCACTACCCATGAATAAATGCAATGAGATACAAAAATAATTATAAAATAGCAAATAAAAATACACAGTAAGAGCCTAAACTGGTTAAAGATAGTTATATATATGCAACAACATAAAGATGAGAAGAAAATACACCAGACTATTAATAACATCTAGGTGATGAAATGATAGGTGATTTGTCTATTTTCCAAGCTTTCTAAATAAAACAAAGAATAAAAAACTTGGAAATCAAAAGAAAGATTTTTCTCCATATTCCGGTCCTCCAAATCTCATTCCTGACACCTTCCCTGATTACTACCCTTCGTCATTTTCCTCTCCTCTGAACTTCTATGCCTCAGAATTTCTAACACATAATTTAGCATCTGACTACATGTCGGCATACAATCTGTTCAATAATGACTCTCACCTCCCCAGGTAGTCTGGGGTCTCCCAGGGGACATAAATAAAGGCTACGTCTCCTCTTCTTTCTCCCTACTAAACTCTGCCTAGCCTAGCCCCACTCCAGGGACCCAAAACATTAAACCAGGGCTGAGCTGGGAAGTTGCTGTCAGTAAGGCCTGATGGAGGCAGGCAAGAATACCCTCTGAGGCAGACGTGAACTAGGGCTGGGAAGGGCTTACCGCCATGACACACTTGGGGCACCGCCAGACACCCTTGGGAATCTCAGGCAGAGGAGGCAGCAGGCAAAAGATGTGGTAGTTATCATCACAGCCATCACACAGCAGAAGCTTGTCATCTTCATCCCCTCGGGAACACATCCGGCACACATATGACTCGATCTGCCAGGAAAAGGAGGCAACAGTTCATCAATCGAAGCTCTGTCCAGCCTTCAAACTGTCCTCCAAGCAGCACCCTAGTCCACAGAGCTTTCTATCAGAAACCCATCGAGCTTGTTGGCTAGAGCATTCACAGCCCCATTATGGGTGAGTCGTGCTTATTCGGGAGCTTAACTGTATGCATGTACCATCTCCCCAAATAAACTGGTAGAGCTGTGAGAGCAGTCTTTATCATGCAGTCGTGAAATCTCCCATTTTTATTCATTCAATAAACACTGAGCACTTACGTGTTCAATGCTATGCTAGACTCTGAAGTACAGCAATGAGTAAGACATGGCATCTGCCTTCAAAAGGCACAAAGTACTCCAGAGATACATATTCATAAAAATTAAAAGGTAACATGGAAACTGCCAATACCAGCTCACAGAGGGTACTAGGGGAGCCTAGAGAAGAGAGCACTCAAATCAGCTGGAGATAAGGAGGGACAGCCTTGAGGAAGAACTTCACTGAAAACGTGACACTTGACAATGACATCTGAAACTGACTGGAATCGGAAGGCCAACTGAGTTTGGCAATGGGGCAGAGCACGGGGAAAAGTCTTCCAGGTGGAAGAAACAGCAGGTGCAAAGGAATGGGGGAAAGAAAGAGCATGGCGCATCTCAGGGGAAAAAATGAACATACCTACAAGTAGTTCAGTGTGGCTATAGCAGAGGAGTGAGGTGGGCAGTGCTGGGGAATGAGGCTAGAGGTCAGCAGGGACTGGATCATGCATGGTAATGAGGAGCTTAGCCTTTATCCTGAAGCAATGGAGGGAGCCTCCTTCTCTGGACCCTTCCAGCACTTCCTGTTGACAGCACTTGATCACCCTTTCTTGTCCTTTGTTCCATTTTCCTTGTGAGTTGGCCTTGTTTCCCCAATTAAGTGAGCTACCTGAGGGCAGGGCCCAGCAGGCCCACTTTTCTGCTTAATGCAACCTGGTCCAGAGCCATGCTGGGGAAATGCTCGCTGAAGGGATGAGAAGCAGAGCATTAAGAAGTCAGGGCTGGGTCCTTACAAACTGGGCATTGCTGTGGTTCCTCCGCAGTCTCATGGTCATCTTGGTGCAGGGCTCTGGGCTGTGACTCAGCTCCTCCTTGCTCTCCAGGAAGGTCTTAGGTGAGGTTGACTCCACCTTCACATCCCCGCCTGACTCCTCCTTCACCACTACGGTGGGGGGACACTCAGGCCCTTCCTTATCTGGGAGAGGGAAGAGGGGCTCTAAAGCACAGGTCTAGAACAGTCAGGGCCCCGCCTCCTCTCCCCAGGTGGGGCCATCCTTCACACTGCCCCAGCCTGTCAGGCCTTACCTTTCTTCCGCAGGGTCTTATCCTTGGCCATGAGGCCCAGGCCCATCATCTTGGGGCCTGCCCCATAGATCTGCAGCTTCTTCAGCTCTGGATTCTTTTCAATATCTTCCTCCGTGGGTTCCGGCTGGGAGGGAAAAAGGAAATGAATCAAATCTGCTATCTGAGGCAAACTGCCCCATCTTAAAAGAACAATAGCTTGGACTATATACCACTTGGGCTCACGCCAGGAGGCAGAGGCAGGCCTGGGCAAGAATTCAGAGCTCCTTTTGGAGACTAGGGTTAAGTGAGCTCCCCCATTAGCCCTCTTGGAAAGAAATTAAGGTGGAATTCCAGTTTTCCCAACTGTAACAGGAGAATATTAACTCCTACCTTACAAAGTTTACAGAGCAATTTGGGAATAACATATAGAAAGAAATCTAATAGTGTGTGGCACTACCAATAAATGGCAGTGACTAATACGATCTACTAAAGGACATGCTTTGGTGAGCCCAGGGACGATGTCTATCTTGTTCTCTGTTGCATCCCCAGTGCCTAGAACAATGCCTCGCACATAAGCTTCTACCTGAAGTTAGGATATAGGTATAGGGAAAAAGAAGAGGTCTACCCCAGAAGCAGAGTGAGTCCAGAAAGAACAAGACAGGCAAAAAAGGGCAGACACACAAAAGATACTGTATGAGCAGATCAAGACCCAACTCAGAAGCTCAGCTGAGAGTGAAGGAAAGAGCAAGAGTGAAGCAAGAGGGGGGCACACTACTGCTCAGAACTCAGAGAACAGAGCGAAGGGAGAGTGAAACAGGGAAAAGAACTTTGGTCAGAACTTCGTGGACTCCCACCCTCAAAGCTCTGGGTTAGAAGTACTCACATCAGGCTGCAGCCTCTTGGCCCGCCGGCCATAGCTATTGAACTTGGAAGGCTGCACGGACTGTCGAAGGGGGATACTGTGGGGTTTGTATTCCTTGTCCTTTTCCTCATTATCAAATGGACGCGTGTTGCACTGCTAGAGACAAGTGAGGAGTAAGGCTCAGGATAGGGGGCCACAGCCCCCAACGATGCCATCCCTCTATCCTTAACCAATGGCAAAAAAAAAGCTGTGGCTGCACTCACCTGACTCACAACAAGAGGCCCTGTTCCACTGGTCATTACCAGGGACACCAGCACACACTTTGAGAATTCTTCTTGTCTTTGCTTATGTCACTCCACCTTCAAACCACCTCCCCCCAAGCATCTCCATAACTAAATCAGATGCCATCTCTTTCCAGACCTCTCTAGCCCAGAATGTCTCTCCCTCCTTGGAATTCCTTTATCAGTTACGACGTTGTCACATACTGGATAGTAGGCTGGCCCTGCAGGTAACTCCAGGACCTCTGACCCTGGGCAGCATGGGAAGAGAATAAGCACTACTAGAAAAGGATAGAGCCTAGCTCCCAGGTCTCCAGCCCACTGAACCAGTTCCATTAAGAGCAAGTATGAGAAATCTGCATCTGGTCTAGGGGAAAGGCTTCTTCCACCCCAGCCTGGCATCCTTACCACCAGGTTGGCTCCAGACTGGTACATCTCATAGGGGTAAACGATGCGTTCATAGTGGGAGCGTAGCAGGGAGCCAATGTTTTTGCCTGGTGGGTAGTTGAGGCGCTGGGCTACCCGGGCCCACCGACGGTCTTTGCAGATGGCTTCATAGCCACCTTCCTCCACCACGATCTGCAGGGACAGGAGGAAGGGATGTGGATGTGCTGTGTGTATGTACATAAGGGTGAAGGCCTGAGGAAAGGGTGATGAGGACAATTCCAGCCCCTCACCTCACTGGAGGCTATCCCCTCCTCCTACCACCACCACCGCAGTTAAGAGATGCCAAGAAGTTCCGATGACACCTCATGTGTTAGGGGGCTGTGTGTGCCCCTTCCACTGCAGTGTAGAGCTCTAATATCCAAACCAAGGGAGCCCCAGAGTACAAAAGATATTAAGGGGTGGGGAGGGGCTTGAGAAAAGCCTTTTCTTACTTTGCTGAGACTGTAGAGATCTAAGATCCGTCGTTCTACATTGGGAATCTTTAAGGAGGAGCCCTGGATTTCCCAGAATTTGGCAATCTGGTCCAAGTAGTTCAGCTTCACTCTTGTCTGGGCCTGGAAAAGAAATGGCTCAAAGACGCTGGCCTCCCCCTCCACCTAACCCTTGTCTTCTGGCCTATTCTTAGGAGAGGAGAAAGGGTACAGAGCAGCCCACCATCCAGGGCCTCTCCCAATGAAATGGGTCCCAAACTCTAGGCAGTGCTTAGCTTGCCTACCTCTCATCTCTGCCACCTTCTTCTAGTCAATAGTATAAGCCCAAGGTCCCAACACGGAGGTTGGCTTTATATGCCTTACATGCACACCCTCTCAAACTCTCTGACAAGGCTATATGAGTATCATCATCTCTTTTACAGAGAGCCTCTGCTTTCTTAAGTCACAGAGCAGATACCAAAAGATCTGAATGTCAAATAACTTAAGTTTTAGCTATTTCCTACTACTGATTTGCTGTACAGCCTCTGGACCTCCATCTTCTGATTATAAAAGGGAAATAAAATAACTGCTTACTCCAGAAGGGTGAACTTACAAGAGAGACAGTGAAGGTCCTCTGGAACCTCCAAAACTGCATCTAAGCTCTAGGCATGTTTCAGAGATTGAAGGTCCAAAAAAGCACATTTACCTCTTCTTACGCACCACGAAACTTGTCCCATGGTAGCTGAAGGCTGAGTACCTACTGAAGAACTAAGAGATAAGTGTACCAGAGCAGCACTAGCACCTGGCCAACCCAGGACCCGATGTGGGCCGAGGATCCTGGGAACAAGGCATGTTATCATGCTTCCCTGAAATTTCACTGACCCAAGAAAGGCTCCCCAAGGTCCCAAGTCTAGAACCACCTTGCACGGGTCAGAGGGCCTGATTCTAGGAAGAACTAGAGGAAGTCATTACCGTTCACTACCTTGCTCAGATCCTATGAGAGGAACAGAAACAATTTTAGATCATAGATTGGGAAAACTAAGGTCTGTATGTAGGAAAAAACAACCTATGGCTATTTAGCTGTGAGAACCTGGAAGAGGCCAAGAACTCTACTCCCTCCACTTTAACCCCTTAGCTTTCCAATCTTGGCCTCATCCCTGCTCTTCCCCATCATTAGCCAGCACAGTATCTCTAGAAAACCTGTTCTTGTCCCATGCTAGGTGACATCTTGCACTAGCTGTAACCCCACAGATCTCGTCAGATCAATTTCTTCAAGAAACTTATACCCTCTTCATGAGAAGATTTTTGCTCTGACCAGGGCAGCACATAGACTGACTCTAAAGCAGTGGTTCTCAATGAGGGGAACAATTGTGTCCACCCCACCCCACCCCCACCAGGGCATTTAGCAATGCCTGGAGACATTTTTGGTTGCCATTACTGGGAGAAGGTATTACAGGTATCAAATAGGTGGAAGGAAGCCAGGGATACTGATACACATCCTAAAATGCACAGGACAGCCCCTCCATGACAAAGAATTATCTGGGCCAAAATGTCAATAGTATCAAGGATGAGGAACAGTGGTCTAGAAACAAGTAAGCCTCTAGGTCATGCGTTTCCAGTTTGGCCTAATATGCCCCCTCCCCAGGACATCTGGTAGGGTTCGTGGATATGTAACTATGAGGCAGAAAAGTGGAAGCAAAC
This sequence comes from Lontra canadensis, assembly GCF_010015895.1. Taxonomy (NCBI): domain Eukaryota; kingdom Metazoa; phylum Chordata; class Mammalia; order Carnivora; family Mustelidae; genus Lontra; species Lontra canadensis. Next base: position 1,443,969 of record NW_022631191.1, on the reverse strand, counting down.
TTCTAAACTACATCTTCTGTGGGAAACTCCAGGATCTTCCCTGGAATTGGCTTCAAAAGACCCACTCTTATGACCCTAGGGCATTCTCAGGCCTTTAGTGGAGAACCTCATTTATCCATGCAAAGGGCCTGGACTTCCTGTACAGAACAAAAGGGAGAGGGAAAAGCCTACCTGCCTGACCCTGGTTCAAATTTATAACCATTCTAGCCTCCATACAGACCAGTTCTTATGTTGTTCCTGCCCATCCACCTCACATCCCACCTTATCAAGCCGCATAGAAGGAAGGTAGGAAGCACAGGGCTGTGGATGAAATGGATCATGAGGCCACATTCAGCTGGCCAAGAAAGACCTAGCCAACCTGTTTCCCTTTGTTGACTCAGGTATAGTAGGTTAGCTGGCAGGAGAGCTTCAGAAGTAGCAAACCTTTATGGAAATGGACATGCCCAGTCTTTGAGCTATCAAACTGGAGATTCTAAATGCTCCTGCTCTTGGGTTATATTCAGAGCTCTAAGGTTTCCTCTATGACCTCCATGCAACTTCACAGAAGAGAGAATAAAGATCGGTTGGGTAAAGTACCTTAGCCCGAAAAGGAATGGGGAAGTGGGATCAGAGCTCAGGTATCCATTCACCCAACCCCGCCACCAGTTGCTAGTCTTCTCACCTCTAGTTCATTCAGCCTCTGAATTCGGGGAGTAAACCTGAAGTTGTCCACTTCTACAGCAAATGGTGGCTGCCAGTCCTGGGGGGTTACAGAGGGGAGAGGGAGTTGGGTTATTCCAGCACAGTGTAAGACCCGAGGGCACCACAAGCAGCTCAGCATCCCATCAGACCATCACACCTCTGGCCACCTCAGACCCTTTAACCTAGCAAACACCCAACCCACTACCCACTCCCCAGAACTCACAACAAGGCCCTACCTGCCCCTCAAGTCCACACTCAATGCCACAAGCACGTGTCCTGGGAAATTTCTCCCAAGTCCCTCCCAACAGTACAGTGCCAGGATTTCAAGAAAGAGAGATATGGGGCCCAAAATAGTTGGCCCCAAACTCTCCCTACATCCACATTAATTCCTTGTCCCCCAGGCATGTGCTATAGGACACAGGCTGGAGGTACTGTTAAGCACAAAGGATCTGGAGTCAGAAGACTTTGGTTCATGTTCTAGCTCTGCTACTTATGAGCTATGGGATTTTTACCCTTCTGAGCTTGTTTTCTCATCTGTAAGGTGGGAATATGAACACCTGTTGTAGCTTCCTCATAAGACGGAGATGAAAAATTAAACTTGTTTTCAAATGAAAATGCTATCCAAAGGAGTTGTCCTTAAGACTTGATATCTTAAGCTGACCCTGCACACCAAGGTAGCTTGACTCCGATTTTACCAAGATTTAAAGGCTTGAGCCTTTAATGTCTGTTCTCTCAGTTTAAAGGGCCTGAGATAAACACTGCAGGGAAAAGCAAGAATCTGCATCACTCACCCAGTCTGGAAGGCTTCCTGTGGTTCCTCTCTCAAACACCTGCCCAGTACAGGAAGAGGTGGGGGTGGGTGGGGGTAGGGTTAGTGATGGAACAGCCAACTGTAGTGGCAAAGAATGGGAGAATGTGGGGAGGAGGAAGGAAGTCAGGGAAAAATAATGGAAGTGGGGGGGGTGACTGTGCCCTGCCAGGTTGGCACTTGTTGTGTCCTACCCAAAGGGTGGCTGTGGGGAGCCCCTCACTGATGCCCTCTCCCCCAGAACCTCCTATGCAGTCCCCTCCTCCTCAGAGCCCCGGCTCCTGCTGGAGTGGTAAAAAGAACCTAGAGTAACCCAGACCAATGCCCTCATTTTACAAATGGGGAAAGTGAGGCCCAGAGAAATGTGATTTCTCCAAAATCACATGCTGATTTAGTGGCACAGCGAAGAACCCATGTCTTCTGATCTCCAGTCCAAAGCTCTTTGCACGACACCAGTGTTCATATACACACACATGCATACATATGGAAGCGGGCAGTAATAAAAGAAAAGAAAAAGCTGTTGGCCTCTTCTGCACATACTTTTAGAAAAGGGCCAGAGGATTCATACTCGCATGCACACATACTCCCCCCTAACCCCCAGCTGAAGCAGGTTTGCAGCAAACACCTGAGGCTCAGTGAAGCACGGGTACATTAAAAAAAAGGAGAGAGAGAGAAAAGACTAAAATGGTATGGCTCAAGCCCAGACAAGCTCCCTGTGCCCTCTTGCCACCCATCAGTAGCGCACACCCCTTAGTGCAGGTGGAAAGGTACTCAAACCCAAAATTTCAGGCACCCTTCTTTCCTGCTGAATCAAGTTCTAGATAAGTATATCATCAAGCAATGTGCCAGGAAACAATAAAACCAAATCCTAGAGCAGGAGCTGTGGGTGCAACAGATAGCTGGGGAAGGTCAGCACACCTCCCTAGGACCTGCGAGCTCTCTCATCCTGCCTTCAGTCTCATACACCTGTGTGCCAAACACACCAGTATTATCAGGATGGTGATTTTAAAAAGTTGGCTACCTGATGCCGGAAGCAAGGCCCTTCCAAGATCCCCTGGGTCTCCTCCAGGGTACCAACACTCTCCTCCCACCCATTTTCTCCAAGACTAGCAGTAAACCGTCTAGCAACTCAAAACCCAAATCGACCTTCCTCAGGCAAACCTCCAATTTCCAAGCACCCACCCATACACACACTTTCCCACTCTGGGCCCAAGCATCATTTGGGCAAGTGCTTCAAATTCCAGCTAGAAGGCCTCGCTGCCTAAAGGTGGCGTAGGAGCAGCCCTACGGAGGAAAAAAACAACAAAACCAGAGACCAGCTCTCCTATATCGGAGGGAAGCACACTATTGAGGTAGAGACAAGAAGCAAAACAAAAGATGGCCCCCTGCAGGTCTCTCTCTCTCTAACACACACACACACACACACACACTCTCATGTGCTCGGGACAGGTCACTGTTCCCCTTCCTCGTCCCCCAAGGAAGGGTAACAACACCTACACAAAGCCTGCCCGTTAAGTCCAAGACAGAAACATGGAAATAAAGGCCTCAGCCACCCCCTATGTCAGATACACTTCTGTTCCAGAAGCCTCCTGGACCACTCCAGGGAGTACCTCCTTGAGGCTGCCCAGGACTCCAGCCTCTCCTTTCTGATAGCCTTCTTGACTTCTCACTACCTAATTTCACTCCTTCATTATGAACAACGCTACCTCAGAGATTTGTGGCCAGGCTCCAACTAGGAAAAAATCAGCTTACCCAACACCTCTGAGGAGATCCATCTGAAACTAGCCTATATCTGTGACTGAACACCGGAAAACACCAAGCTGGATAAGGAGGCCTGCGGTGCCCTCCTCAGGTGGCAGTAAGGCCTCCCACTCAAAAACACCCTGTTCCAAACTCAATTCCTGCCTTTGGAACCCCAAGTGGTGACTGAACATCGCATATCATCATTTCTCCTCCATGCCAGCAAGGTGGCAGCCTATCCTAGCCCTTGGGGGACTTCCTGTGGCCTGAAGCCAGGCATAGGAACAAAGATATGCCCTTTGTCATTGACCTCTGGGAATCAAGTGTTCTAAAGGAGACAGACTTCCATAGCTCCATTCTGTTTCTGGGAGTCCAAGAATCCCCTATCCTCCAGGACCGGCTACATCCTGGGACAGAACACAGTACAAATCTTCTGAGTAGGACTCATACCCTGCTGACAAGCTGACTGGCTCAAGCCTATCCACAGAAGTCAAGTCTGAGGGGTGATTTGTAGGGAAAGATATTGCCTTCAACTAGGAAAAGAAGGGGACAATTCCCTAAACCTATCTCAGGGGAGCCAGATAAAGCATTCCCTATGAGCCTGGTTTCCTGACTGATCTGCCATGACATTATCATAGATGGATTGGTCTGGCAGGGTGTGAGTAAATATGAGTCAACCCACAGAGAAGCAAACCAATGACCACATCAAACACCTTCGCAGTCACAATAATTACCACTTACCTAGCGCCTACCACACACAGACTCTACCTAGTTTAATCCAATTCTCGAAATAACCATTCATGGGACTCATTTCACAGGCTCAGAAAGATTAAGTTACTGGTCCAAGGTCACACAAGTGGTAAGCTTCACAGTGGAATTTTGAACTCAAGTCTGTCTCCTTTTACAGCTATGGTCTTTCCACTGCACCACATGGCCTGCCTTAAGGAAAGTGATGACAATAAACGGAAAAATCGCCTTATTCAATGCAGCCTTGACCTGGGTGGTCCGGGGCAACTAAGAGATGTGCAAGTACCTCTCTGAACTCAACCCGGCCCACTAGGCATCCCTGTTTTGAACCTTACCAAGGATGAGTCTAAAAGGCGGAATGGAAGTGAGGGTGGGTCTTTGACCCCCAAGTGCCTAGGGGGCCTCACACCATGCGAGGGCCCCTGGCCCCATCATCCTTTCTCCGACCCCGCACCACATCCACGGCGGTCCCAGCCACCCCACTTCCCACACCTCGAGATGCCCTCCGCCCCAGAGCTCTCAGCCAGCTACCCTACTTCTTCATCCCCAGCCTCGCCGGCGGCGACCACAAACCCCGGGCCTTACCGCGGGTGGGCGGATCTTGCAAATGCCCGACTTCTCGGCGATGGGTCTGATTTTCGCGATGTAGCCTAGAGGGTCTCGAAACTCGGCCCAGCTAGGCTCAAACACCGGGCACTCCGGCGGCGGCAGGAAGTCGTCTGACCCCGGCTCCATGGTGCGCCCTAGGACTGGAGGGCTCGGACCACCCTTAAGGACTCATGGCGGACGCCACTGTATGAAGCCGAGGCAATGCTCGGGGACTAGGCCCTAAGAGGGGCGGCCCCCGCCCGCCAAGGGCCTTGGGGGGCGTGTAGCTGTCGCGCTCTGAAAGGCTCAGGCTGGCGCTACTGCTACCGCCTCTTCGTCCTGCTCCGTTTCTTCCAAACTCTGCCGCTGCCTCCCAGCTACCGCAGCCTCCACCACCAGTTACCTCCCAACCGCCGCGGCCTTCATCGCCGCCGCCGCCATCTTGGTTTGTCAGCGTCTCCCCCCCCTCCCCTCACCACAACAAACCGAATCCCTCCGCGGCGTGTCCCTCCGAGCGTCGTATACCTTGCGTGAGGCCAAGCCCTAGGAAACTTTCATCCCGTAGGGAGAGCTGAATCTGCAAGTGTAGGCTCCCTATTTGAAAGCGGGAACTCAAAAGCACCTCCCAGACTGAGAGCAAATAGTCCGCCTCGGCGGCGGAGGAGCAAAATTGTAATTAAACTGCCGGATCCTCTTTCCGGATGGACCGGCGGCGCACGTTTAAAGGCCAGTGGTGCGCATGCGCGTTATGAAGACAGACCGGAAGAGGAGCTGGCGTTGGTGGGTGGTGGGCCCAAACTGGCTCCCCCCACTATGACCTCAGCTCTGGCGCGGGCCCCGCCCCAACATTTTCTTCTTCAGGGTCTTTCCGGTGTGGGATGCAAAAGACGGCTTGGGTGCCTGATTGCTAGGGACCTCTTATGCTGGCAAGCATGTTGGGAAAGACTTAGGGAGCTCCTAGCTCTAGGTGCTGATACCTCTGGGGCTTTGAAAGGAGGAAAGCAAGATGCTGCTCCCCCCCTGGGGATTATGGATTTTTAGAATTCTGGGTCCCAAGGAGAAGGAAATACATATTTCATCCAAGGTTATGTGTAGAGGCCTCTCAGAGGTGGGGCTTCCATTCATACTCCGCAAAGAGTCATTGTCAGCATTTGAAAAAAAAATGAACACTCTGAATTCTTCTGTATGAAGCTTTTATTGTGGGCACATTTGTAGAATGGAATCCTATAAAACAGGCCTGAGTGTATATATATTTTGATTGTTGGATGTTTTAACAACAGCATATTTACCTATTGCCTACTAGTGCATACTGTATGAAACACCTACCATTTGTGAGCCTACAGCGTACTTACAAAACGTATGTGTACATGAGCTGTATTTATTGTGCATAGCCCCTGTCATATGCATTTGAGTACCTACTATGTGTACATCTATTCCTATTCTATGCATGGTCATTGAGCAGTTTCTGAATAGTTTTATTGCAACTACTTTGAGTATCAGACCAGTACTTTGCCCACACACACATCAGGCATCCGAAGCATTTGACAAAGATGTTATTCCTTGGTTGTGGGCCCATTGCATACAATTTGAACACCTACTGTGCACATATTAGAGTACATGTGTACATGCTGATTAAATGCTTATTTTGTGTGCATCAGACTGAATTCCTTAAGGGCAGGGACCATGTGGCTTTATACATCCCTTGCACTTGTCACCATAAGCAGTAAATGTTGAGTAAACAAAAGAAAAAATGAATGTATATTTTTGAGCATCTTTAGTATATAGTGACTGAAAATACTATATGATTTTGCAAAAACTTCCTGTGTATATTAAGCATCTGTGACAAGCTTGAGTACGTTTGAATTAGGAACAGATAACTGTACCTACATGTCCCAGTTAGGTTCCTCATTCTGCCTACTTTGGGATGGAGCTGAAGACATCTTATCTAATAGAGCAGTACAAACCAGTAGGAGCCCACACCTTAGTGTCAGATAGGCCTAATTACTTTAATCCTTATTAATTTTTGCAATTTCCCTTAACCTTTGTCTTAGGAAAGATATAGGTTAACTTACCCATTCTGTAGACAAGGAACTACATTCTAGAAAGATTAAACTTCCCTACTGTTACACAGGAAGTTGCTACCTCCTGGTCAAATGCTCTTCCTGTCATTTGCTCTCACCAGGAATAGGACCAGGCAGAAGGGTGAGGAGAATGCAGAAAGTGGGAGATATGCCAAATACTAGGCTGAAGGCAGCTCAGCATCTCCATCAAATGCAGCTCAGTGAAGAGCAAAGAATCAGGAGTCAGAAGACCAGGTTTGGGGGCTCAGGTCAGCCCACACATCCCATAGCCTTCTCTGATGGCCTTAGCCCAGACACCAGCCCCACCATCTTGGAAGCGCAAATGGAAATTGCACGGAGTCTTTGAAGCCAGTCAGATCTAATTCATTCACTCACAAATATTTATTAAACTCCTCTTATGCACCAGGCACTTTTCTGAGCCCTGGGAATATGATGGCAACCAAGACAGATATGGTCCCCACTTTCCTGAAGCTGACATTCACCAAAGAGATCTGCCAAGTACCTCTTCTTCCTTAGCCTTGATTTTCTCATTTATCCAAAGAGGCTCTGTAATCCCTTCCTTACATAACCATAACTGCCACTCATCAAGGACCAAGAGCTATGAAATAGGTATGGTTATCCCTCTTTTACACATAAGGGGACTGAAGCTCAGAGAAGTATGAACCTACCATGTCATATGGCTAGTAAGGGGCAGAGCTGGAGTTCAAACCCAGGTCTGTCTGACTGCTACGCAATTCTGCCTGTAAAAGTCTCAGATGGTGCTTCCCGCCCCCAACCCCCAACCCCAGTGCTGTGCTCAGGAAACGGGCTCCTTTCCCAACCCTTGGGTCTTGCTGGAGATCAACCTAGATCTAGGCACTGCTGAGTTAAGAATTGGAAAGCACCAGGGAGCTCACCATGGGCTGGGGGCTAGGTTGGCCTCACCCACCCACCTGGGAGAGTGAGTCTGGCATGGAGCCAAGGCAAAACAGTGACTGGAAGCTTCAGCTGGCCTCTCCACAACACTCACCCCATCCATGTCTTCTGAATGGGCAGGATGAGAGTGACTCTGTACCTTACTTTTTGATTTGCAAAATAGGGTCCCCTCTAGTTCTGAAGTAGGTATGAGCTGTGAGTTCTAACTCCTGAATAGCTCTGGAATCCATCCCCTCCTCCCCCTGCCATTTTCTAATCTTCTCTTCCCCTGAGAGCCATTTACTATCTCTAGCCTGGATTATTAAAAGAGCCTCTTCAAGGTATCAAGGTGTCTGTGTGAATTCATGAATGTATCTGTATGCAGAACAATAAAATATGTTCAAAATAGCGATAATTCCAAAAGAACTACTATAGTGGATTTCTAACTCATTGAAGAATGAAATAAAAATCCATGACTCCACACTGATATACATATATAAAAAGAGAGAAAAGGGAAAACTTGTCCTTAAAGGAAGGATGGAGTAAGATGATCAACAGATGCTCAGAATTTTTCCAAGCAAAAAAGTAAATTCTTAAAACATAGCTCTAACACTGAAATTTTGGCCCAAATCTTGCTTCCTAAATGCTATTCTCTACTAAAAAGAACCAGGGGTCCTTGGGAAAAGTGGCTGATTCCAAGACTGGGGCAGAGAAAGTGCATGAGGGTCCTGGAGCATCTTGTGGTGCCAGAAAACAAGGAAGTGCTCAAAAAAAAAAAAAAAAAAAAAGAAAGAAAGAAAGAAAGAAAAAAGAAAGAAAAGAAAAGAAAAAGAAAAAGATGGAGACTTGCCCAAAGGCCATAGAAGCCAGCTCCCAGAGAGCCTCCTGCTGGCCAAATCTGGGACATTTTGAACATCATAATAAAGAATGATACTAATGTGTTATAACCATTGAATACAATAGACAATCAAGAGTCCATGAGGATACAAACAAATACTTGTAGAAGAGGGGAAAGCTCTCCCTTACAGTGGAAAGTCAACTAATCCATGTCAAAAGTATGATAGCATTTGAAAATCACCATTTGGGGGCACTTGGGTGGCTCAGTGGGTTAAAGCCTCTCCCTTCGGCTCAGGTCATGGTCCCAGGGTCCTAGGATCGAGCCCCGCATCAGGCTCTCTGCTCAATGGGGAGCCTGCTTCCCCTTCTCTCTCTGCCTGCCTCTCTGTCTACTTGTGATCTCTGTCTGTCAAATAAATAAATAAAATATTTTAAAAAAAGAATTTAAAATCACCATTTGGCAATCTGGATAAGCATCAGTGAATCCTGGTGGATGAAAGTTTGAGGAGAACAGGATATTTACACAATCTCAATGTTGCTCTCCACGAGATGCTCATTTATTATAAGGAGGAAAAACAGTAACTTTACAGTGGGGAACATTGTGTAGCTCAATGTGTCACCGTGTCATACTTTAGGTCCTCAGGAGGCAAGGGGGGAAAAACCTGTTGGCAACAGAGGAAAGAGGGCACACTGCCTGCCAGCCTCTGGGCTTCGAGAATATGCCATGCCTGCCACCTGGGCTTCCCTCTCCCATTCCTTCTCACTATGCCACTAACAATCACACACTCACACACCTCCCTCCACACCCTGGTCTACCCTGCTCCCTCTGACGAATGCCCTTCTTTACCAGGGTGATTCCTACTTACCACTCAAGACTCAGCTAAAGGGGCAGTGCCCTCCTTGCTCACCCATACCGCCACCCAAAGTTGGGTTTTCCCCTTCTTTGTACCACCCCCCATACTCTGCTCCCTTCTGGGCCTGTACTTAGTATCATATGGCGTGGACATTATCCCTGCCAGGCTGTTCCCTCCTGAAGGTCTTGTCCTGCTCTAATATGGCAGCCACCACCCACACGTGGCTATTTCTATTTAAATTAAAAAATAAAAACCAGTTCCTCAGTTATACTGGCCACATTTCAAGGGCTCAATAGCCACATGTGCTAGGGGTTACTGTACTGGACAGCACAAATATAGGACATTTCCATCATCACAGAAAGGATTATTGGACAGCTCTGGTCTAGGACAAAGAACACTGTGAGTGTCTAGGACCTTTGTCCTTTGTTATGTGTTGTCCCTTCCCATCCATGTCCCCAAAGAGATGGGCAGTAGAACCTCGGAAGGCTGGACAGCCACTGGGCTTCTTGTCTTCAGGCTCTCAAAGAAATGGGGAGGTGAGGAGCCGAAATACCCCTCCTCCACAGTCTGGACGGTGAGGCTCCAGGGAGCAGAGGATAGGGAGGGGGGACAGGGACAGCTGAGTGCTGGTACTGCACTGAGGAGGGGAGGGGAGAACATAGGAAAGAGCTGAAGGAGGCATGAAGAGGTCCAGGGGCGGTGGGCGGGGTGGGGGGACTGTCGGTACACAGGTTGTACCAATCAGGAAACCAACCAATGCAAAGATACCTTACTCTAGGATTCAGCTCAGAAAGAACTATACATTCACTCAAATCAACAAAATTTCAGTGTCCTCTGTGCCATGCAATGCTCTGGACAGCAATGATTCAGACCATTGTCACTCTTGAGCCACTTGTGGCCTAGTGGGGAAGAAAGAGGACATGAAAGATGTCAGAGGATGTGATCAAGGGCACATTTTGTGAGGGGTGGGTCTTTTAAGCCCAATCTCACCAGAGGGAGGAAATCTTCATCAGGGAATTGGGGAGGCACCTTTGGCGGGGGTGGGGGCAGGCACAGGTAAAATACGGAGCCGGAAAATTACACACAGGCCTTCTCCGGGAACAGTGAGTGGGTGGTCGAAGTGTGGGCGAGGAATGAGGACGAGGAGATCGACTGGGGCCACGCGGTGGAGGACCTCCAATGTCAAGACAAGGAGTTTGCGTTCGTTTCTGTAGGTGGCAGAGAACAGCTTACTGTGCAGGAGGCAGGCATTTCACATGCATCTATGAACAATTTCCCTGCAAGATTATTATCCTTATTATACACGTGAAAGACCAGCCTCTGAGGGGCTAGGTGAGCTGCCGACGGCAACCTGGTCAAGTCTGTGACTAAGCAAGGATTTGAGGGCTAACAGCTAAACTTGGGAAGACAAAACCAGCATTAGGTTGAAGGTGGGAGAAGGGGGAGCAACCAGGGAAGAAGCCAACAAGCCAAATGCTTATTGGACTTCATTCTGGCCCCTCTGGATCTAAGTTCTTCAAAAGCTCAGGTTGGATCCTGGAGGAGGCATCAAGATGGCCCTAGCTGCTTCTTCCACTAGAATGTGCATACGAAGCGGAAACACCGAGACACCTCTGGCTATTCCAGACTCTAAGAAGGCAGCAAAAATGTTTACTGACTGCTGCTTCTGGGAACGCTGCTGACCCTAACCAAGAGCCGATGTTCAGCCCCATTCCTCCTGGACTCTGCAAAGACATAATTGGTGGGGCTGGAAATGTGTCCACTTCCGAAGGGGGCAGTTAGGGGGACTGGAGAGTGGCAGGAACCCCTGTCCCAACTTGCTGTGTGGACTTGGAAAAGACCCTTCCCTTCTCTGGACTTGTCCACTCCCGTGTAAACTGAAGAGAATCCAGCTATTTGTTACCTGACAACCTAAGTATATACATGTTGAGAGCTCTTACAATGGATCGATCCCCTGGCTTCCTGGCCCAGGTCACCTACCTGCCCACCTACCCTCCAGGGCAGAAACACGGCTTGCCCCAGGGGTGTGGGGAGGGCCCCAGGACAAAGCCAGGCCAGCCACAGGAAGGGTAAGCATGGATGGCAGGAGAGCAGAAGGAAGTCTCCAACCTGAGAAAGGAAGAGCAGGGAACTAACTTCCCGAGCACCTACTCCATGCTGTCTGCTTGACATTCATCACTGCCTGTCATCATCACAATTCCATGTGGCAACAGCTCATCCCCTCCAGTTTTAAATCAAGAAGACCAAGTCTGAGAGGGTGCTTTTCCCAAGTGTGTGTGCTTCAGGAGGGAAACCCCAGGATTTGAACTGGCTCAACTCCAAAGCCCATACACCCTTGCTGTTGTCACATGGCAGTTAACAAGCTGAGATGGGGAAACCTCCCTCCTCCCCCACCTTCCACCCACCCAAGGCATCTCACCCACCCAGGTGCCTGATTTGCTACCCTTCACTCCTCACCTCCCTGGGCTAAAGGCCTCTCTCTCCATGGGCTCCACCCCAGGGGGAGGGGGCATAAGTAGGAGGCAGAGGCGGGAGGTGAGCACAAGGTCTTTTATGAGGCATCAAATATACATTCTTATATACAAGGAGGAAAAAAGACAATGCCTGAACCCCAGCTCCTCTCCGTACAGCCCCTCTGGCTGCTGCCCTCCCCCACCCCCAAGCCCCTGGGTCCCTGGACCTTCATACAGCCAGGGTCTGTCTGTCTGTACTACAGCCCATGGTGGGTGGGGGGCAGAGGGAGGCAGGAACTGAGAAAGGAGCTGGGTATGTGGGGCGAGAGGAAGAGCTGGGGCTTGTAAAAAATATATTTATAATAAATAAACAGGGCTGTAAAGGAGTTGGAGAGGCGGCAGAGATTTTGACGTACAGAAGGAGTCAGGCATCCTGGCTCCCAGCCCCCGCTCTGATGGCTTCAATCTGCCTAAGGAAGGACATCATGGGCTTATGGTGGCCCTCTGGGAGCCTATCTCCCCAGGGCTGATGCTGGCTGCCCTGCCCCAGCGAGGTGTATGTGGGCAAGATCTGTAAAGTGCATTGTCTTCAGTTGTAGGTGGGGTAGGTGTAAGGGAATGGGGGGCATGCAATATGGGTGAGGGAGGGCAGTGCCCTTCTCATCCCAGACTTGAGTCCCCCCCGGCCCCCCCCCCCCGCCCAAACCTGTCTGGACTTTGATCAGGATAAGAACGTTGCTGTGAGAGGCAAGGTCCCAAAGCTGAAGAGGTCTGGGCTGAGGCCCCCTGGAAAGAGGACAGAGGCTGGCTCTGGAGGGGAGGGACTGCCCCTATGGGGGCCAGCGTTAGTGGGGGCCCACCCACTGAGGGCACCTACAGCCCTGTTCCTCGGGCAGGTGGAGAGACACATGGAGGAATTTAGCCAGGCCCTGAGGTCTGAGAGAGGACAGAGCCAACTGAAGGTTGGCCACAACTCTATGGAGCTCCCTCCTAGCCCTGCGGGGCTAGAGGTGCTCTGGGGAAAACTTCACCCTCACTGCTCCTGACACCTGTCTTCCCTTCTCTGCCAGCCAAGCTAACAGGGAGCCCACACTGGCCCAGAGGTCTGAGGCCACCTCAGGGACTGAGGGTTGGGGGCGGGGAGTGGTGATGGAGAGAGTAGAGGGGGGAAAAAAAAAAGAAGGAGGCTCTCCAAAAGGTCCTCACCACTCCCCAGGGCTTGAGAGCCCTGCATCCAGGCTTCAAGTGGCAAGGATCCTTGAATCTGGAAGGAAACCCCACGGCAGCTGTTGTGGGTTAGAGGAGGGGTTCCAAGGCAGGGAGGAAGTGGGGAGGAGGGCATCTCTATGTGTACATATATTTTGGAAAAACCAGGGAATCTCTTGTGGATTCCCCAGACCTCCCTGGGCCCTAGCTCACTCCCTCTGTTCATCAGACCACGGTGCTGATCCGGCTTGGCTTGGCCTTGGGGTTCGCAGTGGGTGGGTTGGCCGTGCCAGGGGGCCCAGAGGCGTGCAATGGGCCATGGGGGGAGGTGGGCGGCAGGGGCGAGTGTGGGGTGTGGGGTGAAGGTGGGGGCAGGGGTGGGTAGGAAGGGTGGGGTGGGATGGGTGAGTGTGGTGACAAGGGTGACTGGGGGTGGTGAGGGTGGGAATAGGAGCCCCCTGGTGGCCGGGATCCAGGGCCCCCAGTGGCCCCTGCTGCTGGCATCATCTGTGGGTGGTGGCTGAAGATGAAGTGTTTGGGGCCCTGTTTGTGGGCTGGTGGGTGCTGGGGGGCAGGACTGTACAGGGGCAATGGGGATGTGGGCTGGTGCAGGGGGTGGCGGCCGTGTGGAGCAAACTGAGGGTGTCCTCCAGCCCCCCGTCTGGGGGCCCTGCCTGGCCGGCCCAAGGTGTAGTGCTGGGGGCCTGGGACAGGGCCATGGGCGTGGAAGTGGCGATGTGGCCCCACAGGTGGGGCCGAGGCAGGTGGTGGTGGAATGGAGCCCAGCTGGGGCAGGGGCGGGGGCTGCTGAGGAGGTGGGGGGAGAGGGGGCTGCTGGGGTGGGAGGTAGGGCGGCGGGGCAGGGCCTGGTCCTTGGCAATATTGGGCATGCAGGGCCTGGAGCTTGGACTGCCCATCAGGCAGCACCCCCAGGCCACCGTGGCTATGACCATGGTGGTGGTGGTGGTGGTGGTGGTGGGTGGAAGAAGCAGATGAAGAGGAGGCAGAAGCCTGGCCTGTCGGCGGTGGTGGCATCTGGAAGGGCCCCTTGCCCCGCTTGCTTCCAAACAGGGAGCCCAGGAAGGATGAGGAGTTGGAGACGGGCCTCTGGCTCTTGTACTCCTCTGGCGGCGGGGGTGGGGGCGGAGGTGGCATCCTCTGGTGAGGGCGTGGACTGCTAATAACAGACCCCTGGAAGCGGGGAGGGGGGACAGTCAGGCCAGTCTAGACTTCCTAAACCCCCAACCCTAAACTCCACCCGGTCCCTGAGGGCTGGAGCTGGGGAGACAGGAACACCCAGGGCATAATGAAAGCCAGTAACAGTCCTGTACTTTGTACGCGGAGCTCCCCAGCTTGCAGAGCTCTGCTGTCACATCCACTATCTCATCTGAGCCTCCGCCGGGAGAGGAAGAATCAGTAGGACCTCCTCCTTATCCCCATTTTGCAGGCAGGGAGAATGCTAGGCCCGGAGAGACACAGAGTGACTTGCTCCGGCTCAAAGGGCAGGACTTGGAGGTGAGAGCTTCTCACGGTCCAACTCCAAGGGCATCTCTACTCAGAGTCGGCCCTGGGGTTGAGAGGGGCTAGGGAGAGTGGAAGACAGACTGAGAGACAGGCAGAGTGAGGACAGACAGAGTTGAGGACAGATGGAGAGAGTGGTTGGCTGGGAGAGGCAGCCTCGAGGTTCCCATCAGGGAAGAGGGGGAAGCAACAGGTCCCCTCTTCCTCTGGGGCTCTGAGGCAGGGCAGGGCTCATGCAGAGGGCGAGTGGGGCAGGAGCTGGCACTTACTTCGATGGTGCTGTCCAGCGATCCCACGCTGTTACGCCGCCCCCGCTTCCCTGCACCCACAAGCAAGGAGCCCAGCGTCAGAGCAGCAACCCCCCCTCCCCACCCTGCTGGGCTCCAGAGCTGGGCACCAGGCCTGGGCCCCTCCCGGGGACAGACACCCCTATTCCCTTTCCCCCATTGAAGAGGGGAAGGTGGGGAGGAGGAGAGGTGGAGGAGGAGGCGTGAGAGGAGGAAAAGATGGAGAAGGAGGAGAGGTGGTACCGGAGAGAGAGAAGAGGAAAGAGAGGAGGAGAGGTGGAGCAGCGAGAGAGAGGGGCTAAGACTGTGGCCCCACTTCACACTCCCTGGCCCAGACTCTGGGCTCCACCTGATCTGACCTGGCTCCCAGGCCCCCTGCGGCATGGTGCCCAGGGCTCTGGATAAAGGCAGGGTGCGTGCGTGTATGGTGGGTGCAGGGAAGGCTGGCAGTCAGTGTGATAGGAGGCAGAGAGGACGCCCTGTCCCACATCTCCCCAGCCAGGGCAGGGCCCCAAAGACTTGCCTGCGTCAGAGAGGTCTCGCAGGGAACTGCTGAGTGCGCCCCGTTTGAGCCCATCGCCTGCCCCATACGTGTCCTCCAGGCTGCTGCGGGCCAGCGTGCCATTCACTGAGTCCTTGGCCCCTCCCGGCTGTGAGGCGTTAGGCCGCATCATACCTTTCTGCTTCTCTAGCTCCGCTGGGTGGTAGTGGGAGAGACAGGGAGAGAAGGTCAGGGATAGGAGTGAAAGGCCACCTGACAGATGAGCCTTCCCCACCCTTGCCCACTCTCTCCCCAGGGCTCCTGCTTTGCCCACTGGACAGGCAGCATGCTACCCCCAAACCTCAGCTCCATCTTTGAAGCCCCCCTCCCCGCTGCCCACACTGCCCAGCCCCATTTTGTGCCATGTCCTCTGGCTGGGTTTTCCCTCTGTTCCTCTCTGGAGGTGCCTGCTCCTCCTGTTCCTCCTGCTCCTCCCCTCTTCCTCTCACCCTTCTTGCTCCCAGCTCCCCTGCCCACTCTCAGTCTGGTCTTCCAAACCACCCCTGCCCTTCAAAACAGCTTCACAGCTGCTGGTCACAGCAGGGACAGGAAGGATTATGGCAAAGGGCAATCATTCCAAAGTCTGCTCGGTTCTCAGATATCTTGCTCCAGAGCAGAGGGCTCCTGGAAGGACAGGAGCAGGAAACCAACAGGAATCGAAGCCTCTATTATATGCCAGCAGTATGCTGGGAGCTGTGTTTACTTGATTTCTCTCCATCTCACGACAGTTCAGAGGTAAGGCATTATCGTCCACATTTTTCAGAGGAAGAAACTGAGAATCCGGGAAGTCATAGAGCTTGCCCAGAGTCATACAGCTGGAAATGGGGAGCCCATATTCTGGAAGCAGGTCTGCCTGAGTCCAAAGCCTACATTCTCCAGCCTCTTTATACCCCACCTCCCTGAGGAGGTCATGGAGACCTCTATCGCCTTCCCCCTCATGTTGGTACACTCACCCCTCTCTAATTAGCCCCTGGGTCTCAAGGATCTGGTAAACTGAAATGTATGACCCTGCCTTGCTGAGGAGTAGCATTGACCCTGGAACCATGAAGAGCTCACCAAGCAACTGTCCACTGCCTCAGTTTCTCTCTCTGTGTCTGCCTGCCTCTTTCTCCTCAACACCATGTTACTTAACTGTGACTGCTTAGCCTGGAGAAGAGAAAACTTGGAGGGCATCGAGTGGAATGAGATGTAATCACTATTTCCCATTATATATGCTGAAAGTGACTTGATGCGGCCTGTGGGGGCCAGAAGAATGGGTGATAGGGACTCAGCTCAGGAACTGGAATGTGGGAAGAGGACACCTTGTCTACCTTACCTCATCGAATCTCCACAACGCTGTGAAGGAGATTTCATCTTCCCAATGTCATGTATAAAGAAACTGGGGCTCAGGGAGTCAGGCAACTTGCCCTGGTTTACCTAAGTAATATGTAGCAAACCTGGGATCTGAAACTAGAGTCCTACCTCCAGAACCCTGATTCTTCTCCCTGCCGCCTTTCAATAGAAGGAAGAGTTGGTTCATAATTAGGGCTTGGCGTAATAATCTGCTGTTCAGAGGTAATGAGCCTCTTGTCACTGAAGGTATTCAAGCAGAGGCTGAAAGTTTCCTTAGAATGAGGGTAGGAAGGCTGGACAAGCTCACCCTCGACTCTGAGATTCTCAAAGGACAGGATTCTTGGTGTCTGCAGGGTGCTGTGTCAGGAAAAGGGGAAAGAGGCGCCGCTGGGCTACTCACACTCCACGCGGTATTTCTCCATCTCCTGCACCTCGGCAATGGACTCGCGCAAGTCGGATGTGAAGCGAAGCCGGTCCTGGAGGCTGGGGGCGTTGAAGATGATGAGGACTTTGCGTTCCCCGCCAGGTACCGCGGACAGCAGCTTGATCCCAAACTGGTAATCTGTGGGGAAGGGGGAGGTCGGGGATCTTCAGCAGCTCCCCTTTGTCCCACCCCGCAGCCCCCAAACTTCTGGTACTCATGGCCCCATTACTCCCTGTACTCCAGATATGAAGGCAAATTGAACTCTAGCTGCTCTCTCAAACCCCTTCCTTCACGTCTCTGCTTCTACTCACATTGCTTCTGCAGCCACCCAACAAAGCTCCTCTGGCTTGGTCCTTCAGAGCGCAGCAAGATCACCATCTCTTCGGCCCACCAGAAAACATACACACCCCATGGTTCTCTCTGCCAGACCACGAGCTCCCCAGGGCACGGACCCAAATTATACTTCACCCTGGTCTGCCCTGCATCCCAGGACCAAGTAGCTGCTTTGGAGATCTTAGTCCCATCGTAAAGGGCTCCAAAAAAACCGGAGGTTGGTAGGGATGAAGGATGAGCATGGGGGCCATGGCATAGACTTTTGGGATGCAGGAATCCAGGAAGGGACTCACATGAATTCTGGAAGAGCTGCATGTGCATTTCCACGAGAGGAAAGGACTGACGGAAGCTGTATGTCACCAAGATCTTCTTCTTCTGGAAAATTTTGGTGACCTTTGGCGGGGGGAGGGGGGAGACAAGAGGCAGGGTTTGGGGTGGGGAATTTCCACATGACACCTATTTCTCATAGCCGCCCTCTCCCCTCCCACCACCACTAGCGGACACATACACACAAACACACATACCCATGAGCTGGGAAGAACTGAAGCTTGAGAAGCAGAACGGAAGAGACGGGAGAAAATGCAAGTTCCTCATATGTAATGACGACGCACAACAGGCATATACGATTTTTACAGGAAGTAACTGAATGCTGTCCTCTCCAGAAAGCCTGTTGTATCTAACACCTCACACGGACTCCCCTACCCCACCCCCTTCTCTGAGCTTCTGGTAAGCTGCTGCTTCGGTGCCTTTCACCAGGAGGCTTTAGCTGAGCACTGTGCGGGAGTGGTCGCCCCCTGCTGGACTGGGAGCACCAAGAGGAGTCTGGTTTTCCGGTTTCTTGCCCATCCCTGAAGATCCCAGCCAACAATGGCAAATGCCAATGAACCCATGTCTAGAGCTAACGGGTCTTCCTCTCAATAGCCCAGGGTCTTTGTCAAGTAGTTGGGCACTCTGGATTCGACCACCATAGGCTCTGAACACCTCAGGCAGTCTACGAGTGGCATTTAAAAGCAAAATACTTCATTTCAGGACTGTTACAGCGTGTGGTTATGCAAAGCATTTTTTTTTTCAGTCCTTCGGACCGTGAGCTCCCAAGAACAAGGACTGAGTTTCACTCATCTCTGTGAACCCAGTGCTTAGCACGGGGCTGGACACACACTGGCGTCAGTGTGTGAGAGGTGGTGAGACATTTACTCAGCACCTGTGTGAGCCAGGCCCTCCTCTGGGTTAGGCTATTCCCCATCTGACTTGTTAACTCCATCCTCAGGACAACCCATGAGATAGGGATTAGCCCTACTTCACAGAGGAGGAAATTGAGGCTTAGAGAAGGCATCGGAGGGGCTTCATCTAAAGCAGCAATTCTCAACTAGGGATGACTTCGAACCCTGGGGGACATCTAGCAATGTCTGGAAACAGTTTTGCTTAAAGGAGTGCTACTAGTATCTAGGAGGTCGAGACCAAGGATGCTGCTATATGTCTTCCAATGCACAGAATAGCCCCCATAACAGTTATCCTGCTCCAAATGTTAATAGTGTTGAGATTGAGAGACCCTGTTCTAAAGAATTAGAGAAGACCACGGGGGTAGGGTCAGGGGGAACAGGTCACTGTCCTCAAATCCCTGAGGAGCAGAAGAAACACTTGTTCTCTGTGACTGCAGGGGCCCAGGGAAGATGGTTAGAAGAAACCCATTGGGAGACAGTTTCTACCAATCAGAGCTGTCTAACCAGGAAACTGGCTGCCTTGGAGGAAGGCAGTCTTCTGTCTCCGCAGTCATGCAACCAGGGGGCCATGCAGGATACTGGTTCTTGCTCCGCGTAGAAGGTTGGAAGGGAAACCCTGAAATTCTCTTCCCACTGGCAGAGTCCTTAAGAGTCCCAGCTCTAAAAGATGCATGTCTACAGTGGTGACAAGCTTGGTTTTCAAAATCACTTTGATCATCCTGACCACCTGAAGGTTTCGGAGTAACCTCAGGGTCACAGGTTCCTCTCCTTCCAGCCAACACTCTGGGCTACAGAGATGGACGGGGACTTTTTCTATGGCTTTCCAGGTTGTAGGTCTGTCAACTCCCCTGGTCCTCACATTTTCTCCCCCGTGCAGCTGTCCACCACCACCAAATGGATCCGAAAGGGGAAAGACGGGGAGAGGGGGCCTGTGCCTTATCCAAGACGGCACAGAGCCCATGGCAAAGCACCTCACCCACCACGCCTCCACCCGCCACCGTTAACGTGGTTCACCCCAGACCCGGGGTCCAAGCTCACCACCTCCTCTTCATTTCCTTCCCCTGCCCCCCGTACCCCAAGGCACATACCACAAGGAGATCGTTGAAGAGGAATACTTCCCGCTGATGCAACCCTAGCCGCTGGGGGCGGTTTGGATCTGGCACCTCATAGAGTTGACAGCAGCAAACCAGTCGACGGTGAGGAAGAGACAAGACCTAGTCAGGCATGAAGAAATAGGTGTCAGCAAGGCTAGCATGCCAGCTTCGGGCCTCCAGCACCTTACCGTTTAACCTCAGGAGGAAGTCTACCTCTGATACATATCACTGTCACTGTGACACGAGGAGTCCGAGCAATGGAGGTGTCGGCTTGCCTTTGTTCTTAGAGCTCTCTCTGTCTGGAGTGCCTTTTTTGCCCAGTTCCATATTCCACTCTTCCTCCCCATCCCAGTTCTATGACTGAAAATGAATTTTCCCTCCTTTCTGCTCCCTTAGAGTGACTATAAGGCAGAAAGAAGTATTATGCTGACACTCCCCACTCCCAGTCTGTGAATGTCCCCAAGGACGGAGACTGTCTGATTCATATCAGTGTTCCTATTCCCTAGTGAAATGCTGGGCTCTGTGGAAAGGCATCTGTAAATGTTTTTTTAAAAAAAGATTTTATTTATTTATTTATTTGATGGAGAGAGATACAGCAAGAGAGGGAACACAAGCAGGGGGAGTGGGAGAGGGAGAAGTAGGCTCTCCACTGAGCAGGGAGCCTGATTCGGGGCTTGATCCCAGGCCACTGGGATCATGACCTAAGCCAAAGGCAGACACTCAACCAACTGAGCCACCCAGGCATCCCAACATCTGTAAATGTTTGTTGACTATAAGACTAGAGGGTGTTCTTGGTTTTGGTTATCAACTAACTATTACCTTGGCTCCTCACCTGGGATGGAGAGGCAAAACTACAGGTGGAAAGGATGTGCACTAGAGGCATTCCCCCAAGAGCATCTCACTCTGCACCACGACCCCCGAGGAATGCATTATCACCTACTCCATTCAGCAGGAGACGGGGAGTCTGGGGCTCAGAGAGGGGAACTGACTTACCTGCCACTCAGTGGCAGAAGCCAGCCCAAATCCTGTCCCCTCTGCAGCCCCCCAAGGCACTTACCGGTTTCTTGCCCACAATCATGCGCTCCACGGCCTGCACCTGGGACACATGGTCATCATTGGTTCGCAGTTCACGGCCCTGGATACGCTGGTAGATACCCACCAGGAGGTCTCGGGGGATGTCTTCACCATTGTCAACCCCTGCGGAGGGGAGCAACACAGGGATATATTGCATAAATGTGGGGAGTGGGTGGCAGGGGTTCTCCACAATATCCCACACTGAAGCAGGAGTGCAAACAATGGCTATAACTGGAAGGAGTGGGCACCTTCAGTCCTTTGGTCAGGACTGGGCCAGAAAAGGCGTCCTTTGCCAAGCAATTGGACGACCAGCTGCTTTCTTTCCCAGCATGGGGATTTTTTCTAAGCAACTCAGAGCACGCTGTGATGAAAATCATCAGATACTTTTTTTCTTTTTTAACTAGCAAAAATAATGTTAAATTATATATCCAGTGTTAAAAAGAGGGCAGGGAAGCGGGCACGTATATGAACATAACTGTTTTGGAAGATAACTTTGCAAACGCTTGAATATTCCATGACTCTTTTTCTCGGAATCTGCCCTAAGGAATTACTCAGAAATACATGCAAAGATACATGTACAAGTGCTACTTACAGGAAAACTTCGAAACAACCTAAGTTCTCACAATAGAGGCCCAATTAATTAAAGCTGAGTGTATCCAGTTAAAATAATTTACAACTATTCAAAACTTGGTGTTTACAAAAAGCATGAGAAAATTCCTGTAGCAAGGTAAGTAGAAAGAGCAGGATAATAAATCACATTCACGGCGCGATCTTAACTTCATAAAAAGTTCCATATGCAGAAGGAAAAAAGACTAGAAAGCAACAAAATAAAATATCAACCACGGTTGCCTCTAGGGGGCAGAATTTGGGATGATTAAACAATTTTTTCTCATTTGCTATATTTCCGAAGTTTCTAGGTATGAGCAAGTATTCATTTCATTTGTTTGCTTATTCATTTAATAATTGGAGGGGAAAGATATATGCATATACAATATATATATACATATACATGTACATACATATATATACACATATATGTATTTATATATGTGTATATATATTTGGAGAGGTACTTCCTCTCCAAATACACATACACACATATACATATGTATGCACGTATATAAGTGTGTATATGTGTGTATGTACATGTATGTGTGTGTACATACAGAGAGAGGAGGACGGAGGGAGAGAGGATGGGTGAAATGAATGAATGAATGAATAAATGACTAATAGCAGGATTCTGGGAGACAGCTCCAGATGGCCTCTGATCTAACTCTCTCCTCCCAAGTCTACCATCCTTCTCCACTCCTGACTGTCTGCTGAGTGAAACCCACTCACTCTTCCCTCTAAACCTTCTGCTAGGGAAGATGTTTTCTCCTTTGGAAATGCCACACCTCCTCCTTGGGCAGGTGTTAAGGGAACATCCGTCATCACACCGCCTTTTTACCTCAGCTGCCAAAGAGCTTGAGCCCAGCAACCGTGCACAGCCTGCTGGTCAGCCAATTTGTCTCATCTGTTTGTTTTTCCTCAATTCTGTTTCCCCCTCTCATTTCTGTTTAAATAATCCTAACGTCTGTGCTGTTTTTAGTAGGCTGGTCTTTGGTGAGATGCCAGGGCTTGACATCAATACAATAAACTAAGAAAAAAAGGTCAGGGTGCCTGGGTGGTTCAGTGGTTAAGCGTCTGCCTTTGGTTCAGGTCATGATCCCAGGGTACTGGGATAAAGCCCAGCAATGGGCTCCCTGCTCAGCGGGAAGCCTGCTTCTCCCTCTCCTACTCCCCCTGCTTGTGTTCCCTCTCTCGCTGTACCCCTCTCTGTCAAATAAATAAATACAATCTTAAAAAAAAAAAAGGTCAAGGTGACCCCTCTCACCTGGCATTCAAGGCCCTCATGTATTGATTCCCACTGACCTTCCTGACTGCATCGTCCACCCCATCTTGATTGTTTTCTCAACAATTTGTCCTAGCTCTGTGCCTTTGTATTCTTACTGCTACATACGCCTCCTCTATTGCTATTCTGTCACATTATCCATGCCTTCAAGGCCCACCTTAAAATGAAAACGCTACTTCCTCCAGAAAGTGCGTTGGAGGTGGGCTCTCTCTCCTCTGAGCTCTGACTGCACTTGTGGCCTGTCTAACATCACGATTCGCTCTTTCTCTTGTGTTGGGTTTCTGGTCTAGTAAGTCAGTCTGTCCCACAAACCAGGAGCTTTAAGGGCAGGGGCTGGGGTGTCCTTAGCGCCCAACACAGGGCCAGGTACATGGGAGGCACTCAGGGTCAGCTGGCTGGTCAAGGGAATAAGTGAACATATGGATGGAGGAAAGGGTACAGAGAAGAATTAAATGAGTCTTTATGGGCATAAATAAAGAGGAGAGGGAAAGAGGAAGTGATGTGTCAATGAGTGGATCAGTACAAGCTCTGTAAGAGCCAGGGCTTTTAGCTCTCATGCTTACTGCTATAATAACCCCAGAACCCACTCGCTCAGTATTCGGTGCAGGAATGAGCAGACAAACAATATTCGAGCGAATTAATAAGGGAACGTGGCAGCTTTGGCAGAAAAGGAGAGAACCCCACAGGTTCATCTCCAGGGAGTCTATGTGATCTTCCCCCTCCTTCCCCAGCCCACCCCCACTCTCCCTTCCCAGGTGAAGAATGGGACAAGCCGATAGGGAGGTGTAGGGTCACCTCTCAGGTTCTTGATGAAGTCATCTAGTTTCATCTTGCGTTCAGCCTTGACGCTGGGACTGTACATGTCGGTATTGAGGAGGATGATAGCAAAAGCGAGGATGAAGATGGTGTCTGGGTTTCGGAACTGGCGCACGAGGGCTGGGTTACACACACAGTACCGCTGGCTGCAGGGCGGGATCATGGCCAAGGTTAGTCACCAGTAAGCTTCACCTACCCACTATCCCTCGCCCCCGCACCACCAATCCAGTCTGGTGCCCCCAGCCTTCTCCCCCAAGAAACATCCCCAAACCTTTTGGGCATGTCTTCTTCCTTCAGTTTCCCCATGACTAGCGTGTAAAAATCACTACCACTACCTTTTACGGAGCTCCGCTAGGGGACTTAGGTATATTGTGTCATGGAATCCTACCACAAGCCTGCAAGGTAGTGATTGGCAGCCCCATTTTACAGAGGAAGTGATGAGACCCAAAGCAAAGAGGTAAACTGCCCAAGGTGAAAGAGCTGGCAAAGGGTGAAGACAAGATGAAAATCCAGATCTTTCTGACTTTAAGGCAAATCCTTCTCCCATTATGAGCAACAAGTTCTCCGTCATTCTTCTGTTTCTCTGCTACATACCCCGAAGTGTTGGGGCCAGGATTTCTATCCAGGTCTGCCTAATTCCCAAAGCATCAATGGTAGAGGATAAGAGTTAAGGGCACTGGGTCATGGAGGCAAACACACTTGAGTTCAAATCCCGGCTCCACCTCTTACTCATTGTATGACTCTGAGCAAGTTACTTCACCCCCTAAACTTCCGATTTCTTATCTGCAACATGGGGATAATAATAAAAGCACCTACCTCATTGGGTTGTTATGAGTATTTGGTCAAATAATCGTGCAAAGTGCCTAGCTCAGCACCTGCTATCTGGTGAGGACTCGACAAGTGTTAGCTGGGGCTGCTGTTGTCGTCAACTATTGGATGTCCACATCTCAGGTGCTGAGCTAGACACTCTAGGTACACTACCTCTGATCCTCACAACTGCACGACTGCCTGGCAAGATAGGACTTATAACTTCCATTTTCTGGTGTGAGGAAAGTCTGAGGTTCAGAGAGGTGACTTGGAGACACAGACTCCGCTGCCCCCTGGAAGGAGGTTAAGGGCAGTTTTGGGAATGGGAGACAGGCACACCTGAAGGCTTCGATGAGTCGCTCCACTTTCTGGGCCTCGCCTTGAACCCGGATGTGGGATTGGAACTTCCGGAGTGCATCATCCAAATCCATGGAAGAGAAGTCCATCTCGTCCACCACACAGCTGTGAAACAAAGTGGGTATGGCACTCTCAAATCCTCTGTAGAAAACCTCTGACCTATCCTGACCTGCCCGAATAGACAAACACCCCCACTGCCAGACTTCCAAAATCTGGACCCATGGCCCTAGCAAGTACTTACAAGGATGGAATGTTTGAAATGGAATCCATCCCAGAAAAATCAAGGCCAGATACATGGTTACTAAGGGTCCTTTCCATTGACCCACTCTTTTCAGAGACAGGTAAACTGAGGCCCAAAGCAGGTCAGAGGACAAACAGGGCCACCCAGAAGACTTGTGGAAATAGGGCCAAGAGAGATCAGACCTTTTTGAAGTACAGGGGCATGGGAGCAGGAAGGTCTCTTCATCCTGTTTTGTAAAGTTTATCCGTGCAAAAAGGACCAGCTGCCCACTTCCTCCCTCCTGCCCTCCTTTTCCAGGAATCCCTAGCCCAGTCTGCCCCATCCTGGGGTCCTCACTCCAACACATCTCTGTTGAACTGCTTCTGCCGGTTCCCTAGGAATTCCCCTATCATCTGCCGGCTCAGGCCTTTCCGTTCCAGGATAAAGTGAGCCACTCCCACCGGTGTGTCTGACAGGAAGCCCCGCTCGATCAGATACTGGATGCCCTTCTCTGGCTTCCTGCAGAAAGAGGGGAGGTAGATGAGATGACTATCCTCCGAGAACTCGGCCCTCTGTCCCACTACTTGAACTAATTTGGGGTCCAACCACAGACTCAAAGAACCAAGGAAGTTGAATACATAATTTGGCCCAATCCCTTCACAGATGTGAAAACTGAGGCCCAAGGAGAGGAAGCCACTCTCACAGAGCTTCCAAACTCCAAGGTATCCTCAACCCAACTTCCTCCTCCATGGGAGCCACACTACAATGGAAAGAAAATTAAGATCTAATGAGAGGCCACTCTATGCCAGGAGCTTCCATACCCCTAGCAGGCACAGAGGAGTCCTGGGAAAAGGCGTGAGCTCCAGGCTATGCCCTTCTCTCCCAGTCACAAACCCTCTGAATAGGAAAGCAAAGAGGTTACCTTGTCTGCATCTCACATTCCACCCAGACAAGGTATTACCCAGCTTCTGTGGGTGGTTCAACAGACAAGATACTCCCCACTTTCCATGAGGCCAAATCTGGGTCTGAACTATCCCATATTCAGAACCCCAGAGCCTTAGGTTCCCACGAGGCTGGAATTTGGAAGGGACTTTGGTGCCACCAGAGTCTCAAGTCCATTACTTACCTGTTGTATGACTCAGGACAACTCCTTTTTACTTCTCCAAGACTCAATCCCTTCTCTATAAAACAGGGACACTACTTCCCACCTTACTGAGCTATTGCGAGAAGTAAATACAGATGACGGCATCTACTAAGCTATAAAGACATAGGGCATCCATTTTCTCTTCCTTTTCTGACCAGATGTCAGCTTCCATTCTGCTCCTAGGCACCTGGCACAAAACCAGGCATCTGGAAAGAGCTCGGACATGGTCACGGACTACTCCAGCACCCCACGCTGCCCCCCAGTGCCTCAGATATACACCCTGCTAAGAGATGGAAGCCCTGAAGCCCTGAAGCCCAAGGAAGGAACACACCTTGCCCAGGGCTGCACACACAGTTTGGCCAAAGTCGGGTTAGGGGTCCAGGGCTCCTGGGACTCAGAGCAGGGCTCTTGATACACTGTATCACCTCCTCACTGGAAAGGGGATGTGGGGGAACTGAGGTTCAGAACCTATCCCTATAGACAGCAAACTGGGGCCCAGAGAAGGAAGCTTCTTGCCCCAAGTCCCACAGCCAGTCAGAGGCAGTACTAGGACTAGAGCTGCTTCTGAAAAAGGGTATGTGTGTGTGTGTGTGTGTGTGTGTGTGTGTGTGTGTTTGTGGTGGGGAGGGCTTTCTATTCTGCCACTCTGCTGCCCAGGCCAGGGAGAAAGCCCATCCACAAAATGAGAGAGGACAGCGGAAACAGGAACTCTGCTTGGAGTCCAGCCCCCATGATCCAAGCGCTCCCAGCAGGATAGGGAGGGGGTGAGGAGGCAGGAGCAGGGAGCACGTACTTATTGAACAGGTTGAGGCCAATTCTGTAGTGCCGCCTCTGCACCACGTCATTGTTAAAGGCTGGTGAGTCCCAGCTGTGCCTCGTCTCCCGCTGGTAAGTCTGCTTGCACAGGCCTGTGGCTGGAGGCTCCCTCAGGCTGTCCCTCGAAGAGGAGCCAGAGCTGCAGTTGATGGTCTCATTGGAATTGCTGGAGCTCTCAAGGCTCTCATTATCTCCACCATCAGAGTTCTCGCCTGCTGCCTCACACTTCCCCAACCTCCGACCCCCAGCCACACCACTGGGCCCAGTGCCACTGTTGGGGGCTGGTGGCAGGGGCCCTGGCGGGGCTGGGGCTGGGCCCTCTGGGGCTGGGTAGTGGCGGTGTGGGATTGGGGCCCTGCCTGGTGGCCCCTTGTGCTTCAGGGTCCCATGGGGGCTGCAGCCATCAGCCTCATACACCAGCTGGCGGTGGACAGAGCCGCGATCTGAGCGGTCACTCAGGTCCACAGAGCTGTCACTAGGAGGCTCAATGGTAAGCAGGGGGAGGTGGGCGGCCCGCAGCCGGAAATCCCGGCACTCCAAGCACCCAGGACCCCTGCGAGTGCCTTCCTCACGGGCACCATCTTCCCGGGTCCCTGGTGGCACTGGTGGAGGAACTGGTGGGAGAGGGGCTGGTGCCCAGAACTCGGGCCGGCCCTGGGGTGGGGGCTCTGTGCTGGGCAGTCGCTCAGGGGATGGTGGGGGAACTGGGTCATCCAAGTAGAGGGGAAGATCACTGAAGGATGTGGCCGAGCTGTCCTCTTGCTGTTCCTTTGACTCCCGCTTCTCCAGCTGGGCTGACCCTGGCTCCTCAGACATGGGCCCTGATGGGTGGCAGTTCAGGGCCTCATCAATGGATTCAGCCAGAGACTTTACCTGTGTGGGCGGAAAGGGGAAGGGGGAAAGGGAGAGAAAGGGAGGAAAGAAGAAGGGAAGGAGGATGGGATGGTGCAAGGGAGTAATGAGGAAGGAAGGAAGGGTGAAAGGGAGGGAGGGAAGGAGAGTAGAGGGGAAGGAGGGAGGGAGGGAAAAAGGGGAAATCTTCCTAGTGGGTCAGCCAAGAAGAAGTGGGTCCCCTCCCCCACCTCCACAGGTTCTCTGCAGTATATAAAACAATTCCTAGGGAGCCATTGTGAGCTCACAGGAGCTGGGTAATGGTGACAAGTTCTCTTCTCAGAAATCTCAGTATCTCCTTCATGTCCCTATAGACCCAAGCCAAATGCCATCTCCTCCCTGATTCAATTCCTATTTCTTGCCTCTGCCATCCCCCAGGGTAAACCAAAATCTTGGCTTCCTCCAGGCTCCCAGAGCCCTCTGTCTGGTTCTGTCTTAGGAAATCCATATATTTATTATTTGAGATCCAAACCATGGCTGGTAACTCAGCTTCTCTGTGGTATCCAGTCTCTACACCCTTGTGTACCACACTGACCCAGGCGTGGTCTGTGGAACCAACAGTATATGGCAGAAAGGATGGGATGTCACTTCCGGGATTAGGTTACGAAAGACTACAGATTCCTTCCTGAGAACTCCTGTTCACTCTTCCCTCTCTCTCTCTCTCTCAGACCCCTTGTTCTGGGGGGAAGCCACACCATGAGCAGCCCTATGGAGATGTCCACATGGTGAGCATCTGTAGTCAAGCGAGTGAGCTTGGAAGCAGACCCATCAGCCCCAGTCAAGTCTTCAGAGACTGTGGTCTGAACCTACAGCCTGATGGCAGCCTCATAAGAGACCCTGAGCCAGAGTCACCAGCCAAGCCACTCCTGGCCCTCAGAAACTGCATGAAGGAATAAATATTTCTTGTTTAAGCTTAGTCTTAAAGTTCAGTTTTAAGCTACTAAATTTTGGCATCATTTGATATGCAGCAATGTAACTAATACACATAACTAACACACTTCTCCATTGGATGTGGACAGCACTGACAGCTGGGCCCAGGCCTGCTTCCTCATAGGATCACCAAACTGTGATCCTGTAACCCCCATTCTCCCCTTGAGGGCTGGGTCCAGGTCCGGCTTCCCTCTTTTCAGCTCAGCTCAACACACTTGACACAGAAGAGGTATTCAATTAAATGTCTGTTGTTATGAATGGATGAATGATTTCAATCTTCCCTTTAATACTTCTTTCCTTCCCCCTACATATACCCACTCCAGGGATAGCCCAGGGGTTACCCCTAGCTCCAGGGAAGCCCATCCTGGCTGATGGCAGGGCCAGATCACAGAGATTAGAGAAGAATGATTTCTTCTCTTACAAGGCTTCATTCATTCATTCTTTCATTCAATAATCTCTGCCAAATACCTCCTCGGTTTTGGGAAGGAAACTAACATGTACTTTGCAGCCACCATGCATAAGTGCTGTCATGTATATTTCCTAGCTGAAGTGACTCTTCACACCAGCTTTAAAAGGAAGGTTTTACCTCTCTCGTATTGATCATGTTTCAGTGAGGTTAAGCAAGCTGCTGAAGATCACATTTCTGGGGGATGGCAGAACTGGGATTTGCACCTGAATGGCTCCACAGATTATACCCTTGAGCTGAGAATGATCTTCTTCCACCACCACAGCCTATTACATTCCCGCCATTCCGTGTTTTTGCCAATGCATTGCCTGGGCAAGCAACACCCTCCCAACAGTCTCTAACTTGCTAAATCTTATCTGTCTGGTAAGGCCCAACTCCAGTGTTATTTTCCCAAAGAAGCTTTCTCTCTTCGTCCCAGAAGAAAGTTTCTTTTCCCTCCTCTGGGTTCCCATGGTACTCTTGGTGGTCCTTCCTCATGGCTTGGAGCCACTCTGTTTCAGGGGACAGTCACGCACACATGTCTGCTATTTTCTACTTGCTTTGGAGAGCCTTAAAAACAAGGACCCTGGACAGCTCTCATCTGTCTCCGTCAAGGTGCCCAACCCAGAACCTGGTCCCTAGTAAGTGCGGTATAAGAGAAAGGGCGCAGAGTTTGAAACCAGACAGAGCCGAGTTCCACTCCAGTTTGGAGAAGTCCCTTCGCCTCTCAGGGATTTGGAGTCTCAGTCTCCTTCTTTGTAAAACTGGGAAACCACCACCATCACCCCTGCCCCCTCCCCTGGTCTCGCGGGGGTCTCGCACACATAGCCCGTGGCATGGAGTAGGAGCTCATCACCTATTGGTTAGGCCTGAACTCGATAGTGGGTCACGTTCCAGAGAGTGGGAACATAAATTTTCTTTGTGTTCTCCATGCCTAGATTTTTAACTTGCTTGTTTTAATGACCTGATTTTTCCGTCTGGCCAAATCTTTCTCCTCAATCTCACAGCCCCTCCTCAAATGCTCTTCAGGCAACTCCTTTTAGTACGGAACATGGGTAAAGAGGCATAGGAGTAGGTAGGGCATGGGGATGGGGAGGAAAGGCCCTTTTCAGGGATACTGACCTGTTTGGAGAAGGAGTCCTCGAGCTCTGTGATATCATTAGAAAATTCTCCAGATGTGGTGACGGAGCTTCCCCCACCATCAATGCCCCCTCCACAGGAGCCTCCATAGGGGAGCCCTCGTTCAAGCCGGTGGCTCCGGGCACCAGCCATGGCACCCTCGTCCAGCGAGGCAGGCTTGCCCTCGAAGTACGCGGGGTTCTGTGCCTTCTCGTACTCCTCGAAGGAGAATTGCATCCTCATGTTGGAAAGGATGATGCGGCGGGACATGCGGCTCTCTGAAGCCGAGCTGCGGAGCCGCTCAAAGTTCTTGTTCATGCGGTACTGGCGAAAGGCTGTCTGAATGGTCCTGGCAGCCCTGCGGCTCAGGAAGGAGCCCCCATACTTCCTCTCCAGCATTTCCACCTAGCAGGGGAGGGTCGAGGGGAACAAGGTCAGAAACTCACGCCAGCCTCATTCATCTCCCTGAGCCTCAACCACATACCACCCCCTCCTCCCCCCCTACCCCTGGCCCCAAGTCACAGCTAACTGCCTAGAGCTGCCTGGACACACCAGGCTGGGCTCTGTGTGGTATCCTCATTTTAATCTCCGATAGCACTTGGCACATGAGGCTGGATGGTGGTTTTCTTTCTTATTTACAAGAGGTAGAGGTCCATTATTTCAAAAAAAGTTAGAAAAAAACCCAGAGAAGCCAAAAACGGTGAGGAAGTAAGAAGTAAATTGAGAGCCAGAAGGAGGAAAGGAAAGAGGAAGAGAGAGAAAGGCGAGAGAGAGGGAGGAAGGGAGGGGAAGTGGGGAGAGAGGGAAAGAAAGAAAGAAGGAAAGAAGAGAGGAAGGAAGATCGGTTTGGCTAAAGTCACGATATGTAGGAATAACTACAATTAACATTTTGGTGTACATCCTTCCAGGTTTTCTTTTTTTTCCCTATATACATGGCGTTTTGTGCCCCCCAGCCTTTTTTTTTTTAAACTAAATGATATCCTGTGTGATATATGTGATATACTACAGCACAGTCTTCTGAAAGTGTCAATGGATGTGTGTGCTTCTCATATTAGATTTTTGGAGGACTGGGTCTGGGTCTTATTCATCTTTACATTTCCAGTGAGGGCTTGGAGCTCAGTCGATGTTTGTTGAGTGAACAGGAGACTGAGCGGATGGGTGGTGAATGAGTGGGTAAGTCCCCAGTAGGGCGAAGGATCCTAGAGCTAGTCTCCCATTCTGGGCTCCCTATCCCTCCCTGGATACCACCCTCAAGTATCCCTCTTTGGGGATCCCTCCCTTGGTTCTCTCACACCCCCATTCCCCCTCCCAGCTCCCATTCCCAGCCAGAGCCATCTCCTCTGCACCTTCTTGTCCTGCAGGTCTGTGGAGAGTTCATAGCTGTCCGACAGGGCCTTGGAGCGCTTTATCTCCTCCTCCTCCTGCTTCCTCAGGGCGACACTGGCTGGCTGGAGGCGAGCTCGCTGAGCCCAGGGAAGGCCCACCCCAGCTGGGGGGCCCCCCATGTGGCTGCTGGTGGGGGGCAGCTGGCTCAGCCGGTAGGGGGGTTGGCTCCCAGGACTATCAACCGCTGTGCTCAGGTCACTGCCTGGGGCTTCACCCTCCACACTGTGGGGATGAGATAAGATGAACCAGGATGTGGGACCAGGAGATGGGCCTGCTCAGCCAGACTGAACGTGGGTGGACCAGATCCCTTCCCACAGCCCCATCCTCCCCAGCTTCCTCACAGACATAGGAACCCCAACATTTAAAGGCCAGAGGGGAGGTATACCCCCCACCCCAAGCTGCCCTTGGCAGTCCCTTCCCTGCAGGCCCTCTTGACTTCACAGCCTTACCATCATTGCCCTTCTGCCCCACCGCTCACAGCTCCAGCTGCTTAGACTCCTTTACCTCAAAGCTGGGTCTTCTCACAGGCTTGTCCCGGTTCCTTCTCACCCCTCACACCTGGTCCACCATGGCCACGTCCCCTCATAGCCTTATCCACAGACCAATTTCCTCCCAGTCTTGTCCACCCAAGTCCCTTTTTCTAATAGTCCTGGCCCCTAACAACTCCATCCCCAAACCTTCCTTCCCCTGACAGACCAGTTCCTTCACAGCGCCCCCTCCCCACCGCAGGCCCCTTCCCCTCTCAGCTCCAGCCCCCTCATGGCTCTGTCCCCAACACCGTTTGCTGCACTTTCTCTCCCAGCCTGATCCCCCAGCACCACCCCAGATCAGCCCTGAAGCCAAGCCTGGGGCCCACTCCTGAATCCTGTGCCTCCAGACTTAGCCCTCCCCTGCCCAGCCCTGCCCGCTACAGCCCTGCCCCTGCCCTCTGCTGCCTGGACACTGGCCTGGCCAGTTCCCAGGGTTCCTTGGCTGCAAGAGCTCAGGCTCGGAGACAGAGAGAGGCGCCTCCCATTCAGCATCCTCACAGATAAAGAGCTGCCCTGCGGGGCAACTTCTTTTTCCTCCTCATGGCCTCCTCTGTTCAGCTGGGGGAGGGGGAGGCAAAAGTCTTGAGGTCGAAGACTGGCAGGAGCTGGGCAGGAGCTTGCCCGCCCTGGTTACCCAGAGCTGTTGTTCCGCCAGACTTGCTCCCATGGTGCCATGGCAACCAGGCTGCCAGGGAACCCAGGTGGCGACAGCGCCCAGGCACCCTGAGCCTAGTAGGCAGGTGAGGAGCCACAGAGGTGAGGGGAATGGAGGAGGGGGGCCGGGAGGGGAGGGACAGGTGGGTGAGGCATGGGGGTTGTGGGGGGAGTGGGTGTGGTGGAGCCCAGAGAATGGTCTGGTTTGGGCAGGCACATGGTTGAGGGGGCTCTTAGCTGGAAAGGCTTAAGGGGCCACTCCTCAAGCCCTACTTGGCAGAGGCCAGGGCGCAGGGCAGGGCAAGCTGGGGTGGATGTAGGGGGACTCCCTACGAGTGTAAGAACTTCAGCTGGATCAGACCTGCCAGCCTTGTGGGAGAGCACTTCGGGCTGGGGGCTGGGTGCAGTGGGGAGGCAGCACCCACCCACCCGGCTGGGTCCCGGGCTGCAGGGGTAGAGCTCAGCTCCACCTTAGAGGATCTCCTCCCCGCCCACCATTCATCCTCCACCCTCCCAACGTCATGCTATAACACTGCCAGGAACAAGGCAGAAGCAGACTGGGGAGCTGCCCTCTACCCCAAATCCTCTCTCCTCCTGGGCCTCAGGGGTTGTGAACTCCCACTTCAGGTGTCAGACCTAGTCTAGCCCCCCACTTCCCCCCCGCCAACCCAGGCATCTAAGATGCTCCTCAGGACTGAAGGATCCTGCTCATCAACCTTTCAAATCTCTCCCTCTCAGCATACAGCTTAAACCCAGTTTTGAGCCAATTGTCTCCTCTGTTCGTGAACCATATGTAGCTCCCGCTGCCCACAAGAAATAGCCCAAGTTTCTTATTCTGGCACCTGAGGCTTCTCAAAGACACAATAGCTAATGCTTATGAAGAACTTAGCACATCAGGCACTGTTCTTACCACTTCACATTTAATAATCTGTTTATTCTTCAAAACAATCCTATGAGATAGGTATTGTGATTTATCTTCATTTTATACATCAAGAAACTGAGGCCCAGAGAGGTTAAGTAACTTATCAATGGTCACACAGCTCCTAATACTAGAGTCAGGATTCAAATCCAGGCAGTCTGACTCCAGAGCTCATGCCCTTAAACATTCAGCCAGACTGCAGGGTGAGCTGCCAGCCTCCCATCCTCTCCACCCTTCCCTTCAGCCTGGCCCAGATCCTGTTTCTCCCAAATACTCTGCTTTCCACCTCCCAAACTGCTCATATAGTACCTTCCACCTGGAATGCAGTCCCTATCACCTCTGCCATCTGCAATCCGAGAAATCCCCCCACACCCTACTTCTATCAAGATTCAGGTCATATGCCACCACTAAGAAGCCCTCCTGAAGCCCGCCTCCAGCCAGAAATTATTGCTGATCCTGTTCAGAGCTCCCACTCACAGCACATGTCTGTCCTTCTTTTTATGGCGCAGGTTAGCTTTGGCAAAGCGTGACAGCTATTTGTGTTCCTGACTCCCAGAATCCCAGCACAGGAAGAGAATTTGGTAATCTAGCCAGCCCCGAGCACAAGGCCCGGAACAGAAGAGCTCGATAAAACCTCTGGAGTGAAGGAGTCAATGAATAAGCTCCGGTGGCTGTGCTGATCCTCCCCCCTGAGCCTTGACCTCCGCCCGCCAGTGTCCTCTTCCAATCCATTCTCCACCCTGTGGCCAGAGAGAGCCCTCCAACGTACAGATCTGACCATTTTGCTCTCCCACTAAAACCTTCCCAGGGCTCATCCGAACTCATTCAATGTACAACAGTTGAGCATTTTTGGTATGCCAGGCCCAGTGCTGGGTGCTCGGAATATATTGAATATAATATAATTATAGAATATAATATATAATAGTGAACAAGACACATAAGATGTGTTCCCTAGGGGAGGTGACATTCTAGCGGGAGAAACAGACTATAAATACATACTATCATTGCAGGTAGAGATAAGCGCTAGGAAGGAAAATATGGCAGAGTGGTCAAATGCACTGTTTTCAACATGGCGGTCAGGGAAGATCTTTTTGAAGAAATGGTGTAGAAGCGGAGCCCGGATGGAACTGAGGGAGTGAGTAGTGTGGTCACCTGAGGCCAAAGGAGTCCAGACAGAAGGTAGAGCCAGGGCAAAGATGTTGAGGTAGAGCAATGCCTGGCACGTTTCAGAAACAGCAAGAAAGCCAGTGTAGCTGGAGCAGAGTGAATGAGGGGAGAGTGAGAAGAGGTAAAGTTAGAGGAGGAATGGGAGCCAAATCGTGAAGGGCAATGAGCCCATGATAAAGACTTCGACTTCTGCTCTGATTGAGATGAGCAGAAGAGGGACGTGATCTACCTTAGGCTTTACAGGGATCAACTTTCGGGGGGATAACCTCTAACTACCTCAGCAGAGCTGTGGATGGCTCTCCTGATCTGACCCCTGCCTAATATACCTTCTGCCCCATGACTTCAATCTGACTACATCCTGCTCACCCTTCAACAGTTAGCTCAGGTGCACCCTTTCATGCCTACCTGCCCCCTCCACACGGCTTGGCTTACAGGTCCTTCCTCTGCTGCCACAGGGCCCTAGAGTCACCCCATCCCTAGGGCAAGAGCATCAATGAGCTGACTGAATCCTTGAAACTTATGGCAGACCCCATTAGCCCCGTGTTATAGATGAGGACACGGAGGCTCAGAGAGGTAATATAAACTTGCTTAAGGTCACACGGCCTATTAAGTGAGAAAGTCAGAAAGCAGACACAGGGCCCAGGCTGTCTTCGCACGACATCTTGTTGCCTCTCACCACTTCTGGCTCCGCGCTGCCCCTGACTCTCTGCTCTTTGGTAATTCTTCCCTTCGGAGCTGGCCCTAACTTTGATTGCAAAGGGAAGAGGGGCAGGGAGGTCAGGCTGTCAGTGCAGTCTCCCCCAAGAGGGCCTGGCAAAAAGGACAGTGTTTGAGGGTGTCCTTCCTGATATCATACATATTGCTGAAAAAAACCGGACCTGGGGATGTGAAATCCCTTTACTCAGAGCCCCCAAAACACTGAGGGGTATGCTGATAACATGGAAAATCTCTCTCTCTCTCTCATATGCACACATGCACACACATGGACACACACACACACACACACACACACACACACACACACACGATATGTGCAGTAAAAAGCTGGGAAGCCCAGCTTCAGGTCTTGACTGCCATTTAGCAGCTTTGTGAGCCTGGCCATGTCACTTTACCTCCCTGCACTTATTTCTCATCTGTGCAGGGCTAGAGGGAAATGCAATTCCCTGTTTGGATTCTTGGACTTCAGAAAGGGCCTGGGAGGGCCCCCCCACCACCACTCTGGTCTGGACTTCTCCCAGCCTGGAGCAAAGAACACAAGAACACACACACACGTGCCTGTGTGCACTGTCTTCTGGGCCATTCTGTGGGAGAAACTGAAGAGCATCCTCTGCAGCAGGGCGGGGGGTGGGGGGGAATAAACCACGTTACACAAATAACCACAGTACAAAACTGAAAGTTCTCAAGGCTGGGGAACAGAGGAAGTGTTGGGGGAGCTCAGGAGAGAGATTCCTTCTGCTTGGGGGTGGCTGAGCAGAATAAAAATAAACTCACACTTGCAGCGCACCTTCCCTGTGTCAGGCATTTTCCGCACATTATTTAATCTGCATGACAAACGTGAAGGAAGAATTAGGATTCCTATTTTGCAAGTGAGGAAAAAGACTCCGAGGGGGAAAGTTAACTGCCAGAGGTCTCAGAGAGAGCAAGTGGCAGAACAGGAATCCAAAGCCCAGCGTCTGGACTAGTTCCCCTGCAGCTTTAAAGGCTTCCCTGGGGAGGAAGCGTTGACCAGGACCTTGCCTCGGTGGAGCTGGTAGAAGTGAGTGAGTGACCTTGTGAGCCAAGGCACTAAGGTGGGGAGAGGCAGGACATTCTGTAAGGATTTAGGGTAGCATGGGCATTGACTCTCCCCGATGCTGCTCCTAATGGGAGGTTTCTCTCCCTCCTTCCCTTTATTGGTGCTGCCTGGAGCCAGGCAGCCAGCAGGGGACAGGATCAGGATGCAGTTGCCATGGAAATGAATGGGGGCTGTCGCTATGGATACCATAAGATGAGGGCAAGAGGAAGCTAGGGATGCTGAGGACTATCCCCATGACAACTTAGGCTGGAAGGGGTGGGACCGGAAGTGGGAGACAAAAAAACAAGAGGAGGAGGTCGGCGCACCTAGATGAGAGCAGAGGCTTGGGGCTTTGGAGGAAGAACCGGTCGGGGAAATGGGACACAGGGGTGGGTGGGGCAGAGGAGCGGAGGGACCCCAATCACCTCCATCTCCTCTGATGGTTCTTCTGCAAGCTGTTTCTCCTACCCAATCCCAGTGCCCTGGAGATTCCAAACCTGAGGCCAGCCCCGCTTGGCATAGGGGCTGACAGGGGAAGAGGCCACCAACAGGGCTGACTAGGGAGACAGCAGGCAAATGTGGGCTTGGGGGCACACAGACCTGGGCTTGAATCCCAGCTCTACTGCTTTGCAGCTCTAAAAAGAATTGCTGTCATTTACTGAGTACCTACTTTTGGCTAAGCCTAGCAACTCTGCTAGGTCCAGGTTGTTCTCCCTGAAGGAGATAACAGATGAGGAAAATGAAATGCAGAGGGATGAGTAACTTGCCCAAAGTCTCAAAGCTCAGCCGTGGTAGAGCCAGGAGTCAAATCAACGCTCCCACTCTTACCCCTGTGCCCCTACCCCTTGACACTGAACCCCCCCACCCCCCTCCCAGGTCTGATCTGTATTCTCCAGCTCCCTGGGCCTTCCCACAGTGACATGCAGAGGGCAGAGGCTGGGTAAATATCTGTGGAGTGGGAGAAGCAACAACCCAGGAGGAAGCAGGAAATACTGAGGTTAAATGGAAGAAGGGCCTGACTTCGAGAAGAGTGAGTCATGGGTTTAACTGGCCACAGGGAGAAGAAGCCACAGAACAGGGATGGGCTTTATGAACCATCCAATCCCTGAGATCCAAACTGAGGCCCACATAGTCAAAATAATGAGAACCCAAATCTCCTACCTTCCAGGCCAGTGTCCCTGCTTTTAGTTTGAATAGCCCCTTGAATCTGTCCAGCTCCCCGCCAACCCCTTTGAGCTCACAGACAACAGCTGGGCAACAGCAGGTAACTTGCACCTGCTAGGCTAGTGAGCCCAGTGCCGTTGCTCATACTCTTCCTTGGTTTCTTCTGCCCAGGATGGCCTCCCTCTCCCCTTGGCCCCAGACCTCATCTGCATCTTGCAGCACTCTGAGCATGTGAGCCCTCCTGGAGAGTCAATTCTGACTCATTCTGCCCCGCCCCCAACACACACAGAACCCAACAGGGTCAGCTACTCCCCACTCTGCATCTTGTGCATGCTCACGTCACGGGTGGTCCTTACCGGCAGCTAACTTGTGATGTGTCCCTCCCCTTCCCTGCTCCTGTCTCCCAATGGCAGTGGCTGATACGAGTCACCTCTGTGGGCCCTGCAAGCCCAGGCCAGGGCACAGCACACGGCACATGCTCAGTGGCCACTTCAGTCCCCTACGACAAGTGACTGTAGTGCATGTCTGAGTGTGTGTGATCATCCTGCCCGAAGACTGTCACCCTAAAAGCCATGGCCCCACATGCTCAAAAGCCACCCACACACAGTCTCATGATTATCTCTACCAGGCAGACACAGAGAGCCTGCCGGGCACAGAAGGTCAGTCGGCCCCTCGCACAATCAACCTCACACACATACTCAGAATTCCTCACACCCAGCCTCACACAATCACATATCCTTAGATACATAACAACGCATGGTCTCTTACTACTGACCCACCCACCCACCACACATAGGGACACGCACACGTACATGCAGGCATACACATTTCCCTCACAGCTGACGGAAACCTTCCCCCTTCCTGCGGCACAGGCCCTTGGCCAGTTCCATTGCCTACACAGGTGTCCACACCTCCTTGGCTTCCACAGTGATCGCCTGACCTTTATTTGGCCTCTGCCTCCATTTCGTTGAACCCCCACCCCCACCCTCCTTCCAGTCAGATAAAGGGTAGAATGGTCTCTCCATCCACAGGTCATCTAGCCTCCCACAACCCTGGAGACCAGCTGAGCAGAGCAACCTACACACCATTCCCCAGCATAACCTTGGAGCTCCCCGCCAGGGTTTCCTCCAGGTTGTGCCTGTCTCCTGTGATGCCTCGTCATGTCTGCCACCCATTCAAACCCTTCTCAGCCTTCCACTCTTTGCCCCTCCTCCTCCAGCAAGCCCTCCCTGACACTACCACCCTCCTCAGCCCATCCGGACACACTCCCTCCTCTTTGGGCTAGGAACCAATTTTGCTCAACAGTGAAGCTGTGTCTACTCTATCATTTCTGCCTCTCATGCCCTGCCTTTTTCCAAAGGAATTCTCACCTCCCCTGGGAGATGGAGAACTCAGGGAGAACAGAGCCACTGTCTTCTTTTGGAGCCCTCACAGTATTTAGCTTAAAGCCTCATCAGGACGCCTGGGGTAGCTCAGCCAGTTAAGCATCTGCCTTCGGCTCAGGTCATGATCCCAGGGTCCTGGGATCAAGTACTGCATTGGACTCCTTGCTCAGGGGGGAGCCTGCTTCTCCCTCTGCCTACAGCTCTCCCTCTCTCTGACAAATAAATAAATAAAACTGTTAAAAAAATAAAATAATAAAATAAAGCCTTGCCCACAGTTAGGTGTTCAAGCAATGCCTTCTGGAAGAGTAAAGGAGGGAAAAGAGGAAGAGACAGAGGAAGGGACAGAGGAAAGGTCAGAGGGAGCTGAGAAATAAATTAGAATTTGAATGAGTAAGTGAGTAGATGAGTTGAGTGGCTGAGTGAGGGACTAAGGTGAGCCTCTGTGAAAAGGATGGGACCAATGTGATAGGGATGCTGAAGGGAGGGCTGAAAGAAAGGAGAGGAGGCACTCTCACGTGGACCCTAATCACACTTGCCCCACTGTGCACCAAACCCTGTGCTGAGCTCCTTGTGTTTCCTTGCTAATCTTCACAATAACCCACAGAGGTAGATATATTCTCACTGTGCTCAGGAGGAAGATGAAGCTCAAGGAGAAGAAAATACTTGCTCAAGATTACACAGGCAGTAAGTGAGAGAACTGGAAGGTAAGCTCAGATTTGTTCAATGCCAAAGGGTTAGAAAGGGAAAGCTGGGGGTATGAACCCACTTGGGGGTCTCCTGACTTTGCTCCATAATGTGAAGACACATTATGGAAGGTGTGGGTCCTATAGTCCCTAAAGGATACCTTCCACCCTCCTGCCAACAGCCTCCAGGGAGTCTTAGAACCAGCTTCTGGAAGGTGCAGGAAATATTTCGCGTCATTTCATCTGGAGGAAATGGCTTAGATTCAGAGATCCCTAAAGTTGTAGAATCAGAACCTTGAAAGTACAGAATCAAGGACTCTTAAACCATCACAGAGTATTAAAATCATACCATCAGAAGCTTTTTAAAATAATAGAATCATGAAATCCACAGGACTGGAGACTCCCCAAATCAGTGTTGTTGTAGAAATAGAAACCACAGAATTGCATGGAATGTGTCATTGAATCGTCATATTTTAAATGCGTGTAATTATACTTCCTTAAAATTGTTGCACCTGAGATCGACAGAATGTTGGAGCTGGAGGAGCCCTTGGAGAGCCTCTGACCCAACCCCCCCTCCTCCTTTCACACATGGCAGAGGTGGGGAACTAGGTAGCAGAGGGGCCAAGCAGCGTGTCAGAGCTGGCCTCAGGTTGACAGGCTGGAGAAGGTAGCAAGCTTGCCCCGGGTGAGAGTGAGAGCACCACACCATTCATTCATTGATTGAGTGCCTGCCTCTAGGGTGTTGACAATACCAACAATCAAACCCTAGTCTCTCTCCCAGGCCCTGTCCCCAGCCCTGGATAGGAAAGAAGGTAAAGCCCTGGTGGGGATGAGGAGAGGGAAGTGGGGGTTAGGGTGGAACATACATCAGACAGAGAGAAGAGATCAGCTTTTATTGATGGAAATTCCTTTGTACACAGCGACACACGTACTCTGAAAGGCCTTTTTCTCCTGATCATATTTACAGAGCACTATGGGAGTGGCAGAGGGCATGGGACGAGGCCTTCAAGCGGCAGAGGAGATGGCAGCAATGGCTGCAGCGAGGGAACGAGCAACGGGGAACTAGGCAGGCTGGGTCCCGCCCCCGTCTGGTCCTCTGAGCCCTAGGCACCCTGCATCTCTGTTTGTGCTCACAGAGGACAGAGGTAGGTCCTTGGGATGTCATTTGGAGACCTCTCCAGGAGTGGCAGGCTCCAGGGTGCCTGGGAAATGGGGTGCGGGTGCGGGAGGGTCCAGGTTCCAAGCTCCAAGCTCTGCTGCTCCCATATTTTAGTCAGACCTAGGGCTCCAGCCTTTATAATTCGGGGGCTGGAGTCCAGGGGAAACAGCAGTAGGGGTGTGTGGGAATTCCGAGGAGGTGGGGGAGGAAGGGGCACGATGCTTGCCCATCCTGAAGCAGGGACAGGGTCCCATAGGGGATAGCGGGCGGGGGGTGAGGGGGCTGGTTAAGGCTTTTGCTTCTGCATAGAAAATGACCCTTGTCCTCTCAGTTACCGAGAGGAGGGACTACTGCACTCGGAGGCCGGACAGCAGAACTGATGAGCGTCTTCCTCTTCCTCTTCCTCAGTCTCCTCCTCCTCCTCCTCTTCCCTGGGGCCAGGAAGGGCAGGGTAGAGGCCACAGGCGGGCGGGTGACAGAGAGAGGCAGAGGCATTAGTTTGCAGAGCAGGGGAGATACATGAACGGCTTTGGAACCAGGGTGGTGGGCTAGGAGTGGGGTCTGAATGGGGAGGCCAGCATGACAGCTGACCTAGGGCCAGGCCCAACTCAGTCTCCAAGGAGCCTGCAACAGCCCTCCCCCACACCCAGGCTGGGCTCGCTCAAGGTCACACCCAGAGTATACCAATTCCATTTCAGACCTGACAGGTGCCCAACCTTCATTTGAATAGAAATAGCAGCAACCTGCTTGGTGCTGGCTCTTTGCAGACATCATCTCATTTAACCACTGCAACGACACGGCAACATTTTAGAGATGAGGGAATTGAAGCTCAGAGAGGTTGAGATAACCTTCCCAAGGCCACATAGCTGGCTGAGTGGTAGAGTCAGGATTTCAGCCCGGAGTTCTCAGAGCTCCAAGTCTCAGACTCATCCCACCGGGTCCTTTAGGTGAACTTGGCACAACCGCTAGAAATCCGCCCTGCCCTTGAAAGACAAAGATTTGTATTTCCTGGAGGCTCAGGGTCAGGGAAATTGGCGATGTCAGAAATGGAGTGTGGAAAGCCCACAGCTTTGGAAGCAAACAGACCCGGGTTCCAACGCCAGCTCTGTAAGTGCTTCCAGGCTATGAGCCCCAGCATGCTATTGCCCCTCTTGAAGCCTCAGTGTTCTCATCTGTAAAAATGGGGCTCATGATGCCAACCCCACGGGACTGTTGCAAGGACTGGAACATACATCAAGTGCCTGGCAAATAAGAGTAACAGGAACATGGTGGTGGTTACTGTTAGCTGCTCGTGAACGGAATCTATTTCCCAAGGTGGCCATTGGCACCCACGCAGAAGAGCCAAGGTGGCGGGGGGCGGGGGGAGACAGTGCAGGAACAAGCTCCTGGCCCCAGGGTATTGCACACAGGAACCAGGGGCCAGTCTGTGCGTGGCAGTCCCTGGAGCCGGGCTACAATTTCGTGGCATGGATGGACAGACACTAGGGCTCAGGGGGTCCAGCTGCTTTGGGAATGGAAAGGCTGATTTTCTGGAGATAGCTAATGAAACAGTATCGCCCCGCTCCCAGACCCCTTGGCTCAAGGGAGGCAGGAAGTGTGGAAGCCAGGAAACTGGAGGATTGGGAAGAGATGAGAAGGAAAGAGGACAGGGACAGGCAAGGGAAGGCACTGCTGTCCACCAGACAGGCAGACGAGCCCCCACACACACAGGTAACACGCGTACTGGCACGCAGACACCCAAGCACACATGCACCCCCTCTTCATACTCAAAGTTCCCTCTAACACATTGTCCCACAGTCAGTGAGTCAGCAGAACCACGTGAAGCAGAACTCAAGTCTGGGACAAGCCACTCGCCCTTCCTGAGTCTCCCATTCCTCATCTAGAAAAGGAGCAAATACCACACCCCTCAAGGCTATCAGGAAGGACAAGTGATCTTCCAGTCCCACCGCTCACTTCCCTCGCATTCAGGTCAGGCCTCTGCCACCGCTCACCCTGATCCTGCCATCCCCTCCCGATTTCTTCTCTCTACCCTTTTGGACCCATTAGCCTTCCTAATAGAGTCTGCAAGTGCAAATCTCTTGCATGTCTCTGCTTAGACGCCCACCTTGGCTCCCCATCGCTTCCTGGATAAAAGGTCAGACTCTCCAAGTTGGCATTCAAAGCTCCACCACCATATGGCTTCACCTGGCCTTGTCTGGTA
The DNA here is from genome assembly GCF_010015895.1 of Lontra canadensis. Classification (NCBI taxonomy): domain Eukaryota; kingdom Metazoa; phylum Chordata; class Mammalia; order Carnivora; family Mustelidae; genus Lontra; species Lontra canadensis. The sequence goes on along the minus strand of NW_022631191.1, from coordinate 1,400,797 downwards.
GAGAAAACATGGGCTTTAGAGTTCCCCAGACCTGGGTACGAATATCAGCCCCACCTCCTACTAGCTGGGTGACCTCGGGTCCACTTCTATACTTCTCTAAGACTTATGTTCCTCATCTACAAAGTGAGAAAATGCCCATTCTGCAGGGTGTGGTGGAATTAAATGGAGTCAAGTATGTCGAGCACCTGCCATGGGGTATGTTTGGGGCTTCATACACAGTAACTCTTATTATTACTGTCATTATTAGTGACTCACTTCATGCTTAGCCTTCATCAAACCAGCTCGTTCATTACTCCATTAGGATGGCCAGCTTCTTCATACCTCCGTGCCTTTGCTGACTCTGTTTCTTCCCTCTGCACATATCTTCTGCTACTGAGATCCCATCTGAACATGATGGCCCTGTTTAAATGCTGCTTCTTGCAGGAAGTCCTCCCTGACTCACAAGGAGAAGTATTCCTTGCTTCCTCTTAGCTTCCCCATCCCTGCTCTTGGTGGTTGCTCCAAACTCCACTGAAGCATTTCTTTCACCAGCCCCCTCAACGCCCTTGTCTTCGCCCCCACTACCCCTGCTCTGCCTCTCTGTGAGAAAGAGAGGGCCCCTATACTATTTAAGGCCAGCCCCTCCACTCGGGTTCTGGGCCCACCCCTGCTACCTCCTCCACAACTACCATCCCCTCTCTCTCCCGTGTTTCAACTTCTCTCTCTTTCTCTCTTTCTGTTGCCTCCTTCTTACCAACATTTATAGAAGCTCAAGTCTCTCCCATCTGGGAATAAAAACCCTCTATCTGCCCCCACATCTCCCTCTAGCAATCACTGTCCCTCTCTCCTCTTCACAGCTAAGCTTCTTGAGAAATTCATCTCCACTGGCCATCTCCAATTCAGTACCTCCCACGAGCTCTCCAACCCACTGCAATCTGCCTCGTGCGCCCACCCTGACACCAAAACTGTTCTTAGCCAGGTCGCCGAGGACCTCCTAGTGGTTAAAGCCAATAGACTCTCTCCCACCCTCATCTTCCTTCCCCCAGCTGTAACATTTGCCACTCTTAACAAGCCCCTCCTTTGTGCACGGATGGCTCCTGCCTTCCTCTGCTTCTGTGAGCCCACTCCCTGCTGGTTCTCCTCCTACTTCTCTGACCACCCCCATCTCTTCTTCCTCTCCCCATCTCTTATGCGTTGGTTCCTCTTCCCGAGTCCTGCTCTGGTCCTCTTCTCTTTCATTCCATACCCTTTGTCAGCAGTCCCACTCCATGGCCTAACGTCAGGGATGGCTTAGGCCCCCTCCCCCATCTCTGTCTCTGTCTCTGTCTCATGGATCTCAGACCCATCAAGTCTAATGCTTGCAGAAAGCTCTGCCAGGATGACCTTATGGCCTTCAGAGCTCACCGTGACCTCAAACTCAGCATCTTACCACTGCAAACCTGTCCTCTGCATTTTGCACCTTAATGAAAAGCACCACCTTCCACCCAGTGGCCCAAGCGCAGAACACACCTGGGAGCCATGCTAGATTCTTCCTGCTCCCTTAACAAGTCAGTCACCAAATTCTGCCGATTCCACCTCCTCATCTTCTACTCCTCTCACTCCTTGTTGGTTCTTTCTCCAATCATACTAGTCTCCCTGCTGTCCCTCAGACATGACCTGTACATGCTTATCTCGGGGCCTTTGCGCTCCATGTTCCTTCTGTCTGGAACATCGTCCCCCAGAGAGGCGTGGCACCAGACACATTATATATATTTTCTTGTTTATTTATCTATTATCCATCTCACCCACCATAAGATCCATCAGGACCAGCATCTGTTCTGTTAAGTGCTGTATTCCCAATGCCCAGCACAGCGTCTGGCACTCAAGAAATATTCACTGAATGCATAACTCCATTGCCAGACCCGAACACTGAAACTCACTGTGAATTCCAACCTCTGTCATCTCCACTCCTTCCCATCCCCACTATTTATTCAGCCTACTACTCCAGTTCTCTCTTCCTCCCAATCACCTCTCGAATGCATCTCCTCTGCTCTATCCCCATGGCTGCTACCTTAGCTTCTCTCTCTCCTGAATTACCACAGCAGCCTCCTCCCTAGTTTCCCTTCCTCTAAAAAGCCTCTTTGACGTGTCACTTTGTCTACTCAAGATGTGCTCCTGGCTCCCTAGCTGCCTACCATGAAGAAGGAAGACTGACTGTCCCCAGAGAGCTGTTTGAGGCAGGTCTAAACTCCACCCCCTCCCACATTTGATTTCACCATCCCTCACCCCTGGGCCTTTGTGTGTCATCCCAGAGCATCCTCCCCCATCCCTAGCTCTCCAGATCTTTGGGGACCTTGAATGACTGACTCAAACATCACTTTCTTTAGGAAACAACGTGACTCACAACCCAGACGTAAATCCTCTCCAAAGTCCATAGAGAGAGAAGTGTCTTCAGTGTCTCTCTGGTATCTCCAAGAACTGAGCAGGCTGGAAGCTAGTAACCACCAAGGACACTGAGTGCTGGGTAAGCATTAATAGAGGTTCCCTTTTCCTCTTGCAGTTACCCTGGATTCATGTCCCTGTGGCCAGCTCATCCTTGTCTCCTCCCTTCCCTTCATCTTCCATCGAGTCTATCTCATTAATATCTCTCAAAGACTTTTGATTCCGTAATTTGAAATTAAAATGCTTCCATATGACCAGTGCCCACTGGAGTAGTGCAACAGGGTAGTTCTGCTCAAATCCATTCCCTTCTGTGCCAATACCCCAGTTTAGGCCCTCCAGCTGGCCCCCAGGCATATAATCCACTTCTCATACTGACTGCTAATGGGATGTTTCTAAAACACAAATTTCACCAAATTTCTCTCCCGTTTAGGATCCATTCCCATGACACTTTGTCACTGGCAACACTGGTTCTTGACCTTTTTGTAGGAGCACAAACACTTTATGCATATAACAAAAGCCATGGACCATCTCCCCAACAACAAAAAAAATGCACAAAAAACCCCAAGTGCACACACAAAACATTTTGCACTCAATTTCAGGAGTTTCATGGACCACTTGTAGCCCATGTCACCCCAGGTTAAGAATCTCTGGCCCTACCCAATAACATCTAGGTTCTTCTGCGTATGCCATTCCTTCTTCCTGAAATGGTCTTCCACACTTCACCCTTCTATCCCTGACTACCTCTTACTCATCATCTAAGACTCAGTTCTGAGGTTGAGTTGACCTGCAGCAGTCCTGGACTAGGCCAGATCCCCTCTTTGGGGCTTCCACAGCACCCCTCTCCACCAGGAGCTCCTCTATCATAGAACTCCTCGGTCTCCCTAACTAACTGGGGACTTGTGGAAGGCAAGAACCATTACTCAGCATAGGCCCTGGCTACAACAGAACTCTGTAAGTGTCTCCTAAAACAAACACTAAGAACAGCTATGCTTTTTTTTTTTTTTGAGTACCCATTATGTGCCAGGCACTCAGCAATTGATCTCCTCTATAAACCCCATGATGTTAGTGGTATTGTGTTTCTTTTAACAGATAAGGAACTAGGCTCAGAGATGTGAAGGGAGTTGTTTACAGTCACCCAGCTAGGGAGTGAAAGAACTGGGAATGAAATTGAGATGTGCTGGCCCCAGTACAAATATTGGTCCACCATGCTTCTCTACCTTCGACTGTGAGACTGGAAGATGGCATCAGTAGAACAGGGCCAAGAACCAGGGGCAGAATGCCCTGTATGGGCTCCATTTCCCAGGGCCACCTGCCCATTTTTTCCCTCCTGTGCCACCTTCATGGCAAGACCAGAGACGTGGCTCTCTCTTCTTATAGTGCAGTCCCCTCCGTCCTGTGTACAACTCTCAGCCTTCTCATCTCAAAGTCCCACTATGGTTAGGCCCATTCTTTGCTCCAGAACCATCCCCAGATCCAATCCAATCCAATCTAATCCAATCCAATCCAATCCAATCCAATGCAACACACTTGCCTATGAGGAACAGAAGACATGGGTGGTCCCTGTCCTTCAAGAGTTGATAGTCACCCAGGAATTTTACATGTACCATCTCCAATCCTAAATCAGCCCTGAGAGTTAAGTAGGCATTATCCTCATTATGCAGATGAGGAAACAGAGGTTCAGAGGTTAAATGGCCTGCCCACAGTCATAGGTTTGGTAAGTGGTCAAACTTAGATTTGAATAAAGAAAGGTACTGACTCAAATATTTCCCCCCATTACATCATCCTGCTTGGAATAGCCAAAAAGTAGACAAGACCAGTTCAGTCAGGGTTGGGGGATGAAGGAAAGCTATTGCTCTTTCAAGACTCAGTACCCATGTCCCCTCCTGTAGGAGCAGATGCAATTAGGAGCCCTTCTTCAGGAGGCCCTCTGAACCTATTTTTGTCCCATACCAAACCACACTATGCTGTCATGGTCTACCTGTCTCTCCCTTCTAGACTTCAGCTCTAGATGGTAGCACCAGACGGTAGGGCCAGATACAATTCAGTCCTGTATCCCACAGAGGCTCAGCACAAGGCTTAACCAAGGGTAGGCCAGACAAATCTTGCTAAATGAATCAGGTGGTATTTGAGCTAGTTATTAAAAGGAAAAGCAAGATCTGAACAACGGGACACAGGGAAATGGTATAGAGGAAGAAGGAAATCAAGTAGTAAAAGGGAGGAAATGAGACCAAGGAAAAAGGCCAGTGATTTTGATATCATGACAGGATACGTATAACATGTTTTCATCATTGTTATGTGGATTTTCTTTTCCTTACGACAATGGGATAACACTACAAGCCTTGTTCTGCAACTTGCTTTTTTTCATATAACAATAAGTCTTGGAGATTTTTCCACGCCAGTACAGAGATAGATCTTTTTCTTTTGATCTGTAAGAGTATCACATAGTAGGGGTGAATCATGAAGGAAAAGCTGCTCTCCATTGACGGATAGGAAGATTGTTTTAATTTTTGCTATTATAAACAATGTTGCAATGAACATCTTTGCATTTGTCTGGAAGTAGTTTTGAAGGATAGCCTCCTAAAAGTTGAACTGCAGGGCCAAAGGAATGCATATTTTGTGTGAAATGTGGCTAAAAGTTATTTTTGTGGCTTCAACATTTTTATAGACTGGCTAAAAGATTATTCCTCCTCATATAATCTTGTCTTTATTTTGAGTAGCATACATCATGCAACCTTTTCATTAAGAGTTGGCTGAGAACACTATCCTACAAGGGCATGTGATAAAAGAGTTGCACAGTACAGTTTAAGCTTGTAGTTGGGATTGAATGTTTTAGAAAAGACCTCTGGTTGGGGGACCGCCTAGCAGTAAAGCCTTAGAGAAGTCTACCTCCCTCCAAGACATGGTTCTCAGGTTAGAAGTATGTGCACATTTAAGATTCTGGGGACAACTGACAAATAGGTGCCATTAAAAAAATTGCACCAATTTGCACTCCAGTCAAGGAATGTGAGAGCTTCCGTTTCCTCACAACTCTTTCAGTCTTCTCATTTGGCACTTTAAAATTGGTACTTCGTTGATGTTTTAGTTACATTTCTTTAGCTATTGGCAAGCTTGAGTATTCTTTCTCATTCATCAGCTAATGGATGTCGATTTCTTCACTGAATTGCCAAATCGTGTTATTTCTCTATTTTAAATGTGGTATACAACTTTTTCTTATTAGTTTCCAGGTGTTGATATACAGACATAGATATTAACCTTTGCCTGATATCTATGTTGTTGTTGTTGTTTTTTCCTAGCCTGTTGTTATGTTTTAACTTTGTGTATGGTATCTTTGTCCAAACAGAAGTTCTTAACTTTGATGTAGCCAGAATTACTGCTTTTTACTTTATGGCTTCTGGGTTCTTCAGTCATGCTCAGAAAGGCTCCTCCACCTTAGTATTATAAAAATATTCCATATTTTCTTCTGGTACATTTATAGTTCTATCCTTGTTTTCAATTTTATATGAGACAGAGGTTTGACTTCATTTTTCCCCAAATGGTAGCCAATGGTCCCATCCCACTTACTGACTCCCTACTGATTTGACATGTGTTTTTTTTTATCATAAATTAAATTCCCATATGAATATATGGGTTTGTTTCTAAACTCTGTTTTGTTCCATGTATGCCATCCTCCATTTCTGTGTTATTATATGTAATTTCTGCAGCTTTATGTTAAGTTTTGCATTTAATAGGACAAGGTCCCCCTCATTGTTCTTCTTTTCCAAAATTTTCTTAGTAATCCATGGGCATTCACTCTTCCAAATGAACTTTAAAATCCAATTGCCCAATTCCCAAAGAAAATACCAATGAAATTTTAATGAGAAATGCATTGAACCTTTTGACCAAATTGAGAGGAAAAATACCATTTTTACTATATTCAATCTTCCCATCCAGGAACAGGATATGACGCTTGACTATTCAAGTCTTCTCACAGCCTTTAATGAAATTTTATAATTTTCTACAGAGAAATATTTCATGTTTCTTGTCAATTCCTAGGAATTTTATCATTTTTCCCTACTACTTCTATTATGTCTTCTAATTAGTTATTGCTGGTATTCAGAGAAGCTAATGGTTTGGGTACATATTTATCTTGTGTCTGGCCATCTCACATAATTTTTACATTAGTTCTAATAAATTTTCCTCTTATTCTTGTTGATTGTCTAAGTAGCCAACCACACAATCTTCAAAGAGTGCTAATTCTGAGTCTTTCTTTCTAATATTTATACCACTTTTTTTCTTTTTTTAAGCCCACTGGTTAAAACTTCTAGAAAAAAAAAATGTTGGTTAGTGACAGCGAGGCAGTCATACTTATTTTGTTCCCAAACTTAATGGCAATTTATCTAGTAGTTCACAATTACATCTGATGATTGTCTTTGGTTTCTGATAAAAAATTCTTTACCAATTTAAGAACGTTTTCACTGATAGCTTACTATAGTAGTTATCTACTGCTGTGTAACAAATTACCCAATACAGCAAGCAATAACTAGGACAGTTACTAAGAGTTCTAAAATCAAGAATGGATGTGTAGGGGCACCTGGGTGGCTCAGTGGGTTAAGCCTCTGTCTTCTGCTCGGGGTCGTGATCTCAGGGTCCTGGGATTGAGCCCCGCATTGGGCTCTCTGCTTGGCAGGGAGCCTGCTTCCCCCTCCCCCTCTGCCTGGCTCTGCCTACTTGTGATCTCTCTTTCCCTCTCTGTCAAATAAATAAAATCTTTAAAAAAAAAAAAGAATGGATGTGTAATTGTATCAGATTATTTTTTCAACATTTATGGAGATAGTTATATGTTCCATTTAATTTAATCTATTAATGTAATCCATTACAATAACAGCTACCCTAATGTTGAACAATCCCTGCATTCCTGGGACAAACCTTCATTTGTCATGATGCATTCTTCTTTCAATACACTGATGGATTCAGTTTGATACTTTCATTTAAAATATTTGTGACTGTATTAATATATGAGATTAGGCTATACTTTTCATATTTTTTTGTCTAAACCTATCCAGTCATACTAGCTTTCTGGAATGAACCAACTACCCAGAGAGAGAGTCCATTTTTTCCTATTACCTGATCTTTCCAGATTTGACAGAACTTCCATCATACCAGAACGTCCATGATACCAACTGGGCCCTGGTACCATTTCTAAGGAGAAAACTTTGACCATCTTTTTAACTTCTTCTGTATTGTTCTATTCTAGTCAGCTTTTCTGTCACTCCTTATATTATTTTGGTAATTTATATTTTCCTAGAAAACCACCCATTTCATCTACAGTTTTATATTTATTGGTATAAAATTATACAAAGCATCTTTTATGACTTTTTCATCTCCTCAAAATCTGTGGTTAAAGCCCCTTCATCATACCTTATTTTATTTATGTCTTTCTTGCCTTTTTCTGTGTCATATCTGTCAGAGGACAGTCTGTCTAGTTTACCGGTCTTTTCAAAAACCACCTCTTAGTTTATCAAATTTTTTATTTTCTAGTCCATGAATTTCTGGTTTTATCTATAGTAATTACTTTATTCTGCTTTCTTTCAGTTGTTCTTTTTCTAAATTCTTGAGTGGAATAATTAGTTCATTAAATTTAAACTGTCTTGTTCTCTAATAAAAGCATTTAAGATGATAAATTTTCCTCCAGGAATCCCCCATGGTCACATCCCGTGGGTTTTGATATATAGTATTCTCGCTGACATTTATTCTAAAGAGTCTATAATTGATACTTACCCTAAATAGTCTATAAATCCCATTCTTATTTCCTCTTTCACCCAAGTATTTTTTCAGCTTTCAAATAGGCCTAACCTTTTTGTCATTGCTATGAATATTTCATGTTATTGTATTATAATTAGAAAACGTAAAATGTGATATTCAATTACTTTGGAAATAATGTTGTGGGCGATTTTCCCCTCTGCCTAAACACCCTTCCCCATCCTAGCCAACTGGCAAACTCTTACTCATCCTTCAAAACAGCTCAAATATTACATATTCTTGAACCAACCACTCCCACTTTTGGGGGCAGATATCTAGGGAAGGATTTTTAAGGAAGGACAAACTACAAACAGAATCTGAATGTCCTCCTTGGTCTCCTACCTGGTCTCCCAGTCACTCTCCTCACATGCTCAGACATCCATTCCACATTCATTCCAGAGGCTAGAGGGAGGTGGGAAAGGGGGTCTGGCAATCCTATGGCAGATCTGTCCGGAAGGGTGAAGGATGGAGGGGAGGGATGGGTCTAGCTCTTACCTGCTCTCTGCCAGCCTGCCTGAGGGGGTAAGCTTCATGGAGTCAAGGACCTGAGTAGGACAGCAATACTGGTGTAGAGTATGAGACGCTGTGGACCTGAGAGACAGCAAGAGACAGAGAGAGAAAGAGAGACAGAGAGAGAGACAGGGAGGGAGGGGAGAGGCAGGGTGGGGAATAGGGACAAGGAAGTGAGAGTGAGTGGGGAAGTGAGAGGGGAGGGAAGACTGGGAGGAATGGGTGAAGGAGGATTGGGAATGGAAGAGGAGGGGTGGGAGGTGGGGAGGCAGGTCAGGAGGGAGAGGAGGGAGAGGAAGCAGAGAAGGAAGGAAGGAAGGAAGGAAGGAAGGAAGGAAGGAAGGAAGGAAGGAAGAAAAAAGAAAAAAACCACAAAGTCAAGAAAGAGAGGACGGCACTCGAACCACAAACAGAACACAATGACAACAGGGGGCAGCAGAGACAAAAGAGCCAGTCTGGGCCTCCTGTGTTCCAGGTGACTCCGTGGGGACCTGAGCCACGGAGACACTGGGACACCACAGCAGGGAAGGGGGAAGGGAGCCCTCCTCACACCAGACGCCACACGGGTAGGAAAGAGGGCAGGGGAGGGGAGATGAAAGAGAAAGGGGAAAGCTGTATGGGGGGGCTCCCCCTTATAGAAAGGGAGGAAGAGATGGAGAGAGAAGAGGCTCTGGATCCAAAGAGGGGGAAGAACGCAGGCCAGGTGGGTGGAGGAAACACTGTAGGAGGAGAGGGAGAGGGACGGAAAGAAACCGAAAGAGACAAGGAAAGGGTGAGACAGAAAAGGAGAAAAGACAGAGAAAGAGGAAGACAGAGAAAGGGTGAGACAAAAGACACGGAGAGAAGACAGGGAGAGGCAGAGAGCACCAGAGCAAAGGAGAGGAGCAGCGAGGGCGGAGGAGAGCTGACAAGGTCTCAGTGGTCTAGGTGACAGGATGGGGACTGGAGCTGAGTGGGTGGGTGGTTCCCAGCAGGAGTCTTGGCTTCCAAGGTCAGTGTTGTGCCCCCAGCCCAGGGCACAGCCCACACTCCACCCCCCAGGGCTGTGCCCCCACCCCTAGTGCAGGGTCCAAAGGCCCCATGCCTCCTGCTTCCCATAATTAAAGTCCAGAGACTGGCGGGGGCAGGGGTGGGGGAGCCGGAGGGACAGTAAGGGGAGTGAGGCTGAGGGCCTGGTTTATCCAGTGCAGGGCGGACCCTGGGAGTGGAGCTGGCCCTTCCAGGTCAGCCAGCCCCTGTCCCCCCACAAGCCCTGGAAGGCAGGTTGTGGTCAGGGCCCAGCCATTCCAGAGCCCAAGTAAAGGCTGGGAAATGTGGCTGAACAGGTCATTCCAGCTACCCAGTATCTCACTTGTGATTTGGAGGATGCCCAAATCTTAGATCCTTATAGACATCTTAGAATCTGTTCTTGCCAGAGACTCTGAAGTACTTGTCGTCATCAGAAAGAGTGTTTCTCAAGTGCCATCTATGTGCCAGTCAGCAGCCCCAGTTCTTGACTCCTTATCTCATTAAACCTGAGACACAGGGCCCCTCCAGCTGCTGAAATGTTCGCATCAGAGAAGCTCAGCGGCTGTGGGGAGCCCTACAGTGCTGAGCCAGACTAACAAGCCAAGGGGGCCACTAGTTACAGCCCTCAAGGGCCCATGGACTGTGCTGCTCAGGGCTCCAGGGTCCTCCCAGTGCTGGGTACCCAGAGGTCCATGCGCTCACCGGCTCTCACAAACTCCCTCCGAAAGCCAAAGGCCTCCAAGAGTCCATGAGGGGAGCCAGGAACCAGGAAGACAGGAGGCTGCTGAATCAGCAGCCCAAGGCCCGTGTCCAGGCCAGGGCAGGGAAGGAGGGGGTCAGGCTGCAGGGTGGGAGGTGGAGGGCTAGGTTCCTACCTGCTACTCCTCTCGGGGGTCTCCATGGGTCTGGACCTGTCCTGAGGGCAGGCCCCCTGGCCGGGCGGTGCCTCCACTTTGTCACCACCCCCTCCTCCCCTGCCCTTCCCTAGAAGGAGGAACCGAGGAGGCGGGGCCGGGCCAGCTGGGCGGTAGGCCAGACTGCAACTGGAAACTTTGCTCCTTCCCCTGCTTCCCCAGGAGGCCTGGGAACGCCAAGTAAGAGGAAGCAGTTTTGAGAGCTCACACTTGACTCCTCCAGGCCAAAGCCAGGCTAAGCTCCCTATATGCATCTTTGCTGGAATCTCCCCCAGCCACCCTCTCAATTATGTGTCACTAGCCCTAGTCTCCTGAGGGGAAAACTGAGGCGGGGAGACTAAGTAATTGGGCACAGGTACTGCAGCTACAAAGTGGCGGAACCTCAAGTTCAAGACCTGATTTGGCCATTCCCCAGATCAGGATTCTGCCCCCCTCGGCCATACTGCTGAAAACTTTCCACAGAAGCTCTTCAACAAACATTCTCATCTTCCGCGCAATTAAAGAGACTGTTTTGTTGCTGTGCCCTGATGCTCCAAATCAAGTAATATTCAAATCAACCATTTTGGGGAAATCAAGATGAGGCCCTGGCCAATATGCCTGACCACTGCAATAAGCTCACATTCTCTTCTGTGTGGTTTCCTGGACTGGCTAAGAGAAACGCTCCCTGAAGAGAAAAGCAAAAATCGGAAGAACCACCATTCTGGATCAAGAGGCTCTTCTCCCAGGGAAAATGCCCTGCCTGACTTGATAGATGGGGATATTGAGGCCTATAGAGGGGAAGAGTCTTGCTAATGTTCACACAGTCAGTCAGTCTAGAATCCAGATGCCCTGACTCCCACCTACCTGTCACATATGGGTGGGGCTGGAGAAAGGAGAGAATTTGGACGATGTGAAGGATTGTGTGTGTGGGGGGGGGGTGGTGATCCTGAAGAGTCCCACAGCTCCAGCTCAGAGTGCTCCTGTCCTTTCATAGCCCAGAGCCCAGGCCCCTGGCTGTTCTAAGCAGAAGGCGGCCCTGGGAGGAGCCAGGGGGGCAGTGATCTAGAAGGAATAGGAACTGACAGGCAACACGCCAGCCTTCCTGCCTTCCTGCCTCCCTGCCGGGGCAGCTGGTTCCTCTCAAGAAAGCCAAAGCCGCTGAAAGATAGGCCCGCCGGACCACTGCAAAGTTGGCATCTGTGGGCCAGTTGTGGCCTCCTCTCCCTCCTCCCACTCTCTAAAGCCCCTGGTCCTCAGGGCTCGGCTCCAGCCCCAACTGCTGCTTTTTTCTCTCTCCTTCAGCAGCCCTTCGCGCTCCTGCAGTTGCTGTGCCTTGTGCCCACGCACCCCTGGCCAGACCTTCCTCTTGGCCTGGTAGAAGCTGAGAGACAGAAGTTCTAGTCCCAGCCTGAGGGTTGTGTGGCCCAGGGCAAACTCCTTCCCCTCTGTGGTGAGGCAAAGAGCCTATACCTGGGGGCCAAGTAGAGCCAGTGCAAGTCCCAGCTCTACCACTTTCTAGCTGGATAACCCCTCCAAGGCTCAGTTTCTTTATCTCTAAGAGACAAGTGGCAAATTTCTACTTCACGGGTTCTTATGAGGATTCAGTGAAACAAATGTGCATATATGATGAAGAGTCAGCTTGAGCCTGAAAGAGTCTGACCTCTCTCCCAGGAAGACTGGGGAGACCCACCGGGAAGCCTCTTTGTTTCAGGGAAGAGGAGAATTCTCGGAAAATATCTCTGAGCCACTCCTGGAACTCAGACGTATCTAAGCATGTTGGGTAGACTCATGTGATGACCCAGTGAGCCAAAAGGAAGAGGCATTAAGGGTGAGGAGCTTGACCCCAGCCGCAGGGCACTGGTGGGGCCTTCACTCACTTATTCAACAGGTCCTGTGGACCAGGCACAGGGCCTTATCTCATGGAGCTTGTATCTGAGAGGAGACAGACATTCACCAACGAATGGAATGAAGCTGGGCAAAAAGGCGAGATGGCAGGGGAGAGTGTTCCAGTCTGAGGAAACAACTTGGACAAAAGACCCAAGGCAGTATTTCCAGGAACTGTGAGGAGGCCAATGCAACTGAGTGGAAAAAGCGAGGGGGAGAGAGGGGAGACTGGAGATGTAGGCGGGGATCCAATCCTGCAGAGCCTCTGAGGCCATGATAAAGTTTCAGTATTGATACTAAGAGCAGTTTGGCAGCCTGTGGTTCGTGGGTGCCCCTATTGTGGGGAGGGGGAGTATCTCTGAAGCCCTTGAAATTGTATGGAAAATATTAATGAGTAACAGCATGTCTGAGGGGAGAGCAGATGGGTTTATGATCCCCAAAGGGCAGGGAAGCTCCTTATACGATTCCATTCACTTAGCGCCAACCCTAAGCTACCCTAGAACCTTCTCTGAGCTGGCTGCTAGTCTCAGCCTTCCCCCACCCCACCCTCAACTTCAACCAATGCTCCACCCAGACAGAAGTGCTCACATTCTTGCCTACAAGGCTGTCCAAGCCTTCCCTTGGCTTCCACTCAAAAGCCATTCCCCACCCTCCCACCCCCACTGCCCTATCTCCACCTTCTTAGCTCCCCTTTGTTCTTCACCAGTCAGCTTAGAGGTTGTGCCCTCTGGGAAACCACCCTGACCGGCCCCCCCCTCCCCCGTTTCCTTCCCATCCTGAGCTTGTCTCTGCATCTTCTGTTCACATGCTGATGCTCCTTCTGGGTTGGGGCCCGGTGGGGACAGGGGCTGGGGCTTATTTATCCCCGTGTCCCCAGCACCCAGCACAGGGCACCTAGTCACACAGGTCAGTAAGTGGTTGGTGGTGGTGGTAGACAAGCCAGCCTGAGGCGGGGGCTGCAAGATGGGCTGGTGGACACTAGAGGGCACTGCGGCCACTGGAATCATGGCCTGATGCTGCCCAGGAGAACCTCGGTGGGGCCCCAGGACCAGGTGGGCAGGGAAGCAGGGAAAAACTCTGTTCTTGGGGCATGCAGCTCCTCAGCTCTGGGCCTAATTGATCAGGGTCCCAGTTACAGCTTCCCAATTTACCTTCTGCTCCCGTTCTGGACCATTTCTCACGACAGCCCCGTTCCTCTGCAGATACAGCTTTAGTTCTTCACAAACGCAGGAGACAAACACGCCTCCCACAGTCATGGCATACATTTTCTGCTCTGCCCGAGACACTCTCCCCTTCACCTCACCCCACCCCCACTCCTCAGCTGGCCAACTCCTACTCGCCCTCCAAGTCTCAGCTTAGATGTCAGCTTAGAGACGCCTCCCTGGCCCTCAGGCTTGCTTGGGTACTGAGATGATCCCGCCCTGCACTTCCCCAGTAATTGTCTGTTTTCTCGTCTGTTTCCCTAATGGACAGTGAGTTTGTTCCAGGCAGGACTCTAGTCTTCACCACTGTATCAACTGCCTCTAATTTAGCGCAATGCCTGGCACACTGGAGGTACTCAATAAATCATCCTGAGTGAGTGAATGGATCGGTGGATGAATGGATTGGAAGGGTGGGTGGACAGGTGGGTGAGTGGATGGATGGATGGAGGACTCTGGCAATTCACTTTACCACCACGGGCTTCAGTTTCCCCACAGCTGTGATGTGCACACAATTGCCCCTACTCGACAGGGTGGCCAGGAGGTTTAAAGAGAATGTGTGCCAAATTCTCCCTAACAGTACCTAATACACAGCAGACATTTTGTAGATCAAAAGCAATTATTAATATTTGGAATAGTTTTTTTAAAAAGGCAGGGAGGGGAGAAGTTGAAGGAGACTCTGCCCTGAACCTGGGATGATCTCTCCCACTCACATTTAGGATTTACACGTGGAGGATGGCTTTAATGATAATGAGAAAACTATCAATCTTGTTAAAAATAACAACAGCACCACCGGCCAGAAACAGGAGGCCCCTGGGGAGGCGGTGGGCAGCCTCTAAGTCTCAACCAGAGCATGTGAGGCCAAGGCCGAAGTCAGAGCCGTGGGTATTGCCCCTGCATCTGAAGAGCAGTCATAATGGGCACAGCTGGTTCCAAACTCTTTACTCATAGGTGAAAACTTGTCTAAGAGGTCATTAATTCTCTCTGTAATTAATGTAAAAACTGCAGGGGTTTGTATTAATGGAAAAGTAAGCTCAAGCGTCAAGCTGATAATATTGATAATGTGTGCTTGTAATTATATACTGCAGATAACTATAAATTCAGTCATGCGCTAATAAAATGTGAAAATTCCCAAAGCCACCAACAACTTGGTAGCAGCTGGTACTATGAGTAGCACTTATGCCAGTTGTTCCAAGGCTATGAAAACCACCACACACTTGTAGCAATGGTAATATTTACTGTGCCCTTAAAAACTGCTCTGGCATTTAAAGGGGGGAATTATTTTGATAAAATGGGGTGTTTTGACGGAAGACCATGGAACTTGAAAGCATAGTCAGCAAAGGTCAACTTGCATTAGGGTGGGAACGGAAGTCTTGATGGATGGGCAATCTGACCTCCTTGGGCTCTGAGCAGACCTTCCCTGCCCCAGGCACTGACCTCGCTTACGCACTAAGAAAAACTGCTTACCGTGGAAGTATCTCACCTCTCTCCCCTCACCCACTTCTAAGGGAACGG
This sequence comes from Lontra canadensis, assembly GCF_010015895.1. Classification (NCBI taxonomy): domain Eukaryota; kingdom Metazoa; phylum Chordata; class Mammalia; order Carnivora; family Mustelidae; genus Lontra; species Lontra canadensis. Next base: position 1,385,610 of record NW_022631191.1, on the reverse strand, counting down.
ACTCCCACCGACAGCCCCTTGCCATCTTGTGTTACCCCAGGCTGGACAGAAACACTGCAGGCACGTGAAATGGACCCTTAAGCTGGAAGGTCACGTAGCTTGAGGGTTGGCAGCCACAGCAGGTCTTGTGAAAGCAGAGCAGGCTAGTCCAGAGAGACGAGTCAGTGACAGAGAGATGACAGGGACCAAGCAAGCCATGAGATACATAGAGAGATGAGACATGGGCCTGGGAGATGCAGAGAAAGAGAGAGAGAGAGAGAGAGGGAGAAAGAAATATGGGTTCTTGACTTCTTGGGCCTGCTTCCAGTTGGTGTGAGGCCTGGCTCTGCATACTTCATTTCTCAGATTCTGTGAGATATAGCCTCACAGTAGTACCCCCCCCCAACTCTTTATTCTGGAGCGAGTTTGAGTGGGCTTCTGTTCCCTGCAACAAAATGTACCCAGACTAAGACAAGGGAAAATTGGGGATATAAGTGCAGGGCTTGCATAAGCAAGACCACATAGGGAATATGATGCAGGGAGGGGGGAAGGCAATTATAAAGTGTTTGTGTTTGCTCACTCAAATGCTCCCTCATTTCCTGACACTTGCTACCCCAGACACACGCTACAGCTGTGCACTCACACACGCTGACATTCAGTGGCATGCAGAAACAAAGGCAGGGATGACTCGAGATGCTTTCATGCAGACACCCAGATGCACACAGACAAGTTCCAGCGCCCCTGTGCTCTCCACACCTGCAGGGACATGGAACCGGTGGCACACGGGAGTGTGCCGACACACATGAACTCAGTGGCGCTGCCCACAAGGCTCAGGGCAAGAGTCGCGCCTTGACTGGGCTCTGCGCAGCCTCCCTCCCCAGCTGCCAAGTGACTCATCCCCAGGGCTGCTAATTAAAGCCAGGACAGAGGGGACAGAGGCAAGGGGAGGGGAAGAGAGAGAAGGCAAGTTTATTTTGGTGCCAACTAGGCACGCAGCCAGCTTAGGGGTCACCCACTTCCTGGGGCTGGGCCAGGCAGAGCCAGGGGAAGGCAAAACAGGAAGGGGAGGGAAGACCCTCTTACCCCTTCTTGTCCCTCACGAGCTTCATGGAATGGCACCTCCTTTGGGAAAATTACCCAACTCCCCCCCCCCACATCCTCCTCTATCCTACTGCTGTTCCAGCTTTACCCACTCCCAACTCTTGTCCTCACAACTGGCTTCTCCTCTTCAGCACACTCCCATATGGGCTTGCCAGAGCCAGCTTGTCTGTGTGTGTACTCCGCTTTTGTCTCCCCATCCCCAGCCCCAACAGACCACCCAACATAGGTCCAGTACCCAAGGAATGCTCTGCGGACTTCTGGAATGCAGTTGGGTTGACTCCAGTATACAGTGGTGACTGCAGCTCTGATGGTCTGAATTCCTATCCTAGGTCTCCTGTGGGCTAAATAACTTCAGCTAAGATTGGTCTCCTCACTGGTAAAATTGCAAGAATATACACCCGATAGCATTATTATGGAGCTTAAATGAGAGAGTACAGGTAAAGTGGTCAGCGGGGGGCCTGGCATACACCAGCTTCAGCAGGGCTCACTGAGTGCTGCCGCTGTGAACACCCCACCTCAGGCTGGGGTAGCAGCAATTAGGCAGAGCCGAGTTTCAAGCCCAGTTCCACCCCGCAGTACCCCAGGGAACGGCAAACAGAGTCACATAAGCTCACAGAGCCTGCCTCACCCGAAAAATGGAGATTCGTGATGTGATGCCAGAGATATACTGTAAAGATTTGAGCCTGTCAGGCATTCCATGTGGAGCCCAGCCCTTAGAAGCTGCCCGAGAAATGGCAGCAGTGAATACTCAGGGCAGCAGGGAGGAGTTCAGACCTTTGGGGCCAGAGCATCCCAGGAGGGAGGAAGCAGGATGGATGGACCGGGGCAGCCAGGGAATGCTTCCCAGAGTGAGCAAGATGGAGTTGGGCCCCCAGAGCCAGAAAGCATTCAGCAGACACTCAGGTGACAGGGTTCCAGGCACAGGACATGGTGGGAACAGAGAGTTGGACAGGGAGGGCAACAAGGCTACACCACCAAATAAGAGGCCGCATGTGAGCGAAGACTTGAACACAGCTGGATTGCCTCTGGGGACTGGTGGCATCTCCGATATGTGGCTGGGGGAGCCTTGGAAGGTTCGTGAGGTCTCAGCTACCCCAGATTGCCAAGAGGTCAAAACAAGGAAGAATCTTACAGATTATCTAATTCAAACTACCATCACCATCGCCGTTGGACAGATGGAGGCACGGAGGCCCAGAGTGGGAGGCCTCCTCTGGGAACCGAGCCAGCAGTGGCTCCTCCTCCCACTTCTCCTCCCCAATGCAGCGGCTCCCGTTGCCATGGGGACATCCCTGACTCTGCGGGTGTCAGTGACTCCCCCTTCTCCTCCCTCCTTCCCTAGCAACTAGCAACGGGCCACCTCCTCGGCTCTCATCCTTGCGTGCCTGGCAACCCCAGCCTGGTCCCCAAGGCCCCCTAAGTCTCAGCCAGAGCCTCCCTACCATGGAAATGCCTCCAAACCTGGGATCCCTGGGCTTCTGGCTTCTGGCAGCAGAGATATCGGCCCCTCCCACATCTCCACATTCCTCAAGCTTGACTATCCATTAAAGACAATGGACTGGGGTAGAGGTGGGCAGAGAGCACTACTTTGTACTGTGCACTATTAGATGCTGAACCCTGTTTTACTTTCATTCCTCTCACCTCACCCAGAGAAGTCAGAACTGTCCCCATTTCACCATGAGGAAGCCAAGGATCAGAGAAGTTCAGAGACTTTGCAGAGAGCGCACAGCTAGGAAGCAGGCTCCACTGAGAACTAGCTTTGTGAGCTTGAGCCATCACCCTCTGCAGACCTTGGTTTTGAGTGCCTGTAGGCTTGACAACTTTTCACAAATCCACAGGAAGTCCGGGCACCTTCCTCTGCCCACAGCCCTCACGCAACACCAGCTGTTCAGCTCTAATTAGACTCCACACTTCCTCTGGCACCCCATACTTAGAAGCCCTCAGGCCTCGGTGGCTTTTCGATTTACTGACCCTGCTCCTTCCTTGCTGTTCTGCTGTCAAAATAGCCAAGGCCTAGCCCCTCTCCTTGGCGTGTCTTCTCCCCATCTAAACCTTTCCCTTTTACACACACAGACACACGACCTTTATTAGATGAGGACACTGGGGGCTCCAAGGGATGAACAGATTTTTCTAAAGTCACATAGCTAGAAAGTGACCTGGCCATAAATAGAGCCCTTTGCCCGGATCCAGTCACTGCCCTTGCTACCCTGCAGGGTCCAGTCTTTCCCTGCCAGCCTTCCCTGGCTCCCACTGATGACAGACGGTATCTGACCTAACCCCCGCTCCCTTCCCGTCCGTGTTCTGAACTTTAGCTCTTTTCCTGCCCAGATCTATTTCAGCCCAACCCACCGTACCCATTCTGATCTTGTCCTTACTTCTGATGCACACTGGTTCCACTTCCAGGGATGTGAACCCCACCCCACCTCACCCACCCAGCCTTCATGCAGAGTCAGCCAATCAGTCTGCCACAGCCCAGATGGGATTCTGCCTTCTCCAGGAAGCTCTCCCAGACTCCTAACTGAAGTGAGCTCAAGAATCTAGGTGAGGTCCTGGTAGCATCCTCACATGCCGCCCCCCCCACACCGCCCCTGCTCATAGCCCTCAGTTCCAAGTTCCAGGCTCTTCCCACCATGTTTGCCAGATCTTGCCCCACAGGGGCTATGCTTGAGGACCCTTCCACAGCCCGAATGTGACCCTTGCTTCCCAACTGCTGAGTCCTCAAGGCCCCCGTAGCCTCCTGGATGGTGGGCCCAGGATGGATTTGGGAAGTATGCCTTAATAAAACAAATGCTGGCTTTGGAAGCAGACAGCACAGGGTATGAGCCAGAGGGATTCCACCCTGACCTCTTGCTCTTCTTTCCTCGGGCAAGGCGCTGACCCTCTGGGGCACCTCCTTTTCCTCATCTGTAAATCAGGGATCCCAAAACACATCTAACAGGGCTGTTGTGAGCACTAAATAAGATCATGTTCAGAGTTCTTAATATGTAAGAAGCAAATGATCACCGCTATTATTACTAATATTAGGATGATGATGAGAAGGATTATTATTATCTGCAAGGCTGTCAAGAGCTCCCACAGTGGTGGCGTGGGCAGGGCTCCGGGCTTGGTGCCAGGCAGACCTGGGTTTGAATCCTGGCCCAGCCATCTCCTTGTTGGTTGGCTGTAGGCAAAACCCACACCCAGCCCCAGCTTCAGTTTCTTCAACTGTAAAACAGTGATGATAAAGCCGGCCCAGGTCCCTCCTACAGTGTCACCGGGAGGATCAAACAAAAGGAAGGCCCTGACAACATCTGTAAGTTGTAAAGGCCCAACGCATGTCATCGTGGCTTATGATTAGGATCATTAGTAAACACCCCGAGCTCTAGGTCCCAGGGACTTCTCTGCTGCAGAGAGCTGGGAGCTAGAGATGGCTTTGATCAGGTTCCTTGACGAGTAAGTAGCAGGGCTCTCAGTGGTGTTGCCCCGTTGTCTTTCTCCAAACCCGCAGTGGGACAGTGGGATCTGTGTCCTTTTTCAGACTAGTGCCTTCCTAAAAGCTAGGACAGGCTGTGCCCATGCTGTACTCCTTGGCTGCATGCTGGGACTAATCGCATCTTGTCATGTACTCTTTGCCGGGATGCTAGGCCTGACTGCCTCCGTCACGGTCCCCCGCTTTCTTGCTGGCCACAGCCCCTACCCTGGGCCTAGTTATCAGTGTGTTCATCCCGGGGCCCCTGCCTGGGATGCCAGGAAGCGGAGTGTCTCATTATGCACTCCCAGCTGGATGCTGGGGTCCTCAGTCCCCCTCCCACACTGCCTGAATGGCCAGACTTGGGCCACTGCATACGGTTGGGCAAGCTGTGCCCTGTGCAAGGGTTCACAGCCAAGATGGGGGCTGTGAGCAAATGGGGGCTGACATGCAACCTGTGCTCTGCTCACTGAGCTGGGAACCCTGGTAAGAGGCTGTGGTAGCCCCTGGTACCCCGTGGTAACCCCGTGGTAGCAGGAAGGAAACATTCTTCCACCGATCCACTCAGTGGATTCCACCCTTCACAAAGGCACTGTGTATGCTACTTAGGCACCATGTAGTCCTGGCTGGGACTCAGTGTACCCATCCCATGCCTCAGTTGCCTGGGTCCCTCTCATCTCAGAGGCCCACCGCATCGCCCCTGGCCTAGATGCTGAGAGTGAGTGGGCCTTAGCCTGGGTCCCCCATCATTCCCATATAGACCCTATCCTTGATACTTGTGACCTCATGAAGCCTCTAATGGGTTAAGGCCCCAGAAAGGCACAAACAGCCCTTGTCTTTACCCCAGTTGTATTCCCACCTCCACAAGTGGCAGACTGATCACATCGTGACAACTTACTGAAGCCTATAAGCCCTTTTTAGCCAGCACGTAAATAAAAAATGTGCCCTCGTCACCATAAGGTATGTTTATAATGTGTAGAGTGTGTCCCAGTGGAAGTCCACCTGGATCCCACCACTAAGCGCTAGTGCAGTTTGGGGCACAGCACCAGCGCTAGACCAGGGAAGCCCCCCTTCTCTCATGCCCACTTCTCCTAAAAGGAGAAGATGGAGAAGGTCCCAGGTCCAGAGCCACCCTCTCTGCAGGCTGGCGTTCCCACCGGGGCAGCAGCCATGAGTCCCTCTAGAGTTCAGACCAGCCCAGAGGAGCTAGGGTCAGAAAGGCTGAGGAACAGTTTTCACCCCCCTGCCCACGCCTGCCACACTCACCCTAGCCCTCCCACTCGGCTCCATACCCACTCCTAATACCAATGGGGCAAAACCCCTGGGGTTGACCCCTGCCCCTGCCCATGGATTTCCCAAGTAACAAACCAGAGGGCCCCACCCCAATCCCTGTCCCATCTCCCAACTGCTACTAGAGAAAGGGGGTACTGACCTGACTGTCCTGGAATTCTCACCATCAGATCTGAAAGGGAAACAGAAAAAAAAATCAACAATCAGCAATATGCTCTCGATACTGCTTCTCCCTGTGCCCTAAACAACGGCCTCATGGTCCAACACATATCACGAATATGAGGGATGGGGTATTTCATGCAGAGAAGAGCCAGCGCGAAGGTTGGGAGATGGTGACAGGCCTGCCTGGGTTGTCGGGACAGGGAGGGGTACAGTGTGCCTGGGGTGGACGGAGCAAGGGGAGGAGTGGTAGGTGGTGAGGTCAGAGAGGAGTCTGGAACCAACCACCTGGGGCTTCGTGGGTCAGAGGGGGAAGTGAGGCCCAAATCCAAGTGGCTGAGAGGCAGCCTGCAGCTGTGGGCCAGAGCACAGCCCAAGCTTTAAACACAGAGGGACCTACCCTTGGTTATTCGTTCTGCCACATACCAGCCCAGTGACCCAGGCAAGCCACCTCCCTTCTCAGGACCTGAGCCTCAGTCTCCCCACTTGGAATACAAGGCCAATCCTGGCAGGGTTGTTGGGATGATTAAGCCCTTTGTAACCCAGCAGACAAATGCCAGGTATTATTAACAACATAGAAAAGGCTTTGCCAATTGCCTGGTCCAAACTGCTTATTTTCTAGATGAAGAGAAAGAGGCTGAGGGGGTAAGTGAGTCAGCCACTGGGCTCCTTTCTACTACATTGGTCTGCCTTCTTCATTGTGAGGCCCCCTCAAAGGTGAAGGAAGGGTGAGAGAAGAGAATGGAGTGGAGGACAGCTTTGAAGGAACTGAGGGAATGAGCGAAATCTGAGACACGCCCTTCTGGCGGCTCTTCCTCAGAGCGGGGTGTGTGGTGGGGTTGGGGGGGCACTTAGACAGTGGAGCTGGTGCCTGGGGGGTGGGGAAGGGGAGGAAGAGAGACCAAGGAACTTGGAAGAAGTGGGAAAATGTGGGAAGCAGCCTTTCTCATCCCCTATGTATTCTTCCTCCTCCTTTACACCCCTCCCCACTCCCTGCCCCACCTTTTCCCCTGGGGAGAAGAGAAAACACATCACAGGCTCTGTCCTCAGGTGAGAGCCAAGACTCAACCTCAGTGAGAGGAGCATCATCTATGCTGGGTGCAAAGTGAGAGACGGATGCACAGGGAGAGGAGGTGGACCTCAGGAGGGAGTACGTGTTAGAAGAGTGAATGGAGCCCTCACGGGGGCGGGTGGGCAGGCAGGCCTCAGGGTGCTGGAGCTCTAACTGGGTGAGTACAGCATGCCCAGCTCTTTTTTTTTTAAGATTTTATTTATTCTTTTAAGACAGAGAGCTACGGAGGGAGAGAGAGAGAGAGCGAGCGAGAGCATGAGCAGGAGGAGAGGCAGAGGGAGAAGCAGACTCCCCTGGAGCCTGGAGCCAGAAGTGGGGCTTGATCCCAAGACCCATATCATGACCAGAGCCAAAGGCAGAAGCCTAACCATCTGAGCCACCGAAGTGCCCAGTTCTGCTACTTGCTAGCCACATAATCCTGGGGAAGGCACTCCCCTATGCCCTGCCTTGGCTTTTTCACTTGGAAAATGGGGTGGGGGGGAGAACCCCTCCCCTCCATCAGGAGGCTGTGAGGCTCCGCCTAGCACAGTGTCTGCGTGGCCCGTGGTGCATGTTCAGCCAAGGACAGTAGCGCTAACCTTTAGCCTTCAGAGCTCCCTAAAGGGACAGAGGACCAGGGCCACAAAGCACCTTTTTGCATTTGTTAAAACTTTCCGTCTCACTCTGCAGCAGCAAGATTGCTTCTGAGGCCTGGCCCAATTCTTCATAGGGACCAGGCTGGAGGGGTCTGACTTCGCTGGCTCCCCAACTGTCAACAGAATTGAGGCCAAACCCTTCAGCCACCCTCCCTAACACTAATACTCTGCTCCAAGCAGGCTCTGTCTTCTCAGATACCCCACCCCACCCCTAACCCCCAGCACACACTTAATCAGACCCAGACCTGGGAATGAATAGGAACCTTCCAGGAGCTCACAGGTGGACCCCCTTGCCCCAATCTTCTTTAGAGCATAAGCAACCTACATAATCACTGCCATCAGCATGTGAATAATCACTGAGCCCCTGCTAGGCACCAGGCACAGGGTCAGACTCTTTGATCCTGCAATATGGGAACTGCTCATCCAATTTTAAGATGATGAAACTGAGACTCAGAGAGGTCAAAATGATTTGCCACACATCATACAGGTAGGGGAGCTTGGCATAAATCCCAAAACTTGTGCTCTTACCACCACCCTCCACTGTACCAGGGGCTCAGTCCTGGGCATATACACACTGTTAAGATGAGTTCCCTTATCCTACCTCCCTAATGTCAAGACAGAATCTTCTTCTCCAGGGCTCTTTGTTCAGAGAGATTATCCCATATGCACCTCTGTTCCAAAAGCATTTTTCTCTCTCTCTTTTTTAAAAGATTTTATTTATTTATTTGAGAGAGGGAGAGCACAAGCAGGTGTGGGGCAGGGCAGAGGGAGAGGGAGAAGCAGACTCCCCACTGAGCGGGGCTCGATCCCAGGACCATTCTTTGGGAGACAGCGCAGACCTGGATAAGTCACTGCCCCTGGACCTTGGTTCCTCATCTATAAATAATGGGGCTATGTTAGTTGAGTTCCAGACAATCTTAGGCCCTAACCTTAACCCTAAAATATTTCATTTATTCAGAATGCTAGAGTTTCTCTTTTGCATCAGCTGGGTTCAGCTGCCTACATAGAGACCCAAAGACTTGGGGTACCAGGCCTCTCTTTATCAATCCATGTCAGGAGAAGAGATCCATCTCTCCTGCTACTCCCACAGTCTTCTCCTAATGAAAGGCCCCTTAGGACCCCAGTCTCAAAAGGTTTAGTTGGGCCAATTCCTATCCTCAGGAGTGGTCCTCAATAAACAGTAACTTACTAAAAGCTGCGAGTACAGTGACCACATTTTCTGAACCTAAAACTTGGCCATGTAATCAGACCAAGGATTTTAAGTGATCTCTACACCCAATGTGAGGCTCAAACTCATGACCCCGAGATCAAGAGTCTCATGCTCTTCTGACCGAGCCAGCCAAGAGCCCCTGACCAAGGACTTTGACACTGCTGCTTCCAGGTACAAGAAGCAGTTTGGCAGATGGGACAATAAATAGCAAAATATTGAAAGTTTCTGAAACTTTGAGGGACTTACGGGGACAATAGGCCGGAATACTTGAAAAGAATGTAAGCCCTTGAGTTGCCATATTGGGGTTCCTACCTTAGCCTCCTGACTGGTTCCCTGCCTCTGGTTTTGGTACTCTGAGCCTCCTGTAAACAGTGTGTGGGGAAATAATAAGGTGCTTTGCCCTAAGATCCTGGAATTAGACAAACAAGATGATCCTCTGAGAGCTAAATTAATAAACATAAAATACATCAAAAATGAGACATGCAAAGTTACCTGAAAGAGAAAGACTGGTCCTCAAGTCAGGATTTGAGTTGAGTAACACGTCTAAAAAATTGGGTGTCAAAAGAAAGGAGACTGGATACCCATGGAGGTAGATTTTTTTAAGGAGGCTTGAAGGAGGGGCTCAGTAGGTTAAGCATCTGCCTTTGGCTCAGGTCATGATTCTGGGGTCCTGGGATCCAGCCCGCACTGGGCTCCCTGCTCATTGAAGAGTCTGCTCCTCCCCCTGCTCATGCTCTTTCTCTCTCATTCTCTGTTCTCTCTCAAATAAATAAATAAAATCTTTTTTTTTTAAAAGGAGGCTTGAAGGACAACTGTAAACAGGGCTCCTTCCAGCAGCGCCCTGAGGAGAAAGAGGTGGGTACACTAGCCCACGGATCTCACAGGTCTCTTGCAAAGCACAGAACCAATCCTGGGGTAGCCATGGACCTTCTCTCCTAGCCATCACCTAATCTAACTGCAAGTCTCCTTAGTGTAGCACTCCCTCCTCACTGCTGAAAGAACATCTCTAAAATGCAAATCAGCTGACATGGTTCTCCTGCTTCAAGTATTCAGTAACTCCCCCCATTGACTTCCCTGCCTGTTCAGCCCAAGCACTCCAAAGCTCTCCATCTCACTCTGCCCTCCCATCGACTTTTCTAGCACATCTGGTACTTGCTACCTGGAACACTCCTGCCCCTCTCTAGGTCTTTTAACTGTGTTACAGCGATATGTGAAATAGTTTTAAAAGTCAAATTGTGAAAGGATCTCAACAGAATGAGACTCCTTTTCAATGTTATTTTTTTTCTGAGTTCACTTTCAGATTTCTAAAGTATATGTTCATATTATATTGCTAATCTGCTTGTGAAATTTATTTTCTTGTGTGTCCTTTTACATTTTTTATGTAATAAAATGTATGCAGATTTTCAAGTCACAAGGACTGTGAAGATTATAACAGAAAACACAAATTCCCCACTCTACTCCCTTCCCACCCTTGACCCCCACTGTCAGAGACAAACCCTCTTCATCTCTTTTAACTGCTTGCTCAGGTATTTGCCTTCTCATTTCTAAAGAACCCAGGCAGGGCGCCTGGGCAGCTCAGTCAGTTAAGCAGCTGCCTTTGGCTCAGGTTATGATCTCAGGGTCCTGGGATGGAGGACCAATCCTTGCTCAGCAGGGATCCTGCTTTTCCCTCGGCCCCTTTCTTCCCCTCCCCTGCTCACGCTTACCATAGTATGTGCGGTAACTGTATTTCATTTCCCATACAACTTTTCTTTTTTCCTGGTATTGATGGTGATGACTTTGCTTGCTTAGTTTTCTTCATATCTATTATTGGTTTTCCCCGAACTCTGTTGGGAATACATTTCTCCTCTCAATGTGTTTTGACACCTCAGATAACCCATCAGATTTTTTCTTTTCTTTTTTCTTCCTTTTGAGAATTTGTCCCAACTGCAATTCAGGCTGGGTGCTCTCTAGACCCGCATAAGGGTGCACAGAGGGTCTTGTCCCTGCCCAGCACTCTGGGATTCCTTTCACCTGTCTTCTGTGTTGGATTTCCTATTTCCTAGATCCCTTGGCCTTTTTTCTGACTTTAGGTCCACATTTTGCTGGAGCACATTCTCCAGTGTTCCCCTGAGAAAAGAGGCCAGGGACATAAAATCTTTAGACCTCATCTGTCTGAAAATGTCTTCCCTTATGCTCTCTGCCTTGATTGATAATTTGACTGAGTATAGACTTCTAGGTTGGAAATTATGTTCACTCAGAATTTTGAGAACACTTCTCCACTGTCTCCTAGCTTCCAGTGTTGCTGTTGAGAAATCCAGTGCCATTCTCTTTCTTGAAACTTTGTGCATGATATGTTTTTCTCCCCCCCCACCCCAGGAAATTTTCAGGATCCTCTCTATCCCTGGCATTCTGCAATTCCACAGACATACCTTGGTGTGGGTCTTTTTATCATTTTATCTTGCTGGTTACTCAGTGGGATTTGCATTCCTTCAGTTCTGGGACATGTTCTTGTATTTTGGCTTTGATCCCTTCCTTCCTGCTGTTTCCTCCATTCTATTTCTGGAACTCCTGTTGTTGGATGTTGGAGTTCCTCAACTGATCCTCCAATTTTCTCATCTTTTCTCTTCTGTTGTCTATTCCTTCATCTTGTTATTCTGCCTCCTAGGATATTTTATCTCCTTTTATTTTCTAATCCTTCCCACTGAAATCTTTATTTTGACTCTCGCTATCTTTAATTTTCCAGGTTTCTTCTCCTCCCTCCTGACCTCAGTTCCTTCCAAATTCCTTTGTTTTCTGTTTGTTTGTAGTTCCTTCCAAGTTCCTTTGTTTTCTGTTTGCTTGTTTGCTTGCTTTTTTGGTCACTCTTATAGGTTCAAATAGCTTTGTACTATCTGGTCATCTCTAGCTACCTAAGACTTGCCCGTGTGTGTGTGTGTGTGTGTGTGTGTGTGTGTGTGTGTGTGAAATGTCAGTTGCACTGAGGTTTAATGTACATAAAATCAAATATACCTGTCTTAAGGGTCCTTGGCTGGTGATCCTTGGCAATTGGTTCTCATGACACTAACAAGCAGATGGGAAGCTCTGTGCATAGCTGAAGCTTGCCAAGTGGTGGGCTTCACTACAGTTGCTGGGCTGAAGCCTGTTCTTTTGTTGAAAGACTCCCACGTGTCATCTTTTGGAGGCCTTTTTCTAGAGCCTTTTAGTTTCCTCAGAGAAGACTACTTTGCTCTCTTGTATGCTCCCGACTTTGGTGTCCTAGAAGTAGGGGAGTGGGAGGATGTTGGGGTCCCACTGTTTTGGGATGCAGATCCCTTTGCTTACATCCCTGTTTCATCCCATACTTCATTGTGCCTGATATCCCCAAGCCCAGGGCCCCTTAACTTCAATTTCTCCAAAGAATCAACCCCCATCTGCAGAGATGGGGCTTGGTGGTGGTGGTGGGGGGGGGTGAGGTCCCTCACTTGATGGGGCCAGGAAGGGACAAGAAGGTCTATTCACAGACTTTCAATATTCTCCCTGTTTTTAATTCCACACCTCACCTAGCCTTCTGTGGTTCCTAGCATCTCTGAATCCTAAGCATTTCTGGGCCTCTCTGGGCAGAATAGCTTACTTCTGGTCAGCATCCCAGACCCTGTGTGTTTCTACTTTTTTTATTTCTTTACTCATATTTCAGTTGGGTTTGGGGAAGCAGCAGAGATAAATAAGTTTATTCAACTCATTATGTTTAACAGGAAGTTCCTCTTCTTACTGCGGCCAACTCCTATTCATCTTTAGTGACTCATTTAGGCAAGACCTCCTCCAGAAAGCTTATCTGAATGTCTCTAGGCTGGATGAGGAGGCCCTCCTCTGTTCTCCCGCAGTGTCCTTTTCTTGCTTCCATCACAGCCCCGATCAAACTTGTTCTGAAAGTGTCCATTTCCATGCCCGACTCTCCCTGTAGATTAGGAGCCCCTGTAGATTAGGAGCGGTCTAGGGCTGTGACTTAGTCATGCCTGTACCCCCAGATCTCACGGTCTGGCCCACAGAGGTACAGAGCTACTATGTGGTGATGGAATGAATGAATAAATGAATGACTACTCGAATGAATCAGACCCAGTTGGAGGGACCATCCAGAAAGGGAAATAAGCTGAAGATGATTGTTCCTCTCCAAGGCCAGTTCCCTAAAAGCTGTAAGTTCCCTAAAAGCTGTATGTGCATGCTTGCCCACTGCAGCATGACTTAAAGCAATGGAAAAATGGGCCCAGCTTCTATGCCCTACATTTGGTGGATGGTTAAGTACATTATGGTATATCAGCTGCCGTTAAAAATAATGCTTGCGAAGAATATGCAATTACATGCGGGAAATGCTCAAGTGAAAAGAAGCAAGAAAAAATTGTATGTGCTATATCATTTCAGCTATATGAAAAGAATAAAAAGAACAAGGGAAATACACCAAATGCTCGCAGTGGCTGTCTTTGTGCGCTCTAATTACGGGTAATGTTTATCTCCTCTACTCTTTTTTTTTTAAGATTTTATTTATTTGGGGCGCCTGGGTGGCTCAGTGGGTTAAAGCCTCTGCCTTCAGCTCGGGTCATGATCCCAGGATCCTGGGATCGAGCCCCACATCAAGCTCTCTGCTCAGCAGGGGGCCTGCTCCCCACCCCCCCCCCGCCCGCCTGCCTCTGCCTACTTGTGATCTCTGTCAAATAAATAAATAAAATCTTTAAAAAAAAATGTGAGGAGACAGAATCAACAGTATAAAGTTATTTTCACAGGCCATACACATGCACTCACTAAAAATGTTTTTAAAATATTTGTCTCTGTCAATTAAATAAATAAAATCTTTAAAAAAAAAGATTTTATTTATTTATTTGACAGAGATCACAAGTAAGCAGAGAGGCAGGCGGGGTGGGGGGTGGGGAAGCAGGCCCCCTGCTGAGCAGAGAGCCCAATGTGGGGCTCTATCCCAGGACCCTGGGATCATGACCCGAGCTGAAGGCAGAGGCTTTAACCCACTGAGCCACCCAGGTACCCCTCTCCTTTACTTTTCGAGTTCTTCTACATTTTCTAATGCAATTGCATTAAATGTCTAATTTTTTAAAAAGCTCCTAAGAAACGAAGGTAAATGTACTGAGATGCCATGGAGAAAATACTGTGAAGGGTACCTGAGAGTCTGAGTGCAGGTCCAGCAGTGCTTGCTGGGAAGGCTCTGTTCTCCACTGTCCAGAGGCCTTGAAGACTCAGACCCACGGAACACCACCCCCTTTCACTGCAAAAGAAGGACGTTGCTCTGGAAGCCAAAGGAGGAGGATCTTGGGCGTCTAGCTTCTTAAAAATCACACCACCATAGGCCATACTGGGAAACAGAGACCTCTACACTGGGCTCCAAACTTCAGATGCCCCTCTCCATGAGGTGAAGAGTCTGTGGGGCCAAGGGAATATGACCATCAGGATCCTTGGCTCTCTGTCTTCCAGACTGCACTCCAGGTACCCAGAACCCCAGAATTCCCTGCTCATATCTCTTGAGCTTATTTGCAAGAATTGTATGGTCTTATTATCCAGGTCCATCTGCTAGGGCCAATAGGTGGCCAAGGGGAAGTTGGAGGGAGGTGGGGCTTTGATGTGGCCTGGAGTGTCCATATACGTCTCAAGGTTCTATATGAACCACAGGTGGGAAGAGAAGGGGGGGGAGAGGGCCAAGGGCCTCAGCTGGTACCTTGACGGGCCCTGCAGAAGTAGGGGCAGGCAAGTCCATAGGTCCTTGCACCTTCAGGGTTTACAGAAAGGCCTAACACTTAGAGGTGGACAGATCTGTGTTCAAATCCACTTATTTGCTGTGAAACCATGAATGAATCCATTCCTTTCTCCGAAACTCAATTTCCCCAACTGTAAAATAGGTATAGTAATTCCAACTTCAGAGGGTTGCAGTGAGGTTTGCTAGGGACAGATAGGCCTACTGGTTGTGAGCACAGGCTTTGGGTCAGAGGGGCCTAGGCCTCAGTGGCAGCTCTGGCCTCGTTAACTATGTGATTTACATCTGTAAGGCCCCGTTTGCTCCTTAGTATAATGGAGATAACAACAGGGTTTACCCAACAGAGTTGCTGGAAGGATTGTGGTTGTAAAGAATATGTAATAACATTGGAAAAGGCTTAAATGAGGAAAGGCTGCTTAATAATCGTTGTACAAATATTGGTTATGGTAGAGTTGACGGAGCCTTCTGTACTCCGCATCCCCTCTGCCCAGCTTTTTTTTTTTTTTTGCCATAGCTCTGACCACTATAGGACATATTCTGTGTCATCTTGTTTCTTTTCTGCCCCTGCTCCACACCCCACCCCCCGACATACACACAATAGAATATCAGCTCTGCAGGGCAGAGATTTTATCTCTTTTGTTCACTGTGTCCAAGCACCTAGAACAATGCCAACAGAGAAGATGTTTTTCTACAGTTAAGTGGATATCTGCTCCTTAGGGGCAAAAAGGCATTCTTGGCGAATGTCATGGGGGCACACAGAAGTCTGTTAAACTTAGGAACCCTAGAGAGTACAATACAACTTGAATACTAGTCAGGAAGGGAAGACCATGGCTAGAGAGATGAGTGGAGCCATGGTCTGATCAAAAGGAGCACACGAGAGCTTTCCTAGACCATAAATGGTGTAAATACTTACTTGTGACGATGGCCAGGGAATGGAAAAGCCCTTGGGGAGAGGCAAAGATACCTCCCAAGTTCAAGAGCCACCTAAATCATGACAATGTGAGAAGTGACTGTAAAAAACCTCTTGAAAGATAATTCAGCTGAAGAAGAAGTCTCCTGCCTAAGGGACCAATCTGAGCCCAGAATCAGACCTAGAAATGACACAGAGGGAGGTAGAGAGGTCAGGAGGGTAAGTGAATGGTGACACGCAAGAAAATCTCATAAGGGTTAATAAGAGAGAACAACCAGATGAATCACCGGACAAATCAGGAAGCTTGGGGGATAATGAAGCCACTTTCAGTAATGGATCCACCTGACATCCAAGGCCAAAATGGTGGCAGGGAAGCAAAATGAAGATCGTGGCAATTTCAGCAGCCATTTATCCTTTTGCTGGTGATGACTCTTCCTAAGGGGTCCTTGATTACCACTATTCATTGAACAAGTTCTGGGATGCTGAGGATGATGACGAAGATGGCTGCATACTTCAAAGAAATGTTTGGCTATTGTTTTTTAAATTTCTTCCTCGGAAAATAATGAGGCAAGTGCCACTTCACATTTTTTATTTTAAAAAGAAGACAGGCAGAGGCTACAACAAAGAGCCTTGAATACCAGGCAAGGGTATATTGTTCTGTAATTTCTGGGGAGCCCTTGGGGAGCTCAGCCCTGGGCGTGATAAGGTCAAAAGCTGCCTTCCCCCAGTTCATGCTCCTTCCTGTCAAGCAGGCTTTATTTGGTCTTTCGCTTATTCTGCCTTCTAGTAATGCAGAAAGAATAAAGTGACTATTTATTAAGCACCTACGAAGGTTCAGGCTTGTGTTATGTTCTTGACAGCTGGGCGAGATGGTTATTCTTCTTGCCATTGTATAGATATGAATACTCAGGCTCAGGGTAGCGATGTGATTTGCCTAGAGTTACGCAGTTAATGAGCGGTGGAGCTGAGATTCAAGTCTGGGTTGGTCTGACTCTAAAACCAATGCTTTTAACTGCTACAGCTGTGGTTTCCTTTTGTCATGTCAGAGCTAAGTGGCACTTCAACTCCCATATCAGCCTGTGTGCTTGGCCTCTCTCCCTCACCTGGCTCCAATCTCCCCTACACACCAAGCCGCCCAAGCCCATGCACGCCCCCCCTCCCCGCCTCCCCCAACCCATGAGCATTGGCGGGGAAGTGCTTCTGAAAGAAGCAATCATTCAAGGTCAGAGGAGGAGTGCCAAAACAGGAAGGTGGTGTTAGGTACAGGTATTGCAGCCCAGATCAGCTCGACATTATGACCAAAAAAAAAAAAAAAAAAAAGGAAAAGAAAAGAAAGAAAGAAGAAGAAGGGGGAGCGAGAGAGAGAAAAGGAAAATGGAACTGGTTCTCTCTCCAGCCCTCCCTTCCTGCCTCCCTCTTCTAGAAGCAGAGGGATGGGGGTTCAGTGATGATGGGGAGGAGAGTGGGTGGAAAGGGGAGCAGCTTAGAGCAGCTCGCTGTTGCAGAAACCTCAGCTCAAACTCAAAGCCCCCTCCTGCGCGCTAGGGGCCCATCTCTGGCCTACCTGCTCCTACTGCCTAAGCAAAGGAGGCTGAGTTGAGCTCCTGGGAGCCCACTAAAATGAATGTGAAAAATAAAACAAGGTATGAAGTCCTAACAGTGAAGAGGATGGAAGAAAGTGGTATCGATGAGAGATTTCAACAAATTTCTGGAAGCAAAACAAAAACAAAAACAACCAAAGAGGAGAGTGTTCATAGTTGAAGGAGAGCCAGGGACACCGCTCAGGGGGTTGCAGCCAGGGTGGGAGCCAATCCGGCCAGCAGAGGTCCAGAAAGACTCCAGACATGGAGATGGTAGGTAAGAGGAAGGACAGGAATGGTCAGGATCTGAAAATGGGGGGATATGCTGAAGGTAAGTACATGAAATCCTGCCCTGCTCCCCTAGGCCCCAAATCCAGAATCCAAGCTACCTGGCACGGCAAGATATCAGAGAGCTCCTGGCTAAGGGAATGAACCTATCTGCAGTCAATTAGGGCCCCCAGGGGCCTGCTGGTGTCCCCAGGATGAAGTGCTTTTCATTATGGCATTCAGGGGGCACCCATTATAATAGCCAGCCCCCTGGAGTCTCACCTAAAATAAAACCAGTGAATGGACAAGCCAGTCGGAGTGTAAGGGCATCTCAATCAGACTTTCTCCTAACTCATTCATAGACTATAAGATAGAAAGTATGAGAGAAAAGATAGGCAGTCTCGGGGATCAATCCAGGAAGTTGCACATCTAACTGGCAGACATTTCAGAAAGAGAAAACAGAGAAAATGAAAGGGAAGAAACCACCAAAGAAATTATGTAAGGAGAGATCAAAAGAATCCGGCTGAGCAGACTCACTGAGTACCAGGTTGAGTGAATGGAAAACAGACCTTGAACTGATTACATAGGTTACATAGCTGGTTACATAGGTGTATTTGGCTTGTAAAAATTGACTGAGCAATTCATTTGTGACATGAGCACTTTTCTGTATGCATATCGTATTTCCATGTGATATCTAAAAAAAAAAAAGAAAAAAAAACCTTCTCGAAATCTCCCAGCAAACTCTCTCCAGAAGGTGTGCTATGATTATCCTGCAGTTTCAAGGAACTCCATGGGACAGTAACGACATAAATGAGCAAGTGAGCGAACAAATAAGGGAGAAAGAAAGTTCTGGTCCCAAATACAAAGCAAAGTAAACAGTGGCATGATTTTGAGCCATGTCATAGAGCATAAGAAAGGAAAATGCGTTTTAGCTTTTTTTTAAGATTTTATTTATTTATTTGATAGAGACACAGCGAGAGAGGGAACACAGCAGGGGGAGTAGGAGAGAGAGAAGCAGGCTTCCGACTCAGCCCAATGTGGGGCTCGATGTGGGGCTTGATCCCAGGACCCTGAGATCATGACCTGAGCTGAAGGCAGACGTTTAACGACTGAGCCACCCAGGTGCATTTGCTTTTGACGCTAGGAACATCTTCCTGGGAGTACAGAGATTGTGACAACGGACCATGGAAACTGAGGGGCAATTATAGTCCTAAGCACATGAACACAGTGCATTATTGGTGGTCGGTTTGTCTGGATAAACCACCAAAGACCTAATTATTACAGAATGCAAATGCAGTCAACCCTGTGGAATGCAAAAGTACTGAGCACAGAATGTGGGAGGTGCAAGGGTGGAGGAGAGAGGGAAGGAAGGATGGGGCCCTAATAACTATGTCTTAGAGACCAAGTGGTGAAGAGATAGTGTGGAAAATGGATGGAATAGGAAACCGTAGTTTAAAACACTACTTGCTAAAGTTACAAAGGTAACTAACAGAGGAACCGAAGTAGTAGTATAACTATCGTAATCTATGAAAGGGAGATAAAGAGTCAGGTGTTGTAAAGAAGCTAGATCCTCATTTGCCCTAGTAGAAAGAAGTCAGTAAATAATGTTTAAGTTGATAAATGAAGGGCGCCTGGGTGGCTCAGTCGTGATCCCAGGGTCCCTGCACTAGGCTTCCTGCTCAGCGGGAGTCTGTTTCTCCCTCTACCTACCTCCTCCCTGCTTTTTGTGATCTCTTTCTCTCACAGTGCGCAGTCTCTCAAATAAATAAATAAAATGTTTAAAAAAGATAAAGTTGATAAATGAAGAAATAACCACTGAAGCATGTTATTTAGAGATGTGAAATCACCACCAGAAAACCTAAATGGTAAAAGCAATCACCTCTGAGGGCTGGAAGGGGGGAATAGGGAGACATAGGCTTTTTACTATATACATCTTTGTGTACTCTTTGCCTTTTTTTTAATGTTTTATTTTTAAGTAATCTCTCTGCCTAACGTGGGGCTAGAACCCACCAAGCCCAGAGATCAAGAGTCACATGCTCTACTGCCTGAACCAGCCAGCCTCCTGCCCAGTATTTGCCTTTTTAAAATTATGCATATGTATAGCTTTAACTTAATTTAAAAAAAAAAGCCCCTCCTCTTTCTTTGGACCTCAGTCTCCCTCACGGAACGGACAGAAGAGGGACAGTGATGATTCCACATGATGTGAGGGCCTGTTCTCCAGTGCAGCCTTCTTTTTAGAGCAGGAATGAGACAGGCTAGTGAAGGATGCCCCCAACTAACACCTCAACTCCTTCTGGAGTCACAGTAGTCGGTGAGGGTACCTTCTCAGCTGCTCCAGCCTCTACGGCCCTCCAGTCCCCTTCTAGCCCCACGGTCGTCTGTCCAGCCTCTCCAGCCTTCCATTCATTTGACTATTTACACCAATTAGTTATTTATACCTGCCTGAGTCACAAAGGATTTGAGGTGGCTTACTCCAATAACACAGATAAAGAAAGAATTAAAAAATTGAACTAGAAAATAGGACTCAGAAAAAGAGATCAACAAAGATGCTCAAACTGTATTTCAAATTGGCTTGTAGCCAGGGAACAAGAGCGAGATACAATGAGCCATGATAGCCTCATATTAGGAAGGAGGAAATACAGCCATTCTCCAGGGACACAAATCTTTGCCGGGCAAGAAATTTTGCAAATCACTGTCTGTGGGAGATTTCATGAAGGAGAAGGAAAGGACTGGTTTGGTTTTGTTTTTTAAACTTAAAGTTGTCCTACTTTAATGATGTGCTATCCAAATATTTGGATGAGTTAAAGCCTATTAAAAACTAAAGAATCTCAGGTAATGTCATGATTATAGAAATGAGGTATAAGAGGTGCACCTGAGTGGCTCAGTCAGTTAAGCATCTGCCTTCAGCTCGAGTCATGATCCTGGGGTCCTGGATTGAGCCCCGCTTGGACTTCCTGCTCAATGGGGAGTCTGCTTCTCCCTCTCCCTCTGCCTCCCCCACCCCACTTGTTCTCTCTCTCTCTCTCTCAAATGATTAAATAAAATCTTTTTTAAAATACAAAAAAAAAAAAAAGAGAGAGACATAATGTATAAGAGCATGTACTTTGGCACAATCTTGAATGATTTCATATGTTTTCTTCCCCTGAAAATGACTATTAAGCACCTAGGGGTATCAGGGAATGCCATTGAAATGATCTCGGTTAATCCTGAGAGATGGGCATTATCATGCCATTTTCCAGACAAGGAAACTAAACCTCAGAGAAGGCAAGATGACATAGCTGAGGTCCTCCAGTGGGCTGGGGCACAGCCAAGAATCAAACTTGGGTCTGTGTGCTGGTAGCCACCCTTGTGGGGAGCACAGCACAACGTGTAAACTTGTGGAGTCTGTGTTCTACATCTGAAAACAAGTGTGATATTGTGTGTCCACTACACTCAAAACAAAACAAAACAAAACAAAACAGAGACAAACTTAGATCTCTCCATCTCCGAAGCTCATTCTTTATGTATCATACAGTGGGGCCTCAAAACCAAGGCATCCGGGCTGGAGATGCTCTGCCCAAGGCAATAGGCACCCAAGTGATGACAGACAAAAGCCTGTCCTCTCCCACGAAAACAGAAAAAAGGGGGGTGACTGGCCTGGCTCTCAGGCTGAAAGTTGCCTCTGAGCTGTCTCAATTACATTAAATGAGGACCTCAAAGGCAAAGAGCAGCAGGGAGAAAGGTGGGCCTGGGTGGAGAAAGGGAAATCTGGGCATTCTCCCTCACTGTGAATCTAGGAGATCTGATTTCCGAGGGGCTGAGCCAGACAGGGTGGAGGGTCTGTCTGCCATCAAAGCAAGAGACCCTTTCTCTGAGGGATGCCTCCTCTTCATGGCTTCCTCCCAGCAAGTCATCAAGCCTCCTCAAGCCCAGGTTTTCTCATCTGTAGGACACAGAGAGAATGGGCCCTGCAACCTTCCCAGGATTTCAAGGCATAAAACTGCACTTTTGAGGGATGATCCTTTGAACATGGGCACTAACATTAGCATCACTCTTCTGGGCAGAGCTCTTCAACTCACACGTTGGCCTCAGACGAGTCCTTTTTCTCTGGGCCTCACCCTTCTCATCTGTGAAATGAACAGCTTGAGCTGGATGCTTTTTCAGGGTACCTCTGGCTCAAGTTTCTTGGCTTTTATGCTGGGATCACTGAAATCGTGCTGGTCACGAACAAGGCCCAGCAGCTGTCTACACACCCCTGTCATGGCTCTTGCCCCCATGTTGTCACTGTCTTTCTCCTCCAGTAGATTATCTCTACACCCCACTGCCTGAGATCAGGCCTTATCATCTCTCATGCAGACTGTCCCACTAGCCTCCTCACTGGATGCCCTCCAATCTGTGCATTCGTGGGATCTCTCTAGAACCTAGCTCTCAACACATCACCCCACACTCTAAAATGAGCACCTCTTTCTTCAATCTAAAACCCTCTCCTGGCTCCCAATTCCCAATAGAATAAAGCTCCTCATCCTGCTATTCAAGTGACCTCCTGATCTGGGCTGGCTGACCCTGCAGACCCTCCTCCAGACCTTTCCTGCCTCGCTGTTTGTGCTTCAGTTTGTACTGACCTCATAAAAGTAAGTGTTCCCCTCCCCCACACACCCAGCTGGTTCCATGTCTCCGCACATTCACTGATTCGGTCCCCTCTGCCTTAGCCTCCCTTATGCTCTCCATTTCCACCAACCCACATACTGTCCTTCTTCATCTAACTCACTCCTACTCATCCTCCAAGTCTCAGCTCAGGCATCACCTCTTCCAGGAAGCTCTCTCTGATGGTCTAGGTAGATGTCCCTCTTTTGGGTACCCACAGCCCCCCTGTGTTCCCCTCTAGCCCACAGGAAACCTCAGTACATTCATCTTCCCTACCCAACTGTGAATGCCGGGAATCCGGGAACTAAGTAATATTAACCACAGAACTTCCTGCTGGCAGTAGTACCAGACATGGCACGTACTAGGCTCGTAACATTCACTGGACTGGCCTCTCTTTCAGAAATGCAGTAAGCTCCCATATGGCCTCTCCCTCCAGCTCCTCTGCAGCAGAGTTTGGCCAAGTTATTAATAATAATAATAATGCTTCTTGCTAAGGAAGCAGACACCGTGTGCCGAACACTTCACCTATGTCATCTTATTTAATTTGCACAATAATCATGAGAAGATTCATAACCATTTAGGAACTGGCCAGCCCATCAGATGGACAACTGCCTCCCTCCCACTGTTCTAAGGGAAATTTGGGGAGGGAAAACGATTTAGGTACTTTTCATCACGGATATGATGACGGTGATTCTAACGTGGCTATACAGAGGAAAATACTGGCTTTGTTCAGGTGAGGGCAGCATCCTAGAATCCAGCAGGAAATCACAAGGCCCAGATCTGCGGTCATATTATCCCTTTAAAAGGGTATAAAAATCACATAGCTACAAAGAAATGGATCGATATTAGGGAAACGGTACATATCAGGTGCTACTTGGGATAAATTTCCTTCCAAAATATTAGAGGACTCATCCTGATGAGCCCACGGGGCTCTGGCTTGTTACCTTTGTTTTGAAGATGTGCAGTGAGGATCCTGGTTGAGTTGTTTTGTTTGCTGCATTACACCTCTAGGGGGCAGGGTAGCCCCACAGATTATTTGCCATCCTTATCTCTCAGCTTTCCATCCTGATCAGAGCCTTGATGGGTATATCAGGCAGAGAGGCAATTTTCTGATATATTTGGCGGCGGGGTTGGGGTGGGGAGAGGTGCAACATGAATCTTTTCTATCAGAAAACATAGTTTTCTCATTTGCTACTTGAGAAAACCGAGGCTCTCAGAGTTAGGTGACTTGCCCAGAATTGGAGAAAAGTCCTCCTTCCACGGTGCTGCATTTTCCCTGACTGCTAAGGCCCCTAGAGAGATTTGGCTCTTAAGTGTTTGAGAACAGGCTTCCCCACATAAATGCTTTCAACATGGATGCTTAGAGAGAGACCAAATAACTTCCAGGAGAAAGTCGGAGTAACTAGCAAACTACCTGGCCCTACGTGAGTTACATCAAAAGTGGAAACCAGTCATTTACTCATCATCCTTCTCCAAGACCAGGGTTGATCCTTCTGCCAGGGAACACAGCAGGAAAAGAGTCAAAGGGGCTGAGTCTTATTTTGACTCTAAGACCCCATGCCTGGCCCAGGGTCTGAACCCAATAAAGACTTGATGAAAAATAAGTCACTTTCCACTAGACTGGGCAGACTGTGCATGGGTCCTATGCATGTCTCTTTGCTCCTTTCAGAGCAGAAGATCCTGCACCAAGGGGCAGGACCATGGTATGACATGGCCACAGTGTGGGAGGGAGAGGTAACGATGAGTGGACTGGCCGCAGTGTCCCCAAAGTTTTGTCTGACTCTGCTACCCTGACATCCTACCAACTGGAAAAATGAGTGAGTGCAAAAAGCACCAAAGAGTGGAGGCCAAACCACTCCTGGGAGCATGAGGACAAGGCCACACAGGAGCCAAGAGGATTCTGAAGTGGAGTTATTTCACACCACCAGAGCCCTGGAATGAGGAAAGACAGAGGCACCTCTGGCCATTAGTGCGCCAAGGCTTAATCTGACATTCATTTGTCTATTCACTGTTTCCTGGGCAGCTAATGTGTGCTGTGCTGTGTGTTTCCAAGCTGCTTGCTCTCTCACTCATGCCCAGAGCACCTGCCATAGGCAACATGCTTTCGATACGTGTCAGTTCAATCTCAAGCTGAAGGAGCTCTCGATCCAGTAGGGAGGACACGAGATGCAAACAAAGAACCGGGGCAAAGTGCTCGTTTCAAGGGCTGGAGGTAACCAACATGGGAGAGGGAAACCAACAAACCAACATGGGAGAGGGGACAGGGCAGCTCGGCCTTGGGAAGCGGACAGAGCAGCAGCCCAGGAGAAGGAGGCAGCATGAGTGAAGACCGCGAGACCATGAGCAGACTGCGCTGGCTGATGAGGGGGTACGCCAGCCCTTCTGGCTGGAGCACGGTGTATGGGAAGGGGCCTGGAGAAGAGGCGAGAGGAGAACGGTGAGTTGGGTGCCGATCCTAAGAGGGCCCTGGGTGGCAGGTGGAGGAGCCCTGCAGAAAGCTCGGCCTGGCTGTGTGTTACCAGAAGCTTGATGGAGCAAGAGCAGGGGAGGCATCTATGAGAGGAGACTGTGGCAAAAATCTAGGCATCAATCAGGAGCCGGACCCTGACTCGAGTAGTGGTATCTGGAGCTCTGCCAGGGGGTGGAGGGGAGGCCAGAGCTGTGCCTGGAGTGTCTTTAAAGTCTTTCTACCTTGCCTGCGGGAGGCCATGGTGTCTCACAGACTCAAGCCAGACACCTCTGGGCCCCATGAGCTTGTGTAACCTCAGGCAGGTCGCTGTACCTCTCTGATCCTCGTTGCCCTGTCTGAACAATGAGGATAATACTACCCCTTCACTAACCTGGCAAGGGACTCTGCAAATGAGATAAGCGGCCAGACTGCATGGTGGGTGAGAGCACTGCAGATGGACTCTGGAGCCTGCCACCTGGGCTCCTTTGAGCTCTTTCTCGGTCCTGCTGCTTATTCACTGAGTGACCTTGGGCAAGTTAACCAACCCTTTCTGGGCCTTGGTTTCCTCATCTGTGAAATGGATTTAATAACAACATCCACATCAAAGGATTCATGTGACAACTGAATGAATTAATACATGGAAAGCGCTTAGAACAAATAGTGCTTGGGCCTCAGTAAATTCAGTAAAAAGAAGGAGAAGGAGGAGAAGGAGCGAAGAAGAGGAAGAAGAAGAAGAGCTAGCTATTCTTACATAAAGCCACATAGGGTGGCACCTGGCACACAAAAGGCTGAGACTCACTCAGCATGTGTGTGGCCTCTTCTCCATGCTCCAGGCCTTTACTATGCTCTCAACAAATTCAGAGGCCCCAGTAGGCAAGGCAAGAGGTGGTGGGGGATGAGATGAAACAGTAGCAGAGGGCAAGTCTGAGTCCAGTCTTTCTCCCGCATAGGCCCCCGTCTGACACCAGGAGACACCTACTCCCCTCAAAGCCCTCCAGCCAGGTACTCAGCCAGAGGCCTGCCCTGCCCTGATCCTTCCTTCCTCCCAGAGCCTGCACACCCCCACCACCCTTGCTGCCTGTTTTGTGCTGAGCACTGTCGCTGCCATGGTCTGAGCACCCTGTGTCTCTGGCCAGTAGGAAGGGGCTCTATAAGTGCTGAGAGCACGGTGTTTGCTCAGCCTGGGGGCCCCTCCTGATCTGTGCACGCAGCCAAGAAATGTTTGTGGATGACAACAACCCCATTCTTGCTCCAGATCTAGACGGAGAAGCAAGACTCCTCTAATTCTCATTCAACTCAACATTATCATTTCCTCCCACACAAGTATAATGCTCCCAACACAGTGGGGGGGAAATAAATGGCTTACCCTCTTGGGAAGAAGGAGAACCCCCCCGCCCTGGGAAAAGCAACCAAGACCCCAGAAGAGACACACTTCCCTGGGGCCCCTCCCTGGGCTCACTCTCATCACCCCCACTTCCCCCCAGTGCCCTCGGCCCCTGCAGGAAGCACACTGACACAGCCCAGCAGCCACGCAGTAGACCATGCATTGCCCTGGCTGTCAGGAACACCAGGCGGGGCCCTCTGGTTGCTGTCCCCCAGTGTGAGCTAGCTTGCAGGGTGGGTGGGCGGGGGAGGAGGTATGCCTGGAGGGGGGTGGGCAGAGGTTGGAGAGTTACCACCCAACCAGCTTCAGCCCACCACCGCCTACAGCGGAGCCAGAGCTGGGCCCCATGCACAAAGCGTGGGAAATACAGCTCTCTTCAGTGTAGTGTGTCTCAGCAGTGCCCCCCAGCACACCCGTAAATCATTCCAGGCGCCAGAACTGCAAGGGGGGCCAGGCCAAGATCAACCAGGAACGCAGAGCTCTTCTCTGATCATCTGGAGAGGGGTGGCCATGCCAAGGATAAAAGACCTGAATGTTGCTGGAGCCCAGCAGTGACAAACAAAGAAGCAAACAACCAAGCAAAGCCCTCACATCCAGAAGACCAGTGGCCGGAAGGAGGTTGAGCCTCCTCTCACTCTATGCTGCACTAAAAAGGCCACACCCAGAGCACAGCAGAAGGCAGACTGGCATCCGGGAACCTGTCCAGAAGAGACAGTACGGGAGGATGTGGGACTCCGGCGGGGGGGCGGGGGGAGTGGAGTAGGACATGGGTGGGGGTGGACAAGACAGCCACTTTCAGCTGCAGCAGAGCTAAAGTTCCCAGGACCAAAAGTCTGTCTTCGGGGTAATGTGACCTCGGGCGGGTCGCTTCACTCCTCTGAGCCCCCTCAGTTTCTTCAGCTATAAAATGTGCATTGTGGTGACAGACCCACAGGGTCGCGGGGAGGACTGAATTAAATCCCCAGGCACACGGGGCCCTCAGCAAGCGGCAGCTGGCCTCTCTCCCCTCTTTCTCCGCCAGAGGGAGCCTGGGGATCAGAAACGCCTATAGCCTGTACCCGCTTTACCTATCCTCCCCCAGTGCGGCAGCCTCTGCTGCGAAAACTCCCACCCTGCCTGCCCTGGCTTCCCGAGGCAGCCTTCTCACCCACTCCTTACAAACCCAGAACGGCCCGGCAGGGGAGTCTCCTCGGCAGCTGTGGTGGCAGCAATGGCTACCACAGCAACAGGCCCCTTCCTGATGCCTGGCTGCGAGGGAGAGTGGAAAGGAGGGAGACACAGGACCCTCTTCCCTCCCCCATTGGCGCCCCCACTCATCCCAGCGTCAGCTCCTCCTGCTCAAATCCTCTAGATATCTAAGGCTCTCCTGGCCTCTCCCAGCTTGTGACCTGGCCAGGTCCCGAAGCCAACAGACTCCTGTGGGTCGCCAAGCTCTGGTGGAAAAATTACAGGCCTTAGAGCAGGTGGACTTGGGTTCGAGT
The DNA here is from genome assembly GCF_010015895.1 of Lontra canadensis. Lineage (NCBI taxonomy): Eukaryota > Metazoa > Chordata > Mammalia > Carnivora > Mustelidae > Lontra > Lontra canadensis. Next base: position 1,358,312 of record NW_022631191.1, on the reverse strand, counting down.
CCCAGCTCTGTTAGGAGCCAGCAGCATAACCTTGAGCAAAACCCTTTCATCTTGGAGCCTCGGTTTCCCCATCTCTAAGATGGAGTTGCTACTGTTCACTGCACAGGGCCTGTTGTGAGGCCCCAAAGAGGCAAAGGTGGATGTGCAAATATTTAATATATGGTTAGGAGAGATTTAAAGTACTATCTACACCCTCCTATTAATCCAGTTGAGGGAAAGAAATCCAACAAACAGCCTGGAGGGTTGACAAAAGAGGGACAGACAGAGAGGCAGGCCTGTGCGGATGGCAGAAGCACAGAGCTCAAGAGCAAATGGGCTTCCAGCCAGCCAAGAGATTCAGATACATGGCTGCAGGATGGAGAATCTGAGGGTAATGGAATCCTGGAACTGGGAAGACCCAGGTCACTTCACTGGGCTCTACACCGGATTCAGGAATGGTGCTTTCTCTGGCTCTTCCCGACACCCACTGGGCCTCTACTGGACATGTCCAGCACCCCCCCCCCCGGCCAACCATCTCTTGAGTCAGTCCACTGCATCACCATCCAGCCAGGTTGAAAAGTTCTCCCTGAATTATCCCCCAATTTCTGCCTGCTCCTGGTTCTGCTCCCTCGAGCCACACATAATGAGACTATCACAGGCCTGACCACTCTGGAAAAGTATTCCACAGCCAGGCTCAAGGACCACCATGTCCATCCAGTCTCTTACTCCCACTCCCACCAGGGGCCTCTCCTGAAACAGCCTCGTTCAGTGGGTCTGACCCCTTCCTTCCTCCAGCGTGGGACCCACACAAGCAGTCAGTCTACGGAGAATGGGGTCCCAGCAGTCATGCCTGGACAGGAGAACCCATCTCCCTCGCCCCCGGACTACTCTGGGGCAGTGCACACCAAAACTCAGCTGAGGGTGCACTGCAGCGGAGCCCAGCTGAGCCCTCGAGCTGCAGCTGCTGCTCCTGGGGCCCAGCCATCTCAACCCAGCACCCCAGCCTGCTGCCTCACCACGGGGGAGTTGCAGAGAGCTGTCTCCCGGCAGATTTCCTGAGGCAGAAGGCTTCCCCACCCCCAGCCCAGCCTCCAAGAGACACTCCACTGGTTGTGGCACATGGTAGGACCAGCTGAGCAGTGAGAGGAGGGGGAAGGCTGTCCATTCGCTAGAGGACTTCAGACTTGCTCTGTAGTGTGGCTGTATTAGTCACAGAACCATCAAATCTAAGCTGAGGTACCTTAAAGAGCATTCGAGGCAGACAAGATATGGGGGGGAACTGATGGCCCGAGAGAGGAAGGGACTCAGTCAAGGTCACGAAGCCAATCTGCAGCACAGCTGGAAGGGGGACCCAGGTCTCCTAACTTCCGGTTCAGTGTTCTTTCCAATACAGCAGAAGGGAAAGCAGGGAGCCTTCAGGGAAGCCCTGTGAGTCTGCATGCCCTTGACTCTCTTAGCCTGACATTTATCTCGACCAGCTCATGGTACTGTCTGCAAGGAAGAAGTGGACCCAGTCTATGTCCCACCAACCCAAGAGACACTGCCAACATGTCCCGAATAGGCTGACACAGGCCCCAGAAGAGAAACTGGCACTGATCCAACAAGAGGGAAGATCTGTAGACTTCCCTTCCTGGTAGCTCTTTCATTGGGTGGTGTTTTTCTCCAGGGTGGAGAGGGGTGGTCTTTGAGGAACTAGCCAAGGGCCTGGCCTCCATCTTTGCTCCCCCATCTCTGCTCCCCCGGCCAGAATGTGCTGCAGTTCCCCTCAGAGGGGCGTCTCAGCCTCCAGCAGCCATTCCGGTCCCCACCTGCCTATCTGGGAAAGGATGGGTCTGAGACCGTCAGAGACAAGATCAGGCCTGCACTCAGCACCCGCAGAGGAGACCCAAAGGTTGGTTGGGGGGGCGGGGGGAGAATGGGGGCTTTCTTTCCCTTGGGGCTCTGAGGTGACACCATCAGATAATAAAAATCCCAAGCAGCACCTCCAGAATAAATAAGTAAATAAATAAATAGCCATCCTCTGGCAAGGGTACAGCTAAGGGGTGAAGAAGTGGAGGGGTGATGACTGCTGTAGGCCCTCACTTCGTGGTTTTGAGAAAGAAGAGACACCTGCACTCATCTGGCCAACCCAGGCTGGGGTGGCTAGAGAAGGGGAGGCGGCTGCTTGAGGAGGACCCAGCTCCTCCTGACAGGCTGGGACGGGAGAGGAGGACATGGAATCAGGCACGGGCTTCTTACTTTATCAGCCATACAAGTTGGAGAGGGAACTAGAGGGGAAGAGCTGGGGTGAACGGAGGGGTGGGTGGTGGTACGAACACACGTTCCTTACTTTCTCTGGAGGGTTGTGGCCGGGCTGGTGCTGGTACTGGTGCTGTGTCCGCCGCCGGCCCCGGGGCTGGAGCTCCTGGATGCGCCACGGCTCATCTGGCCCCGCTCCCGCGGTGGCCGGGGCCCCACGCCCACCGCCGCCGAATAGCCGGCTTCCTTCTCGCGGCCCGGGTGAGCTGGCCCGGTCTCCCGCCCGCCACGCTCGCGACCCAGGGCAGGGTTCTCGTGGTGCAGGTGGCACTGGGCCACGTCGCGCTCGCGGGCTGGGTAGCCAGTAGTGTCCTGGAGCGGGTAGGCGGCGTCCCGCTCCTTGTCCCGATACACCGCCTCCCGGTTCTGGTAGGCGCCGTCCCGGTTCGGGTAGCCCACGTCCCGAGCCGCCTGGTGGAACTGGCTCTCCCGCAGCTCTCGGTGGTGAAACTGGGTCTCGCGCAGGTTCTGGTACTGGCTCTCGCGGCCGGGGCTATCCCGCGCGCCGTGGGGGTCCCGGTGCAGCTCCCCGCGGTGCAGCTGGCTCTCCTCCCTCAGGTCGCGGTTCTCCTGGGTGAGCTGGTCCAGCTGGCCCTCCAGCTCTTCAATGCGCCGCCGCTGGGTCTCCAGCAGCTGCTGCTGGCTCTCGATGATGTTGTTCAGCTCCAGCAGGTACTCCACCGCCCGGTTGGGGCTCTCGGATCCCGGACCACCCGGGGGCCCCGACCCCGCCTCCATTCTGGCGGCCCAGGGGCAGGGGAAGGGGCAAGAGAGCCCGGTCCCCGCTCGCTCACGGCGCCACCCTCCCCCGGGCCCAGCCGGGGGAGGGGGCCGGCGGGACGCGAGGGCGCGCACCGGGCTCGAGGGCCCGGGGGCCCGGGGGGGCCCGGGAGACAGCTCTGGGGCCGGCGGCACCGGGAGCAGGAGCTGAGGCTACCGCTGCCGCCGCCACCGCCACGGCTCAGGAGGACGCGGCCCACGGCGCTCCGCCCGCTGCGGAGTCACTGCGCAGCGCGGCCGCGCGGGACCGCCCCGGCCGCCGGCCCGCCCCCCGCCCCTGCCCCCACCCCGCGCGCCCGGCCCGCCCCCGCGCGCCCCACCTGCCGCCGCCACCCGAGCCCGAAGGCAGACCCGCCCTGAGACACTCGCGCCGGCCGCAGCATCGGCTGCGGGGAATCTCTCTGTGCCACCGTTCCCAGGGGCTTCACCCAATGCAGCCCAACGGAGCCCTCCATCTCGGTCCGTTCCAATGTCCCTGGGGTCGTCTCAGCCCAAGATCCTCATCTAAGACATCCCTGGAACCTCCATTGCAGGCAGCCTCCGGATCCGGGCCTCCCGAGGACTCCGCATTCCCTGGGCCTGCCAATCCCAAGTGTCAGATTCCACATCCCATCCAACCCCGGGACGTCCTATCTCAGGCGACCTCCCTCCCGCCCACATCCCGGGTAGTCCCGGGATCTCTCATCCTAGCCAGTCCCTGGACCATTCTTCCATCTCAGCCAGCCCCATGTCCCTCCAGCCCAGGGAGGCCACAGCTCCCACTTCCCAGGCAGCCCCCAGAACATCACCTCCCTTTCCCCACAGTCATCACAGCCATTCACCGCCCCCCCACTGCAGCCAGTTCCTAAACTCTCCATCCAATGCAACATCCAGATCCCCCACCCCCTCAACCCCAGGATCACGAAGGTTACCCAGTCCCTGGGTCCTCCAACCAAGGAGGTCCCAGGATCCCATCCCAACAAGTTCTGGGACTCCCCATCGCAGCTTAGGATCAAAGCTCCATTCATTCCTTCAACTCTCACTTTCTGCCCTCCTTTGGAAATGCTCTCCATTGTGTCCATCGTCTTCATCCAGTGGAACTGTACCCATCTTTCAAGACTTAAATGCCACCTTATTGAAGCCAACCTTGATTTCCCTGGCCAGAAGTGCTCGCTTTCTCTCTCCTCTCAACCTCCCATTTCACTTCTTTACACTTCTCTTGTGGTACTATGGGACAAGTGGATCTCTGCTTTAAAATGCATTCGTTTGTGTTCTTATTTTATGTCCTCTGCCAGGTCAAGCTCCTTAAAGCCAGAAACATGTCTTCATTCATCCTTGTGAGCAGGTTGGGGTAGAGGAGAAAGCATCCATTTTATAGTGAGACAAAAATGGATTTAAATTCTATCTTCTCTCTGAACTTCCATTTCCCCAATCAATAACACCTGTCTGGTAGGAGTGGTCTTAGAAAAAAGCAGGTAAAAACATTTGGCACAGAAAGCACAATCCACAGAATAGGAGAAAATATTTGCCAATGGTATATCTGATAAGTGTTTTGTATTCAGAATACACAAAGAATTCTTAGAGCCCAACAACAAGAAGACAACCCAATGTTTTTGAATGGGCGAAGAATTAGAAGAGACATCGCTCTGAGGAAGATACAAAGGGCCAATAAGCTCATGAAAAGACACTCACCATCATTAGCCACCAGATAAATGTAGATCAAAAACCACAATGAGACACACACACACACACACACACACACACACACACACACACACAATGAGATTTCTGTGCTACCCATATGGTGTTGTTTTGGGTTCCTGTCATAAGTTTCACAATTTCCAGAGCCTTTAGCGTCCTCCACATGAAGGAGGAGGCTGTCCTTAAAGTCTTTGCAGCAAGAACCCTCTTAGGTGGCACCAAGCTTGACTTCCAAGCGGAACTGTACGCCTCTAAAGAGAAAAATGAAGGCATCTACAGCTTAAATCTGAAGAAAATCTGGGAGAAGCTTCTGCTGGTGGCTTGTACCGTTGTTACCATTGAAAACTTGGTTGCTGCCAGTGTCATATACTCCAGTAATAGTGGCCAGTGAGCTGTGTTCAAGTTTGCTGTTGTTCCTGGATCCACTCCTACCGCTGGCCACTTCACTCCCCGAAACTTCACTAGCCAGCTCCAGGCAGCCTCCCCGGAGCCATGACTTCTGGTGATGTCTGGGCCCAGGGCTGATCACCAGCCTGTCACCTAAGTGTCTTATGTTAATCTGCCTTCCGATGCTCTGTATTACACAGACACTCCTCTGTGCCATGTGAGCATTGCCATCCCGTGCAACAACAAGGCAGAACCCTCGGTGGGTCTGGACCAGGAAGTTCTTTCTGTGCATACATGGCATCATCTCCCATGAGCACCCATGGGAGGTCATGCCTGATCTCTACTTCTACAGAGATCCTGAAGAGATAGAAGAGGAAGAGCAGGCCACTGTTGAAAAGGCTGTGTCCAAGGAGGAATTTCAAGGTGAATGTACTGCTCCAGTTCCTGAGTTTACTGTTACTCAACCCAAGGTCCCAAACTGGTCTGAAGGTGTGTACGTGCCTTCGGTGACTTTCCTAGAAGTTCCCTGATGAAGACTGGAGCGCTCAGCCCACTACAGAAGACTGGTCTGCAACTCCCACTGCTTCAGCCACTGAATGGGTAGGAACAACCGTTGGGTGGTCCTTTGGGATGCAAAATGGTGTGGTCACTTGGGAGAGCAGTTTGAAATTTTCTCAGAATGTTAACCATAGAGTTACCATATGACCCGGGAATTCCACTCCTAGGTACATAGCCAAGAGAAATGAAAACATATGTCCACCAAGAAACGTGTACGTGAATGTTCATAGCAGGATTATTTGCAATAACCAAAAAGCAGAAACAATCAAATGTTCATCTGTTGATGAATGGGCAAGCAAAATGTGCCATATCCACACAATGGAGCACTTTTCAGCCATAAAAAGGACTGAAGTATTGATCCATGCTAAAACATGGATAAACCTTAAAAACATTATATTACGTTATGCTAAATGAGACACGAAAGGCCACATATTGTGGGATGCCTAGGCGGCTTAGTTGCTTTAGCGGCTCACTTTTTATTTTGGCTCCGGTTATGATCTCAGGGTTGTGAGATGCAGCCCCCTCTTGAACTCCATGCTGGGTATGGAGCCTGCTTAAGTTTCTCACTCTCCCTCTTCTTCTGCCTCTTGCTCCCGGCATGCGCTCACTCTCTCGTTCTCTCTCTCTATTAAGAAGAAAAAAGGGTCACATATCGTGATTTCACTTATATAAAATTCCAGAATAGGCAAATTCATAGAGACAAAAAGCAGAGTAGTGCTTGCCAGGAGCTGGGGCATGTGTTGGGGAAAGGGGAGTGACTACTAACAGGTATGAGGTTTTTTGAGAGAGAATGAATGTTCTAAAATTAGATTGGTGGGACTCCTGGGTGGCTCCCTTGGGTAAGCCACCGACTCTTGACTTCAGTTTGTGTTCTCAGGGTTGTGAGATGGAGATCCGAGGTGGGCTCCTCGTTGGGCATGTAGTTTGTTTTAAGACTCTCTCTATCCCGTTCCCTCTGTCCCTACCTCTTTCTCTCTCCCTCTCTAAAAATACCATAAATAAAAAAATAAAATTCAATTGTGGTGATGGTTGCACAACTCTGTTAATTAAAAACCACTGAACTGTACATTTTTTTTAAAGATTTTATTTATTTATTTGACAGAGGGAGAGATCACGAGTAGGCAGGAAGGCAGGCAGAGAGAGAGAGGAAGGGAAGCAGGCTCCCCACGGAGCAGAGAGCCCGATGCGGGGCTCGATCCCAGGACCCTGGGATCATGACCTGAGCCGAAGGCAGAGGCTTTAACCTCTGAGCCACCCAGGCGCCCCTGAACTGTACATTTTTAAAGGGAGAATTTTATGATATGTGAATTTTATTTTGATAAGGCTAGTTTAAGAAAAAAACAAATACCTTGCACATAACAGCAATTACAGTAGTAAAAACTAACACTTCTATGGAGCTTACCATGTGCCAGGCACTGTGCTAAGCATTTTACATTACATCACTTAATCCTTATGACAATCCTATGAGGTAGGTAGTGTTATTACCCCCATGTTACAGGTAAGGAGAGTGAAACCCAGAGGTTGAATGACTTGCCCAGGGTCACAAGGAGGCATAGCCAGGATGCTCAGAGTTTTCCTTCTCGCTTCTTCATACCTTTTCTCAGTACTTTATACAAAAAAGATGCACCATCTTTGTGTTAACACATCCATCAAACACTTCTATTCATCCAGTGAACACTTACAGAGTATTTATTATGTTCTAGGCAATACCTGCATTCTCAACCTTATCCTTGCTTCTTTCATTCAGATTCCCTGTGGGGCATGGGGTGAATGGGTAGGGAGATTCATTCACAAAATACTTGTTGAGTCTCTACTATGTGTCAAACACTGTTCTAGACGCTGAGGATAGAATAATGAATAAAATAGACAACAATCTCTAACCTCATGAAGCTAACATTCTAGTAGAACAGAGAGACAATAAACAAATAGAAAATACAGAGCATGTTGGATGGTATACTAGATGTCTTTGCAGATGTCATCAAGTTAAGGTGAGGCCATACTCCATTAGTGTGGGTCCTAATCCAATGACTGGTGTCCTTATAAGAAGAGAGAAACTTGGACATAGACACACACACACACACACACATGCACGCACGCGTGCACGCACAAAGGGGAATGACATGTGAAGACAGAGGCAGAGATTACAATCTACAAGCCAAGGAATGCTAAGCATTGCCAGTAACCACCAGAAGGTAGGAAGAGACAAGGGAAGATTCTTCCCTAGAGACTTCAGAGAGAAGCATGGCCCCACCACCACCTTGATTTCAGACTTCCAGCCCTCAGAGCCCTGAGAGAATAAATAAATTTCCATTGTTTGAGGTAACCCAGTTTGGGGTACTTTGTTATAGCAGCCCTAGGAGACTAACACTGGTGCTCTGGAGAAAGACCAAACAGGGAAGGATGATAGAGAGTCCTGGGTGAATCAGACATAGCCTGTGCCCTCAGGGAGCTCCCGGTCTAGTCAGAGAGCTCCAACCATAAGTCACAGACAGGACTAACAATACAAGGTGTGAAGAAGGACCAGAGCGGAGGCACAGCAGGACTGGGGTGCTGGGATGTCTTTATGGCTGTGAAGGTATTTGAGCTGAGCTTAAAATTTTAACAGGTGGAAGTGGAAGAGCTGAGAAAAATACCTGTTGCATGGAGCCACGTGTTGTGGGAGGAAAGGAACGGTCAGTAAAACAGTGTGTGTTTGAGGAGCCACACACAGTTTGGTTGAAGAGAGCACAAGATATAAGTGCGTGAGCAGGTGTGTGTGTGTGTGTGTGTGTGTGTGTGTGTGTGTGTTGTAAGGGATAGGAGGTAGTGGGAAGACATGGCTTGATTTAGCTTAGAGAAGACTCCATTGCCAAGCTGGAGCATCTGGACTTTCTCTTACAGGCAATGAAAAGTCAGGAACATTTTTGAGCAAGAGAGTAACATGGTAGGCGGCGACGGGGGCTCCACATGGATATCATATGTACCAAACATTACACACCACAAGGTGAGTTTTGTCTTGGTTCATTGTTATTTGGTTGAAACTGTGGTACTACCTTTTTGTTTTTTCCTGCCTGCTGGCTCCCAGGGTCATTTCCCAGAAGCCTCAGCCTCTGGCATGATTGCTCCAATTCTCCTTATCCTAGGGCCGGCTTTGCCAAGGAATATGGAGCCAGAGCAGGAAAGAGCCCTGAAAACCACATCTCACCATTACCAGTATCCAGTCAACAAGAACTCATCACAATAACGAGAGCCAGGAAATATTTTCCTCAGATGCAAAGGTGGCACCTGTTCAAATTGGTTTTTCCTGTTGGGTTCTCACAGCTCTGTCCATAAACAGATCTTCTCTTATACTGGTTAACTGCCAGACACGAAATGGGAAAATCAAAAAATTTTTAAAAGTCATTGTTCTTTCCATCAAAGACTTTACAGGTCCAGAATGTCAGAGCAAAAGTGACGTTAAAGATTAGCTCACTTTTCAGATGAGGACGCTGAGGACCCAGAGAAATGATTTGACATACTTGCTGTGTGATCACTAGGCTACAGTTCCTTACTTGGGCTATTTCCTGAGGTCCAGTGTTCCAAAGAGTCTTAAGATTCCAGACTATAAAGAGCAGAATGCTAAGGAAGTGCCTATCTGTGAGGAACATAGGAGAACGAAGAAGGAAGGGAAAAGGAAGTCTCTCATCTCTGTGGGGATCCCTAAAGAGATAGCAGTGCTTAAAACTGAGACAGCATTTAGCTAATTAATTAATCATCTTACCAGTCCTCTTTCCCCTAGTGGGAGAAGGGACAAGATATATCCAAAGTGCCTGTCAGTCTTGGAACAGTCTCACAGAAAGCAATCCTAATAGGCTAGTCGGGAGTTTTGTTTCAAGAAAAATTTTCTCTCCGAAGAGGATTTGTAAGCTTGATCCTGTCAGAACATAAAACCACATAACCAATGTGTTTCCAAATTTGTCCTAGCTGCCATAAAATTTTGAGCCAAATTCAGAGTCCAATTATAATCCAGTTCATTTTGGGTACCTGGCAACATCTATTCGTGCTTCCTTTACGTGGTCTCTGGTCTGTTTTCTTCCACATTTTTATCCCTAATTGTCTTTCTTTCATGTTATAACTGATGAGCCTCCTAATATCCTCTTTAAGGTAGGCGGGATATAAATCTTATATAAACTAAACTATATTTACAGATGCTAAGGGGATTTGAACTAGTGAAGAACATTTGCAGGAACAGATGATATTTGGCCTAGAAGAGAGCGGGCTTGTGAAGACATGATTACTGGCTTCAAATATCCAATAGGCTGTCAGAGGGGCAATGCAGTGGAATTATTGTGCTTAGCTCTGACGGGCACAATCAGAAGCAATGGATAAAAAGTACAGGAAGACAAATTCCCAGAGGGAAGAAACTTCTCAGAGGCAAAGCTTAGCAATGACGGTGAGTTCACTACCATGGGATGTCTTCATATAGTGGCTGGATGGCCTTATTTGGAGGGCTTATTGCATAGGAAATGTAAGCACTGGATGGAAGGGTTGGATGAGATTATTTAAAAGGCCCTTTCCAGCCCTAATAGATGGAAAATACAGCTCTATGTGTAGAAAAGAAGACTGGGGCGGGGGACAGGTGGGGAAAGAGACAGGAAAAATACAAAAGTTCATCAAATGCTAGAACATTCTAGTCAGAAGCAGCAAACCCTAATTGCTTCCAAGATCCTTGTGCATGGAAAAATGGTCCACAAACAGAATTCCTGGCCGCAATTTCCCCAGTCTTATTCCATCTGACTCCTACAGGGCAGGAGAAACGAAAAAATCAGCTCCATTGCTCCTGCTGCTGTTATTCAAGAAAGAGCACATCAAGACCTTTAGAGCTGGAAGGAGCCTTAGAGATCCTATTATCCCAACCCCACACTTTAGAACTGGAGAGAAAGAGGCCCAGAGAGTGTAAGGGGCCTCCCTGTCTACCTGTCAGCCCCTTCACTGACCATGTGGTACTAAGGGGCAGAGACAATTTTGTTTGCCCTTCAGTCCCCCACCTAGACGGGGCTGCAGGTCCTTGGACATGGTGAATGCCCAGTAGACAGGTGGAAAATGGAACTGAATTGCCCAGAAGAGCTGGAAGTAGAAGCTGGGTCTTTTGGCACCCCCACCCACAGCCCACAATACTTTCCATGACAAAATTTCATCCACTTCAATTCAACAGACACTGATTTGGCATATCTGTGTGCCAGGCCTGGAGCTATAGCAAGAGAGTAACAAGAGGCAGGCTGTGCCCTCAAGGAGCAACCGGCTCCTCCTGGGAGCTGGGCTCTTCCCTTCTTGGGCCCTGCACACCTGCTGTTCTTTTGGCGTAGAAAGCTCTTTTCGCTGCCTTTGCCTACTTACTGCCTATTCATCCTTCAGATCTCAGTTCAAATGTCAATTCTTCAGCGGCACTGTCTCTCACTCCCAGATGAGGCAGATCCCTCTGATAAACGCTCTCAGTGAGTCTTTCTCCTTCCTTGAGCTTAGCAAGTATGTAATTACATATTGATTTGTGCGGCTCTTTGTTTGCTTTCCTCCTGCCTCCTTCACTAGACTATTAGCTCTACAAGGGCAGATACTCTGTCTGTTACGCTCCCCACTGTACCACGAGTCTGGCAAAAGGCCTGGGACATGGTAGGTAAGCAATAAGCAATCTATGTTTGTTGAATGCATGAATCAACAACCTAATGGGGTATATAGATAGATAAATCATAACTACAGTTCACTGTGATAAGGGATATATGGTAATACAGAAATCAATTCCGTAGGCGGGAGAAAGCCAGCTCTTGTATCAATGGATCTGGCCTTGTAGAATAATTACACTGCCAGACAATCAAAGCAGGGAACTAACAGCATAGCCTTGAGAAAGTGCCAGTTGGGGGCACCTGGCTGTGTCAGTCATTAGAGCATGGGACTCTTGATCTTGGGGTCATGAGTTCAAGCCCCACGTTGGGTGTAGATTACCTAAAAGAAGAAAGGAAGGAAGGAAGGAAGGAGGAAAGAAAGGAAGGAAGAAAGAAAAGAAAGTGTCTGCTGTGTTTAGACAAACCAAAGCTGTGAGTACCTGGAGACTCACAGTAGTTCTGCCACAGTGGCACAGACTGGGCACCTGAGTACCAGGCACGAAGGGCAGAACCAGACATTGGGCTGGCAAGACCAAAAGGACGCTGCTGGTATTTGAAATCCACAGATCTCTCTGTTCCTCACTGATGTCCTCTACAGGAGAAAGACCCAGAGGATTAACTGGTCCTGGAATGAGGGGGCAGTTCTGCAACTTTGGTGGTGGTGGCCGGGCGGTGTGGGGCGGGGGTGGGGTCTGGTAAGACCTTCTCCCAGGCATAAGAGAGTGTTGCCCTCTAGTGGTAATAATGATCATGATCACTATAATATCAAGTAATGGATGTGGCCCTTATTAGGGTGACCATCCACTCCGGTTTGCCCGGGATCATTTCAGCATCCAAGTTCCACTTTCTGGGGAACCTCTGGGTCCCAGGCAAATAGTGAAATTTGGTCATCCTACCCCTTGATGATGTTTAGTGCACGATGCATACACACGATGTCATTCGATGGCTCATAGCCCCCAGGGCCATGAATGAGGATTCAGGCTCCAGAGACCTGTAGAGCTTTAGCTACCCAGCCTGATTCCCAAATGAGAAAAGAAAGCCCAAGAGAAGCAAATTCCTTGTTCAACATCACATTACAAATTTATAGCAGAACTGGGATCAGCATGTAGGTATCCAGACCCACAGTGCCATGCTCTCTGTCCCTGCCTGGCATGCCCTTGTGTGCTTTGTCAATTTGTGTAGGTCCCACGCCCTCCAGGAAGCCTTTCCTAAACTACGCACCTCTCAAACCTTTCAGAAAGCTTTCCCCTGAAATACTCATCTGACACTTAGCATGTGCTATAGGTACTGGGGTTTTTTAATGCTTTAAATAAATAACTGGGAAAAAAAAAGTAAGGCTCCTTGGCCTCCCACCCCCAAACCCCCACAGGTACTGGGGAGGAGAGCAGCCTCTGGGCATGAGTGTCAGGTGTTCCCATAGTTTGTTCAGGGCCCTGAGGAAAAGGCATTTGGCACTGCAGAGCAAGGAAAGAAGAAGAGAGAGATTTTTTGCAATTACCAGGTGGGATGGATTTGAGAGCCAAGAGCTGAGCAGAGGTGAGAAGGCATATCTGTGACCTTAAGAGGAAAGGAGAGAGAGTGAGAGCCTTCTTTGCCCCAGTGATACCATCAGGGAATAGGTCCTAGTTTCTTGCTACCAGAATTGCAGTGTCCTTTGGTGTTCCCCTGGTCCCTGTCAAGGACCCCCCAAATCAGCTCTTGCCTCTCCCCTCCACGGAGACAAATTTGCAAACTCCCACATCTCTGTGGAAACGGCAGAGAGCAGGAGAGAAGAAAAAAGGAGAAAAATCCACCCACTTGCCAACAAACTGGAAAAAAAATAACCCAGGCCTTGTCTCACTCAGCTGTTGGCTTGCTGCTCCCTCCCACTGTGATGGCTGCTCCTGCATCCTGGGCAGGGACCTGGCTCAGTGAAGCCTCCCTTGCCACCCTGAGCTGGCTTTAGTCAATATTCTCCCCCAATCTCAGCTATGGAAAGGAGGGTCCTACAGCCTACGGATAGGAAAGCTGGAAGGAAAGACTGACAGAGCCACCAAATGCTTGTGACCAACTACAACTCAGTTCCCATCACTGTCCCCTAAACCATGAGGGGGACCATTCTCCCATCCCAGGGAGAGAAGTCAAGGAGTTCTCTCCCACCAGGCAATTTCTTCCTTAAATGCCATCCCTTGACCATTCCCTCTGCTACCTCTCTCTACCATTTCATTTTTAGGCTCTATTTTCAGGCTAACTCCCTCTACTCCAATCTTTTCATGCTTTTTCATGCTTTATCCTTTTTTCACCTTCTGCCCAGTTCTGGGCATCATACCTTTAAAAAAAAAAACAAAAACAAGATTCAGCATGTCAGTAAGAAAGGAAGGCTCTGGAAGTCATCACTATTAGAAACTGTTAAAGAAAATAGAGGTGTTTAGTAGTAGAGAGCATACAGACTCATAAATCATGGCAAGATGAAACCACAAAAAGCTTTTTGGATTACTTTGTCCAACCGTTCATTTTCCAGCTGAGGTTACTGAGGCCCAGAGAGGGAAGAAGACCTGGGCTGTCATGCAGAAGAGGGGACAGCTTTGGTCTGTGGGCCTCCAGGAAACAGAAGGAGGACGAGTGGGTGAAAGATTTGAAAAAGTAGATTTAGATGATAGTTTTGTTTCTTCCTTCCAAAACCTTACTCCTGTTATGTTATGTCCTTGTCTTACTGTGTGGGATCTCCAGTTCAATAGTGAACAAAAGGGGCCATAATGGGCATCCCTGTTTTGTTATTCATTTTAAAAGGAAAAATTTGAATGTTTCACCACTATATATGTTTGCTGTAGGATTTCAGAGGTTGCTTTCATTGGGTTAAGGAAGTTCCCTCTTACTCCTAGTATGCAAGGTTTTTTGTTTGTTTGTTTTGTTTTTGGTCACTAATAGGTGTCAAATTTTATCAAAGCCTTCTTCAGCATCTTTTGCAATGGTCATGTTTTTTTCTTTTCTGATCTGTTTTTATGGCCAAGGATGCAGTATTTAGCTCAAGAGAAAAATGAAATCTCTAAATTACAAAACTACCCACAGAGGCATTGGCTGCCTCATAGATCAATACAGTCAGCTCCAAGTCACTGGAGATGTCCAAGTGGAAGTGCAGCCATTCAATATATATTTAGGTCCCAGGCTCTGTTCTAGGTATAGACAACTCAGTGGTTAAGAGGGTCCCAGCTCTCTTGGTGCTCACATTTTAGAGAAAAGATAATAGACACAAACAACCAACACATACAAGAAGATCATTTCCAAAAGTTAAAAGTTCTTTGAAAACAAATGGAAAAAAATGTACAAAGGCAGTGTGACTGGGTAGGGGTGGGGAACAAGTTTAAATAGAGTAGGCAAGGATGGTCCCTCCAGGGACGTGACAGCTAAGGCAAGACTGAATGACACGAAAGTAGTCATTTCATGAAGATCCAGAGCCATGGCATCCAAGACAAGGTGAAACACAAGGTCAAAGGCCCTAAGATAAGAATGAGTTTGGTATATTCAAAGGGTTTCAGGAAGAAGACTGACTAGGGAGAGCAAGAGGGGAGACTGATATTAAATGAAGCAGGAAAGAAGTTCTGGAGCAAGACTGTGTAAGGCATATTACTCAGTCCTAAAAAAGATTGAAATCTTGCCATTTGTAACAAGATGGATAGAGCTAGAGGGTAAAATGCTAAGTGAAACAAGTCAGTCAGAGAAAGATAAATAAACCGTGTGATTTCACTCATATGCAGAATTTAAGAAACAAACAAAGGAAAAAAGACACAAACAAAAAAATAGACTCTAAAGTATAGAGAATAAACCGGAGGTTGCCAGAGGGGAGGTGGGTAGGAACACAGTGAAATGGTAGAGATTAAGAGTACACCTATCATGATGAGCCCTATACATGAGTCTTGTATAGAATTGTTGGATCACTATATTGTACACCTGAAACTAATATAACACTATATGTTAATTATACCTAAATTTAAAAATAAATTTAAAAAGACTGTGCATGGCCATGCCAACCATGGGAAAGTGTTTAGATTTTATTGCAGGTACAATGAAAAGCCAATGGAGACTTTGAGCTGGGAGTGATATGATCTATAATCATTCTGTGTGATGTGAGGAGAATGGATTATAAGGAGGGCAAAATTGGAAACAGACAAGTTAGTAGGCTAGTTATGAAACAAGTTAGGAGGTACAGGTCCCATAATAACTTATGCTAGGATAGTGATGGTAGAGAAAGTTAAGTGGACAGATTTGGGATATATTTTTACCTGAACATCATTATCAATCAACTTGATCTCAGTGACATTTATAGATTACTCCATCCAACAGCGGAGTGCACATTCTTCTCAAGTCTGCAGTGAACACTCAACAAGATAGACCATATTCTGAGCCATAAAACATATATTAACAAATTGAAAAGAATAGAAATCACACGAAGTATGCTCTCAGACCACAATGGAACTAAACTAGAAATCTGTAATAGAAAATAGCTGGAAAATCCCCAAATGTTTAGAAATTAGACAACACATTTCTAAATAATGCATGAGACTGTGGACTTTGAGAAACAAACTGAGGGTTTTGGAGGGGAGGGGAGTGGGGGGTTGTGTGACCCCAGTGGTGGGTATTATGGAGGGCACATATTACATGGAGCACTGGGTGTGGTGCATAAACAATGAATTCTGGAACACTGAAAAGAAAAGAAATAAAATAAAATGGAAAAAAAGAGAAAATAATAATGCATGTGTCAAAGAAGTCTCAAGAGAAATTCTAAAATATTTTGAATTAAATGAAAATGAAAATACAGATTATCAAAATTTGTAGCATTGTAGAAAACCCCAATCTACACACACACACACACACACACACACACACACACGCACAATCTTCTGAACTAATGAGAACATATATAGCAAGGTTGCAGACACAACTTCAATATGCAAAAATCAATTGCTTTCTTATATTCCAGCAATGAAAAATTAGAATAGGAATTTTTATTTATTTATTTATTTATTTTTAAAAGATTTTATTTATTTGACAGAGACACAGAGAGAGAGGGAACACAAGCAGGGGGAGTGCGAGAGGGAGAAGCAGGCCTCCCACTGAGCAGGGAGCCCGATGTGGGCCTCAATCCCAGGACCCTGGGATCATGACCTGAGCTGAAGGCAGATGCTTAATGACTGAGCCACCCAGGTGCCCTAGAATAGGAATTTTTAAGAAAATGGTACTACTTATAGCAGCTGCAAAACAATGAAGTACTTAGGTATAAATGTAAAAAAATACCAAAATATGTACAGGATCTGAATGTGAAAAGCTACAAAACACAAATAAAAAACAACAACAACAAAGAAGATCTAAATAAATGGAGAGATATTCCATGTTCATGGATAGGAAGACTCAATGTTGTCAAATATGTCAGGTCTTCCCAACTTGATCTATAGAATAATTTCAGCTAAAATGCAACCAAACTATTTTGTAGATATAAACAAAGTGATTCTCAAGTTTATATGGAAAAGCCAAAGACCTATCATAATCAAAATGATACTGAAGAACAAAGTTGGATGATTCACACTACTGATTTCAAGATAGCTACAATACTATAAAACTACAATACATAAGGCAGTGGTATTAAAAGAAAGAATAGACACTTAGGTCAATGGAAAAAATGAAATATATATAAAAATGGAGCCCAAAAACTTGTTGATGGAGGTACAGGATGAAGAAAAGTAGGGAATCAAGAAGGACCATCTGTATGAGATGAGAGGAAGATCAGGTTAGATCCTTTTAAAATTATCTTCCAAACTTTGAGTTTAATTTTTTTAAAGATTTTATTTATTTATCTGACAGAGAGAGATCACAAGTAGGCAGAGAGGCAAGCAGAGAGAGAGAGAAAGAGAGAGGAGGAAGCAGGCTCCCCGCTGAGCAGAGAGCCCAATGCGGGACTCGATCCCAGGACCCTGGGATCATGACCTGAGCCAAAGACAGAGTCCCAACCCACTGAGCCACCCAGGCGCCCCCAAACTTTAAGTTTTAATAAAAAATTATAAGGTCTATGATTCCTTGGCCTGCCCACATATTTCTCCTAAGCTACTACAGCTATACTTGGGGCTGGTGTCCCACTACTTACAGACATCATACCTCAAGCTCAGTCTCCTTTCCTCTTCTTTGGAGGGGGTGCTGGGCGTTCTCTACAAGTGGGAACCAATGAATAGGGTGAAGCTGCCTCTAGTCTTGGTTTTAAGAGGCTTCAAGCTATGTGTATCAAAGATCTGATTACCCTATAATTATGTGTTAATGAGGCATGAGGGAGGAGCTGGAGAAGGGAAAGAGAATAGGGAATAGAGTTTTGGGAGAAGATGAAGAAAGAGAGATGGGGAGGGAAGAAAAAGGGAAAGAATAAATGATCTGTTGGCAGAAAGTGGGGAGAAGAGCAAGCCACAGTAGCACATGGGAGCCTCTAGGAATAGATGCCTCCAGCCCTACTAGCCTCAGCCCATTTCCTCAGCAAGATCCCCTCCTTATTTGCAGCCCTTAGAGAACAAAGAGACTATTATATAGAGAAATAACCCTCTGTAGTGACTGCATCTAGTCAGAGTGGAGGGGTGGATGTAGAGAAGTGGATGGAGTTAGAGCAATATACTTAACTTTCTTTTTTTTTTAAAGATTTTATTTATTTATTTGACAGAGATCACAAGTAGGCAGAGAGGCAGGCAGAGAGAGAGAGAGAGAGAAAGCAGGCTCCCTGCTGAGCAGAGAGCCCGATGCGGGGCTCGATCTCAGGACCCTGGGATCATGACCTGAGCCGAAGGCAGAGGCTTTAACCCTCTGAGCCACCCAGGCGTCCCTACTTTCTTTTTTTTTTTTAATAAAGATTTTATTTATTTATTGAGGGAAAGAGAGAGAGAGAGAGAAAGAGAGAGAGCACATGAGCAGGGACAGAGGGAGAGGAAGAAGCAGACTTTTTGCTGAGCAGGGAGCCTGATGCGGGGCTACATTCCAGGACCCTGGGATCATGATCTGAGCACAAGGAAGACGCTCAACCAACTGAGCCACCCAGGGGCTCCAATGCTTCACTTTCTGTCAAGTCACAGACCTGTATGAGAGTGTGATGAAAGCTATGGTCTGCACACTCTCCCAGGAAAATATTAATATACATAATCGTACCAAATTTTGCTTACAACTCAGCATGTTCGTGTATTTTCTAAAACCTTCCAGGGCCTATGAACCTCTGTGTAGAATCTCTGAATAAGAGAATATTCAGGGGATGCCTAGGTGGCTCAGTGGGTTAAAGCCTCTGCCTTCGGCTCAGGTCATGGTCCCAGAGTCCTGGGATCGAGCCCCGCATTGGCCTCTCTGCTGGGCAGGGAGCCTGCTTCCCTCTCTCTCTCTGCCTGCTTCTCTGCCTACTTGTGATCTCTGTCTGTCAAATAAATAAATAAACTCTATAAATAAAAGAGAATATTTAGGAGGTGAAAATCAGCACTATTAGTGAGTGGATTGCATGTGATAGTTAACAGAGTGAGTCAAAGAAGAAGGCTGGATTTATGGCTGACATGACTGGGAGGATAGTGGAACGAATCACTGAGACCGAGAACACCCAAATAAGGACAGGTTTCAGAGGGAAAATACTGAATTCGATTTTGGTGTCTGGGGGATATCCAAGGAGAGATATTCAGGAGGCAGTTTGATTTATGGATCTGGAGTTCAGGAAAGAAATGTAGTCAGGAGCTGGAGAATTGAGAGCCATCAGCATGTAGATGGTTATTAGGGCCATAGGAATGAATGGGATCACCCACCATGGTTGTACAGACTGAGGAGAGAAAAGGGTCTTGGACATAACCCTACCAGACACCAACATTTGAGGAAAGGAAGATGGAAAGGGGCCCACAAAAGGGAATAAGAAGTAGTGGCCAAAGAGTAAAGAATAGAACCAAGAATATGGTGTCACAGAAACCAAGGGCAAATCATCTTCCAAATGGAGGGAACAGGTCAACATTACAAATAATACATGAAACAAAGTCTGAAAACCATCCACTAGATTTACCAACAAGGTCACTGGTTGTCTTGCAGAGAACAGGGAGTGATGGTGGTGGATGGCAAATTACAATGGGTTAAGAGGAAGGAGTGGAAGGCAAAATGCAATGGGTTAAGGGGAGATTGGAGGAATAAAAGATTAAAAGAGGAAAAAAAGTGAACAGGAGGTGAGGAAATATGTACACAAGTACAAACATTTTCAAGCTGTTTGCCCATGCAGAGAAGTAGGGCAGGAGCTAGAGAAACTGTGTTGTTGTTGTTGTTTATTTAATTTAATTTATTTATTACTTTTGGTGAGAACACTTAAGTTCTACTTTCTTAACTAATTTCAATTATACAGTACAGTGTTGTCAACTCTAATCACCATGTTATACATTAGATCCTCAGACTTATTCTTCTTATAGCTGAAAGTTCTTACCCTTTTACCAACCTCTCCCCATCTTCCCCACTCCCCTGCCTTGGCAACCACTTTTCTCCTGTCTGTTTCTCTGGGTTTGATTTTTTTTTTTTCCTTTTAGATTCCACACATTGCATGGTACAATGTCATATTTATTTTTCTCTGTCTGACTTATTTCATTTAGCATAATGCCCTCAAGGTCCATTCATGTTGTTGCAAATGGCAGGATTTCCTTCTTTGGTGCAGCTGAATAATAGCCCGAGTATATATCTGAATATATAATATAATATAATATAATATAATATAATATAATATAATAATATATAATGGATGCATATCACATATATCACATATACTGTTAGGTTCTTTCCATATCTTAGCTATTGTGAATAATGCTGTAATGAACATGTGACTGCAGATATCTCTTTGAGGCTCTGTTTTTATTTCCTTTGGATATATAACCAGAAGTGGGATTGCTGGATCATATGGTAGTTCAAGTTTTTATTTTTTGAGGAACCTGCATGCTGTTTTCCATGGTGGCTGCACCAATTTGCATTCCCACCAACAGTGTACAAGAGTTCCCTTTTCTCCATGTCTTTGCCAAAACTTATCTTTTGTCTTTTTAATAATAGCCATTCTAACAAGCATGAAGTGATATTGTGATTTTGAGGTGCATTTCCCTGATGATTAGTGATGTTGAGCACCTTTCATTTACCTGTTGGTCATTTGTGTATCTTCTTTGGAAAAATGTCTATTCAGTTCCTCTGCCAATTTTTAATCTTCTTGGGGTTTTTTGCTATTGAATTGTATGAGTTCTTTATATATTATGAATATTAACCCTTATCAGATATATGATTTGCAAATATCTTCACCCATTCCATAGGTTGCCTTTCCATTTAAAAAAGGTATGCAGAATAAAGACTTTCCTTTGCTGTGCAGAAGCTTTTTAGTTTGATGTAGTTACACTTATTCATTTTTGCTTTTGCTGCCTTTGTTTTTGGTGTCAAATCCGAAAAATCATTGCTAAGACTACTGTCAAGGAGCTTACTCTGTATGTTTTCTACTACAATTTCAGGTCTTATATCCACGGTTTTAATCTATTTTGAGCTGATTTGGGGGTATGTTGTAAGATGGAGGTCCAGTTCATTATTTCGCATGTGTCTGTCCAGTTTTCCCAATACCATTTATTGAGGAGATTATCCTTTCCCCAAGTGTATGCCTGGCTCCTTTGTTGTAAGTTAATTTACTGTATATGCATGGGTTTACTTCTGGGCTCTCTATTCTTTCCACTGATCAATGTGTCTCTTTTCATGCCAATGTCATACTGGTTTTTTTCCAGTTTTATTGAGATATAATTGATATACAACACTGCATAAGTTTAAGGTGTATAGAATAGTGGCTTGACATACATATATTGCAAAATGATTAGTTTAGTTAACATAAGTTTAGCTAACATCTATCCCTCATATAGTTATAGTTTTTTTTTTCCTCGTGATGAGAACTTTTAGGATTTGAGAGCATACTGCTTAGATAACTATAGTTTTGTAATATAGATCAAAATCAGGAAATATGATGCTTCCAACTTTGTTCTTTCTCAAGATTGCTTTGGCTATTCAGGATCTTTCATGGTTCCAACAAATTTTAGGATTGTTTGTTCTATTTCTATGAAAAAATGCCATTGGAATTTTGATAAGGATTTCACTGAATCTGTGGATTGCTTTGGGTAGTACAAACAGTTTAATAACAGTAATTCTTTCAATCCATAAGCATAGAATATCTTTCCAATTATCTGTGTCTTCTTTCATCAATGTATTATAGTTTTAGTGTACAGATCTTTCACCACCTTGGTTAAATTTATTCTTAAGTATCTTACTCCTTTCAATGCCATTGTAAATGGGATTGTTTTTTCTTTTCTTTTTAAGATTTTACCCACTTATTTGACAGAGAGAGACAGCGGGAGAGGGAACACAAACAGGGGGGGTGGAAGAAGGAGAAGCAGGCTTCCCACCGAGAAGGGAGCCAGATGCAGGGCTCAATCCCAGCACTGCAGGATCATGACATGGGTCCAACGCAGATGCTTAACCGCTGAGCCACCCAGGCACCCCCAGGATTGTTTTCTTAATTTCTCTTTCTAATAGTTCACTGTCAGCATAAAGAAAAACATCTTATATTTTTTTGCAATTTATTTTTTAAGATTGATTTTGTACTCTGCAAATATGCTGAATTCATTGATTCTTTCCAACAGTTTTATTGTGAGTCCTTAGGGTTTTATATATATAATATTATATCATCTACAAATAGAAACAGTTTTACTTTTTCCTTTCTGATATGGCTGTCTTATTTCTCTTTCTTGCCTAATTTCCCTGGCTAGGACTTGCAGTACTATGTTGAACAAGAGTGGCAAGAGTAGGCATCCTTGTCTTATTCCTGATCTTAGAGGAAAAATTTTCAGGTTCTCACCACTGAGTGGGGTATTGGCTGTAAGCTTGTCATATATGGCCTTTATTATGTTGAAGTATCTTCCCTCTATACCCAGTTTGTTTAATTTTGTCAAATGTTTTTTTCTGCATCCATTAGGAAAATCATATGATTTTTATACTTCATTTTGTTAATGTGGTGTATCACACTGTTTGGTCAGTGGATGTTGAACCATCCTTGCATCCCAGGAATATATTCCACTAGATCATGGGCATGATTCTTTTAATGTATTTTCGAATTCAGAATAGGACATTGGCCTGTAATTTTTTTTCCTGTAGTCTTTTTATCTGGTTTTGTTATTGGGGTAATGCCGGCCTCAAAAAATGAGATTGAAAGTGTTTCCTTCTCTTCTATTTTTTAGAAAATTTGAGAAGAATTGGTATTTGTTTTTCTATAAATGTTTGATAGACTTCACCTGGAAAGCCATCTGGTCCTGGGCTTTTCTTTACTGGAGGTTCTTTTTTTTTTTTTTAAGATTTTATTTATTTATTTGACAGACAGATCACAAGTGGGCAGAGAGGCAGGCAGAGAGAGAGAGGAGGAAGCAGGCTCCCGCTGAGCAGAGAGCCCGATGCGGGGCTCAATCCCAGGACCCCGGGATCATGACCTGAGCTGAAGGCAGAGACCTTAACCCACTGAGCCACCCAGGCGCCCCTATTGGAGGTTCTTGATTGCTAAGTTAATCTCATTACTGGTAATTGGTGTGTTCAGATTTTCTATCTCTTCATGATTCAGTCTTGATAGGTTGTATGTTTCTAGGAATTTATCCATTCTTTGTAGGTTGTCCAATTTGTTGGCATAAAATTATTCACAATCTGTTATGATCCTTTGTATTTGTTTGGTTTCAGTTGTAATGACTCCTTCTTCATTTCTAATTTCATTTATTTGAGTTCTCTCTCTCCCTCTCAATCTCTCTGTTAAGTCTAGCTAAAGGTTTGTCTACATTTTCAAAGCTTTTTAAAAAATCTTTTCTATTGTCTTTTTCATCTCTATTTCATTTATTTCACTCTGATCTTTGTTATTTCCTTCCTTCTACTAACTTTGGGCTTGGCTTGTTTTTCTTTTTCTGGTTCCTTTAGGTGTAAAGTTAGGTTGTTTATTTGAGATATTTCTTTTTTCTTTTTTTTAAAGATTTTATTTATTTATTTATTTGTCAGAGAGAGAAAGAGAGAGAGGGAGAGAGCATGCACAAGCCAGCAGAATGGCAGGCAGAAGCAGAGAGAAGCAGTTTCCCCGTGGAGCAAGGAGCCTGATGTGGGACTCGATCCCAGGATCCTGGGATCATGGCCTGAGCCGAAGGCAGTGGCTTAGCTGACTGAGCCACCCAGGCATCCCAGAGATCTTTCTTTTTTCTTAATGTAGGTGTTTATTGCTATGAACTTGCTTGTTAAAACTGATTTTGCTGTATCCCATAAATTTTGGTATGTTGTATTTCCATTTTCATTGTCTCAAAAATATTTTTTCTCTTTTGATTTCTTCTTTGACCTGTTGGATATTCAGTAGCATGTTGTTTAATCTCCACATAACTGTGAATTTTCCAGTTTCCTTCTTATAATTGATTTTTAGTTTCATATCTTTGTGTTTGGAATAGATGCTTGATATAATTTCAGTCTTCTGAAATTTATTAAGACTTTTTTTGTGACCTAACACATGATGCATCCAGGAAAATATTCCATGTGCACTTGAGAAGAATGTGTATTCTGCTGTTGATGGATTGCATGTTCTGTGTTATTGTTCTTTTGAAAAAAAAAACAGTTTTATTGAGATATAATTAAATAGCATAAAATTTCCCTGCTTTACATATACAGTTTAATTAGTTGTAGCATATTTACAGTATTGTACAGGTATCATAACAATCCACTTTTAGAACATTTCCACCTCCCCAGAAAGATCCCTCATGCCCATTTGTAGTCACTCCCCATTCTCGGCCCTTGCCCCAGGCAACCAATAATCTAGTTTCTGTTTCTAGAGACTTGTAATTTTTGGAAATTTCCTATAATTGGGCTTATAATATGTGGGGTGTGTGTGTGTGTGTGTGTGTGTGGCTTCTTTCATTGAGCAAAATGCTTCTGAGGTTCTTAGATGGTATGGCATGTATCAACACTCTGTTGCTTTTTATTGACAAACATATATGGATATATCACATCTTGTTTACACATTTACCACTTGGTGAACATTTTGAACTGTTTCTACCTTTTAGCTATTATAAATAATGCTGCTATGAACATTCAAGTACAATTTTCTATGCAGACACATTTTCATTTCTCTTAGGTAGATACCTAACAGTGGAACTGCTGGGTCACATGGTAAATTTATGTTTAACATTTGAAGAAATGGAGGCAGTGACTTTTTTGAGGTAAAGTTCACAAAACATAAAAGTAGCTATTTTAAAGTATATAATCTGTGGCATTTAGTAAATATATAGTGTTGTGCAACCATCACTTTTACCTTTACAAAACATTTCAACACCCCCAAATGAAATCCTGTACCCATTAACCAGTCATTTCCCATTCTTCCTCTCTTCCCAGCCTGGGGAAACAAACAATGTGCTTTCTGCCTGTATGAATTTACCTTTTCTGGACATTTCACGTAAGTGGGATTATACAATATGTGGTCTATTATGTGTGGCTTCTTTCACTTAGCATCATTTCTTCAAGATTAATCCATGTTGTAGCATGTATCAGTACTTTGCTTCTTTTAATGGCTAAATAATATTCCATAATATGGACACACCACCATTTTGCTTATCCATTCATCAGGTAATGAACACTTGGCTTGTTTATACCTTTTGCCTATTGTGAATAGTGTTATTATAAACATTCATGTACAAGCATTTGTTTGAATACTCATTTTCAGTTCTTCTGAGTATATACCTAAGAGTGGAATTACTGGGTCATATGGCAAATCTATACTTATCTTTTGGGAAAATCCCAAACTTATTTCCACAGTGGTTATACCACATTACATTCCCATGAGCAATATACAAAGGTTCCAACTTTTTCATATCCTTGCCAATACTTATTTTCCTTTTTTAAAGTTACAGCCATTCTAGTGGATGTGAAGTATTATCTCACTTGTTTGCATTTCCCTGATGGTGAATAATATTGAGCATTTTTTTCATGTGCTTCATGGCTATTTATATATTTTCTTTGGAGAAATTTCTTTTCAACTTCTTTGTCTATTTTCTTTTCTTTTAAGATTTATTTATTTATTTGAGAGAGAGAGAGAGCATGAGCAGGAGGGGCAGATGGAGAGAGAATCTCAAGCAGACTCCACACTGAACACAGAGCCTCATGAAGGGTTCAATCTCAGGACCCTAAGATCACAACCTGAACCAAAACCAAGAGTTGGTTGCTTAACCAACTGTGCCACCTAGGTACCCCACTTTGCCCATTTTCAATTTCATTGATTTCCTTTTTGTTACTGAGTTATAGGAATTCTTGGTATATTCTAGATACAAGTCCCTTATCAGAGGTATGACTGACAAATGTTTTTTCTTTATTCTATAGGCTATCTTTTCATTATCTTGATGGTGTCCTTTTATACACAAAAAGTTTTTCCTTTAAGGGAACCCTCCTACAATGTTGGTGGGAAGGCAAGCTGGTGCAACCACTCTGGAAAACAGCATGGAGGTTCCTCAAAAGGTTGAAAATAGAGCTACCCTATGACCCAGCAATTGCACTACTGGGTGTTTACCCTAAAGATACAAATGTAGTGATCTGAAGGGGCACTATGGAAACTATGGAATGAACCTAGATGTCCATCAGCAGATGAATGGATAAAGAAGATGTGGTATATATATACAATGGAATACTATGCAGCCATCAAAAGAAATGAAATCTTGCCATTTGCGACGACGTGGATGGAACTAGAGGTTATTATGCTTAGTGAAATAAGTCAACTGGAGAAAGACAACTATCATATGATCTCCCTGTTATGAAGAAGTGGAGATTCAACGTTGGGGGGTTGGGGGGTAGGAAAAGAATAAATGAAACAAGATGGGATCAGGAGGGAGACAAACCATAAGGGACTCTCAATCTCACAAAACAAACTGAGGTTTGCCAGTGGGTAGGAGGGTAGGGAGAGGGTGGTGGGGTTATGAACATTGGGGAGGGTATGTGCTATGGTGAGTGTTGTGAAGTGTGTAAACCTGATGATTCACAGACCTGTACCCCTGGGGCTAATAATACATTATATGTTAATAAAAAAAATAAAAAAATTTTAAAAGACCAAAAAAAAGTTTTTCCTTTTAATTTTGATGAAGTCCAATGTATCTGTTTTCTTTCATTGCCTGTGCTTTTGGTGTCATATATAAGAATCCATTGCCAAATCCAAGGTCATGAAGATTTATCCCTAGTTTTCTTCTAAAAGCTTTACTGTATTATTTTAACTCTTACATTTAAGTCTCTGATCCATTTGAGTTTATTTTTGTATATCATGTAAAAAAAAGTGTTCAACTTCATTCTTTTTGCATGTGGCTATCTACTCATCCCAGCACCATCACTAAAAAAGCTATTCTTTCCCCCATTGAATGATCTTAGTATCTTTATTGAAAATCAATTGACCATAGATGTTTCAGCTTATTTTGGACACCAAGTTTTATTCTACAGATCTCTAGGTCTATCATTATGCCAGTACCACATTGTTTGATTACTGTGGCTTTGTAGTAAGTTTTGAAGCTGGGAAGTGTGAGTCTTCCAACTTTCTTTTCTTTTTTCAAAATTGTCTATGTGGGGTCCCTTGCAATTCCATATCAATGATAGGTTTAACTTTTCCTTTTCTGCAAAAAAGATCATTAGGATTATTTTTTAAGCATAGTTGGCATTATATGCTATATTAGGATCATTAGGATGTTAATAGGGATTGCATTTTTTGGTAGATGGCTTGGGTGGTATCTCCATCTTAACAAGGTTAAATCTTACAATCCACGAATATGGGATCTTTCCATTTATTTAGCTCCTATTTAATTTCATTCTGTAATTTTTTTAGTTTTTAGTGTACAACTCTTGTATATCCTTGGTTAAATTTATTCCTAAGAACATTATTACTTTTTATGTTATTGTAAATAAGACAACATTTCTTTAAGATGCAGGAAACTTGAACCTGTTTAACGGCTGACTCAGTGGAGAGGGAGGGACTGAAGATATAGGATGGAGAGAAAAAATTGATAGATCAAGGTTCCTGAGGAAATAGTGGGGCATGGGGCACAGAACATCAGCAGAAGGATTAGTCAGCCTGAAAAAGGGCATCTCTTCCCTATGACAGAAAGGAAAGAGCAAGGACTGGTCAGATGTGGATGCTCATGAGTTTGCAGGTAGTTTGTGGCAAAAAGTTGAGAGCATTGCTGCCTGGGATATTCTATTTTAAGTTCAGTAGGAAGTGAAGTGAGGGGGAAGAGGAAACTGTAGGAGGGCTAAGGAAATGGAGATTTGGCAAAGCTGCTATGGAGCCTTGGAGACAAGAGCAGGGAAACAGGATTCCCAGGGTGCAGAAGAGGTTGGGGACCATGACTTTTTTTTGGCTTCCATTTAAGCAATTATATGAGCATAGGATTAATATAGAGAGGGTGGAGAGTTGTATTTATCTGGATTTGGGGCTGTGATAGAAGGACAATAAGGCATATGACTTAGGATATTATCGGCTATTATAGCAGATTGGGCAGATTTCCACTTTTCAGGGGAGAGAGGCAAGATTCATTTAAGTCAGGAGGTGAAATATGTGTTAGCGAAGGATATGAAGATTGGAGTGAACATAAGTATTTTGGGTGCTCAGCATTCAAACACTCTTACTATTTGGGAGGAATCACATGATAGGTTTGGAAGCAGGGTGCTACCATGCACTACTGAAACCAGGGAGGGGCGCACGTATTTCTTCTCCCCATCCCCTCATGGCTAGTGCATTGGCCTGTGACCTCAGGATGGCAAATCACATGATCCTGCCTGGAACCTTGAATGTTGAAGGAGTGATGCAAAGGTGTGCAGTCATTTAATGATTTTTCAACCAACTACTGCAAAGTCAAAAATCTAATAGTACAGCAAAGGTATCAAGGGACAACAGGGTCCAGCTGTAGTGGCAAGTATTAGTTGGCAATGGAGACAAAAGCATCATGCTATCAGACCATTCCTACAATAAAATCTTTGCCGTGTCATGTCATACCACCTTTGGTTCCTGACCTCATCTGGTTCTCCAGACCTCTTATTGACCCCATGAAACATGTGACACCATTTTCTGTTAGGATGGGATGGTTTATGTTTTGATAATAAATGAATCCCAAATCTCAATAACAACACATACAAGTTTATTTTTTGCTCATGCAAAATCTATAGCAAGTTCAGTGGCTTTTCAAGATAGCTCCTTTTCAAATGAGAACTCAGGGATACAGCTGACATCTTGTGGCTGTCTCATCTAGAACTTGAGGCCTCCATGGTTGCCATAGCAGAACAGAGAGCAGAAGGATTGAGCATCAGTTCTTCAATGCACTATTGGCCAGAACTCTTCACATGGCCTCATCTAACTCTGAGATGGCTGGGAAATGTGGGGAGGCATATGGTTATCCAAGAAACAGTTAATGACTTGGACACACAGGCCAGTAATTTCATTTTCTGCTACAGTTAACCAAAGTCATCAGTGATGCAATATATTATTTATAATCAAGTACCATGACTAATAAAGGATATAGGTGTTTAGAACATTTAAATATATAGAGATAGATCTTTTTTCTGGTTATGAAAGTGATACATGTTTTAAAATTTGAACATTACATAAACATTTAATGTAGAAAGCCTAAAGTCCCTCATAATCTCACACCCTTGAGATAACTTAAGTTTGTTATATAGTCTTTATATATTTTTCCATTCTAATAGTAATGTTCTATCAAAAATAGGATAATACTATAGTTATATTTTGCAAGTGCCTTCTTTGATTAACACTATATATTTGACATTGTTCTAACTTATATAGATCTATACTTTCTTGTTAGTTCCCCCCATTTTTAGTTTTAATAATTTTTTTAATTTTTTTAAAATTTATTTTCAGCGTAACAGTATTCTTTGTTTTTGCAACACACCCAGTGCTCCATGCAATACGTGCCCTCTCCAATACCCACCACCTGGTTCCCCCAACCTCCCACCCCCGCCCCTTCAGACCCCTCAGATTGTTTTTCAGAGTCCATAGTCTCTCATGGAATTTTTAATTATGCAAGTAATATAGGAGTCAATGATCCTTTAAAAAATTTTAAAGTATTAATGTAAGGCTAAAGTTATTTTTGACCATCACCCAATTCTAATTTCTTCCTTGACTTTACATGTATTTGAATGATTGCATAGTATTCCATTGTATGAATGCAATATAATTTACTTGAGTAATTCCCTATCAGTGGACAATCAGCTTTTTATTTTTACTGTGGAGTACATGCAAATGTTTTCCCAAGGGTGTTGTTTGACTTTATGTACAGTGTCACTCACTAAATTGAAGAGTACATTAGTATACAGTTAGATTTACCTAGCCTTATGTTGTTACTTGGAGGAAAAAAAGTGAAAGACATAAAAGTATATATAGTATACTTTTGTGTAAGTATACCTTTTGTGTAAGAAAGGATGAAATAGGGATAAATATTCACATTTGCTCATACTGGCATAAAGGAACATTGGATGAATGAACAAGAAATTAATAAAGCTAGTTATCTAAAGTTTTCAAGGGTAAACAAGTAGACAGGACAGGGTGCGAACACTGCATATCAGTGTACACCTATTTATATAGTTTTGATTTTTTTAACTATATACATCAGACTTCCTATTGCTGCTGTAACAAATTACCACAAACTTATTGGCTTAAAACAGTGCAAATTTATTATCTTGCAGTTCAGGAGACCAGAAGTCTGAAATGATCCTTTTGGGACTAAAATCAAAAACTGTGGTTTGTTTATTTTTCTGGAGACTAAGAAAGAATTATTTCCTTGTTTTTTTTCCAGCTTTTACACTTTTATTCTTGGATTCCTTGGCTCATGGCCCCTTCTTCATCTTCAAAGCCAGCACTGAGGCATCTTCAAATCTCTCTTTGTGATCTCTCTATCTTATGTTGCATCTTCTCTGACCCTGGCTCTCCTCCCTCCCTTGTGATTACATTGATCCCCCCAAATAATCCAGGATAATCTCTCCAAGTCAAGGTGCGTTTTAGTTCATTAATTTTTAGTGTTGGCTAATATTCCATTGTATGGCTATACCACAATTTTGTTTATCCATTTACCTGTTAATGGGCATTTGGGTTGTTTTCAGTCTTTTTGTGTGATTATGAATAATGTATTGCCAGGGAGGAGGCCTGAACATTTATATTTTTAATACATCTGAAACTTATTTTGGTGTAAGCAATGAAATAGAAATCTAACTTTATTTTTGTCAAATCACAAGCCAGTTATCCCAAAACCATCTATTGCATAATCTATCTTTTCACCAATGAATTAAAATATTATCTTTTAATATACTAAATTCTCTGTAGACCAAATGACTTTTTCCTGAGCTTTCTATTGTGTCCCATTGATTGAATTGTTGGCTTTGAATCAGTACCAGTGTGTTTTAATTGCTGTAGCCTTACAATGTGTTTCAATAAGTGGTAACACTGATTGGTAGTCATTACTCTTCTTTTTCAGAATTTCCCTGGTTATTTCCGGATGTTTACTATATAATTTAGAACTGTATATAATTTAGGACTGTAATGTGAATGAAAAATGATTTTGGTTGCATTAGATTTATAAGTTAACTTGAAGGAAATTCACATCTTTATAATATTGAGTATGCCCATGCAGGAACTAAATATGTCTCTGTTTATTCACATAATTCTTAACCTACAAGTTCCCAGAGGGTACAGTAGAAAGGTTTTGGAAGAAGAGAGGCATTTCAAGTTTGGCTAAAGAGAGGGAAAACACAGAGTTCTTTGAAATACAGGAGAGAATAGATGATTAGAGCAGCTTATATAAATGATGGTTACTATAATTAGTTATCTATTACTAAGTAACAGATAACTATAAACTTGGTGGCTTAAAAAAACATTTATTCATCTCATAGTTTCTGTGGACTTAGTTGGGCCCAGGTTCTCTGCTGAGTTCTCTGTTTCGGGGTCTTTCACAAGGCTACAGTCAAGATGTCTGCCATGGGCGGGGTCTCATCTGAAAGCCTGACAGTGGAAGAATGCTCCTCTAAGATCACCTGATTGTTGGCAGATTTTCAGTTCCTCAAGGACTGCTAGACTGAGAGACTCAGTTCCTGGCTGGATGTTGGCCTTCACTTCCTTGGCACATGGACCTCCCCAACACAGCAACTTGCTTCATCAAAGCCAACAAGAAAGAGAGTCCAATAGCAAGATGGTAGTCACAGTCCTATGTGGCCAAATCCCTAAGTGACATTCCATCACCTTGGCCACATTCTATCAGTCAGATAGAGTCCCTATGTCAGCCCACACTCAAGGAAGGGATTGCACAAGGATGTGAATACCAAGAGTCACAATTTGCCAAGGGAATGTCCTAGAAGTCCCCTGGAGCACGGCAATAAGAAGGAACATGGGTCTTCAAGGTTCTCCTATAACTTAGATCAACTGCATTTTCAAGAGAATTGTGGTCTCTGGTGGAAGAAGAGACTCCAGGCTCATTAGTCCAGGTAAATAACAACCATTTCCATGTAATGCTTCAGGGTTTACAAATCTGCTTTGGAGCCATCATTTCATTTGATTCTCATAACAATCCTGTGAGGTGGCCAAACAATGAAACTAAGGTTCAAAGAGGCTACAGGGCCACCTCAGATCTTACAAGGAGTGGCAGAGCTGAGATTAGAGTCTCGGTCTTCAAATTCTTAGCCTATTACACCAGACTGCCTTCTCCAAAGCACAGAGATATGCTGTTTTTTTTTCTTTTTAATAGCATCTCCCCCCTTCTTCCTCCCTCTCTGTGTTCTTATCATGGCTCAGTTATTACTAGCCAGTCAGTCAACTTCACCACATCTTCCAGAATTACTGCAGGGGAGCAGAGATAATGTTTGTAAAGCTCCTAACCCACTTTCTGGTACACAGCAAGATCTCACCAAATAGAAGTTATTGGCTGTTATTCTTTCAACTCTTCTAGGCCAGTCTCATTGCTACTCATCTTTGGTTTTGCTCCTTCCCATGAATCTCTGTGGTACTACAACCCAAGGTACAACATTCTTTCAAAAAACACCAATACCAGGGCGCCTGGGTGGCTCAGTGGGTTAAGCCTCTGCCTTCGGTTCAGGTCATGATTTCAGGGTCCTGGGATTGGGCCCCCTGTCGGGCTCTCTGCTCGGTGGGGAGCCTGCTTCCCGCCCCCCCACCTGCCTCTCTGTCTACTTGTGATTTCTTTCTGTGTGTCAAATAAATAAATAAAATCTTAAAAAAAAACCAATACCCAACAACTTCTATAGGCAGACAGTGTCCATCTCCCAACACTTCCAACAAAGAGCATTTGGTTGTCAGTGGTGTGGCTTCTGCTTTCTTTTCCCCCAAAATAGAAAACCAAAATTCCAAAAGTGTAGCTATAATACCTAGTGCCCAAATTTGGTTCCTAAATGCCATTCTCAACTAAAAAGAACTAGGACTCTTGAAAAATTGCTGATTCCAGGGCTGGGGAAGGGAAAGCACAAGATGGCCCTTCGGCATCTTGTAGTGTCAGAAAACAAAGAAGTTCTCAAAGATGGAGACCTGCCCAAAGGACACAGAAGCCAGCTTGGAGGGCCTCCTGCTGGCCAAATCTGGGGCATTTTGAATATCATAATAAAGAATGATACTAGTATGATATTAATATGTTATAACCCATTGAATACAATAGACAACAATGAGTTCATGGAGATATAAACAAATACATGTAGAAGAAGGGAAAGATCTCCCATATAGGGGAAAGTCAACTAATCCATGTCAAAAGAATGAAGGCATTTGAAAATCACCATTCAGGGGCACCTGGTTAAGCCTCGGCCTTCAGCTCAGGTCCCGCATCAGGCTCCCAGCTTAGCAGGGAGTCTGCTTCTCCCTCTCCCATCCCCCCTGCTTGTATTCTCTTTCTCACTCCGTCAAATAAATAAACAAAATATTTTTTAAAAAAGAAAGAAAAAGAAAATCACCATTCAACAACCTTAAGAATCATCAGTGAATATTAAAACCTGTGGGTGAAAGCTTGAGGAAAACAGGATATTTACATAATCTCGGTATAGCTCTCCACAAAATACTCATTAATTACAAAGGGGAAAATAGTAACTTTATAGTGGGGAAACACAAATAAATAGTCATTATGTGCCTTCTGATATGATGCACAGCATTACTTCTGTGATATTCCTACCAAAATGCATAGCATGAATTTCATCATAAGGAAATATATCAGACAAACCCAAATTAAGATACAGTCTAAAAATAGCCTGCACTCTTCAAAAATGTCAGTGGGGCGTCTGGGTGGCTCAGACTGTTAAGCATCTGCCTTAGGCTCAGGTCATGATTCCAGGGTCCTGGGATGGAGCCCCACATCCTGTTCCTTGTTCCACAGGTTGCCTGCTTCTCCCTCTCCCTCTGCCTGCTGCTCCCCCTGCTTGTGCTTTCTTTCTGTCTGATAAGTAAATAAAATCTTTTTAAAAATGGGGGCGCCTGGGTGGCTCAGTGGGTTAAAGCCTCTGTCTTTGGCTCAGGTCATGATCCAAGGGTCCTGGGATCAAGCCCACATTAGGCTGTCTGCTCAACAGGGAGCCTGCTTCCCCCACCCCCTGCCTCTCTGCCTACCTCTCTGTGTACTTGTGATCTCTCTCTCTCTCTCTGTCAAATAAATAATTTAAAAATCTTTTAAAAAATGAAAAAATCTGGGGCACCTGGGTGGCTCAAGTGGGTTAAAGCCTCTGCCTTCAGCTCGGGTCATGATCCCAGGGTCCTGGGATCGAGCCCCACATCAGGCTCTCTGCTCAGCGGGGAGTCTGCTTCCTCCTCTCTCTGACTGCCTCTCTGCCTACTTGTAATCTCTGTCTGTCAAATAAATAAATAAAATCTTTAAAAAAAATAAATAAAATAAAATAAAAAATCTTGGGGCGCCTGGTGGCTCAGTGGGTTAAGCCTCTACCTTCGGCTCAGGTCGTGATCTCAGGGTCTTGGGATCGAGTCCCACATTGGGCTCTCTGCACAGCAGGGAGCCTGCTTCCCCCTCTCTCTCTGCCTGCTTCTCTGCCTACTTGTGATCTCTCTCTTTCTCTGTTGAATAAATCAATAAAATCTTGAAAGAAAAAAAAAGTCTTAAAAATGTCAGTGTCAGAAGACACAAAAAAAGACCAAAGAACTCTTGCCTATCAAAGGGGACTAAAGAGGTATGATGACTGAATGCACATGATTAAGTTTTCTTTTGCTATAAAGGACATTTTTGAGGATACTGGTCAGTTCTAAGTAAGTTCTGTAAATTATATTTATAATAGTATTGTATCACTGTGAATTTCCTGACTGATAATTACATTGTGTTCATGTAAGATAATTCTTTGTTTTAAGAAATACGCATTGAGGGGCAACTGGGTGGCTCAGTCAGTTAAGCATCTGCCTTCGGCTCAAGTCATGATCCCAGGGTCCCAGACTGAGCCCCGTGTTGGGCTCCCTGCTCAGTGGGAGTCTGCTTCTCCCTCTCCCTCTGCCCCTCCCCCTGCTCATGCTCTCTCACTCTCTTTCTTTCAAATAAATACATAAAATCTTAAAAAAAGAAATACACATTGAATTATTTATAGGTAAAATGGCATCATGTCTACAACTGACTCTTAATTAGTTCAAGAGAAAAAAGAAATATTTATATATATATAAAATATAGAAATTATATATATGAAATATAGAAATATATGTATGAGACAGAGAAATAGAGTAGGATAAACAAATGTGGTAAAACATTAACATTTGAGGAATCTGGGTGAAAAGTATACAGCAGTTCTTTGTGCTATTTTAGGAACTTTTCTGTTAATCTTAAATTGTCTAAATAAAAATATAAGAGAAAAATTCCCAATTAAAAAAACACAGTTAAAGAACATCTACAAAAAAACTAGAGCTAGCGTCATACCTAATGGTAAGAAGAAATGCTTTCCCACTAAGATCGGGAACAGGGCAAGGATGTCTGGTCTTATCACTCTTATTCTTATTCTTATTAATGAAATAACACAAGAGAAGGAAATTAAAGGTATACAGATTGGGAAGGAAGAAATAAAACTGTCTTTGTTCACAGATGGCATAATTGTTTACATAGAAAATCCCAAATAATCCACCCAAAACCTGCTGGAACTAATAAACAATTATCACAAGGTTGTAGGATACAAGGTTAACATATAAAAGTCAATTGCTTGCCTATATACAGCAATGAGCAATTGGGATTTTAAATAAAAAACACAATACTGTATGGTGACTAACACAACATAATAAAAAAATGAACAAATTTTTTAAATACATAAAAATCTTTAAAATAAATAAATGGATGCCCCCCAAACCACAATACTACTTGTATTAGCACCAAAAAAATGAAATACGTACATATAAATCTATCAAAATATGTATAGGATCTATATAAACTATAAAACTGATAAACCAGAGAAGATAAATGGAGCATATACATGGATGGAAAACTCAATATCGTCAAGATGTCAGTTCTTCCCAACTTGATCTCTAGAAGGAAGGGGGCAAGATGGCGGAGAAGTAGGAGATGCTGTTTCAGCTGGTCTCCTAAAGTGAGCTGATTATCTACCAGATCACTCTGAACACATATGAAATCAGCCTGAGATGTAGGATTATACACTTCTGAATCTCTATGGGGGCAGAAGACACGAGTGGACAGGTAAAGTGGAGTGGGAACATAGCACTGATATCAGAAGATAAACAAAGGGGGGAGGGAGCCACCAGAAGCGACCCATTGGAAAGTAATACCTAAATATGAGAGTGCCCTGTGATTGGAAACCAGCATTAACTTGGATTCTGGTTAAAAGCACTCAAAGACCAACTTGATCTCTAGATTCAATGCAATCCCAATTTAAAAAAAAAATCCCGCCAAGTTATTTTGTGACTGTCAACAAACTGATTGTAAAGTTTCTCTGTAAATGCAAAAGTGCGCAGAATAGCAAACATGATATTGGAGGAGAAAAATAAAGTCTCAAGACTGACACTACCTAATTGCAAGACTTACTCCTAGTTATGGTAATCAAGGTGGTGTACTATTGGCAAAAGAATGGACAAATAGATCAATGGAACAGAACAGAGAGCCCAGAAATTTACCCACACAAATAGTCAACTGATCTTTTCACAAAGGAACAAAGACAATTCAATGGAGAAAAGATAGTCTTTTCAACAAATAGTGCTGAAATAACTGGACATTGACATATAAAAAACATTAATCTAGACGCAGGTCTTACACTATTCACCAAAACTAGCTCAAAATGGAGCACAGACCTAAGTGTAAAACACAAAACTATAAAATTCCCAGAAAACAACTTGGGGAAAATCTAGGTGACCCTGAGTTTGGCAATGACTAAATGTAACACCAAAACACAATCCATGAGAGAAAAAATAATCAACAATTGGGGTGCCTGGGTGGCTCAGTGGGTTAAAGCCTGTGCCTTCGCTCAGGTCATGATCCCAGGGTCCTGGGATCGAGTCCCGCATCAGGTTCTCTGCTCAGCAGAGAGCCTGCTTCCTCCTCTCTCTGCCTGACTCTCTGCCTACTTGTGATCTCTGTCTGTCAAATAAATAAATAAAATATTAAAAAAAAAGAAAAGAAAAAATAATCAACAAATCAACAGATTGGACTTTGTTATTGGCAGAAGACACTATTAAGAAGACAAAAAGAAAAGCCACAGAATGGTTAAAAGTATTTGCAAAACACATATCTGATAAAAGATTGGTATCCAGAATATATAAAGAACTCTTAAAACCCCAAAATAAGAAAACAAGCAGTCCAATTTAAAAAAGGGCAAAAGACTCCAGAAGATACCTCACCAAAGAAGAGATGCAGATGGCAAATAAACCTATGAAAAGATGTTCCAAGTCTACGTCATTAGAAAAATGCAGCTAGGGGCGCCTGGGTGGCTCAGTGGGTTAAGCCGCTGCCTTCGGCTCAGGTCATGATCTCGGAGTCCTGGGATCGAGCCCCGCCATCGGGCTCTCTGCTCAGCAGGGAGCCTGCTTCCTCCTCTCTCTCTGCCTGCTTGTGATCTCTCTATCAAATAAATAAATAAAATCTTTAAAAAAAAATGCAGCTTAAAACAACATTGAGATACCATCACATGCTTATGAGAAGGGCTAAAATCCAAAACACTGACAACACCAAATGCTAACAAAGAGGTGGAGCAACAGGAATTCTCATTCATTGCTGGTGGGAAAGCAAAATGGTGCAGCCATTTTGGAAAACAGTTTGGCAGTCTCTTACTTGTATACTCTTACAATACAGTCCAAAAATCATGCTTCTTGGTGTTTACCCAAATGAGTTGAAAACTTATGTCTGCGCATAAACCTGCACATGAATGTTTATAGCAGCTTTATTCACATTTGCCAAAACTATTAAGCAACCAAAATGTCCTTTGGTATATGAGTGAATAAACTGTGGTACATCCAGATAATGAAATACTACTCGGTGATAAAAAGAAGTGAGCTGTCAAGCCATGAAAAGACACAGAAGAACCTTAAATGCATCTTACTTAAGTGAAGGAAGCTAATGGGAAAAGACTATATACATTGTATGATTCCAACTATATGACATTCTGGAAAAGGCAAAACTATGGAGATAGTAAAAAGATTAGTGGTTACCAGGGGTCAAGGGAGGGAGGGCTGAATAAGCAAAGCACAGAGGATTTTTAGGGTAGTGAAACTGTTCTATATGATATTGTTATGGCGGATACATGCCATTATACACTTGTCAAAACCCATAGAATATACAACAGAGAGTGAAACCCAATGTAAACTACGGACTTTAGTTAATGTAGAAGCCAATCATATCTCAATAAAGCTGAAAAGAAGAAAAATAATTCTTTATCATTATTGGATTATCAATTGTAATAAAGGCACCATACTAATGCACAGTGTTAATAATAGGGGAAACTGGGTTTGGTCAGGGGGTATATGGAAAAACTCCGTACTTACCACCCAATTTTCACTTAAACCTAAAGCTGCTCAAAAAAATAAATAAATAAAATAAAGTTTAGGGGCCCCTGGCTGGCTCAGTCAGTACAGCATGCTACTCTTGATCATAGGGTTTTGAGTTCGAGCCCCATGTCGGGGATAGAGGTTATTTAAAAAAAATTTTTTTTAAATAAAAAATTTTTAAAATAAAGTTTATATATAAAAACACAATGGAGTATTGATACACACTACAACCTTAAAACATGCTAAGAAGTGAAAGAAGTCATTTGTAGAAGTCTGCATATCATGATTCCATTTATATGAAACATTCAGAATAGGCAGATCTATAGAGACAGAATGGGGAGATGGGGGCTTTGGAGTGACAGCAAAGGAGCACAGGATTTCTTTGGGGGTTAATAAAAATGTTCTAAAATTTACTGCAGTGATGATTGCATAACTCTGTGAATACACTATAAGCCATTGAATTACACACTCTAAGTGGGTGAATTAGATCTCAATATAGCTGTTAGAAAAATAAAAATACAGCTACACACACACTTGTATAGGCTTAGAATATCCACACACAAAGGACATTCAAAAAAGTGCTACCAGTTTATCCCCAGTAGAAGATGGGAGAACGAAGGTGAGCTGTGAGAAAGAGACATATTTTTCACCAAATATCTTCTTGTATCATTTCAAAGTTTTATC
Source organism: Lontra canadensis (assembly GCF_010015895.1). NCBI lineage: Eukaryota > Metazoa > Chordata > Mammalia > Carnivora > Mustelidae > Lontra > Lontra canadensis. The sequence continues at coordinate 1,319,306 of NW_022631191.1, read as the reverse complement.
CTGTGCATGTCTAACATACTCCAAAGTTTCCCTCAAATACTACTGCTTCCAACAAGCCTACCCTGCTTTTCCCAACTTCTCTCAAACAATGATCTTTCTGCCACCTCCCAAAATAAGACACAGAGGAAATCAAACCTAAAACCCAGTCTTGTACAATTCAAAAGAAAGAAAGCAAAGTAACAAAAGGAATGCAAAACCCATGCAGAAAGGAATTCCATAAGTATCTCCACTCAATAGGATATTTTGCTCTATTTAAATAATGTTTATGAACAATTTTAATGGGAAAATGTTTATGTGAAAAGGGCAGTATATATCTGAACCTAGAGCATGATCTCAAATAGGTTTTTAAGGACAAGAATAAAGCCCAAATACACTGAGATGCTAACATTGATTGTGTTTGGGCAGTAGGGTGTTTTTTTCCCCTCAAAATTTTCATCAATGAACATGTATTACTTTTGGAAGGAGGGGCAATTACTTTGCTGTTTGGGGACTTCTTGGTAGTGGCTGAAGTTCTTCATGGCCTCAGACCAGGCTCATTAACATCATTGGCTCCTTCCTGTCTCCTCTTGATTCCTTTCTTTGTTCACTTTATTTATTTATTCTCTAGAATTCCTACACCCCACACTCACTCCCATTCCCCCACCAAAAACAACACTTCAGTGTATTTAGTGAACTTTACTTCTAGCATCAGAAAACTTCCTCTTTAATATATATGAAATAGAAACATGTTTTAGTATATACATAAATAATATATAGAAATATATTATAGTGTTCTCGCTCTATAGAGAATATGTGTATTTATACATAATATATAGATATTCTCTCTATATAATTATATATTATTACATTAATTACATAATATATAATATAGAGAGAATATAATATTTATGTGTGACATTCATATACTATATATTTGTTATTACTTTTTAACAGAAAGTGCCCAGTCCGGGCTTTGAATTCTAGCTCTGGACCTTCCAGAGCCAAACTCTACCCTTCCTTTTCAAAGTACCGTCCCCACCAGTCCCTCCTGTCTTCAGGCTGCTCTCAACCTGGCCACTCTTGTCCCAGTCCCTTGCAAAACCATGATCTAATTTGTGGTGGAGCCTTGCTTGTCCCCTTTCATTGTGGAGCCTGACATACCCATGCAAGTCCTGCCCTTGCTGCTTATTAGGTGGCTAAACTTATGTAAGTCACTTCTTCTCCAGGAGCCTCAGTTTTCCAGAGGAGAATCATGATCTTAATAATTTCCACATAAAGGAGCTACTTCAAGTGTTAAGAGGTTATGAGGTACAGAGAGACCCGAGCAGATAACAAGCTCAAGAAATGTTCGAGCTCCATTTTTCACCCCATCCCCTCACTCCTCTTGATGTCCCCATAGCTTAAGGTCACAGTAGGTGTTTAGGATATGACTTCTTCCTTCTTTTCTGCCTTGCCAATTGTATCTCTAAGACCCAGGTTGGAGGCACAACTCCACCGTTAACTAGTAAAACCTGTTTTCCAAAGTGAATCATGGGAGAATGGGGACAAGGTGAAAAGTGACTTGGAGCTGAGCAAAGCTGGAGTCCCAGCATGACCATATTTACCTGTGTGGCTGTGGCCAGTCACCTGAGACTCTGTGTGTCTCAGTTTCCTTACCTGCAAGGAAGAGGGAAAATAAAACACCTACCTCAATGGCCACCCTCACTTTCTATCTCAGATCGTACCTCTTCTCTTCCAACATGCCTCACCTTCAGGCTCAGGACTTGGCTGGGTTGGCCTCACTCTGAAACATCTGACCCACTCCAAGCCCTCTCCCAGAGAAACCATGCCCTGGAACCCAGAGGAACCTGCCAGGAACTAGTGACATCTCGTAGGCCCTTTGAGGCAAGAGTGTGCAACCACAGGGCTGAACCCAATTTCCATTCCTCATCCGACCATTCATGCACCTGAATGCATGCAATGACTAGTCACTGACACTCCCTAGGGGGCCAGGTGCTGGGCTTTGCTGGAGACAGAATTCCTGCCTTCAGGGAACTTCTGAACTGCTAGGAGAACACATGGGGGCAGACGGGGTGGAGAGGGGGAGGTTCTGGGGACTGTGAGAGCCCAGAGGACAGGATCCAATCCCACTTGGGAATCAAGGTAGGGTTCTTGGAAGAAGTGACATTTGGGAGTTCATCCGGTTTGGGAATTCAGTGTAAAGGCCTTCCATGGAAAGACACCTAGACAAGAGAAAGCCTGTTACATTGTAGTAACCACTTGTCATTAGTTCAGTGGTCAGAGCAGAGCATGTGAGGCTAAGTGTGGCAAAAGAGGAGATTGGAGAGGTTTGGTGGGGGTCAGAACTCTGGACGGCCTTAAGTGCCAAACAAGGAGCTAGAAATTTAATGCTACTTGGACTGGAGGATGTAAAGGAAGAAAGCAATGTGTTGGTTTCTGCATCACTGCTCTCTCACTGCTGGTGTGCAAAATAGTAGGTTGAAGATGGCCAGTCTGGAAGCAGGAAGCCAGGGAATAGATTTGGGGTCACTCATATGAGGGATGTTGAGGCTGAAGCAAGGCAGTGGCTGAAGATGAGAAAAGGTGGGTTTGAGAGACAGAAAGGAGAATCATCTAGACTTGGTGAGGAATTGGCTGTGATGAGAGAAGGGGGTTTGGGATGCACATAGGCAGAGGACACAGGGGAAATGTATTGTGCAAGTGCCAAGGGGATGATTAAGGCAAAGATAATAGCAAGAGAAAGTCTGAGGGCTGAGAAATTAGTATGGGATAGAAAGGCAGAAACACCTTTTTGGACAAGGAGGGATTTGGGCTAAGACTCACCATGTGACCTTGGGCCAGTCCTTTTATCTTCCTCTAGTTCTTTCGATTTCCATCTGCTGGGGCTGCCTATCTGGCTCAGTCAGTAGAGCATGGGATGCTTAATCTCAGGGTCATGAGTTCAAGTCCCACTTTGGGCATGGAGGAAAGAAAGAGAGAAAGAGAGTGAAAGAAAGAGACAGAGAGAGAGAAAGAGAAAGAGAGAGAAAGAAAAGAGAAGAAAAAAAATATGGCTAGATGTCCACCTGCTAACTCAGGAGACAGAGAATGATAATTGTGAGGAATTAATCACATAAAAGAATGTTCAGGAAGTGCCTAGCTCTGTGGGAGATTTGGAGCGGGAGGTGTGTGGCAGCTGGGTTTCGTCCAGGGAGGGGTGAGGCTGGGTTGCCATTTGTGCAACAGCATTGCCATTGGCCGTGGCCACACTGCATACCTGCAGAAGAAGAAGGTGTGCAGGAAGGGTAAGTGTGATCTGAACACATGCATGTTGGCTTTGAGAGGGTCAAAGGCCAAGGCAGTCAAATGAATCTTACCCTGGGAGGCTGTATCTTGACAGTCAGCACTGAAGAGCCTCTCTGAATCATGAACCCGAGAGAGCCACTTCCTCAGGAAGTATCCAGGCCTGGGAGGCCTGAGGCCTCTGGGTTCTGATATCAAGTCAGCACCTAAGTTGCTGTGCGACCCTGAGTCATTTCTAACCCACTCTGGGTCCCAGGTTTCCCATATAAATGACAGTAAAAGCATGTGTGTGTTGGTGGAAAGGTGGATGAAATGTTTCCAAAGGTCCTCTCCAGGTGTGTTATGCTTTAGTTCCATGACCTTGAGTCCTTTTTTAAAAAGGTTGAATCCTGTTTCCATCCCTGATTTACTGTGTGGCGTTGAGCCAGCTGCTGGGAGGAACTTTCTGGGTCTTTTTTCACATCTGGAATATCAGGAGATTGAGCAGCAGACCCTCCAATGTCCAGTGATTCTCCCTGGAGGACGCTCACCCTCATCTTCAGCAGAATGCCTCAGACAGATCAGAGGAAAGTGAGGCACTGGTCACAGACGACCCCCCTTCCAAATCTTCCGACTTCTCCCACTGCCCTCCCCTCCTTACTGTCAGGAGCTCGCAGCACTGGCTCTCTTGCCAAACTTGTTGCCATGACAACGGGTTACAAATAACTCAGATGCAGACGAAGATTTTAACCCAAGAGCTGCTGGTCCAAGGTCTTCTAGCTCCCTCCCCACACCAGGCTGAGAGAACAATCTGACATATTCTTTGGATTCAAGTGACTTCCCTGATCACAAGCCTGCTAGGGCTCCTCAGCGTCACAAAAATAAGTCCTGATGTCTGAGGCTCTCCTAAAACCTAATTCAAATCTTTCCAATCACATTTCCCACTTTAAAGAGACATCACTCCTATTTTGAACACCTACAGTCTGCCAAGGCCTGTATTGGATGCTTTACACACGGTAGCTAAGAAATCTTCCCAGAACTCTATCAGATAGGCATTATTATTCCCATTTTTGTAGAGGAGCAAATTGAGGCCCATGAATGTGACTTGAGTAAGGAGGTCAGAGAGTGAGAATTCAAACTCAAATGCATCAGATTCCCAAACCCAGGCTTTTTCCACCGCAGTGGTTCACAAATGTTGGTTTACACACTTGGGGTCTATCCAGATAATCTGGGGCAGCTAAAAATTCAGATTCTAACTTCCATTCAAGAAGGTGGAACACATCTGTCTCCTCTAATTCTTGAGGCCCTATAAAATAAGAGTAAAGGAATCGTGTACAAACCCACATCTTAAAAAACAAAACAAAAACCAAAAAACCAAAACCTGGAGAAGGTTCCATTGATGGGGGTGAGATTTCAACTTTCTGGCAAGCAGAAAGGGGATGGAGCAGTGGTAACTGAGAAAGCAGGGCCAGGAAGGGTAGAGGCACAGTCCACATGTAAGAGGGGGACCTGCGGAGAGCCCTGGTCTACCCTGCAAAATCCTGGTGAGACTCTGGCACAGGAGAGCTATCCTGATAGTAGGCATGAAATGTAGAGCCCCTGACAGGGGGAGAATTGAATGTATGTGTTGGAACAGTTGACTCCCCCACTCTCCCTCTGCCCTTTCCCGTGTTTGTTTGCAAAAATCAGAAGAGCCAAGCATCAGCACTTAAACAAAATACAGAGGGTTTCTTAAAGAAATCAAACAGTTCCAGAGCAAAGCCTCCACTTTCTGGACTTAGGGGCCCTTCAGCAGAATATGCAGGTCCCTACCCAATCACCTTAAAGGAAAGCCTAGTAGTGGCCTTGACCAACCTCTATGTCTTATACAGTCTCCCAACCAACCAACTTTCTATTGGTTTCTTCTTAATTCAATAGGCTGGCAGGTTGGAACATCTGAAAAATATGCTAATAGCATTATGAACAAACTGATCAAACAAAGGCGAAAAACTAAGGGTGTGCCCATCTCAAGTGAAAAAAAAAAAAAACACAAGCAATTATTAAGCTCAGGAACACAAAAAAAAAGGCAAAATAAAGCCAGGTCATTAAAGTACATTTCTTGGCTCTGTGGCAACTACTGATTTACTAGAAACTGGGATATAAACATATTGGAAGAGTGAAGGGGGTGGAGATACAGGGGTATGTGCGTGGAGGGGCATAAAATCCTCTTCTACTATAAGGAGATGTTGAGATAATGTCTCAGATTGCTAAGTTAAGAAACAGTAGTCATATAATATTGCATGTCAACTATACTTCAATAAAAAAAAGAAATAGTATAGATATATTATATAGAAACATGGTGGTCCTTCAGTAAAAATCCTTCCAGCTACAAGCAACACAAAACCAAAATGACAGTGCCTTGAACACATATGGCTTTATTTATTCATTCATTTATTTATTTTTCAGTAAGTTAATTTATTATTAACATCAGTGTGGCATGGGTTCAGCTGCTCAATGATGCCATCACGGAACCAGGTTCTAACTTTTTCCTCCTTCATATGTTGCATCTTCACCCTCATATTCATCCCCTGACTGTCACAAGATTGCTGTCACAGCTCTAGGCAGCACGACTCTAATCAAGAGAGAGAGGAGGAAAGGGACAGTGTCAGCTCTGCATGTCTCAGAAGCAAAAGCCTTTTCAGAAGTGCCCCCACCTTCCCAGCAAACCTCTCATGGCCATAACTGGGACGCATAACCATCTCTAGCTGCAAGGAAGCTTAAGAAAGTATCTGGCTCTTCACCCTGACAAGGAGATGACAAAGGGGAAGGGGGCTGGGAGTGGTAAATGCCAGAAGAAACAGTCAAAGATTGGTAAGATCATTTTATGTAGATGCCTCTAGGAAGCAGGGGCTTGCAGTGGGAGGGGACAGGGTATTGCTGGGTTTTCTTGTAAGCTCTTCAGCACTACCATATTTTTTTAAACATATGCAAGCATTACTTTGATGAAAAAATAAAATTTAGAAATAAAGTGTTAGGGTTTCTCTGAAAGAAACATATTAAAAAAAAAGAAAGAAAGAAAACAGAAAAAAACAAAAGCTCGTAGCAGTTTTGTCTCCAGAGGAAAGGACATCAATTCACCCTGGAAGCAAACTTACCAGAATGAGTTTGTTACTTAGACTAAGGTATCTCAGGTATCCGTGCCCTGATCTTAGAAAGAATTGTGCTATCACCATTAACCGTAACAGGACTGGTGGAAACCAGTACAGCACCATGTAGCGCTTACATGGGGTGACTGTGGTTAGACAGTCCTGGTGCAATTTCCCGTCTGCCATTTATTAGTTCTGTGATCCGGGTGAGCGACACCTGGGAACCTCACTTTCCTTCTTCATGAAATGAAGGTAATTCAAGTACCAGGTACAGAGTAAGCATTCAGCCCATGTTATCCACTCTGATTCAAATGTTAAATGTTCTGAGCAGTGACGTGGTTTGGGTGTCCTTTAACAGCATTATGCTTCCACTGAGTTCGTTTTTTATCCCAAACATGGGTTTGGACTAGACTGTCCCTGAAAATTATTTGTTCCTGAGAGGTGTGTGTGCATATTTTTGCCCAGGCCTTTGCTCACAGAAGATAACTCAGTAGGGACCACATCAAGAGAGATGCCGGCTTGGAGTGCTGTTGGCTCCTGTTGAAGGAAAGACTGTAAAAAAGGAACTAGACAGGATTGTCTCTTCTGCCATACATATTCTTTAATGTTAAAAACAATCCACTCTTTGAGATGTGCTGCTGACTATTGTGATTGCCTCATGTAGGCCTGGGAGTAGGGAACAGAACAATGACTTCCTTTTTCTGGTGACAAGGTGAGAGCTGGAGATCTGAGCCCATGGCCAAAACCATACAGTTGTTGGATGATCATCTTGCCCACACATGGTATCAGTGCTGGGGGCTAAGAAGAGAGAGAGCCAGTAGGCAGCCCCATTCAGAGGGGCATGGGTGCCAATCTCTTGGAGAGGTTAATATTTGATATCCATTTACAATTTTACTTCCTGGCTTGGTAATGATCATGTAATCTCCAAGACTCCAGTTAAGCTCTATTAAGCACATATACACAGAAGATACTGCATCCATTAAAGAAAAGGATGCTATGAAAAAGGCACCTTTGGAGAATAAGAAAGAGAGCTTAGAAATTTAAAATGACTTCCAAAAGAAAAAAAGTACAATAGAAGATAACTTCAAGAAAATGTCCCAGGTTGCAGAATAAAAAAACAAAAAAACAAAAACAAAGACATGGAAACTATGAGAGAAAATAAAAAGACAAAGACCATCATTCAGGAGATTCAACACTCAACTACTAAGAGACCCAGAATGAGAGAACAGAGAAAATAAAGGAAAGAAAATTAAGAAAGAAAGCAAACAGTGTGATTTCTCAGAGGAGAGGAACGTGAGTCTTCAGATTGGAAAAGCCCAACGACCAGGTGCCTAGCAAAACAGATGGGGGAAAAACACAATCCTGTGCTCATCACTATGATATTTCAAAACACATGATGGGAAAAAACAGTAAGCTTCCAGAGGTGAGGAAAACAGGTCACCAAGAAAGGAATGAGAATAATATTAGCACACAACTTCTAATCAGCAGCACTATACGCTAAATGCAGTACCTCCAAAATGCAGAAGACAAAATATTTTGAACATAGAATTCTAAAGCCAAACTGTCACCCACATATGAAGATAAAATAATGCTACATTTTCAGACATGCAAAGACCCCAAATTTTACCTGTCTTAGGAAGTTACTTGAAGATGTTCTCCAACGAAATGCACGACATCTGTCAGGATTCTTGGAGGCCAGTAACAGAAACTGACTCTAGTTAACTTAAGCAGAAAAGGGACTTATTACAAGGTTATCATGTAGTTCACAGAAGCGTGGAGACATGGAAGCCATAGCTAAGGCACACTGTGCGAACAGCCAGGTTAGAATGCTGCTACCCCCACTGCTACAACCCCCGGAGGTCATCCTACCACCAAACACCACTACAGATGAACTCTAGCTATCCTCCTGTCTCGTCCCATTTATTTGTGGTCAACTTCAGCATGTCTTACTCATGCTCTTCAATCCATGGCACATTATTTTCCTCAGTCCATTCAAGGCCCCTCTTTTGCTTTATTTCATTGAATTATTATTTTCCGCTTTCAGTTCCCATCTTTGCTCCCATTCTACTGCCCAACCAGAGTGAGCGACTTGAGTGTATTTCACGTATATACACTTCCAATCCATCTTCCACATATTTAGATATGTGCACACCCATTAAAATAGACAATATTGTTTGACAATTACCTAAATGGTGTTATGCTGTCAATCTCATGCTGTTTTTACCTTTTCAGTCAACACTGGGCTTTGGAGACCTATCTGTGTGGCTACAGTAAATTTAGCTCCTTTCTTTTTATTTATATTTTCCATCCTATAAATATACCACAGTTCACTTATCCGGTCCCTTGGTGAAGGACACCTAGATTGCTTCCAATTCCCCACTAAACACAAACAACACTAGAACAAACCTCAATTATATTTCCTTAAGGAACTGTGTGAAAATTCCCCAGGAATATATTTCTCTGGAATATATATTCAGGAGTGCGGTTGCAATGTTGTAGGATCTACACAGACTGAACCTCAGGAAGTACTGCCAAATTAATCTCTGGAATACCTTTATCAGTTCACGGTCCCACCCACAATTTTCCTTTTCTTCACATCTTCACCAGCAATTGATAATATCTGACTTTCTGCATGTTGGTATTCTTGTAGTGATTTGTTATTTTAATTTTCATTTTTCTAATTATTAGCAGAGTTGAAAATGTCTTCATATATTCAATTTTCCCCTTGTGTAAATTCAAGATTCTCCTTCTGTTAGTTACTCTTCGTATCATTTGCCCATTTTCCTATTAGGTTTACTATCTTTTCTAGTTATTAATCTTTTGCCACTTTTGCACATTGCAAATATATCCTCCTAATCTATCACCCATATGTTAATTTCGTATATTCCTGTCTCCCTTGTACTGCTGACTCTAGATTCAAGGCCATGAACAGAGTATATTCAACCCTTGTGCCCGGTGGGCAGAGAAAGGAAGTTTCTGACCTCCTTCAGTTTCCACAGTAGGAAGTGGAGCCCTGCCTCTCACCAAGACTCATGGGAGTGGGGCTCTCCCAAACAGGATGAGGATTTAGATGCCAGGCAGCCACTAGAGTTCACTCTTTTGTTTGCCGAACATCCACATACACCCTTCTTCCCAAAGTTACTCTACAAAAATGCTTCCACCTAACTTAGTGCCTCATATAACCAAAAACACACTCATTTCCTCTCCAAAAGGAGACAGCAAAAAGTGTAAGAACGCTTTCAGGTGCAAACAATATAAAACTCAACTCAAGCCGGCTTAAGTAACAAATGTAATTTATTAGCTCACTTAACTGAGAAGTTCGTAGGCAGGGCAGACTTCAGTCATGGTATGATCAGGAATATGGTTCCATTTCTCCGTGATTCTTTTGCCTTCATTTGTCAGCTCCATCCTCAGGTAGGCCTTCTGCATGCTTCTTTGCTACATGCTTCTTTGTTCATATCCAAGGGAAGAGAGGCCACCTCTTCCCTCAAAAACTGAACAAAAGTCCTAAATTTCAGTGTGACTGGATCATCCCTGAACCAATCATCACTGTGGCAAGGGGGTGTGATACTCAGATTGGTTTATACCAATAAAGGACTATACCTAGAGCTGGCAGTGGGGTCGACCCCACTCAAATTGTATAGTTGTCACACAGTGGGGGAGGAGAGGAATGGATGTTGGAAAATAACCACAAAGTCCACTACAAAGGAGTAAACTAAGAAAGAGGAAGATATGGGGTCCAGGAAAGATTGGGTCCAGCCCAGAAGAGTAATGAAGGGACGTCCCAGGATGACAGTTGTGCTGCAGGCCTACAGAGCCATCAGTCCAAATTGGAGCAGGAAGACGGAGGGCTCCAGGAGGAAGGTATCTGGGAAAAAAGGGGATTCAAATGATTTTATACTTTCCTTGAGAATCTGGAACAACTTAAGAAGGAGATAAAGTCAGACAATGCAAGGAAAAAAGAAAGGCAATTAGAAACTACCCGAAAAAAATGCATAAGAAAAGAAATGTAATCCTAGTACACTAATTGGAGCGGCAGGGAACAACATTTACATCATTATAATAACATCAACACTTTATTGACTTTAAACTTTTAGAGTGATCTGTCAGCTAAGTATGGATGACTTAATTATGGTTATAGACCAGAATGTAAATGCTATTAATCTTATTAACATAAAAGTATAAATGACAGAAGTTGAGAGACTGAAAGGAGTATAAGTCCATTATTTAAAGGTACCAAGGTTAGGAATAGAGGCTATATAATTAATAATAGAGCTATACTGGGTGCATGGGAGGAGGGTAGCTGGGTGATTTAAATAGCAGGAAGTCAACAAATAATGTCTAAAAGTGATAAATAAGTTAATAGAAAAATCTGCATATTATTTAGAGATATTAAGATAATTACCAGAAAAATTAAAAACAAACCGTTATCGACCAGCAGATTCCCAGGTCAAGATGGCAGACTTACCATGTGTTTATCTCCACTCCCACCTGAGACCTTGTTAAAATGATAGTAAAGGAATTTTAAAAAAAAGGTATAAAAACACAATGATGAAGAGAATGAGAGCAGGTCCAACAGCAAAAGAGAGATTTCAACACATTTCTGGCAGATAGAAAGTAATGGAGGAATGGTAACTGATGGAGCATGGTGGAGGAAGCCATAGCCTGGAGTATGCATGGAGATGATGCCACCGAGGAAGGAGTTGATCTTTCTCTGCAGAAGCCTGGAATGTCTTGGGTCTTAACAATGCCAGGTATGATATAAAGTGGGAGTGAGATATTGGCTGAAAACAGGGAGATTAATTGGAAGGGTGTATATCAAATCATTAACCCACCCCTTGTGTACAATTCACAGCAGCCAGGTGTCTACCCATTAGACAAAACCCAGAGGGTTCTTAACTAACAAAACTGAACCTCAGAGAAAAGATCTTTGCATTCTGGCATTTGGGGACTCTGCAGCATAGCAGTCAGTTCTCCTCCAATCATCCTAAAGGGAACCCACCAGTCACCTAGCACTGTCCCCACACACAGAGCTTCCAATCAGGTATTTGTTGCTAAATTCCTAAGTATGAGTATACAACCATGGATTACCAGGCATTTGAGAAACGGCCACAAATTAAGAGAGACCAAAATAAGCAAACAGGGTAAAATGAACCACAAAGGAAACACATTTTTTTTAAAAAAGAAAAAAAAATATATAAAAATACCTCTATTGTACCCAGAGAGTCAAGATACTACTGCATCCACTGAACAAGAACTGGATGTTGTAAGAAAGGAAAAGGAACATGAATGGATATTTGGAAATTTTAAAATGTGATTGTCAAAAAGAAAAGAAATGTGGTAGAATAGTTGAAAGATAAAAGTTCAATCTATTCCCAAAAGGAAGAGAGGGAAGGGAGGGAGGGAGGGAAAACGAGATTGAGGGAGAGAACAGATAACTACAAAAGATCAATTCAGAAGGAGTTCCCAGAGAGAACAAAGAAACTGGAAGGGAGGAATGTATTCAATAAAAGAGAATTCCCCAGAGTTAAAGAACTTCAAAATGAAGGGACCTAACCAGTGACCCATTACTACAAATGACAAATCCCCAAACCTAAACACATAATTATAAAATCTCAGAACACCAAGAATATAATTTTTAAAAAATAAATAAAGTGGGGGTGGGTAGGTGGGCAGAGAAGTACTTTTCCCTGTTTCTCTCCCCAACTACAGCTAAAATCCTGGGGCATTGTATATAAACCTAAGAAGGTTCTGAGAAGTGAAGAGAAGACAAACATGCTAGAGACCCTGGCAGCAGAGAAGTGACATGGTGGTGAATTCCCTTGGTTTGCTTTTTGACTCAACACACCCCAGACCTGGTGCTAGAGAAAGTGGCAATGAGATAACTCCACTCCAGCACAACACAACAGAAAACACTGTGGTCCCACCAGCAAATGCCAAGTGTGGAGCTTAGACTTCTACCCTCACTGGCTGTACAAAGTCACCCCTCTCCCTTCCTACTGGGGTGGTTATCAGAGAAGTTTGAGTAGGGAGCTGCAACTCCCATTTCCCCACCCAAGAATGAGGAAACTCTCCTTCTCGGTTGTCAACAGAAACTAGACTTCCATGCCCGCCTGGCAGTAATGAGGCAGTGTCCCCTCTTTCACTGCTGGAACAGTGTCTGAGGAGGGAAGCTGAAACAAAATGCCCAGGTTTCAACAGAAAATTACTCATCATACCAAGAACCAAGAAAATCTCAACCTGAAATGAGAAGACACTCAATAGACTCCAACACTGATATGAGCTGTTAAAAATTATCTGACAAGGGAGGCATCATAAAAATGCCTCAATGTACAATTAGGAACATGCTTAAAGCAAATTAAAAAATAGAAACTATCAGTAAAGAAAAAAGATAAAAAGAAGAATCGAATGGAAATTTTAAAGTGCAAACTACAATAACCAAAACAAAAACCTCAAAGGATTGGGCTAACATCAAAATGGAGAAAACAGAGTAAAGAATCAGTGAACTTAGAGACCGTGAACTTGGAGAACGACAGAAATCACCCAAACTGAAAAACAAAAAGACTGGAAAAAAATAGGCAACAGAACCTTAGGGACCCATGAAACTATAACAAAAGATCTAACATTTGTGTCATTGAGATCCTGGAAGGAGAAAAAAAAAAAAAAAGGTGCAGGGAAAGTTACCTATAAAGCCATGAGACTCAGACTGTTATCAGACTGTTTATCATCAAAATTTGATGCTAGAAGAAAGTTGAGCAATGCCTTCAAAGTTCTGTGGGAAAATGATGTTGAACCTCAAGCTTTATAGCCGAATATAAGAATGGAATAAAGATCTTTTCAGACATGCAAAGACAGGAAGTCTAACTCCTACAAACTTTTCTGAGAAAGTTACTTGAGGATGTGCTCCATCAAAATAATGAGAAAAACAAACAAACCCTGAGAACTAACAAATAGTGGATATGAACAAGCAAAGCAGAGAAGGAAGGTTCCAAAATGACAGCCCATGCATCAGGCCTAGAGAGCAACTAGTTCAGATTTGAGGAAGAGTATAAGAGGGCTCCAGGAAGATGTCCTGGAGAGGGGGAAAAAGTAGGCTTGATGGAATATTTAATGTAATAGAGATTTTTTAGAAGAAAAAAATTAGAATATATGATAAGTAAAAACAGTGAAAGATAAAAAGAGAATTAGAAACTTGAGGGAAAAATGAAAAACTACAAGGAAAAATTATAAAAAAGTACATTAAATGGCTTCTTCAGTGAACAATATTTACAGTTATATTAATATAATCACTTACCACTTTTCAACTTTCCAAATCAAACTATCAAGCTACAGACAACACGCATACCAAAAATCTTAATCATGATTACAGAATTCAACGTTATCAATTTTGACAATATAAAAGACCAGATGACAGAAGTTAGGGAGGTTGACAGTAGAACGTGTAAAAAAGAAAAGACATTCTCATCTAACAAAGTTCTGGTTGTTAAGAATTATTGTCTCTAAGTCATGGAAAATGAAATAAAGGTGCTATTTAAATTCAGAAAAGTAGTACAGAAACTAAATTATATGAGAAGCGGGTAAGACAAGAATTGAACTTGGTGTAATCTAAATCATTTGTCATAGCAGGACACCAATGGATTAATGTCTGAAACTGATAAAAGACAAATGCTCACATAACACAATACTTAGAAATGGAGGTCACAATCAAAAGAAATAACTAAAAGTGGTTGCTAATAACGAAAGGTGGTAGAGTGGGAGTGGGGCTGTGGAACTCACTTTTCCTATCTTTTTGTAACGATTTAAGTTTATTGATGTCTTCTAAATAACATGCCTGCATTACCTCTATTTTAAAATGAACACGTATTTAATTTTTAAAAACACAGAAAAAGGACACTCCTGCCCACTCCTTCCTCCAAATTCCCTTGTTCCTGCAGACCTAATGGCGGCAGAATAGAAATAAACTTCAGCAAACTGGCAGTCTCCCTTCCTGCCTCTCCCTTCTGTGCAGCTCTTCTGCAGTCAAACTGCAAGCTTTGTTAGCCTGCAGTCATCCCATTTACACCCACCTCCTGGCTTGTTTTCATCTCCCAGGCCTGGAGAGCGCTTACTCCTCATGTCTACCAGTTGGGATCCTCTCTACTTATTTTTCAAGGCTCAGCTCAAATTCTACCTCCAAAGTCTTCCTTGGTCTCCTGGTAGAACTTTTTCCTCGCTCCTCAGGGACTCCCAAGTCTTCATTTGTACCCCTAGTTATGACACTTAGATGTTCTCTCTCCCAAGTAGATTACTTGGGTCAGTATCTCATGCTTGCAACCATCTTTCACACTGGCTACCAGAATGATCTTCCTAAAATACCAATCTGACTCCGTCAAACCCTTCTACAGCTTCCCATTGCCCACAGGGTCAAAGCTAAGCTCGACTGCCTGGTTTTTACCACTTTTTCCAATATCCATTCCCCCCAAAATCCATGCACTTCCACACTCTTCAGAGAACTTTACTTAGGCAGCTCTTCTGCTTGGAATATTCTATAGCTACCCTTTCTACATGGTAAATACCAACTCTTCCTTCAAGATTCAGTTCAAGCACCCTCTTCTCTATAAAGGCTTGCCTGAGTACTCCCTCCATCCTACCCCATCCCACAAAGGAATGGTCCTATATTCTCACCCTGCCTCATCTAGACTTCTGCTCTATAATCTCTCGCCTTTGGTACACTCACCTGCGGCCCCAATTAAACTGTGAATTCCTAGACTCTGGGGAGTATATCTCATCCCCAGAACCTAGCACAAGGCCTGACATAATGCAGGAACTCAATGTGTGCTTGCTGACCAAATGGGTGCAAAAGTGATGACAAAGTGGATCCGAGAAACAACAAAGGAGCCAACAAATGAGTACTTACATCAATGCCTGAGTGCAGAATACATGAAAATGAATGAGTTCTCCACTAATAGGTAAACAGATGAACGAGTGGCTGAACGAATGAGAAAAAGAAGCCAATACATAAATGAATGAGAAGTGCCTGTGCCAGTGAGGATGTGAAAGAAAGAATGACTTCCCACCTGTGTCTGGTTTCAAACCCACGTGGAAGACCTTCTGCCCTGCTTTCCACCCATCTACAGTGCACACCAGTGTTAACTTCTTTTAGATTACAAGAACAGACACACTCAGGTTAGTGATGGAGATTTATTGAAGCATTCATAGGGAAATAAGGAAGACAAAAACAGCTACACAGGCAGCCTCATGGAGGAACAGAAACTCGAAATTGGTTCACGATCCAAAGCAGCTCTAGAGCCTGGCTTATCTTGTCACCCCCTCAGCTGCAGGCATCTGTTGCTCCCTTCTCTAGTGCTTCCCAAAATGGTGACTCAACTTCTTTCTGGCTGTATTTATACTCCTCCTACTGCTACTTAGACTACCTTTCTTTTTTTTCCTGCTACTCTCCTTGCTAGTGCTTGGCCTTCGCGGGCCTCATTGCTTCTTGGCCTCCTGGCTCCAGCTTCCTGGCTTCCAGGGCTTCGGTTCTAGTTCATCCAGGGCTTCTCTTGTAGCTTCTGTTTGCCTGGTCATTCCTGCAGCCTCTTCGATTCCTGTTGCCTTGCTACCTTGTGGCTCTGAGAGTCTCATTGCTTCTACTGCCTCCTGGATCTTGTCATTCAAGCCTTCTGCTGCTTCATGGATCTCACATTCAGGGTTTTGTCTCATGGTTTCTGTTCCTCATGGCTCCTGCTACATTGTGGCTCCTATTGCTTCATGGCTTCTGTGTCCTTTTGGCCCAATGTTGTCTTGCTGCTTCATGGCTTCTGCTACCTTGTGGCCCCACGTTCTCATGATATAAATGTTTCATGGTCCCTGCAGCTTTCTCCTTGCTTTTGCTGTTCAGCTTCTGGCACCCCTCATCCATCTGTCTTGCTAAATGCTAATTAATAGTTCACTTCTGAATGCCTCACATTTAGCCTCCCTGGAGGCCATTTGATACAGGCCATCCCTATGAGGTGGAGTTCTTACACCCATCCACCTAATAGGCTATGGCCTAGAGATTGGCTGTCCTTGAGTCAGATACTATCCCAAACCATTTGTGGCCAGGACTGTGAGGTCACATGGTACAGAGCATGGCAACTCATGCTTAAGAAACCCCTTAGAAGGGACTGTGGGCATGGCAGGTTAGCTGACAGTTTCCAGAAGGGGGCAGTGTAATTGGCAAGCTTCTTGTTTGGCCTGTCCAGTACTCCAACCTTCAAGGCCAACCTAAGTCCCACCTTCTCCCTGGCCACCTCTGCCTGTCCTATCTGTGAAGGGAGAGATCAAGGCTCTAGTGGTGATGTGGAAAGGGAACTTAGGTTCCACTTCTGGCTCTGAAACTTTCTAGTAATGGGACCTTGAGCAAGTTCCTTCCCCTCCCAGGGCCTCAGGAGGGGGTTGGACAAAGTCTGTAAGTTCCCTTACAGGTCTGACATCTGGGCATCTCACTTTAGGTTACTGTCTAAGGAATGGGAGTCTTACCTGGGGAAGCCCTCAAAAACATCTCTTGAGGTAGGAAAGAGGGAGTCAGAGTCCTGGCTTGGAAGAGCCTCACTGCATACAGGAGGTGCTTAGCCAAGATTTATTGAACTGGATGAATGAATCAATGGCTTGGGGGAGAGGGGGAGGGAGGGGACCACACAACACACAGAAACTTTTAACTAACTTGAGGGAAAAATTCCAGTGGCTGAGGCTGGAAGGAGATTCTGACTTAGATGGATGAGGAAAGAGAATGACTGGAATAGGGTAGGAATCTGGGCTACTGATGGGCACTCATTCTATCCTCTCAGTCACCCTCCACATCCAGTGATCCTCAGTCATCAAGTCTGGCTCACACTTTTATTGCCTCCAATCCATTCCCACTGCCCTTGCCCTTGAGTAGGCCTCCTGGGCTTTTCACCAGCTTCCTAGCTGATCTCCCCTGTCTCCATTCTCCATCACAAATGCATTCATTCACATATTCATTCACTCAAAAACTATTTATTGGGTGCCTGTTTTGGGTCAGGCACTGTGCTTTTTGCTGGGGATACGCCAGTAGCAAGATAACCCCAGACCCATCCCTGTGGTGCTTTCTGTTTACTCAGAGACAAAACAAGCAAACACACAGTGAGAAATTGAGCCAAGGGGAAAACTACAGGCGTGGGAGCATATAGTATGCACATTTAACCTAATCCATTTCCAGTGGCTGACCAGAAAGAGGTTTATTAAATTCACATCCGACCCAGCATCTCCCCTGCTTAAAGCCATTCCATGGCTCCCACACTGCCTTCTGGCTATAGTTCACAAAGCTGGCTATACCCTACAGTCATGTGCTCATTTTTCTAAGCACTCAAGATCCTGAGGCCTCACCCCAGTTACAGAAATCAAACTTTTTGAGGATGGGGCCCAGAATGCTCCACATGGTTCTGGTGCATAGCCAGTTTGGGAACCACACTGTCTCATGAGAGAAATCTGAACTCTGTTAAACCTTGTTTCAGTACTTCTGAACGGTTTTTGCTGTTTCTTGTCTCAGGTTTTTGTGCATACTGTCCCCACTCCCTGAAAATTCCTTCCACTTCAACTAGGTAATTCCTACCAGGCTCTCAAGACTCAGGTCAGGTGTCACCTCCTAGACTAGAGGATGCCTTCCCTGAACCTCTGTATAAGCTACAGGCCCTTCCTTTTCCACACTCCTATCAGAGGGCTATCAGACTGCATGGTTAACGGCTGTTCTAGGAATCGCCTCCCCTAACTAGTAAGCTCCTCAAAGGCAGGGTAAAGATTTGACTCATGTTTATGTCCCTGGTGGGCAACACAGTGATTCCCAGAGTGAAGTGCCCAGTTAAAGGTAAACACGGTCATGGAGCACTCTTCAACTCCCTAGACTACTGGGTCCAGGGTATAAGGGAGTCAACCTAGCATCCTCCAACAAGTCCTAGGGATTCTATTTGGATCCAGCTTACTCCTGGAAACACTGTGCCATAAGCTCTCACCTGAGCAGCCTTCACTGAGCAGATGCTCCTTTGTGATGATAGAAAGAAGGTGGCACAGTGGGAAAGCACTGGGCAAGCAGAGATCCCTCCTAGTTGAAGTCTAGATTCTACCAATGACCCACTGGGTTCTAGGACAAAGCCTTTCACCTCTCTGATCCTTAGGACCTAAGTGCTCTGCAGCACTTATGTCCCTGTGGGCCAGGGCTTTAGTCCAAGGCATCTCATCTAATCCTTTCCACCGTGTGAGGTAAGAATTAGGTATCCAGATTATTATCCACACCTACTGAATTAGATTTCCAGGGGTGGGACCAGAGCAAGGAGCTCCACATCCTTTGGATGTGGGGGTGCAGCAGGGAACAGCTGCTTTGCATTGTAAGCCCTTCTGTACTATTTTACTTCCTATACACTAACTGGTGTATATATTGCTTTGATTTTTAAAAAAGAAAAAAGAAAAATCTTCACAAGTGATTCTGGTGCAGAGCCAAGGTTGAAAACCACCCTTGTAGTGGAGAAAGCACAAGACTGAATTGGGGGGGGCCTGGGTTCAAATTCTTACTGTTACCTGGTAGCTGGGTCACTTAAACTTCCTGGGCCTCAGTTTCCTCATCTGTAAAGTGGGGCAAATAGCAATTGCTACCCTGAAAGGCCTGGGATGATCTAGGTATCAGCCAAACTCCTTCCAGCACACTTCATCTTCCCTATGTTGCTGCAAAATAGGGCACAGATTAAGTCATTTTCTATGTGAGGAAACTGAGATCCAGGGAGGTGAAGTAATGAGCTCAAGTTTCTACAGCTAGGATTTGAACCAGGGCGACTCCCAAATTGTGCTTTCAGATATGCCAGCATTTCCCAAACTACAGCACATGTACCACTGGTGGTATGTGACTTCTTTGGTTGAACAAAGACAAATTTATTTTGAGTTATGCCTTTCAATATGTATTAGAAAAATACATAATTAGCATATCAAACCCATGGTTTCATGGATATCACTACTTAGGATGAAACAGAAGTAGATAACAATGTTACACCTAAGACAACCTCAAGAAAAAGATTGAGTAAATAGTACAGGAGGGCAATTTGGAAGCCTCTATTTAAAACAAAAATATAAATAGTCTATGACTCTGCAATTCAACTTCTAGGAAGTAACCCTAGATAAACTCATATACACACGCACGCGCACACACACACACACACATAAATGTTCCTGTGTTGTATTCTGTAATAGCAAAAAGAGAAGACAGTCTTAACTAGCTATCACAAAAGAAATGGGTACGATGTGACAGAGTCATATGATGGCACTCCATACGGCAATTACAAAGGATGAATTGAATCTACATTTAGCAAAAACATGCATAGATCTCAAAAACTGTTAAATAAGGAAAGCAAATTGCAGAATGACTCAATATACCATTTGTATTAAATACACAATATTTTCAATGAGCTCATATATGTCAAAGTCTTAAAACTGTCTAGATGGATGTACAACAAACATAACAGCAGTTTAGAAGGGGACGGGCAATGGTAGTCAAACAAGGCTAGCTCTACTTATAAATCAGACGTCTTAGAGAATGGATTCATGAGTCACTTGAGTAATCAGAACAAATTTAACTTTGAAGAAACAAGAATGCGGTATACAATCAGGACAAGGTGATGGTCTGACAGTGTATGAGAACGAGCATAGGCTGACCTCATGGCAGCAGGCTCTGCTGCCTCTGCACGGTCCCTGCAGCTGACACAGGTTAGTTCCCAGAAGGAACTTCACACACATTCGGCCGGGATGTGGCCCAGGCTACCTCTCCCCGACTTCCTCATGACCCGGGTTGGGGCCCAGGCACCTGGTTACCATACATGATTGAAGCTATAGGCTTCCTTAAGCCCTTCACTTACCGGGTAAACCCCATCAGTGCCCTGGAACTTTCTCAGTAACCAAGGCATTTAGCATCTCCCAGATCTGGAGGTTCTTTCCGTCCCCAACAACTGGGATCAGAGCCCTCAGGGGTCCAGGTATGAGAAGGCTTATATTCTGAGGGGTTGGCACCTAGTGGGCTCCAAGCAGGGATAAGGCCCCCAGTAAGGAGCTTGACATCATTAAATCCTATGAGGTAGGTAATATTGTTAGCCCCATTTTACAGATGAGGAAACTGAGGCACAGAAAGGTCAAATGACTTACCCAACATCAAACTAGTGATTTAAAAAAAAGGACTAGAACCCACAAATGTCTGTCCCCAGAGCCCAGGTTCCACTCCTAGTGCCCAACCAAATCCTACCAATTTGTCAAGGTTCAGCTCAAATGTGACCTTCTCCAGGAAGCCTGGAGGTGATCATCCTCTTCTCAAACTCAAAGTACCTATAAATATGATTCAGCTGATCACGAGAAACCATGAACCCACTGCATCTCCTTGGTAGGAGGGTAGAGACCATATCTGATTTAGCTCGTATTTCTAGAATTAGAGCCTGACAAACAGAAGGTGTTCAATATATGTCTGATGAATACACAAATGAACAAAAACACAAATGAGTGAATGAGGGCAATTTCATGTGACTGATTCCTATGAGGTCCTGAATACCTTTGCCCAGCTCTGGGGTGCTGTCATACTAAGCTCTCTTGGAATCAAATTCAGCCTAGGCTCCTTCTAAAATGGATCTCCAATATCTTTTATTATTTTGCAAGCACGCCCATATGCACACATGCGGACACATATATACACACATACATACCCACACACAAGCAAGATGCAAGGGGCCCAACCCATGATTATGGGTGATGGGAGGAGGGAGGAGGGGGGAGGTCTGGGAGAGGGGAA
Source organism: Lontra canadensis (assembly GCF_010015895.1). Taxonomy (NCBI): domain Eukaryota; kingdom Metazoa; phylum Chordata; class Mammalia; order Carnivora; family Mustelidae; genus Lontra; species Lontra canadensis. The sequence continues at coordinate 1,298,150 of NW_022631191.1, read as the reverse complement.
GATAGGGGATGGACAGATGGCCCTGTTCAGCTCAGTTCAGCTCAGCACCTCCTTCCAAAGGCCAGGATGCTCCCTGAAGCTCAGGAATTTTTGCTCCAGACCTAATATCACCTCTGTTCCTCTTCGTGCTTGACAGCAATGCCTAAATCCCATGACTATACCAAACAGGGACGGGAGGTAGGGGAAGGTTGGGAGCCAAATATCCAGAGATTGGGAAAGGGGCAGCTTAGGGATCCAGACAGGGCAAGAGGGCAGTACTACTGCTACTGCTCATTGGGGTTGGGGTTGGCATCTGGGTACTTGGTGAGGTCGAAGGTCAGGACTTTGCTGATCACACAGTCCCCTTGCTGAAGGAGGAGGGAGAAAAAGAAAAATGAAATTGTAAGGAGAGAATTAAGGGGGGGGGGTCTGGCGCCCCAGGACCGGGGGCCTCAAACCCTCCTCCCTACATACCTGCCCAAAGCCCAGGCAATGGTTCTCTCTGGGTGTGAGGATGTGCTCGGTCCCATGTGCCTTTTCTCCCTGCCTACCTCTGCATTCTCCTCCTTTTCTTTGCTGTCTGGCTCTTCTGCCTGGCCTTTCCACCTGTCCCCAGACGCAATAGCCCTGCCCAGCTGGGCTGGCTAAGCCTCTAGGGCAGGGCTCCAACAAGCCCAGATGGCTGTTCAGGTCCTGAGTCCCTATGCTCCCCCGCCCCCATGGCCCTCCACTGCAGCCTTCCCTTCCTGCCCTGGGGAGTCAGGCAGGGAGTGGGGCTGGCTCCTGAGCCAGGCCCGCCCTACCTCGGGGTAGACTCCAATGAGGCTCTCAGCCTTGGTGTAGAACTCCTCCTTGAGAGAGATGACGATGGCCTGGAAGTTGCAAGTCGACTGCTCCTTGATGTAATTTGCCACCTGTGGGAGGGGCCGCCAGGCACTTAGCAGGGCTGAAACCCTAACGCTCCCTTGTGTTTTCCAGTCAGAACCAGAGGCAGAGGGTGGGGTAAGGGGTGGAGGGTAGGGGGAAGAGAGCCTGAGAGGCCACTGAATAGCACGGCGTGGATGGATGGCCCTGGGCCCAGCCTCCCGGGCACAGAGAGCAGGCAGCAGGAACGGCTAGAGCACACTCAGGAGTTGCTCCCTGAAACCCAGCCCCAACCTAGGGGCCTCCCTCCCGGGCCCCACTTTCCTTGCACCCACCTTGCCAATGTTGGTGTTATCCAGGGCAGCATCGATCTCATCCAGGACGAAGAAGGGGGCTGGCTTGTAGCTGGGAGGGAACCAGTAGGTGAGCTGACACTGATGGGGGCAGGGGTGAGGCAGGATAGCCCCAGGGCCCATCTCACAGGCCAGCATCACCCTCCACTTTTTCAGAGACTAAAAAACCCAGGCCTTAATGTTGCCTGAGCCCCAGAAGGCCAGTTTACCAACTGAACCCTCTTGTGCAACCAACCTTGTGCTCCAGGATTCTATAGAACCAGGAGAAGACATGGTTCTCTCCAGAGCTTCCAGACCGGCTGGGGAGATAGAGCTGTCCTAGGCTCTGACCACTCTGTCCAAGCTACCTGGAGGTCTACCCCACCCACCTGCACCACACTGTTGTGGCTTCCTGCCTCTCGGCACATGAGGCACCCAGCTGCCTAGAACACCTCCGGGTGTCTTCGGCTAACTTCTACTCATCCTTTGCATTTCCTGCTCAAGTGTTACCTGGTCTCGAAAACCTTTCCTGGCCACCCACACCCTCCCCCACGCTGGGTTGGTGTCCCTCCTCTGTGCATCCACAACATACACACTCACCCGGTTACAACACTTAGCTCACTGTTTACACATCTGGCTTTCATTAGACCATGAGCTCCTCAAGGACAGAGACCATGTCTGACACATCTGTGTCCCTAATCCCCCAAGAGTCTGGCACAGAGCAGCCCTCAAGAAATGCTCACTGAATGATGCTGTACAATCAAGTATTAAGTTGTGGGGGTCAGATTCAAGTATTACTGGCATTCAGGAGGGGGAGGTCAGGGTATGCCACAGTTGGTCAAAGCAGGCTTCCTAGAGGAACAGGAGGAGGAAAATGAGATGTGAAGGTGTGGTGATGGTCAAGCTAGATTTGCATAGAAAGGGCTAATTAGCCAGCAACCATGTAAGCAAAAGCCTGGTGGTGGGACTGAATACATGCGGGGGCCAGTGAGGGCATGCTGAGTAGATGAGGGTGGATGGGAAAGACAGGTCCAGGAAACCAAGGCCAGATGTGCTGTAGTAGATAGGGAAACAGGGACGCAATCCAGATTCCACCAGAACATCTTCACCTCTGCAGATCTCTGCATGTCCTTAGGCCCCAGAGCCTCTGGTGGCCTCAGTTCAGTCTCTCCGTCAACTGCCCTGGGAAGAGCAGCCTTACCTGTGGATGGCAAAGAGCAAAGCCAGAGCCGCCACTGTTTTCTCCCCCCCTGACAAGTTGTCCATAGGCCGGAAGCGTTTGCCAGGAGCCACACAGTTATAGTTGATGCCATCCAGGTAGGGCTCCTCGGGGTTCTCGGGGCCCAGGAATGCCTAGGGAGAAGGTAGATGGGTCAGAATCTGGGTCTGGTCTAGATGAGGACAGGGACAGGAGGCCTAAAGGGCAGGGCAACGTGATGGTTGGGGCTAGCTGGGTAAGGGACTCCAGCCTACCTGGGCACTGCTGTTGCGGGATAAGGCCTTGTAGATCTCATCGATGTTGGTGGCCACAGATTCAAAACAAGCATTGAAGCGGTCAAAGCGCTCCTTCTTGATCTGTTCAAATGCCTGCTTGGCTTTCTTGGCTCGCTTTCGGGCTGCCTCAAACTCTGCCACAAGGGAAAGACAGGTGACTCCTCAGTGCCCAGGCTCTGCCAAGGCTGAGGACCATGCCCTGGCAAGAATGACCTGTAAATGACAATTCACAGAGCAGGGACATCCCAAAGAGAGAGGAATGTTTGGGAAGGACCCCAGGAAAATGGCCCCACAACCACTTGTAACCATCAGGCCGGCCACACAGCACAAAGGAAGAAACATGGGCCTGGAGCCACACAAACATGAATTCTACTCTGGGCTCAACCAGCAACCAGCTGTGTGACCTTGGATAGGCCAATGACCCTCTCTGAACTTCAGCAGTTTTCTGCTCTGTAAGACAGGTGTGGTAACTAACCCCTATGGTTTAGGGCTCTTGGGAGTTTCCAGAAAGCAGATAAAAATGGGAGCTGCTGTGATGTGTAACAGGCCCTTGCTGTAACTTCAGCCTTCTGTCTTCACCTTAGACAGTAAAAGTAAAAGGGGTAATAAAATCTTACCATCTGAGGTCTCCTGGAACTTGTCTCGGACACTTTCCAGCTTCTCCATGGCTTTCATGTTGGGGGCAGCAATACGTTGGAGTACACTTTGCTGCTCATTCAGCTTCTGCTGCAGTGTATTCATCTCCTGTTTGATCTCCTCCTCAGCCTGGGCATCCTGTAAACCCCAGACCCAATGACATCAAGAGGGGCCAGGTCCCTGAGCTCAGGCCCCCACAAGAGATGCTCCACTAAGCAGGGCCTGAGCACTTGCTCCATGCTGAAGACAGGTTCTTCTTCCCTAGCACGTCTCCTCCATTCCCACCATCCCTGGAAATTACAGGCTGATGCCACTTTCTCATCTCTAGCCCTTCCCCCAGGCCGTCAACCTCTCTGTCTCTCAGGAGGAGCAGCTGGTGGTGCCCCTTTCTGGCTCTCAGCCCAGGCCTTGAGCCAGCACCATCCCAGGGTGACCTAGAGGCTCCCACACAGGCTGGTCTGGACTCCACCTACAGCTCCACAATGAACAAGGCAACTCACGCTTTCTGCTCAGATCACCACATCTGAGCAAATTCCATTTGAGTTTGGTTTTAGGTCTTATGGATATTGCAATGCATGTCTGGGCTTGTGCCTTTCTGCCACTTTAAGTCAATAAATATTTACTGAATGCATTCCAAATGCCAGGCACTGGGGCCCTCATATCCTGTGAGCCATGGTTCCTGTGCTTACAGAGCTCATGGACTAACAGAGGAAGGCATATATATAAACAATCAGAACACTGTACAGTGAATACCAAAACAATGATAAACAGATGGTGTAGGGTCAGCACATAAGAAGAGCATGAATAATTCTGGGACTAGGGAAGGCCTCCAGGAATATGCTTAAGCTCAGGCCTACGGGATGAAAGTGAGGACAGAGATAAAGAATAGCCTATGCAGACAGGAGCATCACATGCAAAATCAAGGATATGCTCATGGTTCATTCAAGGAAATCAAAGCAATTCAAAAAAGTAATCAGTTTTAATAAATTTCAAAAGCCAAAGAAAGGGCAATTCAGTACGGCAGTAGTAACAACTGTGAGTGTGCACGTGCACGCGTGCGCATGCACACTGGGGGAAGAGGCAAGGCTGGAGACGTGCAGAAGCCTGATGATAAAGGGCCTTTTAAGTCTTATAAGAGGTCTTGACTTTATCCAAAGGGAGGTGAGGTACCACTGAATGACTTCAAGCACAGGAAGGACATGAATACACACAAATGTATATATAAATACATATATTTTAGAAAAGCCCTTCTATAGAGCTCTATATACTGTTAAGAAGTAGTGTCTCGCATAGGTTATAATTGAAATACGCAAATATGCCAGGTACACAAGAGACTGCTGTTTTTTATCTAAGAGAAGGAATATGAGTATATTTACATACAAATATATTTGTATTTTTAAAATACAACAACAAAAAAAGGATAATCCAAAAACTAATTAAAATGATTACACATAGCAGAAGGGAGGCAAAGGGGACAAGAAGGAAAGTGAAACTTCTCTTTATGTACCTTGTATTATACTTTCAGCTTTAGACCATATGAAAATTTGCAGAATTATGAAAAAAAAATTAAATCAAAATGTGAAAACCACAGGGCCAAAAAACTGTTGGGAACAAGATATTCACAAGATACCAGAGAATCCCCCTAAAGATTACTTACTACTTACAAAGGTATGAAATCTGGCAATCGATACCTTAACAGAGGATCAAGCTTAACATCATGAATAGCAGGACATCCTCACATTACATATCTCCTGGCATGATGCAATATAGAGTACACAGCATCACCAATGAAATATTCTGGCCAAAACATTACTTAACCCAAATCCATCAAGTCTCCAGACTAGATCGAATTTCCAATTTATAAGAAACACAAGGGTAGGTGGAACAAATTAAACAATAATGAAAGGAAACAGAGGCGCCTGGGTGACTCAGTGGGTTAAGCCTCTGCCTTCGGCTCAGGTCATGATCTCAGGATCCTGTATCAAGCCCCGCATCCGGCTCTCTGCTCAGCAGGGAGCCTGCTCCCCACCCCCCACCCCCCACCCCGCCTGTCCCTCTGCCTACCTGTGATCTCTCACTCTTGTCATAAATAAATAAAATCTTTAAAAAATTTTTTAAAAAAATAATGAAAGGAAACAAACATATCCATAACACAGCCATTCAAGACAACACACAGACTCTTCGAAAGATCAGTGTCATGAAAGAATGTGAGGGACTGCTCCACATTAAAAGAAACTAAAAAGATAGAACACCCAAAAGCAATACATAAACCTTGACTGGATCATAGCTTAAAACAAACAATTATAAAAAACACTTCTGGAACAACTGGGGAAATGTGAATATGGGCCATATATTAGATATGAAATTATTATTAATTTTCTTAGGTATAATATGGAATTGCAGTTATGGAGCAGAATCCCTTGTTCTTAGCATGCTGAAATATTTAGAGTTGAAGTCTGTAACTTCCTTCAAATGGTTCAGCAAAAACAAAAAATGTGTAGTGTGGAAGGAGGGAATCAAGAGAGATGGAAAGAGAAAAAACTGGAAAAATGTTCATTGGTGAATCTACAGTGAAAGGTATATGGGTGTTCACTGCACTGTACTTCCAATTTTTCTGTAGGTTTGAAAATTTTCAAAATAAATTTGGAAAAAGAAGTCAAAATGCAAAAATGAGCAACCCCCTTAAAAATGAAAAACTAAACAAAGAAACATGACAATATATTAAGCTGGTTAAACACTCAGAGAATTCTTTCAAATTACTTTAAAATATAGGAACATGGCTGGCCATATATGCCCAATAAGCTACTAGCTTAGTAGCTTAACGGCAAAAAGGACCTCAAGGAAATCTTCAACGGCATTCATACATAAGTTGTTACTAATAATACCTCATTGTGATTTTCAAACTATTATATACAGAATAGGATAAAGTAAAATATGTTAATTATGTTAATGTTGCTAGGAACCAAGATTTTTAGCATGAATAATTGGGGAGACTCAACCATAAAATCAATGATGTTAAACTGTGAAAATTACAATTTCAATTGAAGTATCAATATAAACTCACCTTTTCCCTCCAAAATAAAAAATGCACCTTGTAGCCCAGTCTACTGAAACATTCTAGAAGAACTGAGCAACCCAGCAGTCATGAGCACTCTGGTGTTCAGATGGTAGTTGCTAAACAGCATTTCCCACTACAAGAAGTCAGAACTTCTCAGAGAGAAATGGCTAATGCCAGACCTTAAGGATGAGCCTGGACATACCAGAAAGCAGTGAAGACATAAAAGCCTGTAAGAGTTCTGTCAAAATGATTCAGAAGCCAATGGTTCCCACCGGCCTAAGATGCAACTTGATCAACAAGAATAACAACCACAACAGAGTACAATACATCTCACATGTTTAAATCCATTAAGTTCAAAATGACACAAAAACAATTCAGTGAACAGGGGCACCTGGGTGGCTCAGTGGGTTAAGCCTCTGCCTTTGGCTCAGGTCATGGTCTCAGGGTCTTGGGACCGAGCCCCGCATCAGGCTCTCTGCTCAGCAAGGAGCCTGCTTCCCCTCCCCTTCTGCCTGCCTCTCTGACTACTTGTGATCTCTCCCACTCTCTCTCAAATAAATAAATAAAATCTTAAAAAAACAAACAACTCAATGAACAGATCTTGACAATGTCAGAAAACCAGCTCATTATTTTATAAACTAGTAAAATAAGAGAATCAAGTGCATATATATGCACCTTTCCTATATAAACTGTACCCCAGGGTAACCTAATGACTAATAAGAGGAAATCTCTCTTCAGAGTATTCCAGTTAATAAAAATAAATTAAGAAGATCACCATTTTGCAACCACAGACAAATTAATCAATTGAGGCAATAACCACAACTCCAAATCATACAAAAAGAACCATACCCAGACATCACCAACTTCCTGATGGGTGTTAACAACGTCACTTATGAGGTAGTCTTGACCAAAACAAACCCCCAAACTTGAACCTAATCAAACCTCTGGATCTGAGCTAATATGGTAGCCGTAAGCCCACATGTGACTACTGATTTTAATGATTGTTGACTGATTTAAAAACTGATATTCAACTTAGTTTCTAGAGAACTTTAAAGTATATCTGTAACAAACTAGTATATGTGGTTCTTTTTTTCTATTGTAAAGTTTAAGATAGCTAAATACATACCACTTCTTGGCTAAGATCAAGTGTAAGATAGCTAATTACAGATCAAATATATCTGAGGAAAATACAGCATCCAAATTGAGATATGCTAGAAGCATAAACAGATACTGTATTTTCAAGACTTAGTACAGAGAGACTGTCAAATAGCCCATCAATAATTTTTATGTGTTTCACACTGAAATAATTTCTGGATATACTGGGTTAAGCAAAAATACAGCATTAAAATAAATTTTACTTTTAAAAATAGGACATGTGGGTCATATTTAACAGCACTGATCTAACTACCCACTTATAGGAACTACAGGGGATACCAGAACTACTTTTGTGCTTTGTTCTTGGAGAACATCAAAACAAATCATAGAATACAGGGGCACCTGGGTAGCTCAGTTGGCTGAGTGTCTGATTCTTGGTTTCAGCTCAGGTCACAGACTCAGGGTCATGGGATCAAGCCCCCTATCGGGCTCTGCACTCAGCGCTGAGTCTGCTTGTCTCTCTCCTGCTCAAGTGCATGCACACTCTCTCTTAAATAAATAATCTTTAAAAAAAATCATAGGATACACTCAACAACGTACAGAATGTGGAAAATCCTTCAGGAGAAATGAGCCAATTTCTTTAAAAACAAAAAATACTGCAAAGAAAAATAAAAACTGATGGAGGGGCATCTTATACAGTAGTCCCCCTTATCCACGGGGTACATTCTAAGACCCCCCGTGGATGTCTAAAACCATGAACAATGCCAAAGACTTAGGAACATGGCTGGCCATATATGCCCAATAAGCTACTAGCTTAACGGCAAAGTATATAGGCCTGGAAGCCTATATACTATGTTTTTTCCTATACATACATACCTACAATAAAGCTTAATTTACAGATTAGGCTCTGTAAAAAATTAACAGCAATAATGCAACAGAACAATTATAACAATATACTGTAATTAAAGTTACACGAATGGACTCGCACTCAAACTCTTACTATACTGTAATCACCCTTCTTAGGAAAATGTGAGATGATAAAAAAATGCCTACATGAGGAGATGGAAGTAAGGCGAATGATGTAGTCACTGTGACATAGCACCAGGTAGGCTACTGACCTTCTGACAATGGGTCAGAAGGAGGATCATCTGCTTCCAGACTGTGGTTGACCATGGTAACTGAAACCACTGAAAGCAATGGCACAGACAAGGGGGATTACCATTCATTAAATGAGACTTAATGGACATATCAACCAACTACCTCACACCAGTCAGAATGGCTAAAATTAAGAAGTTAGAAAACGATAGATATTACGAGGATATAGAGAAAAGGGAACCCTCCTACACTGTTGGTGGAATACAGGCTGGTGCAGCCACTCTGAAAAACTGTATGGAGGTTCCTCAAAAAGTTGACTATAGAGCTACCCTACAACCCAGCAACTGTACTACTGGGTATTTACCCCAAAGATACAAATGTAGTGATTGGAAGGGGCATGTGCACCCCAATGTTTATAGCAGTAATGTCCACAATAGCTAGAAAAACTATGGAAAGAACCCAGATGTCTATCCATCAACAGATGAAAGGATAAAGAGAAGGTGGCGTGCGCACATGTGCGTGCACACTCACACGGAATATTACACAGCCATCAAAAATGTAATCTTGCCACTTGCAATGACGTGGACAGAACTAGATGGTATTATGCTAAGCGAAATAAGTCAATCAGAGAATGACAATTATATGATCTCTCTGATATGTGTAATTTAAGAAACAAGGCAGAGGTTCCTAGAAGAGAGGAAAAAAATTAAAAAAAAAACCAGAGAGGGAGACAAACTGTAACAGACTCTTCATAAGAAACAGGGGCAGCTGGGTGGCTCAGTCAGTTAAGTGTCTGCCTTTGGGTCAGGTCATGATCCCAGGGTCCTGGGATCGAGCCCCACTTCGGGCTCTCTGCTCAGCGCAGAGCCTGCTTCTCCCTCTGCCTGCTGTTCCCTCTGCTTGCGCGCGCTCTCTCTCTCTCAAATAAATAAATAAAATACTTAGAAAAAAAAATCGTAAGAAACAAACTGAGGGTGGCTGGAGGGGAGGAGGGATGGGGTAACTAGGTGACGGACATTAAGGAGGGCACGTGATGTAATAAGCACTCGGTATTATATAAGACTGATGAATCACAGGCCTGTACCTCTGAAACCAATAATACATTATATGTTAATTAAAATTTTACAAATGTTTAAAAAGACATATCAATCTCTGTATCAATCATCTATCTATATCTGTAATCTTATTTGACTCCCAATTCAAGCAAGCAAACTGTGTGTGTGCACGACAATCAGGGAAATGTGAATACTAATTATAATACTAATAATAAGAAATTATTTTATAATATATAGCTCTAATATTAAGGAATTAATTGGGTTTTCGGTATGATAACGATTCTAAGAAATTTTCAGAATTATCTCTTTTAGAGATACATGCTGAAATATTTACAAATGAAATGGCATGATGTCCAGAATTTGTAGCTAACCCTTGAACAAGGGGTTGGGGAACCAGTCCCCTACACATTCAAAAATCTACTTACATACTAACTTATGACTCCCCCAAAACTTAATTACTAATAGCCTCCTGTTACTGGAAGCCTTACCAGTAACATAAATAGTGACTAACACACACTGTAAAGTAAGCTAGAGAAAAGAAAATATTAAGAAAATCCATTTACAGTACTGTGCTATATTTGCCAAAGGAAATCTATGTATAAGTGGACCTATACAGTTCAAACCCATGTTACTCGAGGGTCGACTGTATTTTTAAATACAGGGGTGGGGAGAGAGGAGGAAGTAGATGGGGTGCACATAAAACAAGTTTGGCCATGAGATGATAACTGCTGAAACTGGTGATGGCTACACAAGATAGCATTGTGCTATTTTACTTTTGCATGTGACATTTTCCATAATAAAAATCTAAAAATAAGAACAGCAAAAAAAATCAACCTGAAGTGGCTCCTACTGGACAAGGATGGGACAATATGAACATCAAGAAGAAAAATGACTCCGACAGAGTTACCAAAATACATTTAAACAGTTAAGTTTACAATAAATACAAATTAAAACCAGTAATACAAATTAAAACCTTACTGGTCACCTTTAAAGGTTACAAGGCAACTGCTTCATTCTGAAAGCTGGTCAATAAAGGAAAAGAATGAAGCATTTATCCTATTTTTTCTGTACTGGCTGTATTTCAAAGGAACCAAATAGTTGATATGGGAAAATTCTTTTTAGAATTCCAATAAACAAATGGAGAAGGAATGGAAGAATTAGGAAATTATCATTTTGCAACCCTTGATAGAGCTAGGCAATGTGATTAAGAGCTGTTAAAACTGGGGTGCCTGTGTGGCTCAGACAGTTAAGTGTCTGACTCTTGATTTTGGCTCAGGTCATGATCTCAGGGTCCTAAGATTGAGCCCAACATGAGGCTCTGTGCTCAGTGAGGGGTCTTCTTGGGATTCTCTTCTCTCCCTGTCCTGCTGACCGTTCCCACCCGCCCCCCCCAACTCAGCTCACACATGCATGCTCTCTCTCAAAGAAATAAAAAAAATAATAATAATAACTTAAAAAAAAACAAAACCAACTGCTAAAACCAGCTTGTAAAAAAGCTGACAGGGAACTTCATAAAAATTGACGGGCTAAAAAAAAATTGACGGGCTAACAACACCTGAACCTGGTGATCATAATTTTTCTCTTAACTTTATATTATGTATATTTTCAACAGACACAAAAAAGCAGAGAATACAATACCCCCCCATGTATGTACTTATTACCCAGCTTCAAAAATTATCAACTCATGGCCAATACTCTGCCATCTATACTCAATTCTTTTCTATCTTCAATTACTCTAAAGCAAATCTCAGACATACCACATCATCCACAAATACTTCAGTGTGTATCTCTAAAATGGTTTCTGAATCTCAGCACTACTGACATTTTGGACCAGATGACTCATTGTTGTGAGGCTGTCCTTTGTGCACTGTAAGAGGTTTAGCAGCATCCCTTCAATCTACCTACGAGACACTGTCAGTTAACCAATTATGACAAGTGGATGTTGCAAGTGTCTACAGACATTACCAAATGTCCCCTGGGGAGGCAAAACCCATGCACCACTGAGAACCACTGTTATAAAAGATAATACTTAAAAAATAAAGCCCCAATACCATCATCTCGCCTAAAAATATTAACAGCAATTTCTGAACATCATAAATTCTTTGGTCAGTGTTCAAATTATCCTGATTGTTTTATAAAAAAAAAAAAACCAAAACAATACAAAACTTCACAGGTTTTTCAAAGCACGTTTCAAATAAGGTACACACATTGCAACTGGCTGATCTATCTCTTAAGTCTCATTTAATGGATAAATTCCCCTTCCTCTTTGCAATGTATTCACAGAAATGCCACATATTCCAGTTGATTCATTTGTCTCTTACAGTCAATAAAAATTTTCCCTCTCTGTTTAATGTCTTTCTTCTCATTTATCCATGGAAGAGACCAGGCCCATAGTTTCCCACCGTTTGGATGTAGCTAACTCCATCCATCCCTGTGTTTTAATTTAACATGTTCCTCTGGCACTGATGTTTCATATAATTGGTGGCTATAAAAGCTTAATCAGATCCCTACTTGAGTTTTTGGTAAGAATATTTCACAGGTAATGCTGAACACTGACCAAACTTAATACAAAGATCATGAAATGACATTCAATGTCAACTTATGCAATGCAAAAGAAAGTTCACAAGTAGACAGCACTACTTATGATGTATTCCTGCCAAGAATAAACAAAAAATGAACCAAATCCAATCACACCCTAGATTTAAGTACCAGTTCACAGGAAATACAGGGAATGGATGAACATGTTAAATAACATCATAGGACATAAGCCAAATTCAGAATGTAGAAAATTATACATGACCAATGACCCAGTTTCTTCCATAAATAGGTATAAAAAATAAAATGATATAAGAAAATGGTACAGACTAGAAGAGACCACTTTTAATATATGAACCTCCCTTGAATCCTGATTTAGATACACAGACTATGTTTTTTTTTAATGGTATTTATGGGATATTTGTGCAAATCTAAACATGTACTGAATATTAGGTGATATTGCAGTTAGTCTTCAAATTTTCTTGGTATATGATTACGTTTTTTAAAATGTCCTTCTTTCTAGAGGTATATGTGGAGGTAATTATGAATGAAATGTTACCCGGAATTTGATTTAAAATATGCCAATGTGAAAGGGAAGGGTATAGAAAACAAGATACCATATGTTGCTAATTGTTGAAGCTGTATGATGGGTACTAAGGTTCATTATTCTATTTCTGTGTATGTCTGAAATTTTCCATGATAAAGATTTCTTTAAAAAATCAAGTCGCCCAGCTATAAGGATGGATGGGAAAGCATCAGGATGTGTTTAGGAGGTTCCTGCAATAGGCTGTGTGAGAGGTGAAATGGCCTGTACTAGAGAGAGGAAACAAATAAAGTAGATATTTCAACAGATATTTAGGAAGTATAATGGATAGGGCTTGGTAACTCAACGAATATGCCAAGTGAGAGAGGGAGTCAAGGACAAGGCACAGATTTCTGGTTTGAATATGTGGCTGGCACCAAGGACAAAGGGCAGATTTGCAGAAGGCTGGGGTTTAAGGTACCTGTGTAGCATAGCACACATGGCAGCTGAGGCCAAGGGGGTAAAAAAGATACCCCGGATGCGAGAATGCAAAAAGTGAGAAGGGAGGAGCACCTGGGATAGAGAGCGAGGAACACCCAAGGCCCATCTGCTCACTGTGAAGGAGGTCTTTCGTGTGTGCACCTGGGCTGGGATGTGTACATGCGTGGAAGGGGAAGACTGGCAGTAGGCAGGGACGGGGGCAACTGATGGTGGTGATGGAAGATGTACCTGTGTCTGTGTGCATAGTGGGGGAGACCCTAAACCACAAGTCCCTCCCTTCCTCGCCAGCCCGCCCCGCTTCCCAGCCATGGTCACCACGGGGCACTCGGGTGGACTGACTCTCCCTTTGAACAGCTGGGAGGATGTCACCGCCCTCGTGGCTGATCCTCACCTTCAGATCTTCACACAGGTCACCGTAGTCAATCTCAATCAGGGCCTCTCGTGCATAGATGCTGGAAGTTCGCTGGGAACCACTCACAGAATCCTCCCCCTGGGAGCTACCCTGCAATGGTGAGAGGGAGAGTCCAATGAAGCACACTGGCCACAGAATGCCCTCTAACGGGGGGGGGGGGGGGGGGGGGGTGTGGGTGTGTGTGTGTGTGTGTGTGTGTGTGTGTGTGTGTGGCTTGCCAGCCTTCAAAGTCTTTGCAAAGCACCTTACTAAAGCACCTGTGGCAGGACAGCAGCTCAGAAGACACAAAGACCTCAGTTCAAAATTAGGCTCTACCACTAAAAGTGTGATCCTTGGCAAGTCATGCCATCAGATCCTGACACCAGAAGCCTGATTTAAATACATAAACCCTCAACTGTAACATGGGATACTACCTGCCTGGCAGGGTTGTGTTTAGGATTAGGAGTAATTATGTCACATGTTACCATGGTGCCTGGCACATTTCTGGTGTTCAAAATATTTTGCTGAATTAAACTGAAATGCTGTTTGGAAAGAGGGAGGGAGAAAGACATGTGGGGCTGAGATACATATCCAGGTCTAAGCCAGATATTTGCAAACCTCCCCTCAGTTAATGTTCCCATCCCTTCCTACCAATCTTCACCTTTAATGCATAAAATGCCTTGGCTTCTCTATTGGCTAGTGTCCCTCTCTTTCCTGTGACTAAGCCTTGTCACCTCTTCATTGCTGATGTCCCTTATCCAACCCTCTCCTGGCCAACCTCCCTCACTGCAGCTCAGCCATCATCTCTCAGGTCCCCCAGGTTCCATCTTCCTTTGCTCTTGGCTAATGTCCCTCAACTGCCACTCTTAGCAATATCCAACATCTGCTGGAGCTTTTAGCTCAAGTCCCTAAGGTTACAGAATGATTCCATCTTTTCCTGGCTTCCCTCCCTTACCACCTACCAATATCCAGCACTACCCCCCAAGTTAACTTCCCTTTCATACCAAGGCTACTACCTTTCCCCTACCTGCCTTCATAGCCTCAACTTGCCTCATCACCCCTGCATCCCTCCTTATGTCCCACCACCCCTGCCCACCATCCTTTTCTCTCCCTCTTCCCCTCCCTGGTTACTTTCACCCCCATCCCTGGTTAATGCTATTTATTGCCCACTCCCACCACCAGCCCTAATCTGATACTCACCTCCTCCTGACTAATGTCATCCATGGTGCCCTTAGACAGTGGCAACTTGATATCCTGCATCTTGCAAGCCTGCAGCAGGTTGTGGCGGTCACTGCGTTTCTGTTCCAGCTTGGTCTCAATGGCCGTTACCTCCTTCTGTAAATGGGTCATTTCCCTAAAAGGTCCAGGTAGAGAGGTGAGATCCAAATCCAGCAGGCTGCCTGCTCTACCTATGTCCCCCAAACCCAGGCCTGAACCCACTCACTTGTTGGCGCCCCCCAGTTTCTTACGAATCTCCTCCATCTCATGATTCTTGTCATTCACCTCCGACTTCTTGGCCAGGTGCTGATTCTTCAGGTCTTGTAGCTGGGCCATGGTCTCATCTATGATCTTCATGTGTCTTTGTTCCTCCTGGTCCCAGCAGGGGGAACAGGATAAGAAGTGAACGTTTTCCTCATCTCCTCTAAGGATCTTCTCCCCTTGCCCCCACCCTCTCCACCAGGCAGAAGGAGCCTCCAAGGCATGTCAGAGCCTCTCCTCACGAAGCTCTGCTTTCACATACCACCATCACCCTTTAGGTGTCTCTATCTTTTTTCAAATTTGGTTGCCCTCTCTCCCATACCCCATTATACAAGTTGCCTGAAGTAGAAAAGTGCAAAGAACTGAAACAGTATCAAGCAGAAGAAAAAAAAAATCACTGGTAATCTCACCAGCCAGAGACAACCAATTAACATTTTAGCCTATTTCTTCTTAATACTACTTATATAGACAGCTCTACAGAGTTGAGACTAGACTGTGATTAATACTGTATTTTCTGACTTAATGTTATATTTGAGCATCTTTTCCACATTAAAATTGCTGTCACGGGCAATATAACATTAGTGTTTAAAAAAAAAAAAAACCCCACACAAACAACACTAAGTATTTCTATGAGTACGTCGACATGAATGTATAAATATTTAAGTAAATACTTATAAGGTCTGGAAGAATACCCACTACATGGGATTAGCTCCAGGAAGAGGAAAGGGAGTGGCATTAAGAATGGCCAGTCAAGGGGAGTGCAGTCTTGGCACATCTGATTTTTTTAAAGGAAGAATATTTGGTTTTCACTTTGATCTCAAAGTCACTTGAAGGGAACATCTCTGCCACTTCCTCCCAAATGGCTCATAAAAATAATATGCATACATAGACAACACAGAAGCAGATAGGGCATGTTAGTGATTGATGAATCTCAGTGGCAGGTAGGTGGGAGTTCTCGATAGGAGTCTTGCCACTTTCTGCTAAGTTTCAAATGATTTCAAAATAAAAAGTCAAAAAGTCATAGAAATAGTATTCTGGATCATCTAGCTGCCCACTTATTCCTGCCTGATCTACATTTGCATTTAAGATTCCAGTGACAGCACAAAGGACTACTTTAAATATCAGGGTTTAATGAAAACAAACACATGCGCGTGCACACACACTCCCCCGCCCCAAACATTGAACGCAGGCAGACATAAAAGTCAAATGATATGTTTAAGCCAAGTGAGGAGGATCAAATCACCTCTGGAGAGGATGCTGTAAGAACAAAGGTTTCACAGTAATTTAAAGAGAAAGAATATGGGAAAAGTGGGTCGTCAAACAATACCCAGTGACACAAGCAAGCTCAGCTCAAACTGAAACTTGGCTGTCACCAGCACAGGCAAAATGTGGAAAGGGACTCGGTTTCAGCAAAATACCATCATCTGTTGCACTAAAATTAATGTGGTTAATTATAAAAATTAATTAGTAAGTTTGTCCTGGCTTTTTGGTGAAGTACTCTAAGTATGTATGTTTGTATGTATTTTAATGTCAAGGATTTTTTAGGCCAACACTGAAGATCTTAGGTCTTTAAACAGGGTCTGTGTATTACTAAAATGTGAAGACCACTAAACTACACAAATGCATACATGAATGTAGCATAATTTGCTAAACTCCTAATTCCCAGAGGACACTGGACAGTTTCCAATACGGAACTATAAATGTTTGTAATAAACATCAACCTCCATGCACGAAGCTGTGCCAGCATTTTGGATTTCCTCAGGTTTTACTAAGAGGGGATAAATATATCCTGAAGACTCTTCATGGATTGTGCCATATGGCATAAGAATGCTGGTCTTGTGCACCATGGCCAGTATTAATCATCTGGTTTTTTGTTTTGTGTTTTAAATCTTAGGTGATGTGATAGGAAACAAATTATAACAGATTGTTACTTTAATTTGCATTTCTTTGACTTCCAGTAAGGCTAAATTACGTGTATGTGTTTACGGGCTATTTGAATCATCTTGAACTGTTTGTGCCTCTTAATTTTCTTTTCCTATTTAGGTCTTCGTGTTTCCTTATTTCAATGGGGCTTCATAAATTATGGATATTATCCTTCTGTCTATCGTATCCCTTCCAATTTTTCCACCCAGTTTTTAGTATGTCTTTTCATGCTCTCCTTCCTTACCTTCTTGAGCTTTTCTATCTCATTTTCATCCTTTTTCACTGTCTGCTCCCACATGTGTACTTTATCCTGGTCCTCTTTCAGTTGGTTCTTTTCAAAATCCAACTGTATGCCCAAGCGAGTCTTCTGATTCTCAAACTCCAAACTGTGGGGAGAAAGGAGAACTAGATCCAAGACCCAGGGATTCGGTTAACTACTGAATTTCAGTCACCATTCAGTTTATCCCTCCACAGCCACATAAAACTGTTCCCTGAAGTTGGAGAACTAAGTCTCTCAGCCTAGCCTTGTGGATATGGCACAAGGCAGAGAGATCGAGCCAAACTCCACTAATCCCCCTTTATACACTGGAAGACTCCAGAGCCCTGCCAAGTTCCTAGGAGGCACAAAAATGTCCACCTGAACCCACCAGCTATGGTAATTCCTTTTTATTAAGTTTCTGTGTATTTTACATAATTACCTCTAATCCTCTAATAGCTCCACAAGAAAGCATTATTATTCCAATTTTATGAATGAGGAAACATGGGCCAAGAGGTAAAAGACCTTGCCCAATGGCACACAGCTAGTAAATGGGCACATGTGAGATCGGAAGCCAGGTCTAACACTAAAATCCAAGCTCCTTCTCCCACGGCACCATCGCAATATAATGTGGTAGGAAAAGAGGTCTGGCATCCAAACCCTGCCATTTACTAGTAGTGTAATCTCAGCCAAGCTAGTTATACTCTCCACACCTCTATCTCCTCACGTGTAAAATGGAAATAAGAATAGTATTTACCTTGGGAGTTATCGGGAGATTTTTAAAGAATTAATATGCATCAAATCCTTAGAAGCATACCAGACACACAGTAAGTACTTAATAAATTTTAGTTACTATCATTATTGACGGGTATACTGGCTGCATTCTGCTCATATTTGCTCATGGGCTTTGACTCTTTCCAACTACCACCTCCCAACACACCCGTATTCCAGAACCTTCAAGGAGCAGAGTTTGGGTAGTTTAAAAAAAAAAAAAAAAAATGGAGAAAATATGACATTCCTGCCACTGCCCTGCTCCCCGTCTCTTCAGAAAGTCAAAGAGTATGTAACCAGCATCCAGATACTAGCAGGCCAGGAAGGGCTAATTTCCAACTGCCTCCTCACTCCCCCAGTATGGTGTGACAGCTGCTGCCAGATGTCATGCTAGCAGCTTAAACCCATTAGTCACTATAATCCAAATGGAATGTAATTAACTCCATTAATTTTGAGCTATGCAATTTTAAGTCCAATCTCCTAAGCATGACTCATAAAGCCCTCTGTGATCTGGCCCCTACTGACCTGTCCACCACCCCCGCCTTCCTCCTGACCCCATTTTCATGCTCCGGACATTCAAAACTACTTAGTTTCCAGTACAAGGCACACTCTCTCACACCTCTGAGCATGCTATTCTCACTGCCTGAACTCCCTTCTGTCGGCTGCCCTGCTGGCTAAGTCCTACTCACTCTACAGGCATCTAGATCATCACTCCTTGTTCTGTAAAAGCTTTCCTGACAGTTGTGAGCAGGTTCTTTGTTTCTATTACACTTTTCTGGGCTTTCTCCCCTTTGGATGCAGTTAATTATATCCCACAGTTCATTACATGAAGATGTTCACTCTCTGTGCAAGACCCTTCTCTCCTGTGGCTCAATCCCTTATTTCCACGCCCATTATCTTCCCTATTTTGAGTATGTACTCCAAAATGACAAACGTGTATACGTACACACATATGTATATAGCCTTAAGAATGCATATCCCTGTAAAATATGCTTGTTTTTAAATTTACACAAATGCAGTGTTACACATTTACCCATGTTACTGCCTATAAATCCAGTTCCTGCTTTGAACTGCTATACAGTATTGTATATAGTCTGTATATTCATCACATTTAACTTATATTTTCCCCAAGTGATGGCTGTCCACACTGCCACCAACATCCTATTACCACAAATGAAGCCAAGACAGACAAGCCTGAATGTGTCTCTTTGTAACCCTGTGGCCAGACTCTCTCTGAGATATATACCCAGGAGTAGCTTTGCTAAGTCACAGAGCTTACGTAGATTTATTTTCATGAAATACTGCTAGACTGTTTTAATTTGTAGTTCTCTGATTAAGAACAAGACTGAACATCAATTTGTAGTTATCAGCCATGCGTGCTTCTCTTCCCGTGAAGTGCTAACTACATCCTCTGTCCATTTCTCTACTGGGTCTCTTGGTTTTTATTTTTCCTCTTGATTTGGAGTTCTTTGAACATTTTCTCTGTACTTCCTATGTACCTCAAATACACCATCAAGGACACTATTCTGAAATTGCTGACCTACTTGTTTGTCTCCCCAATTATTTCATAACTCCCTGAGGACAGGGACAGTCTCCGATTCCATTCTATATCCCTTGAGCCTAGCTTAGGGGTAAGAAGGCAATAAGTATTTACTATATGGGCCATGGGCTACATGAACTGCAGACTAAGGCCCAAGATCCAAGTGACCTCTTTCAGAGACTGTGTCATGTTCATCTGTCTTACCCCTATCTCCCCACCAATACCTACTACAGGACAACTGGGTACAACATAGGTACTCAAGAAAAGTTTGTTAAATGAATGAATAAAATAAAGAGGGGAAGAGAAGATAAACTGTTGTTTTGTTCTTACTATCCTTCCAACCTAAACTTCATTCCTCTCTGATCTCTCCCCATTGCCTATCAGGAAAATGACAATAGTAAAAGCTAGCATTTACTACTCTTAGTAAGTGCTAAGTATTATGCTAAATGCTTTAGAAGGACTAGTTCATCTGATCTGCCCAATAATGCCATGAACTAGCCATCAGTATTAACCCACTTGACAGATAAAGAAATTGGGGCTCAGATACAGAGGTCGAGTCACTCACTGCCCAAGATAACAAGTTGGGGAGCTGGGATTCTAACCCAGGTAAACCACATTTGAAGCTGGTACTCTTGGGATGCCTGGGTGGCTCAGTCGGTTAAGCATCTGCCCACGGCTCAGGTCATGATCCTAGAGTCCTGGGATCGGGCTCCTTGCTCATCGAGGAGCCTATTTCTCCTTCTGTGACTCCTCCTGGTTGTGCACATGCACACTCTCTCTCTCTGACATAATAAATTAAATAAATAAATAAATAAATAAATAAATAAACAAACAAATAAAGTTGGCACTGTTAACCATGAGACTAGGCCACACTGCCTCCCTGATGTCCCTGTTCTTCAAAGCTAACCTACAGTATACACCCATCGTTCTAAGAGCTGCTCCCTGTCTTATGATTCCATGTGACTTCCCAGGATATCAGGCTGGGGGCTCAAGAGCACCCCCGAGTCCTCCAGTACCCATACTTCCACCTACCGCTTCTTGGCAATTTCATTCTGCCGCTTCACCTTCTCTTCCTCGAACTCCCGGATGTTGCGCACACCAATCTCCCGACAAAACTCTTCAAACACCTCATCCTCTACCTGAGGGGACAAGCGAGGGAGGGCAAAGGCCCTTTGGGTCAGAGTGCTGCTGCCAGCCCCGTCCTGCCCCACTGCATATGCTGGCATGGTTCAGCCCCTACGAACCTGGTTCATCTTCTCCTTCAAGTCTTTCATTTCCCTCTCACGACTCTGGATGATCCTCTTGATATCATTAATGCGAGGCCCAAAGTTGGCTAGCTCACTCTCCAGTTTGGACTTCTCCTGCAGGGAACAGGGTTGAGGGAAAAAAAAGAGACCAGGCTCCTTGAAGGAAAGAGCCACACTGAGCACACTGGGCCCTGGAGAGGAAGAGCTAGCTCTCCACATGCTGAGAAAACTTGGCTGAGAATTGCCCAGTAAATGTTCCATTATCTCCCACGTGAACCTTCGTACAGCTTCCTCCCTGGCCTCCCAGGGAGCCAGCTTCAATTCACAGTGCTGGGCACACAGTAAACATCGTCAATTATAGGTCCACACTCCCTTATCTGTAACTCTTGGAATTCAGACTTTTTGATTTTAGAAAAAGGTAAAAGGATATTTATACTACGTTTTACATAATGCCTCTAGGTTGGTCTCGGGAAGCACCCCATGATCAAACACATTAATGCACCTAGAAGAACTCCCACCCACAGAGACTGAAATGCCTGTACTTACTTTCAGTTCACTTTTCAAACGAGCTCAAATATCTGTTGAATGAATGATGCTAATAATAGCATCTAATATTTACTGAGCACTTACTGGGTTCAAGGAATCAGTCTAAGTACTTTACATGTATGAATTCCTTAAATCTTTGTAAGAATGGTATAAAGCAGGTGGTAATTCTAACTCCCATTTTGCAAACAGATGAAAACAGTATCAACTGACACATTAAGTAAGTTGCCTCCCATCATACAGAGGCAAGATCTGAAGCCTTGGCTGGCTGACTGATATGCTTGGTTTCTTGAAGCAGGCTGGGAGGAGGGAAATGGGACAAGTTCCCACTCCCCAGAGAAACCTTGGCGAGGAATGTGAGGGTAGCCTTTGGAGGACAGGGATGAAGGCCAGGCCCCACCTGTAGATTCAGGGCTAGATGTCGTGTCTTGGTCTGTTCCAGGTCACTCTGCGAGTACTTGAGTCGCATCTGCAGTCCGTGGGCCTGAGACTGCACCTGACGTAGCTCTGCCTCTTTCCGCTTTGCCTTCATCTGCTCCTGAAGTCGATGAGAGAAGGGGTAGGGGTAAGAAGGGGAATGGCTGGCCTGGCCTTAAGACTCCAACCCCTGGGGACAGTGAGCCTTTGACTTACTTTCAGCTCTTCTGTCAACCGCTCCTTCTTCTCTTTTAATTTATCCACTGCTTTCTCATCCCAGCGCCGAGCCTTGGCCTTCAAGTCACTGGCCCCACCAGAGATGACCCCTGACTTCTGGAACAGGGTCCCATCCAGTGCCACGGTCTACGCACAGTAGGGAAAAGAGAAAAGAAGAAGGGGAGAAGATGAATAGGAGATTCTTCAACACTAATGTGGACAAAGACTCTCCAGCTCCAATGTGGACAAGGGAATCCATACCTTGTGACGCTGGTGGCCTCCAAAGGCAATGCGGCGAGCATCCTCCACATTGTCACAGACGAGGGCATTGCCACAAGCATACTGCAGGGCCTTTTTGATGTGGGGTGGCTCATAACGAATCACATCAATCACCAGCTTGGCCCCCTTCAGTTCCCGGAGCTTCTCATCTGTAGGTTTCACCTATGGGAAACAGCTCAGTAAGTGGCAGAACATGGACGGCTAGGAGGAGGGGCCCTCTCACACTGTCCTGACCCCATCCCCACCAGCCTCACCTCCAGGTAATCAAGAGGCAAGAAGGTCTCAGGCTCCCCACGTTGTTCCTTGATGTACTGAATACAGTCCCGACCTGTCTTCTCGGAGTCCACGATAATGGCATCCATGTTCTTGCCCAAAACTTTGGTTACAGCAATCTGATACTTCTTTTGTGTGGGTTGACAGAGGTCAATGAGGCGGCCATACTGAGGAAAGTCAGAAGAGAAAACTGAAGCATGAGGCTTTTGGGAACTGGATCAAGAACCCTAATTCTCAGCTCAGAAAAGGGCAGACCAAAATCTGTGTGAGGAACGCAGCTTCCGTGCTATGGAGAAAAAGCCTACTCCGGCCCCATAAGCAACAATCACTTCAGTCATGCCTGAACCCCAAAAGCATCTTTCTAAACCTTACTTTTACCATTGCAAATTAAGTTGAATCCAGGGATGGAATTATAGCAATAGAGAGATAATATTCAGGGAACCTGGAAACTCAGTATTTGGCTCAAGAGGCCAAGAGCTCTGATAAAGCCTAGGATGTCCCTATAAGCAAATAAATCGGTTGGTACATGCCAAGGAAGATCATATAGAAGCCTGCAGTTACTTCCTAGGAGACTAATCACTATCCTGTAACCCCCCCCCACCCCCTTTGAAAGGCCTGCCCAGTTTCCCCACCTTCCAGAGAGGAGTGGACACAGCAAGACAAAACTTTCAGGAAGATGCAATTTGTGTGATGAAAAGAACATGAGGTCACGAGTTAGAACAAGCTGCGTTTGAACTGCAGTTCTTCCACTTATAAGCTGTGTTGTTTTGGGCAAGTCACTTAACCTCTCTGAGCCTGTTCCCCAAGCTGTAAACAGGGGATTAGCAACCCTGTCCTCACATGGCTGCTGTGAAAATTATCTGACAGTGAGTGGGAGAGTAAGTGCTCAGGAAATGAGTTCCCTTTCCGCTCTTACCACAGAGCCAGGGTACAGGCGCTTGATGCTTTCCATAATCTCTGCCTTTCGTTGCTGGCGGCTGCTCTCCTGTCGGTCAATACGGGCATCCCCCAGCTGTTCCATCACCTGATTCAGCTCTTTATTGATCTCATCAATACGCCGCTTCGCCATCTCCACCTCCTCTGTCAGCTCCCCCTCTAACTTCTTCTGCTCCTCTAGGGACTGCCTATAAAGGGAGGGAACACAGGGGTCACCCTGGCTGGTGAGAAAATACTTCTGGCTGAGAGGGACTCCAAAGATCCTGCTTGGGGAGAGGCAGGACATGATTCATAAGAACAGGCCTGGAAGTAAGAAGAAAGGCTGCAGAGCCACATACTTGCTAGTGGTGATGTATTCCTCTAGTTTCTCAATCCGTTTCTGATTCTCTTCAATCTCCCTCAGCTTTTGCTTAATCTTTGCCTGGAAGAAAGACAAATATACACCATGACCAGGGGCTGAGCAAGTTAACTCCAAGACCACGGGGCCCTGGCTTATATCAGCTATGTTCCCACTTATCCAAGAGCCCAACGGTTCAGGACAATCTGTTACTAATGTGGGAAACCTACTAAAAAGCAAACACACAACAGTGTTCAGTGTGTCTCTGCTAATTGATGGGCCTCCCAGAGCCCTGAGACTCTGATGTTCTGCCTAGTACAGGCTATCTTCCTCACCAATCAGGGAGGCTCAAACCAAGGCAAAGTAAAGCTTTCCAGGCCTTTCTGCATCTGTTTTCTCCTCTGTAAAATGTAGGCGACCTCCACTTCAGAGAGCACACATTAGATGCTTAACACAATATAGCTATTAGTATTAATGCCCACCACTTTCTTTCAGATCTTCAAAGAAAGTGCTTAGCAGAATGCCTGAAACATTGTAGGCTCTTCTTACGGCACTATGACAACGATTAATTGTTATTATTTCACTACTATTGTTATTAGGAAGGCCGTGAGCAAGGTATACTTGGTAAAAGTGTGGGTTTTAGAGCTAGACTACCCAGGTTCATATCCTGTTTCTGCCCCTTCATAATGATATGACCTTAGGCGAATTATTTCAGGCCTGCACTACTGTTTCCTCATTTGGGAAATGAGGAATTAAATGAGTGGATACACGGAAAATATAGTGCCTATCACACAGTAAGTGCTCACTAGTCGTTAGCTATTATCATTACTGTTAAGACTACCATCACTTCTTTTTCTCTGGCCCATTATCCCTCATCTTATAACACATGCCCACCTCTGTCTCTACTTTCTTCCGCTCTTCCAGATCCAGCCGGTCCTGGTCAGCCTTCTGATCTCTATTGAACTTCTCCAGCTCCTGGGCCAAGGTAGCTGCTCTCTTGCTGGCTTCTTCCTTTAATCGGTGGTATTTCTTCACCTTTGTTAGGAACAACCAACCAAATCAGTCTCCGTCAGCAGAGCAATCTCCCATCCCATCCCCAACCCTCCCAGAGCTTACCTGATTCTCCTCCAAGGTCAGGTCTCTGCCCTGACTCTGACTCTCCTCTTCCATCCGTTCCTCAAACTCCTGCCGGGCTTTCTCTACTGACAGCATCTCCTTTTCCAGCTCATCCATGTCACCTTTACGCTTCTTGTAATGCTTCTGAGCATTCTGCAGGGACTTCTTGGCTGCTTCCAGCTTCTTGATTTTGTGGGAGGTATTCTCCTTAGCTTTGATGTACTGAGGCCGCTTCTGGTTCAGCTCTGAGTCCTTCTCCCTTTTGCCAGAGGGGAGAAGAATAAATCAGTTAGTAGTGTGGGAGAAGGGATGATTCCCAGGCTTTTTACCCAAAGAGGGGCCTGAGGTCTCTAGCCAGCCTCGGGGAATTGCCTAAAGAACAAGGGCCTGATGCTGCCCAGATCCTCAGAAAAGGGGCACTCTGACTACTCCCTGCAACTGATGGCTTCAGCCTGACATTCCAGCCACTCTGTAAGGTAAAGCTACCACTCTTGCCTCAACTCTAGTCAAGCCATGCCCTTCAGGAACAACTACCAAGAATGCCCTGTGTCCATTTAGTTGCCCCCATCTAATCTAACCTTTTCAAATTCCTGACCTTTAAACTTCTAGCTCCAGATTTCCTCTTCCAGGAAGGCATTCCCAGCCACTTTAGTAGCTGGGCCCTCCATCGGCTTCCTCTCACTTGCCAAGGTCACCACCCCTTTTAAGTCCTCTCTTTTATGAGTACTCATCTACCCAGAGTCTGAGTACTTAAATGCTCTATTTGTCTAAAATGCAAGTTAAGAAATGTGCTTGGTTCTGGCCAAAGCAAGTCAAGAGGAAGAAAAACTACTGCGAGCACTGGACTCTAGGCTCAGAGGAGCCCTAAGAAACAGCACAGCCTCTTGGTTTCCCACAAGTTGCAGGCCCAGGCCTGCCTCTTACTTGATCTCCTTCTCAATCTGTTGCTGCTCCCGCATCATTTTGCCCAGCTCCTTCTTCTTCTCCTTCAGCTCATCCTCTACCTTGTCCATTCGCTTCTTGTCCTTCTCGATCTCCTTGTTCTTAGAGGCCAGTTCCTTATTGAGCTTCTCAATTTCCACTTCGTTGTGATAGAGCTTAAAGAGCTGCAGCTGCACCTGAGCTCGCACCACCTCATCCTTCAGGCGCTGGTAGCGGTCAGCCTGTGTAAACAAGGGCATGGAAGCAAGGGTGAGCAGTGAGGTACTGGCTCCACCCCGGCCCCTCAGAGACCACAGGCAGCCTGGCCACCTACCTCTTCTTTCTCCTGTTTGGCCTCCTTGCGTTCAGCCGCAATGTTTTTTTTGCGATGGTAATTAAACTGTGTGTCCTCTTCGGCCTTCACCATTTCCTTCTTTCGCTTATCATATTCCTGGGCCAGCTCCCCAGAGCGACTGATCTCTTCAAATAGAGCTGTCCTCTCTTTGGGGTTCTTCATGGCAATAGATTCCACAGCACCCTAGTAAAGGTTAAAACACTCTCCCCGCTTAGAGCCTACTCGGCCCAGTTCCCTCCACCCATTTCCACTCAATCATTCAGAAAAAGGTCACTGACCCCCTCCCTGCACTAGGTGCCATATTTCACACTGGGCTTTAAGGACATATTCCCTGCCTCTTGACGTGCACAGGAAGCAAAAGGGACAAAAGCAAAGACAACACTGTGTGTCACGTGCAGCGACAAAAGGACTAAAATAAGCTTGTGGGTAGGAGACTGGTAGGGGTATCTATCCAGAAAAGCTTCTCAAAGATGACATCTAAGCTGAGTTTGAAAGATGGAGAAGAACTAACCAAAAAAGTTAAGAGAGAAGGTTATTTCATGTAAAGGACAATTAATATGCAAAGCCCTGCTGGCCAAAGAAAGCAGGTGAATTGTGGGAACTATAATGGTTTAACTGGGCTGGAATGCAGGGTTGGAAGGATAAAGTACTGGCAGATGAGGGTCTAGTGAGGGGGGCAAGAACCAAAAAATGTGTCCTGAATGACAGGAGTTTGGAGTTTATGCTAAAGCAATGGTTCTCCAACTTCAGCATGCATAATAACCTGCAAAGCTTGGTAAAACACCCAGTGCTGGGCCCCACCCTATAGCATCTACGTCATAGGTCTGGGATGGAACCAGAAAATGTGCATTTCTAACGTGTCCCCAGTTGATGCTGATCCAGAGACTACAATTTGACAACCACCTCATAAGGCAATGAGAAATCACTGAAATGCTTTAAGGAGAAAAAGGAAAGAAACAGATGTGCCTTCATAAGATAAACCTAGCCTAAGAGATGAACTGGAAGGGGCCAGACTGGAGTCAGTAAGCCCAGTGAGGAAGCTGCTACATTAGTTCAGGGAAGAGATAAAGCTTAAGATGGAGCTCTCCTGCTGAGGTTGGGACAAGGCTCAGCAAACATCAGATAGCTAATAACCACTAAAAATGCTCACCTGGAAGACAAGGAAGTTACGAGCTTTGATGAGAATGCCCAACTTCTCTAATTCCTCACTGTATTCGTGTAGCTGGACAACTTTGTTGTTGATCTTGTACTCAGAGGAACCCCCTACAAGACAGTGCATGAATTGGCTGAAGGTCAGACCTCCCTCCTGTCCCAGCCAACTAGTCTAGTCACCTCCCAGCGCCCATGGGGAGCCTTCTGGCCAGCCTCACCCACCAACAATGACACGGGCAAAGGTGCGATCCTCAGCACCCTCCTCAGAGTAGACCATGCTGACAAAGGCCCGGTTGGCAGCTGGCTTGCCCACAGGAGCTCCGTGGATCAGGTCCCTCAGCGTCTTTACTCGCAGATTGCTGGTTTTCTCACCCAACACAAAGCTGATTGCATCCATGAGATTTGACTTACCTAAAGGAGTAGGGGGTAAAGAAAAGGAGGGGAAGTCAGGAAACACTGCTCTGCCCCACCAAAGCCTTGGTTCAACAGCTTGGAAAAACAGTCCCTATGCAGTTATTACCTAGAACAGTTAAAAACTAGAACCCCAACTAAGGAAACAGCATATTCATACAATGGATTGTTCTATAACTTTTAATGACATAGGGAAACGCCCACAATAGAAGAAATAAGCAGATATAAAAGTCAATAGAGTCAATCTCAACCAAGTTTAAAAGTAAACAACAAAACAAAACCAACCAAGAGCTGAGGGAAGGTAATAATGGGAAGTTGCTGTTTATTGAATACAGTTTCAATTTTGCAAGATGAAAACGTTAGGATCAGTTGAACAATGTGAAGATACTTAACACAAGATCTACCTTCTGGTTTATGGGAAATATAGCAGGTAGAGGAACACAGTAAAGGACACCATAAGGAAATCCTAAGACAGAGAATCTGGAATGCTCTCCAAGACAACTAGCCTGACCCTTTCAAAAAGCCAATGTTTAGGGGCACCTGGGTGGCTCAATCAGTTAAGCATCCAACTCTTGATTTCAGCTCAGGTCATGATCTTAGGGTTGTGAGATCAAGCCCTATGTCCCAGCGTGGCTTCCCGCTTAGCGGGGAATCCACTTCTCTCCCTCTGCCCTGGCTTCCCTACACACCCCCATGCACACATGCTCTGTCAAATAAATAAATAAATCTAAAAAAAAAAAAAAAAAAGTCAATGTCTAAAAAGAAAGGTTTGGAGAACCACTCCAGAAAGCAATTACTGAGAAACAAGCAAAGGCAGTGCACAAACTTTGACTAGATTCTGGTTTCCCTTCAACAACAACAACAGCAGCAATAAAAGACATTTTGGGGAGCAATTAGGGAAGCTTGAAAATGAACTAGATAATTAGATAACAAGGAAATTAGTTTTCCCAGTTGTGATCATGGTCTAGTGGTGACACAGGAAAACAATGATTTTAGAGGAGTCAAATGCTGAGTCCCGAGAAGTGAAATGTCATTAAGTCTGCAACTTACTTTCAAATGATTAAACA
Organism: Lontra canadensis; assembly: GCF_010015895.1. NCBI lineage: Eukaryota > Metazoa > Chordata > Mammalia > Carnivora > Mustelidae > Lontra > Lontra canadensis. The sequence goes on along the minus strand of NW_022631191.1, from coordinate 1,269,353 downwards.
AAAACACACATGTAGGTTTGAATATTTTCATAATAAAAACTTGGGGAGAGGCAAGGACATAGGAAAAAATACATGAAAATGTAAACAGTGTTACCAGGGGTTGCTTCCCAAATGGAAAATTTGGGGATTTTTTGGTAAAAGTCAGGGAAGGGAGTCTTTTTACTGTCTATCCTTTGAGATTCTTTTGAATTCTATATTGTGTGCACGTGTCAGCTATTCAAATAAATAGGATTTTTAACATTAAGAGTGGCTATCTTTGGGACACCTGGGTGGCTCAGTTGCTTAAGCATCTGCCTTCAGCTCAGGTCATGATCCTGGGATCCTGGTCAGGGTCCTGGGATGGAGTACCGCATTGGGCTCCTTGCTCAGCGGGGAACCTACTTCTCCCTCTGCCTGCTTCCGCTGCTTGTGTTAGCTCTCTCTCTGACAAATAAAATCTTAAAAAAAAAAAAAAAAAAGAAAGAGCAGTTATCTTTTCAATAGTGGAGTCACAATTGTTACTGTCTTCATTTTAGGCTCAGGTAAAAATTTTTTAAATTCAGACTGGGGCTGGGGGGTGGGGAACAAGCTAATCTCTATAAATTCTATCTCAAGATTCTCCCTTAACATGTTATATGACCTTGAATTGAGGACCTAATTTCCCACACCTTTCTACCCAGCTATACAAATGGCAGCCTTGCTCCTTCCACAGAGACAGTACAAGACAGTGATTAAGAGCTCGGGTTCTGGGGCACCTGGGTGGCTCAGTGGGTTAAAGCCTCTGCCTTCGGCTCAGGTCATGATCTCAGGGTCCTGGGACCCAGCCCCACATGGGGTTCTCTGCTCAGCAGAGAGCCTGCTTCCTCCTTTCTCTCTGCTTGCCTCTCTGCCTACTTGTGATCTCTGTCAAATAAATAAATAAAATCTTAAAAAAAAAAAAAAAAAGAGCTCACATTCTAGGGGCGCCTGGGCTCATTTGGTTGAGTGTCCCACTTCTGATTTAGGCTTAAGTTGTGATCTTGGGGTGGTGGGATCGAATCCCATGTCAGGGTCTGTGCTCAGTGGGGAATCGGCTTGTCCCTCTCCCTCTGCTCCCCACTCCCCCGCCCCCACTCTCTCTCAAATAAGTAAATAAAATCTTAAAAAAAAAAAAAAAAAAGAGCTCGGATTCTAGTCCAATAGATCAAGTTTTTAGTTTCACTAATTCTTAGCTACCTTCCATTCCCTCAACTGGAAAATCTAAAAAAATGACTGATAGAGCCTTTAAAATAAAATTTAAAAAAAAAATGCTTGGCACACAGTTCTCCATTGAAGTGGCAGAAGCACACGCTTTGAAGTATGACAGGCACAGTTTCTGACCCTGGCTCTGAGAATCAGTTAGTGCGCAAGTGATCGTAACTGTTTATGCCTCAGTCTTCCCACCTATAAAACCAAGATAATTAAATTCTCATTTCAAGAATTTAAATGTAAAAGGTTCCAGTAAATAAAGTACCTGACACACAGTGGTGCTCAATAAATGGCAGTCCTATCCTAACACAGGTCTGGACTCTTAGCTTCGCCTCCCTTATCAGAACAGTACTAACACAACAAACAGACCAGGAGTCAGACTTTGAAGCATCCACTCCCAACTTCTGGGCTTTTCCCATGCTCTCCAGGATAGTAAGAACGTTTCACAACCAAAGCCCTCCCTACTAGCAATCATTCAATACTGTAAACATTTTTTAACATGCCTTATGAGCTGAACACTGATAAAATGTTTTAAGGAAAGTCTTCTTGGGGGGGCACTCATAAAACAGTGATGAAAATACAAAAACATATCCCATGAATACAAGACAGAAAAAAATAAACTTTAACATGTACCAAGTGTCTACTGTGAGCCAGAGAAAAGTAATTCACTGAGGGTGCCCAAGAAATGGCCTGTGGAGGTGGGCACTGAAGAAGCTGGGGCGGGGGCGGGGGAGGGGAATCCAGACTAAGGGTCTTTTTGGAACAGCTGGGTATACAAATCTACCCATGGTGAGAGGAGTGGATGCCAAGAGATGTATTCTGGCTCTTTCCACAGAGGCCACCACACCAAAATCCTAAGAAACTGGAGTGGAACCCCAAGCATTAGCCCTCGAGGTCAATGGTTCTCAAGCGTCTCAAGCGAGGTTCGGGGAAGCAGGGGTGATTTGCCCCACCTCCCAGGAAACACTGGCAATGTCTGGAGACACTTCTGGTTGTCACACCTGAGGGGCGGGGGTGCTACCAAAGCCAAGGATACTGCTAAACATCCTACAACACACAGGACCAACCCCACAGCAAAGAATTATATTTCTAGAAATATCAACAGTGCTGCTGTTTAGAAACCTAACTCTACAAAGAGCACCAAACTCCAGAGAAGGTTCATGAGTTGGAGATAAGTCAGCAAGGGCAGTCCCTCCTCTCATGCTAGGAAATGATTTAGCTAGAACATCTCTGGGGTAGGGGAACACAGCAGGATTCCAAACAGACTGCGTGTGGGGGTAGATGGGAAGAATACATAGTGTATTATTTACTTTAAAAAAAAAAAAAAAAGTAGGCTCCATGCCCAGCATGGAGCCCAACAGGGGGCTTGAACTGACCACGCTGACATAAAGACCAGAGCTGACATCAAGAGTTTAACTGCTGCTTAACCGACTGAGTCACCCAGGCGCTCCAACAGCCTATCATTTAGGAGAGTTAAGACAGGAAATAGGTTATTTGACCTATCCTGACCACCCTTCCCCCAACCCCCAGTTTTGTTGAGATATAACTGACATACAACATTGCATTAGTTTCAGGTATACAACATAATGATTCCATATTTGCATATATCAAGAAATGTTTACCACAGTAAGTTAACATCCATCACCTCACATAAACAATTTTGTCCTTGTGATGAGAACTTTTAAGATCTATTCTCTCAGCAACTTTCAAATACACAATACAGTATCTACTGATCGCTCTTTCTAAAGACCTCACCCAAGTCACTGCATCCCATCAATCTAATTCCCTGTATAGCATTTATCACAGCCAAAAACCGTCTTATTTTCTCCTTATTACTGTCTTTTCCCTCTGGAATGCAAGTCCCCTGAGAGTAAGGTTTACTCTACTCTCCGCTGTTTCCACAGCACTTTGAACAACTCCTTATAAAACGGTAAGCATTCAATATATTTAGCGAGCGAATGAGGTCTTTAAATGGTTTCAGTGGTAATAAAGGGGTTATTTCGAACTACCCCCACCTCTAAGATGGAGGTGGAGGGTGGATACCCCAAGCACTCCCGCTGGAGACGGGAGCGCTGGGTCAAAAATTCAAAAGTGCCGCCTCCGGAGAAAAGTTAAAAAAGGAGGAATTGGAGCATACCAATGCGAGGCGGGCGGGGGCGCTTAGCTGAGGGAAAAGTATACCGCTGGGAACCGGAGGCCTTGGGAGGGCTACCAGCAGTCCCACACTTTCCGGGGAGTTCAAACAAGGCAGGGGAAGTAGCCAGACCCAGCTGGTCCGGCTGGGAACTGCCCGGCCCGCGGCCGGCGGACAAACTCCGGACGCGCCACTTTTGGCGGGAGGGGGCAGTGGGCGGGGTAACGTACAGTTCGGCCCGTACCACTCGCTCAGGGGCGGGGGCCGCGCAAAGAACAGACAAGTGACACTTGGGGAAGAGGTTCGAGTCAGAGCACCCGAGCGGGAAAAGCGGGTTCGGCCTGAGTCCGCTCCGGAGGGAAAGAAACCTGTGGGGGTTCGCGACATTTCAGGTCGCACGGGCTGGGCTGTACTACTCTGCTACCGGATTAGGGGGTCCAGGCCGGGACGCGCGCAGGGCCGCAGCCTGGTTTATCTTACCAGAGCCATTGGGTCCAATGATGGCGGTGAACCTCTGAAACGGCCCGATAATCTGCCGACCCTTGTACGACTTAAAGTTCTCGATCTCAATCAGTTTCAGGAAACCCATGACGGCGACGGCGCCGGCGGCGGTACAAAAGGCCGCGCCGTACGCCCGGGGAACTGGGGTAGCCCGCGCGGGAAACGCCGCAGTGCAGGCCGGGCTTACGACAAAGCTCGCGAGAATAAGTCCAGGCCTAACGGGATTTCCGGCTTCCGGCGAGAGCGGAACCAGGGGCGTGTCGTGGAAGTTTTGTTGATCCGTTGCCAGGGCGCGAGCTTAAAGCCTGACTTTGGGTCCGCCCCCCTTTCTTGTTGCGTGGCAACGCAAACCGCTGACCCTGCCTACCTACCCTTAGAGGAGGTAGCGACGGAGGATGCTGCCCCTTTTGGGATCGGATGAAGCAGGCGGGACTGGAGACCACGCTTGCTGAGACAAGTCACAGCAGGGTTATGCCCTCCAGGGCAAGAGGAAGGTGGGAGCTTGTCTGTGGCTTTAGCCTGGCCGGCTGCAAGGTTCAAACAAGAACAGGGTCGGGGATTGGAAGGACCCCCGCGAGCTAGGGCTGTAAGGGAAGGAGGGGCCGGCGGGAGGATTTGGTGTTAGGGGAACTCAGACCAAGTTGAGGGTAAAGTAGGGTTGGAAGTGCAGTGGAATGGGCGTAGGGATGGGGTGCGGTGGGAAAGGGGCTGGGGTGAAAAGGGGAATGGAGTGTGAAGGGAGATGAGGGTACTCTGGAGCGGCAGGGTCGCGGGCTGGGGAAAGCTATGGCCATAGGTAATGCCTCTATCCCCTGCCTCCCTCCTTTTTCTCCAAGCAGAGTTCAGACACTGTTGCTGTAGCCTAACTATAGCCTTGGACCTGAGCCACCCAACCTAGGAGCTTCAAAATTGACAATCGTTGCTAAGCAAGGTATTTTGTGTGAACCCCCGGCAGTCAGTGTCCCTAAGCCACTGCTCTCCACCTCCATTCTCCTTCCTATCTCGCCATTTTATTTCTCTCTCCTCATGCTTCATCCCCACCCCACTTCCTCCTCTCCATCCCACTCTGCCCCCCCTCCTTGCTTTCCTCCTTCCCCTTCTCTTGCTCTCTGTCCTCCATTCCTGTCTACTACCCTGTTTGGTTCCTTCCTCTTTCCTTTTCTGCCTCTCCCCTGCCCACCCCCTCTCTGCCCCCGCAGTCCCTTTCCCCTCTCTGTTCTAGTATTTTCTATCCTTCTCCTTCATACTTTTATCCCCCTATCTCCTTAAACCACCTGCTCATTACAAGGTCATGGCTTTAGCAATCCAAGAAGCTTAAAACATCTGCCACATCTTCCCCATCATTGACCTTATATTGTGGTGACAAATGGAATGAGTTGGCTGGAGTTGGTGCTTAGACTTAGATGTGGAAAGGATCTGGTGGTTGCCAAAGCCATTCCTGAAACCAGGTTTAAAACGGTTTAAAATGGTTTAAAAATGACATTTGGAGACTGGGAAGAGTCTAAAAGTCTAATGAGAAGTCCAGGAATGTAAGAAAGCTTGGTTGATGGTATCTAGTAGAGGAACCATAAATGAATTCAACTGGGAAAAACAGTCACAATCAGGCTAGGGGGACAAAATGACCAAGGGACAGCAATCTCATATAATTGACAGGAACTAGTGTTCCATTTAAAAAGATGAGATGGAACTTGGAAAAAAATCAAATTGGATCCCTTCCTCTCACACTGTATATAAAGTGCAATTCTAAATGGATTAAAAACTTAAATGAGAAAGGCCAAATTCTAGACATTTTCCAACATACAGTGGAATATGACCTCAGGGGATTTCTTAAATAATGAAAACTCCTAAGCTTAAAGGAAAGGATTGCTGAATTTGACTACATTTAAATTCATCCAAATTACAGCATGAAGAAAGTGAAAAAATGGGTAGGTGCACACAGAAAACTTCTGGAGTATTGATAATGTTTTATTTTCTGGCTTCTGCAGAGGGTTCACAGGTGTTCATTTTGTTGTGCTTCATAACTTATGAGTAAGTTATGTCATGTAAGTTACTTCATAACTTACATGAGTATTAACCATACTTTTTCTGTATCGACTGTTACCATAAAATAATAATAAAGTGAGGGGGCACCTGGCTGGCTCAGTCAGTAGAGCATGTGATTCTTGATCTCAAGGTCATGAGTTCAGGCCCCACACTGGGCATAGAGCTTACTTTAAAATTAAAAAAATAGGGTCATCTGGGTGGCTCACTTGGTTAAGGGGCTGCCTTCAGCCCAGGATATGGTCCCAGGGTCCTGGGACAGAGCCCTGATTTAGGCTCCTTGCTCAGCAGAAGTATGCTTCTCCCTCTCCCTCTGCTTTCCACTCCCCCTGCTTGTTCTGTCTCTCTCCCTGTCAAATAAAAAAGTAAAATATTTAAAAATAAATAAATATTATTTTAAAAACAATGAAATGAAAAGACAAGTCACAAATTGGAGGTGTTTACCACATTTATTTTTTAAAGATTTTATTTATTTATGTATTTATTTGCCAGAGAGAGAGAAAGAGAAAGCATGTGCCCAAGAGCACAGGCACCGGGAGGGGCAGAGGGAGAGAGCCCGACTTGGGGCTCAATCCCAGGCCCCTAGGATCACAACCTGAGTTGAAGGCAGGGACTTAACTGACTGAGCCACCCGGTACCCCTCTTTGCCACATTTAAACTAAGAAATGATTAGTATGTAAAATACATAACTCCTAAAATTAATAAGAAAAGGACAAGCAACTTGATTTTAAAATAAACAAAAGGTATCAATGAGCACTTCACAGAAGAGTAATAAAAAATGGTCAAAACACACATGTGCAATCTCACTAGCAATAATGATAATTCCAATAAAAATTGGTAATTATAATTTTAAACTCACCAATCGGCAAAAATTAAAATCTGCCATACCAAGTATTGCCGAGGATATGGAGCTACTGGAGTTTTTATACACTATGGTGAAAGTGTAAATTGGTAAAATCTCCTTGGAAAACAACATTATCTTGTAAAGTCAAGTACGCCTATGCCCTGTGATTAGCACTTGCACTCCTAGGTATCTGCTAGAGAAACTTTCCCACCTGTATATATATTTCTTTAAATCTACATGTTCTTTCTCCCTCTCTTGCGGTTAAAAAATAATAAACTGGGTTGTTTGTGCGGAGTCCTTGTCTCTCTTGAGCTTACTTTGGTCAGGTTTTCATCCCCACAGCCCCACCAGAAATGTTTCTGTTAAGGTCATCAGCATCCCTCCCATTACTAAACCTGTCAGTTCTCAATCCTCATTTTAACATATCCTCAGTTGCTCACTCTCTCTCAAAAGCTTCTCAGACACCACACTCCTGGGTTTCCTCCCACCTCACCAGACACTCCACCTGTGTCTCCAGTGCTGACTCCTCCTCCTCTCCCCATCTTCCCTGGGGCATTCTTATCCACCATCTATGCTTACTCCCTTACAGATCTCGTACAGCTTTATAGCTTTAAATTCCTTTGTATCAGTCAAGATAAGCTAAATTATGCTGAGGTTACAGACAACCCCCAAATCTCAGCAGCTTAGAAAAACAAGGATTCTCACTCGTGTTTCTCGTCTGATGTGGGTTGGCTACATCTCTGCTCTATGTGATCATCCCAGAACCAAGACTGAAGGAGCAGCCCTTAGCTGGGCACTGCCAGTCTCATAGCAGAGAGTGAAGAGGAAAAAGGGGGCGAGGGGCAGTTACATCATGGCTCTTAGGTCTGTTTGGGAATAGCGCATGTCAATTCTCCCACAGCAGAGGGCAAAACCAACCACGTGCCTAAGATTGAGGGCAATGAGATATGGATGTATAGCCTTCTGGTGGGAGAAGTAGCAGATCTTTTGGACTAACAATAAAATTCACTGTACCATCTGTCTGTTATCAGTGGCTATGTAATAGGCGTCTCCAACTCAACACTTCCCAAACTGACCTCTTGATCCTACCCTCCCCCCCGCCCCATCCCATACTGTTGTCCCTACACAGACTATTTAGTTGATAGCAACTCCATCCCTCTGATTGCCCCAGCTCAAATCTTTGAAGTCATTCTTAATACTGTTTTCATATTGCACATCTGATCCATCAGGAAGTCCTATTGGCTCTACCTTCAAAATATATCCAGAATCTGACCACTTCTCATGATCTCTGCTTCTAATAACCTGGTATGAGTCACCATCATCTCTTGCCTGGACAGCTGCAATAGCCTCCTGTCTGGTCTCCCTGCTTCTAGCCTTGCCTCTGGTCCCCTCAGTCTATTCACACAGTAGCCAGTCTATTAGACACCAGTCTATTCACATAGCAGCCATCATTCCCATGCTCAAAACCCTCCAGTGGCTGCCATTACTCTCAGAGTAAAAGCCACAGCCTTTAACGTCCTACGTGCTCTGTCCCCCCTATTATCTCTCTAATACCATTTCCTACCTACCTCTCCTCCACTCACTTGCCTCCCTGTTGTTCCCCTGAATGTGTGCCTTTTGTGTCCACCTTAAGGCCTTTGTACTTGTTCCTCTGCCTGGAGTGTTCTCTTCCTGGACATTTGCCTGGGTGACTCCTTCACCTTCAAGTATTTGCTCCAATATTACCTTTTCAATTATGCCTTCCCTGGTTTCCACATTGAAAATTGCAACCCTTCCCATTTCCTTGGTGCTTCCAAGTCCCTTTATTCTGCTCTATATTTTTCCCCATAGCACTTACCATCTTCTTACAAACTCTTTAATGTACTGTTTATTGTCTCTCTGACCCCACTAAAAAGTAACCTCTACAAAGACTCAGATTCTCTTCAGTTTCGTTCTTTGATGTCTCCCAGCTGCTTAAAGGAGTGTCTTGACAGTAGGCACTCCATAAATATTTGCTAAATGATAGAATGAACATATGTGAAAAAAAGTAAGATGAAGAAAAATGCATACTACATAATACATTATAAAGTTCCAAAACAAGAAAATGTTTCAAAATATTGTCCAGGGAGTCCTGTACATACACAGTGTATTTTCTTTGTTTTTTTACATTTATTTATTTTTTTAATTTGAATTCAATTAACATATATTATTGGTTTCAGAGGTAGAGGTCAGTGATTCATCAGTCTTACATAATACCCAGTGCCCATTACATCATCCAGTTACCCCATCCCCCTCCCTCCCTCCCTCCCAGTAAACCCTCAGTTCGTAAATAGTATATTTATGCCTATGAGTAAGCAAATGTGAACATTCACACAGTGGTTATCTCTTAGGGTAAGGATGAGGGAGAAAAGACACAAGATACTTGATAATATTGATCAAGTTCTATTTCTTTTTTTTTTAAGATTTTATTTATTTATTTGACAGACAGAGATCACAAGTAGGCAGAGAGGCAGGCAGAGAGAGGAAGGGAAGCAGGCTCCCCGCTGAGCAGAGAGCCCGATGCGGGGCTCGATCCCAGGACCCTGGGATCATGACCTGAGCCAAAGGCAGAGGCTGTAACCCACTGAGCCACCCAGGCGCCCCGATCAAGTTCTATTTCTTAAGTTGGGGAGTTGGTTCATGGGTGTCCTATCATGCTTCTTAACTTGCATATGGGTTATATATATTTTGCTCTATACATCAAATATTTCAGTCACACAAAAAAAGTTTTTAAAGGATCAGGGGGTTCAGGGGTACAGTAACTGGATGATGGACATTAAAGAGGGCACCTGATGTAATGAGCACTGAGTGTTATATATGACTGACGAATCACTGACCTCTACCTCTGAAACCAATAATACATTATATGTTAATTGAATTTAAATTTTAAAAAACAATAAATAGTGGGCACCTGGGTGGCTCAGTTGGTTGAGCGACTGCCTTCAGCTCGGGTCATGGTCCTGGAGTCCGGGGATCAGGTCCGCATTGGGCTCCCTGCTTGGCGGGAAGTCTGCTTCTCCCTCTGACCCTCCCCCTCTCATGCTCTCTCTCTCTCTCTCTCTCTCTCATTCTCTCTCTCTGAAATAAATAAATAATCTTTTAAAAAAAGATAAAGGATTGAAACTAGCTATAGGAGGAGTTGAGGAATGGTATTACGAACAAAGAAACACCATGTACAAAGGCCCTGAGATGGGAACAGTTGTTGTTTTGGAGGACTTGATAGGAGGCCAGTATGCCTGGAGGACTATAAGTGAGGGAGACTGTGATGTGGAATGAATTGGAAAGGTGTGCATGAGCTGGATCTTGAAACCCATGGTAAGGAGTTTGGATCTGATTCTAAGTGCAGTGGGAAGCCAGTGGAGGATTTTAAGCAGGTGAGAGACATGATCAGATTTATGTTTGCAAAAGTGTTTTTGGCTGTGGTTTTGGCTGGCTCACATTGCCAAAAGTGGGCTTTTCCCAAAATGTGAAAGAACACAGGCAAATGTAAGCCCTCTAGCCTTTCACGTGACTAGAGAATAAGACAAATAAAGGGGAAGTAGTGGTGCCATCTACTGGAATGGGGAAAACCGAACAGAGCATTACATGAACAGGGGAGTTGTAAATGAGCTTGAGACTTGGAAAGATGAGCAAGGGGCAGATCATAAATCTGCCAAAGGGGGTTAGACTTTATCTTGTAAACACTGGGGAGCCATTTGCTTTAAAGCTTTTATTTACTTTTTAAAGATTTTATTTATTTATTAGAGAAAGCATGACCGGGGCTGGGAGGGCAGAGGAAGAGGGAGAAGCAGACTCCCTGCCGAGCAGGGAGCCGACCCTGGCAGGATCCTAGGACCCGGAGATCATGACCTGAGTTGAAGGCAGACACTTAACCAAGTGAGCCACCCAGACACCCCTAATGCTGCTTTTAAAGGTTTTTGGTTTTGTTTTTAAGATTTTTTATTTTTGAGTGATCTCTACACCCAACGTGGAGCTTGAACTTAAAACTGTGAGATCGAGAGTCACAGGCTCCACTGACTGAGCCAGCCAGGTGCCCTGTTACTTTTAAAGTTTTTAAGTTGTGGTGTGCCATGGCCAGATTGGCTTTCAGAAAGATCACTGTCATTGCTAGTGCAGATAAAAGAGTAGAGAGGGTAAAACTGGAGCAAGGGAAGCCACTGAGGCTCCTGAAAATACTGTCTGGCACCTGATTGTGAGGCCTGAATTAGGGTGGTGACAGAAAAAATGTAGGACAGAGATATATCAGGAAGTAAAATCAGTAGGAATCAATAACTGATGTTACTGGTGCTGTAGGAAGAAAGGAGTAGGAGTGGAAGTGTAGTCAAGGATGGTCAGCACTGATTGGCTATTCCACCCCACCCTTGCTCCAGATGTACAAGGTAGACCTGTCCCCAGATCCCAAGGAGGTGGCAGCCATTGAGGCTAGAAGAAATCGAGAAAAAGAGCGACAGAGCCGATTCTTCAATGTGCGGACCCGAGTCATGGGGGTGAGTAGGCAATGGGGACTTTCTTAGGACCAGCGGTCATCTCACTCCTGCACCCAGAGAGGAATGTAGCAGTGTCTGTTATAGCCCTCATTGATTTAAGCAGGCCCTCCAGCTGGAAAGGAAGGAGATAGAGAGAAGGCATCTACTCCCAGGTGAGGGAAGGAAGGGGCCTGTGGATGCAGGGGAAGAGAGTGGGGAAGAGCAGCCAGTGACAGCTGACTCTCTGCCAGTCAGCTCTGGGCTGAGTGGCCTGGTTCTCAAGAGACAGGTAACATGGAGCCAAAAGAAGTCTAAAGAATATTTGGTATTGTGTATGCCTACATGCTGTCTGGAAGGCCACATAAGAAACTCTTAACTAGGCGAGCATCTGAGATGGGAGGGACTTACTCGTCACTAAACTGCATTCCCTATTACACTATCTTGAAATGTTTTAAAGGAATTACAATCAAAATAAAAGAAAATATTGATAGTTTAAGAAAAAAATAGATTGCCGGGTAGGTGGATGGCGGAGGGGGGAGATGCAGCTTGGTATTCTGGAAAAGACCTCATACCTATGCTCAAGGGCCAGGTCTGCTGTTTACTAGATTTGTGGCTTTGAATGAGTCACCTATCTTCTCTGAGCTCCAGGCTCCTTCTCAGTAAAATGAAGCTAAATAAAGGAAGTGTGAAAGTGAATATTAACATATGGTGGTGGCTCAGTGCCTGACACAAACAAGTAGTTGGCTGAGAGATGTGTGGTGTGATTGAGATCCGGTTGGCGAGCATTTCCTCAGGGTCCACTCTGGGCAGAGAACTGGGTTGGGCAGTAGGGCACAAAGGTGAGTAAGGCCCAGGCTCTGCCCTTAATGCGCTCACAGTCTGGTGGAGGAGATCATCAACAGAGGCAAACCTCAATATAATATGAACAGTGGATCCTAGATTCTATGGGAGTAGCACCTGCCTAAGGAATCAGTAAGGTGAGACCTGAGGTGGTGTTGAAGGATGAATAGGAGTTTGGATTAAGAGAGGAAGAAAGAGAGTTCCAGGTGGAGGGAGCAGCTGGAGCAAAGGCTATTTGTTCCAAACAACAATGCACAGGAAACTTTAAGCCCGGAGCTCTGAGGGTGGGCAGAGGAAGAAGGTACTGAGATAAGGCTGGAGACTGAGGCAGAGGCTAGATCAGTGAGGGGCTTACAAAACATGTTCAGGTGGTAGAACGTTATCCGGTAGGTACTGAGGATCTGTAGGAGGATTCTGAAGCGGGTAAGTTCTGAGCAGTTTGTGTTCGAGTATTCAAGGCCCACTGTTGGTCCCCTACCCTGATTTAGCTTGTTTCTTTGGGATCAGGTTGATGTCAAAGCCCTCAACAGTCAAGTGGAAGAGCGAAAGCTTCGAGAGGCAACAGAGCAAAGCAAAGAGGCAGCTTATGGTAAAATCTCAAGGCTAAGGGCAAGCCAAGAAGGACAGTGTAAGGGCCTGAGTGGGCTGAGGTAGGGCAGTTCTGCCTTGGAGTGGGGCCTGAGGCCTGGGATGTGGTGGGACAAACCAGATGGGCCTTGGGAGCAGAGGCCATGCTGAGTGGGCTTGGTCTCTCTGGTGGGGCCTTCTCCATGTTCCTGCCTACTACCCCCAGGTACCTACCAGGAACAGTATGATCTAGTAGCCCAGATGCTAGAGAAGGAAGAGGCAGAACGGACACGTCGGCTGAACAAGAAAGTCCAGGAATTTCGGGAGCAAAAGCAGCAGCTCAAGAATCGTCGAGAATTTGACCTTTGGGATCCTGGCCGACTCTGGATGGAGTTTCCCGCCTATCTTGGCCCCAGCGATCCCCCCTGTGGCCCAGCCAGCTTGCAGTACTTTGCTGGGGAGGACCTGGAGAGGGCCATGTGCCTGAAAATGCAGCAGGAGCAGTTCAGATACAGCCTGGAGAGGCAGCTGCAGGAGCAACAGCAAGTCCAGGACGATGAGAAGTGTGCGGGTAAGTAGCTGTGCCCTCCACGCTGAGACCTGAGGCCTGGTAGGGAGTTGTTCTCAGCCAGGTTCAGGGCCCAGGGAGTGGGGAGGTCCAGTTACCCACAAAGCTGATGTCAAAAGGTTAGACTGAGCAGACCCCAAACTCCCCGACCTCCTTCAGTAACTGACAGTGTAGCCACTGGTACCCAGTCAGCCTGGAACTCCATTATGTGGAGGCAGCATAGTGAAAACAGACCTATCAACTCTGCCACTTACCATTGGGTTTAGGCAAATGAATTTTCTTCTCAGTGCTTTAGCTTCCTCATCTTTAAGATGGGGATAATAATCCATGCCACGCAGAGCTCATATGAGAATTAAATGAGACACTGTATGTAAAGCACAAACATCAGTGCTCAGTAACCAGGAGCTACTCTCACCATGACACTGTGCAACCACATCCTCCTCTTCTGTTAGAGTAAGCCCTTCGAGGGCAAGGATCATCTCATCCATCTGCATTGCTCACCTTTCAAGTCATCCCTGTTGCAGCATCTTGTTCAGTTTGCCGCTTGTCAGAGATATCACTGATTTGGGAAGTATTTGTGGGATGTCTGTCTTTTCTCCAAAAAAGCTCACTAAAGGCAAACCGCATCTCTCATTTCCACTCCTGTATTCCAGCTGCCTCATACAGTGCCTACCACACTGTCAGGAGCTCAGTAAATCATTGTTGAATGAACAATTAGAGAACAAAGTAAACAAGACAGGGACTCTGCCCTCCACAGTCCCATGGAACCATTACCCCTTCTAGAAAATCAGTTTAGAGAAAGAGGAAAGATATATGGACAAGTCATTCATCAGAAAATATTTATGCTTTAACACTGGTAGGTGCTGAGACAGGTACTGTGATGCAAGAGTTTATAGGACATGGAGGGAACATCAGTATGGGAGTGGTCAATTCTAACAAGAAAGGGGAGGCAGGATAGGGGGGTGGCACAAGTCAGCTGTTAGAAACCAATTCGGGAAAGTTGGGTACAATTTTTCCAAGTCAGGGAGAGGGTCAAGAAAAGGTCATTCTAGGCAGAGGGGTAAGCAAGAGGTAGAGAACTGGGGCTGTGAATGGTCCAAGGGTTTAGGATGCATGAACAGTTTAGTGTTCGTGCAGCCTAGTGTTGAGGGCTTGGAGGAAGAGAAAATGTGCAAGAGTTTTCTACACCAAACTAAGGAATTGTGACTTTATTGCATAGGCAGTGGTTAACCATTTAAGGGTTTTAAGCAGAGTGACAAGACCATTTCAATATTCAGTATATATTTAGCCACCTATTTTGTGCCTGGCACAGTGAACAAAATAGAAAAATACTTGCTGTCGTGGAGTTCACACTCTCCTGGGGACAGACAATAAACAAGGTAAAATAGTAAAAAACACAGTGAACCCTTGAACAACACGGGTTTGAACTGCACAGGTCCACTTATATGTGGATTTTTAAAAATAAATATAATACTATAAACGTATTTTCTCTCCCCTATGGTTTTCTTTTTTTTCTTCTTTTTAAGATTTGGTTGGCTAAGCCCCGCACTGTTCAAGGGTCAACTGTATAAGGGGGTTAAGATAGTTGCTCAGAGAAAAATAAAGCATGAAACGGGGGACATGGGGACTTTGGAAGAGGGATGCACAATTGCCATTTTAAATAAGGAAAACCTCACTGAGGTAACCTTTGAATACAGATCTGAAGACAAGGGAGTGAGCAATGCGAACAATCAAGGGAAGAACTGTCCAAGTAGAGGAAGTAGCTAGTACAAAGTCACAGAGGGAGAGAGGGCGTCTGGAATGTTTGGGGAATGGCAGTGGGGCTGCCATTCCCCACTGAGTAGCTGAAGTAGACCAACTGAGGGATAGGAAATGAGGTCAGAGAGGTGAAGGGGCCAGATCCAGTAGGCCTTCCAGGCCATGGTGCAGACTTTGGCTTCTACCGAGTGAGGTAGGAGCTGTGGGACGGAGAGGGTGTTGTCCATTGGGGACACATGATTTGTGTTTTAGACACGAAACTTTGCCAGCTGTTGTGGGGACTGGATTAGAGGGGAAGACCAGAGACAAGGAGGTAAGATAGAAGGCTGTTAAAGCCAGGAGGAGGCGGCCAAGAGGCAGCCATGTTATCTCTATGATCCTACGGGGTACATAGCCAGTCTGGGATACAGGGAGAGATCTGGAGGCCCGAGGCAGGGGAACAGTTTGCAAAGGAACAGAATACTAAGCCTGGATGGAATGTGGGAAAGGGTGAGCAAATAATGCACTCTGTGAGGACCCCCATGATCCCTGCCACTCCCTCCACCCACCCCCAGGCTGTGCTCTCTCAGGTGTCCCCTGCCCTGTGTTTTCAACATTTCCTCTTCCCCTGGTCCCTTCTGTGTCTGCTGTAAACATGCTTATGTCTAACCCCTCTTTAAAAAAATTAAAGCCTCCTTGCACCCCGTGACTCCTCTAGGTGCTGTGCGATAGCTATCTTCCTTTACAGCTGTACTTGTTGAAAAATCTGCTTCTGTTTGCTGTCTTTTCTTCCTTTCCAATCACACCTCAACCCCCTGGGAGATCTCCTTTCTCCCCACCCAACTTCACTGATACTATTCTTTGTGTTATCCAGTTATAAGAGGCTTTTTTCCTAGTTTTTCCTCCTTGCCTGGACCTTTCTTGCTACACTTGTCTCTGATCACATCCTTCTTGAGCCTCTCTCTTCCTTGGCTTCAGTACCAGTCCATTCTGCTCTTAGCTCTCTGACCATTCCCTCCGTGTCTGCCCTTTGTGGGCTCCTTTTACTTTACACCTTTCTTCTTGAGACTTGGTCCCTGGCACACTGCTTTCCCTCCCCTGCACACTCACCTAAGGTGCCCTTGGCCCTTATTCTGGTTTCAGCTGCCGTGTCACCACCTCTGCCTGCTGACCACCTTCAATTCAGCCTTCCTAAACAATTCATCCATGCTTCCTAGCCTGCTCTTCATTCTGGATCTTCTATTTCCAGTGGTAGCCACACTGTTTACCCAGCCACCTGAGCCAGGACTCTGGGAAGCATCCAAATCTCTCTCTCTTCTTTACTCTCATCACATACTGCTAATGCAACCTCTATATATTGGGCTTGCTTTGAGCCCTCCAAGATGCCTTCCCTACCTCCACTGTCTCCCACCAGCCTGACTGCATTCTATACTGGTCCCCGGGAGGAGCTTTCTAAAATACAAATCTAATTGTGTTGCCCCCTTGCTTAAAATCCTTCCATGTTCCCTGCCACCTTTGGGGCGAGTTTCTGGCCTTTAGTCTGGCCCCTGCAGAGCTCCCTAGCCACTTGCATTTTATCCTCCAGCAAGAGCAGAGTACTTGTAGTTTCAGATATAGACCATACTGTATCTTGGTTTCCATCTTTCATTTGACAAATATTTATTGAGCACCTACTATGTGCCAGGCTCTGATCTAGGTTCTGGGCATGGGAGTGAATAAAGCAGACAAAATCCCTGGACCAAGGCTACTTTCTAATGAGGAGAGAGAAAGGCAAGAGACAACATCAGTGAAATATAGAGTATATTGGATGGTGACAGACGGTAGGGAGAAAAATAAATCAGGTAAGGGGGATAAATGTTGGGAACAGGAAGGTTGCAATTTTAGGTAGGAGAGACAGCAAAGGCCTCACCAAGGTGGCAATATCTGAGCAAGACCTGGGGGAAGCGAGAGCAGGAGCCAGGAATAGTGTTCATTACAAATCCCTGAGGCAGGAGTATTTGACATGATCTACAAACAGCAAGGACACCGGTGTGGCTAGATGAAAACGTGGCTTGGCATGCCCTTTCCTCTTCCTTTCTATATGCAATGCACATTTCAAGGATCACCTCCTCCTGGAAGCCTTCCTCTCACCCACCACTGAAAGCTCTCATAATGCCTGTATACACCTGTCATTGCCCTTCCCACACGGTGGTACGATCTTGCTTGGTCCATCTCCCTGCATCTTTCACTTAGGCACTTGAGAAATCCTTGTTGCTGCTACTCTGGCTATCCCTAAGCCCAAAGAGTAACTCCTTCCACATCCCTACAATTAAGACATTCTTCTCCCAAGCATACACATACACACATCCTCCAAGCTTGTTGAACAAATGGCTGAATGAGTGAACCAGGAATGATGGAGCAGGCAAGTATAGTGCCCTGGCCATATTTCTCTGTGTAGATATGCTTAATGACCAACTGCGCCTTGCCATGGACACGCGGGCTGCCCAGCTGGCCAAGCTAGAGGAGTCCTGTCGCGTGGCCATGATGTCTGCTATGGCCAATGCCAACAAAGCCCAGGTATGGCCTGGGCCATTCAGTGCACCAGGCTCTCCCCAACCCCTTGAACAAAGTCATGGGGAACTTAACCATGTCTTTGCCCACACCACCTTTTTTTTTTTTTAAGATTTTTATTTATTTATTTGACAGAGATCATAAGTAGGCAGAGAGGCAGGCAGAGACAGAGGGAGGAAGCAGTCTCCCTGCCGAGCAGAGAGCCCGACGCGGGGCTCGATCCCAGGACCCTGAGATCATGACCTGAGCCGAAGGCAGAGGCTTTAACCCACTGAGCCACCCAGGCACCTCCACACCACCTTTCTTGAATCAACACCAGCCCTCTCATCTACCTGAGGATGTCCCTTTTCACCTAAGGACCCTCTTAGTGCAGAAGATGCTCTTCCCCACATCCAGACTCAGGATGACCTCAGAGCAGAACATCACCCTCCCTTCCCCGGCCCCTCCATCTAAGGGTTTCCAGAGGGCAAGGAAGTTCCCTGTCCATTCCACCCCTCCCCCAGTCAGGTCATTTAAAGGCCAGGCAAGAGCTATTCCTTCTCTCCCAGAGATGGAGGAGAGTAGGGCAATGTCTTCCCCTCCCCTGTGACTTGAGAGTTCCCTGAAGTTGGGTACCCTAATGCTCATATTTGGGGCCCCACCAGGCAGCCGAACTGGCTGAGCGGCAGCGCCGTGAGCGTCAGCGTGAACAGGAGGCCAACCTCATGGAGATCCAGAACCAGATCACCAGTGACCTACTGACCGAGAACCCCCAGGTTGCTCAGAATCCTGTGGCTCCCCACCGGGTCCTGCCCTATTGTTGGAAGGGCATGACTCCAGAGCAGAGAGCTGCCATCAGGAAAGCCCAGGAGGTGCAACGCCGGGAAAAGGAGGCACAGCATCAAGCCGACCAAGCACTGGATGCCAAATGGGAGAGCCAGGCCTCGTACCTGGCCCAGGCAGCAATGGAGCTAGAGGAGCAGGAGAGGGAACTTTGTGCTGAATTTCGAAGGGGGCTGGGCTCCTTCAATCAGCAGCTGGCTAAGGAGCAAACCGCCGAGTGAGTTCGGGAGTGGTAATGTGGATGAATGCAGAGGGAGGGATGGGAAGGCTTAAGGAGAGAGGGAGAGCTCATCAGCTGATGCCTCTGACGCCTCTGTACTTCTTTCACAGGCAGAATTATCTGAATTCTATAATCTATACCAATCAACCTACGGCCCAGTACCACCTACAGTTCAACACCAGCAGCCGCTGAACCTAAGATGCTCATCTCTCTCTCCTCCCTCATCAAGCTCATGAAGGCTGGGAGTCAGGAGAATGCTGCAGGCCCCCTCCCCCAACCCCTTCTCCCACTATCCCTACACCTTTGACCCTAGGTAATAAACTTATTCACTAAAATCAAGGCCATGTGCTGTCATGGGACACAAAAAGTATGAGGTACTGCCTTTCCCGCCCCACCCCTGGGCTTGGAGCATATTACCCTGTCAGTCTTCACCCAT
This sequence comes from Lontra canadensis, assembly GCF_010015895.1. Classification (NCBI taxonomy): domain Eukaryota; kingdom Metazoa; phylum Chordata; class Mammalia; order Carnivora; family Mustelidae; genus Lontra; species Lontra canadensis. Next base: position 1,250,404 of record NW_022631191.1, on the reverse strand, counting down.
TCACCTTTCTTCTCCATGCCGGTTTCCCCAGCACACAAGTGTTACGCCCTCCATGCGAGAAATAGAGACTTTATTAGGCACGGGGTGTGATAGCTAAGCAGTTACAAGATGGCTGTGGGACTTCCTCCCAGGTTGCTGTAAAGTACTCCAAGGGAAGCAAGAAATGAAGAACGTGTGTTTTCTCTGCCCTCTCCCTTCAAGGCTGCATGCGAATGGCCCCATCCAGCCGGATGACCTCTCCATTGATGAATGGGTTCTCAATGATAGCTTGTACCAGATGAGCATACTCAGCGGGATCCCCCAGTCGACTGGGGAAGGGCACCTGGCTGGCTAAGAAGTTGCGCACTTTTTCTGGGAGGGTGGTGAGCAGCGGGGTGCCAAACAGGCCTAGACAAGACAGTCAGAGTCAGAGGCCCACCATTCCTTTCACACTTACCTGGTCCCTCTTCACCTCAGCTCTACCTATGGTACTTCCCGATGCCCAGAAATGGAAGGCTGTTGCTGCTGAGCTAGTAGATAGTCTCCCCTCTCAACTGCCCATAAATCCTACCCAATACCAGGTGTGGCAGGGAGGGAAAACCTCTACCTGGAGCAATGGTCATCACTCGGATGCCCATGGGAGCCAGATCCCGAGCAATGGGCAGGGTCATGCCCACTATGCCCCCCTTGGAAGCAGAGTATGCAGCTTGTCCAACCTGGAGAAGGAGTAGAAGTCATACATGGAAGGGCCCTAATAAGTCACCAAGGAAGCACAAATCTCGCCCTTGCCCACACACCTGGCCCTCAAAGGCAGCCACGCTGGCAGTGTTGATGATGACCCCACGTTGGCCTCCCTGGTCTGGTTCGTTCTGGCTCATCTCACTGGCCACCAGGCGGATCACATTGAAGGTGCCTAGGAGATTCACCTGAAAGACCAGCAGAGACACTCTGTAGGGCCTTTTGTCCCCTAAAAGCTTTGGAGGCACCCACAGCCAAATAAATACCTTTTACTCACACCCCTGGGGAACCTCCAAGACCTTACATTAAGAACTCGCTGGAAGTCCTCCAAGGAATGGGCCTGATTCTTCTTTAAGTTGTATGTCTTCATGGCCACTCCAATGCCTGCACAGTTGACTGCCACATCCACACGGCCAAATTTTTCTTTTGCTAGAGTCAGGGCTGCTTGCACGTCCTTCTCTGAGGTCACCTTCAAAGGGAGAGGTGGAGAAGGTATTCGTCTCCCAGCACACACACTCGCCACTAAACCTGGCCAAGGAAGAACAGGTCTAGTCTCTGAGTGACTTGTGTAAGCAGGGAGGAGGCCAAAAGAAAACATGAGAGTGGGGCAAAAGTGACAATGTTAGGTGCCATAGTGCTCAAAACGGTTTTCAAACCTATACCCTCTTTTGATAAATTCACATACCCCTGGAGATTTCTGTGGACCAGAGCAGTTTCAAGAATTATTGATATGATGATAAACTAGCTTTTTTATACCTCTACCTGCTAAGGTGATTTCATCCAGTTTTTACTTTCTGTAGTTTGTTTTGTGAAAAGTTTCTCAACTTTGTAAATATAAAATTACACGGCACAATATGCATTTTCCAACTATCCATACCCCCTCCGGGAGATTCTGATATATCCAATTCCCATCCCCACTGCTGTGGATCCAGGCTTTGTACATTCCTTATTGTAGGTGCTCCCACAGTGCTGGACGGATAGCTCAGGCCAAAAGGGACAAGGAGATGGGTCCATCAACCACACAGATAACACCCTTAGGGAAGGAGGACCCCACGGGTTCCCAGGTCGGTTTTGGTGACCTCACACCCACACTTACATCAGCTGGGGCAAAGGCGCAGCTCTTCCCTAACTTATTGGCTTGAACCTCCCCATCAGAGTTGGGCAGGTCTACAAGCACAGCAGTGGCCCCTTGCCCCACCAGTCGCTCTGCTGTGGCCAGACCTAAACCAGAGGCTCCTCCGGTTATTAGAGCAACCAGGCCCTGTGAAGAAAGGATCGGTCAACGATACACCGTGTAGACCACCCCCACCCTTTCATCTGCCTGTTCTCCAGGCTTCTGCGACGGAAGTTCCTGTGTTCTCCAGGCTTCGGCGACGGCGGTGCGACCCAGTTGTGTTTCCTCTCCTTCAGGACAGGGCCTCTGGTGCCTCACCCCCAGACAGCCCACCCAGTCACCCCACACACATGAGCCGCGGAGAGTTGACCTTCACCTCCCGAGCCCAACCGCCACACTACCAGGCCTAAATAAATGTGACCCTTTCGCCCAGCACCGAGCTCTTCCCCCCAGATCCATGGCCGCGTGGTCCCAGTTGGCGTGGAGGAGCAGCCAGGAGGAGCGAAGACCCCACTACCTTGACGTTCCGACACACCGCAGCCATCTTGCTCCGAACTCTCCGCGGGCGGGACGGGCAGGCGGGCGCTGATTGGCTGAGGCGGAGGAGGGCCGTGGGGAGGGCGAGGGGGCGGGCCGCGGAGCAAGTCTTGGGGCGTGGCGTCGGCTGCAAGCGTCCCCCGCGGAGAGGGCGAGGCCTCCTCAAGGTGTCTCCCGAGTTATTTCACCTGGGGAAAGAACCGGATTGCTGCATCTCAGTACCAACCACACTCTCCGCCTGACTCTCTAGCTGTTGTCTGGGCAGGCGGCCAACTCCGCGGGGCAGTAGGTGGACAGGAGATTGAGAGTTTTCCTTAATCCGCAGAAAAAGACTTCATTCAAGCATAAACATGTGAGAGTCATATTCCAGGCTGTGTGCGGGTCACTGGGGATACCAAGGGGAATACTAAAAGGTTCACGTTTCCCAGCAGGACACAGTTCAGTTGGAGGAAAAGATAATTACAGTACAGACACAGAGAAAGAAAGGGACAGAGAACAAGATTCTGAGACATAGACAGACATAGATATCCAAAGATGGAGATTCTGAGAGCCACCAAAGGGAACTATGTTAAGGAAGAGATTGAGAGGAGCAGAGATGCAGGCAGGATCACAGAGATGGGGGTGTGGAGCGCCACTAAAAGAGAAGCTGGGGCGCCTGGGTGGTTCAGTGGGTTAAGCCTATGCCTTCTGCTCAGGTCATGATCTCAGGGTCCTGGGATAGAGCCCCACTCCAGGCTCTCTGCTCGCTCAGCAGGGAGCCTGCTTTCCCCTCTCTCTCTCTCTCTGCCTCAGCCTCTCTGCCTACTTGTGACTTCTCTGTCAAATAAATAAATAAAATCTTTAAAAAAAAAGAGAGAGAGAGACAGAGACAGAGAAGCTAGGAGACATACACTCTGAGACAGACATTGTTAAGAAGCACAAGCCCAGAGAGGCATAAACAGAGAAACAAAAACATCTTTCATCAGCTCAGTCTCTTCTATTGTCCTCTATCTGTGTCAAACCTATTTTAAATTCCAGAGCCCAAATCACACATTGCTGAGTGGACCTCAGCCAGACACTGTCATGTTAGACCCAGGTCTTCAGTCATCCTAGAACATCTTTCAGCCAGCATCCCAATTAGAATCTTGAGCCCACCTAATCTACCTAATCTGACTTCCTTTTATACTCTTCCTCAAACCAAGGTCTTCAAGCCATAAACCTTAGTCTACATTTTCAGCCCCATTCAGCTTTATGTTTCCTCTCTCTGAAGTATCTCCCCACATGCTTTCCCAGTCAGAAAGACTTCTCTCTTGGCCTCCTAGTTGTTGATAACCACCATGTTCATGGTCACTATACCATACTCCTCAAAGGGTTTAGAACAAGATTCACAATCTTTCTGACTACATGAGGTCCTCCCAGCAATTTACAGCACCCTTCACTGGGCCCAATATACTCCAACAACATGGCTTCTTTATGTTCATCTTTGCATTAGCTATTCCCTTTGCTTGGAATGCTCTCTCCCTGATGTTCGCATGATTGCCTTTTTCTTCTTCTTTTGATCAGAGAACTAAGCTTAAATGTCACCTCCTCTCCCTGACCACTCAAGCTGTAGAGACCTAGTTATTACCCTGTTGTGTGGGAGGAATTTATCCAGGAGGTGACCACTGGCTGACCTGAGAGCTGGAGCCTGCAATGAGTATCTCTGCACCCCTTCCTTGTCTTCGGAATGTATACTCTGCCCAATGTTCCCGCGGCCGGAGCCATTTCAGGGACATAGACTTGAGAGAGTAAGATGTTGTTGAAACCATCTGGACTGAACACATGACTGAACCCAGCTAAAGCCTCTATATAAAATTTTAAGATTCCAGTTGGTGGGTGCAGAGATCTACTCATCTTTCAGCTGTCCAAGACAAGCCTTGTATGTAAATTCTCTTGCTTGTTAAATCTGCCACCTACCAATCTGGAACAGTCTGCCTCTATCTTTGGTCTCTCCATGCTCTCATGTACAGGGGCCAATTTGTGAGCCAACACATTGCACATTTGAATTCTTTGCATAGCACTTACCGGCCTGTAATCTTTTTTCTAATCTCGGGGCCAGGTGTGTTTTAGAATTCAGAATTTTTTTCAATTTTACAAAGGAATACCTACTCTATATTACATAACTGCATATACTCTATGATACGTAACTACTAAGAAAGGTCTAGAGCATCACTTATAATTAAACATTAGTATTTCTAGAGTGAAAAGCATGAACATTAACACTAAGGGTTAATCAAGACTATAGATAGCTTCGCATTACTTTAGGTCAGGTTTTGTCACCTAATGGGTTTGGGCTCCAAAGTATGAAAACACAACCTTACGTTTTTCAGAACTTTTGGGGTCATGGAATTGTGCCTAAAGACTTTTGAGCCTTGTCTAACCTGTCTTATTTGTGTGTCTGTGTGTGTCTGTGTGTGTTGTATAGTTCTCTCCCTGCTAGAAGGTAAGCCCCATAGCAGCAGGGTCTTGTCCTATAGGTTCACCTCTTGGCTACCCAATCCCCACAGTACTGCCTGGCATGTACTAGCCACTCAATACCAATGAATGAATCGATCAATCAATCAATCTTGGGAGAATTTTGGGCCCAGCTTCATGATTCCTCCATCTGCTTAACTCCAGGGGCCTTCACCTCCTCTTATTTTTAAAGACTTCTGTCTAGGCAACATTATTAACCTTGCCATGCCCTGAATGACTCCCCTAATTCCCTGGCATCTACACACCACCATCTCTCACTCTGAACATGTTCCAGTCAATTTTGGCTCTACTCCCTTCCACCACCACTTTTATCTCCTTGAACTCTGTTATTCAATGGGTCTTTCCATTTTCTTTTTTTTTTAAGATTTTAATAATTTATTTGACAGACAGAGATCACAAGTAGGCAGAGAGGCAGGCAGAGAGAGAGGAAGGGAAGCAGGCTTCCCGCCGCACAGAGAGCCTGATATGGGACTCGATCCCAGGATTCTGGGATCATGACCTGAGCTGAAGGCAGAGGCCCAACCCACTGAGCCACCCAGGTGCCCCGGGTCTTTCCATTTTCTTTCAACCTAGCAGCCTCTTCCTACTTTTCTTCTGGCCAGTGTAAACCCTCTGTCATTCCCCTTCTCTCTTTAACCACCCTTGATGGCACCCTCCACCCATTTTTCCCTTGACATCTTACTAATTCAATTTCTTGACTTTTCAGGACAGACTCTGAAGCCAGAAGGCCTGGGTTTGAATCTCAATTCCATCATTTACTAGTGAATGACCTTGGGTAAGTTACTTAACTGTTGCACCTCGGGCTCCTCTTCCATAAAACGGGTATAATCAAAGCACCTATCCTGTAGAGTTGTTAGGAATAAAAGAGTGAATAACTATATAAGAAAAAAGGATACTCAGAATAGCACCTGGCCTTTAGCAAGATCTATGTAAATGTTAGCTATTGTTACTCCTCAGAGTAGTGTCTCTTAGCCCTTTTTAGGCTGTGAAAACCTCTGGCAGTCCAGCAAAGTCTAAGGAATCCCTTCCTAGAATAATACATGCATGAGATAGAATATAAAAATAGGATTACAAAAGAAATATAATTATCAAGATAAAAAGAAACACATCTGTACTGTAGTAACATATGTGCTTCTTTATTTATACATTAAATCCCAAGCCCTATCAACAGATCTCATGGCTACCATGATTTCAAAAATAGTGACATTATTTCGAGAGATCTCTAACAACCCTGATATGCTATGAAAATCTGATTTCCACTGGTAACAAAGCCACAGGTACTGCTAATACTACTATAGTTTGTTACTCACATCCCCTGGAAGGACATACTACACTCGTGTCGGTGGTAGTGAAAGTAAAGATGCAATTCCCCCCCATCCAAGTCCATGGGCTGCTTGAATTCTCCCTACAGTCTCTGAAGGGGCTGTGGACCCCAGGTTAAGAACTCCTGTGTTTAGAGCAAATGGAGGCCATTAAGTGAACACTTACTCTGTCTTCACCTCCAATATTGTCTCTACCCACACTATCCTTTCCTTGGGTCTCAGAGAAGAGAGGTCCTGCTTGGGGCTTGCCATTCCCACTGGGCTCTGGGTCCCAGCCCCTCCCATTTGCTTGGGCGTTTGTGCCATTGAGCATCTTCTCTCTTTATTGTACACACCTCTGTCTCAAGATTATTAGAAAATAGGGAACTGAGCAATCCCAACTTTTGTACACGACAGATAATCATCACTTTGGGTGTATGTAGGCGAGAAGTGAGCAAAGGAGCTTGTCACCAGAACCAGCAACATCCAGCATTACCTCACAATCCCCAGGGGTATTAACCTTACCAGGAGATGGGAGAAAAACAAAGGTGGTTTCACCCCTGGGAGATTAAAATCACAAGATAACCCATTTAACCCTTGAGGGTGCCTGCCATTTCCCCTGCAAAAACAGAGCTGCACGGGATCCAGCTGACTCCAAGGTAGCATTGGCAAATATAAAGGACCCCAAAAGATGAGGGTGGGAAGCATCCAAATGTGTGCTTGTTGGGGCACAAATCTGAATGAATGGTTTAAATTCTAAAGGCGTGTGTGGAACATGAGAATGTGGCCAGCATCTGAGAGCGTGCTGAGGATGCATGCTGGCTGAGTGTTTACCATTTGAATAAATGCAGCTGCGTCTGAATGAACTTGTGTGATTCCAGCCTAAGTTCATCATGACTTCACCATTGCCCAAATGAACAGCCATTGTTTAGTCTTGGTATAATCAGAACTTTCTGACTGCATTTTGCCATGTTTGATCATTTCCTCTTCCTAGAACCCTCACCCCTTTGGTTTCCATGACACCTAACTCTCCTGGTTCTTCCTACTTCCCTGACTGTTCCTTTTGGTCTTCTCCCTGCACCCCATTTTCTTCTGCACCCCCTGTCTCTGGGGAGCTTAGCCATCTTAGTTTTAATACTGCCTCTCTGCTAAGGACTTCCCAATCTCTACCTCTAGCTCATCTTCTCCACTGAACTTCAGAATGAGGTAGCCAATCATATGCTGGCCCACTACACTGGATGTCCCTCTGGCATCTACAACACGTATCCTAAACTAAACTCAGTCATTGCTCCTTAAACCTTCTTTATCTCAGTTGATAGTAATATTGTCTCCCCAGGCACACAAGCTGGATCTTGGGACTGATGCCCTCTTTGTTCTTTCTAATCAATTGCCAGATCCTGTTGATTTAACTCCTACATACTTCTTGAATCTGGCTCCTCCTTTTTCCTAGGTTCCAATTATCACCACCCCAAGTCTCTTGTCTATATTATTGCAACTGGTCAGATCCCACAGTTATCCCACTTAAAAGGATCCTTCAAGAAGCCAGAAGAAGACTTTTTCTAAAACTCAAATTTTATTATGTTATCATCCTTGTTTTAAATCCTTTCAGTGGTTCCCCCTTGCTTTCAGTGCTCTCCATAGTCTGCTGCCTGCTGACTGACTTCACTCTGTCTAACACTGTTCTTTCCAAAAACAATGCACTACTTGATACTGATGAAATTTGGATGTTTTTGGGTTTGTATGTGAATGGCCAAGAAAGAATTCTTGAGACATTTTTGGTGCAAAAAGATGATTTTATTATAGCATGGGGACAGGACGCGTAAGGGAGAAAGAGCTGCACTGGGATTGTGAGGAGTGACTGATTATATAGTTTTTAATTAGTGGGGGTTATGGATACTATAGGTCTCCAAGGAATTTGGAAGCAAGGCTTTCAGGACCTTGAGGGACTAGCTGCTGTTAAGGTAAGGTTACTTTTAGAAGACATACAAATGGCCAACAGACATATGAAAAAATGCTCAGCATCGCTCAGCATGAGGGAAATACAAATCAAAACCGCAATGAGATACCACCTCACACCTGTCAGAAGGGCCAAAATTAACAAGACAGTAAACAACAAATGTTGGCAAGGATGTGGAGAAAGGGGAACCCTCCTACACTGTTGGTGGGAATGTAAACTGGTACAGTCACTCTGGAAAGCATACAGAGTTTCCTCAAAAAGTTAAAAATAGAGCTACCCTATGACCCAGTAAATGCACTGCTAGGTAACTACCCAAAGGATACAACCATAGTGATCAGGAGGGGCACCTGCACCCCAATGTCTATAGCAGCAATGTCCACAATATCCAAATTCTGGAAAGAGTCCAGATGTTCATTGACAGATGAATGGATAAAGAAGACGTGGTATGCGTGCACACACACACCATAATAAAAAAGAACTCTTGCCATTTACAACAATGTGGATGGAACTAGAGGGTATTATGCTAAGCCAAATAAGTCGATCAGAGAAAGACAATTATCATATGATTTCACTCATATGTGGAAATTAAGAAACAACACAGAAGATCATAGGGGAAAGGAGGCAAAAATAAAATAAGGCAAAATCAGAGAAGGAGATAAACCATGAGAGACTCTTAACTCTAGGAAACACATTGAGGTTTGCTGAAGGGGAAGTGGGTGGTGGGATAGGGTAATGGGTGATGGGCATTAAGGAGGCACGTGATGTAATGAGCACTGCATGTTATATGCAACTGATGACTCACTGAACTCTACCTCTGAAACTAATAATACACTATATGTTAATTAGTTGATTTTAAATAAAGTAGAATTTTAAAAAGATAAGGTTATTTTAGTCTTTAATAAAACAGAAACATTAAAGCATTAAGGTGGCCATGAGTTCCTTGAGGAAGATCACACTCTGTATGTTTCAAGTATCTATCAATGGGTTGTAAGCTGTAAGGAGACTTAATTTAAGCTACATTTCTCTTGTCTTTGTTTCCCTCATTGATACCACCCACAGTAGCGCTGCCAGATGAGATACAGGGTGCTCAGTAATTAAATTTTAATTCAGATGAACAAATAATTTTTAGTATAAGTATCTCCCGTGCAATATTTGGGATATACTTATATATCAAAATTATTTGTTCTTTATCTGAAATTCATATCTGAGTGAGTATTATGTATTTTTATTTGCTAAATCTGGCAACCCTACCCCACAGATAATACCCAGGATACCACTGGTAAGATGGCCCTCATCAGGCTCCCACAGTTCTGTATGTCCACCTCTGAACCAATACTTACCCTCCTGAGAGATCAGGGATCTCTTCCTCTTCTTTTAAAGATTTATTTATAATTAGAGAGAGAAAGAGAGCTCACACACAAGTTGGGGAGGGTCAGTGGGGGGAAAGAGAGAGAAGCAGACTCCCTGCTGAGCGTGGAGCCTGACACTGGGCTCAGTCTCATGACCTGAGCTGAAATCAAGAGTCTGATGCTTAACTGACTGAGCTACTCAGGTGCCCCAGGGATCTCTTCTGATCTCTGTATCCTTGGTACAAGATACAGGGCCTGGTGGAGAACAGGTAGCAGTGTTTGATGAGTGAATAAATGCATATGTGTGACATAGCAATAAACCTTGCATCATTTGGTGGAATTGTTAACCTTAAAAATAAAAGTACCAGTTACTTTTCCAGCAAAAAAGAGGTTATTTGGTAATAGCTTAGAAATGCAATCTAGGACAAGCAAACTATGGCAAAACTATAGGAAAGTCCAGAGAACAGAGGAGAGGATCTCTTTTATATAGGAAGGGGGGGGTTGTTTGGAGAAGATGACACAAACTAAATGTCCATTGAAGTAAACTGGGAGTTTGAAGTACAGTGGCATCTCACTGGCTAAGCTGTGATGGTCTCTTGTTGGCTGGGCTGTTGCCAAGGGAGGAAGAAATCTTCACTCCTGCTGTTGGGTTAGTCTATTAGTTTCCACATGCAAGGCCCATCCACTCCTGTTGAGTCTGCAATGGATAATTAGTGGGGTTATGAGAGTTCCCCCTGCCAGTCTCCCAAACCCCCCATCCCATTCTAAATGAGATTTTCTTTTTTTTTAAGGCTGTATTTATTTATTTGACAGACAGAAATCACAAGAAGGCAGAGAGGCAGGCAGAGAGAGGGGGAAGGCAGGCTCCCTGCCGAGCAGAGAGCCCGATGCGGGGCTCAATCCCAGGACCCCGGGATCATGACCTGAGCTGAAGGCAGAGGCTTTATAACCCACTGAGCCACCCAGGCGCCCGAGATTTTCTATTATTAGTTTTAATATTTCCCCCTCTTGATCAAGATCTTCCTTTGAAAGCATCACTGATCAATACTCAGGTTTTTTATATTTAGTGGTTTTGTCCCTCAGTTCCAGGAAGTACCTTTCCTGGCTGTCATGTCCTACATTGGAGGGAAAATGCATAGCAGGTGGAAATAACTTAAAGCCACATTTGAGAAACCAAGAAGGTTAGGAGGAAGAAACCTTAGGCACTTCCCATCTAAAGTCTATATCTTCTCAAGGTGATACATGTTAGAAATCATCTTGAAAGTTTGAGCCAGATAGCCTTATTGGGTACATCAAGTTTTTCTTTTAAATTTGATAGGCAACAAAATACGAAATTTAAAATAATTACACAAAACAGAAGTAACATAATCTCAAACTGTATGACAGTTCTAAATCAAGAGGCTAGGTCTGAAAGTAGCCAGCTGAAATATTTATTGGCACTTATTCCAACCTAGGGGAGAAAGTTTCTCCTTATGAAGACAAACCCAAAGTCATATATGCCTCCTGGAGGTCTCTGGTTAAAGTGGCCATGAACACAGAATAGTGAATACTGCAAGAGCACACTGAAAGTGTGTTTGGGAAGATAACGGTGAAAGAACAAACATGAAGTAACACCTGATTAACTTTCTGCAAAACAGCAAAACTTCAAAGACATTTTAAAACAATATTGTTAGGGGAAAAAAAAAACAACATTCTTAGGGGCACCTGGGTGGCTCGGTCAGTTACGCGTCTGCCTTTAGCTCAAGTCCTGGGATTGAGCCCAAGCCCCAAGCCCAGAGTTGTAGGGAATCCCTACTCAGCGGGGAGCCTGCTTCTCCTTCTCCCTCTGCCCTTCTCCCTTTGCCCCTCTCCCCTGCTCGTGCTCTCTCTCTCTCCCTCTCAAATAAATAAATAAATAAAATCTTTTCTAATTAAAAAAAATAAAAATAAAACAATATTGTTATCTCGAAGAACTGTTTGGAACCAAAGTGTTATTGATAATACAGTCCATAAGTTTGCAAATTCAGAGGCCATGCATTTGGATAAGAATCCAAAGTCAGTGAATAGTTCAGATGAAAGAAAAGACTTTTGTGAATTCTGAACCTCCTAACCCTTTAGAAAAAGCAAGCGAAAATTAACTTGTCCTGGGATCATAACAAGGCTGTTTCTGAAAGGCCATAATCAAAAGAAAAGGTTTCCTCCTTCCATGAGGGCTTGGGAAGTGCAGACAAGGGTTTTGTCTTTCCACAGAAAAGAGAGAAGCAACAGTGAGAAAAAGGTTTACAGGTGTGATCTGGACCTCTTGGGAAAGCTGTCTCATCAGATGTCATCTCCTTCAATTCCAGGAAATCTTTACTTTCAGGTCACCAGATGGTGTGCAGGTCAGGGTTTAGTCCTTTCTTCAGATGCATCACATGAATCTAAGTGTCTGATCCCTGGAGTTTGGCATCATAAGGGTTGGTTTGCAGTTCTCGATAAGGACCTTTTCAGCTAGGTTGAAGGGTTTTTCCAGAGGTGTCTTTTCCAACATATCAAATCTCCAGGTTGCAAAGTGTGATGCTTAAGGTTATCATCACCCAAGAGTGCACTGTGAAAAGATTGCTCTACCAAAGCACAGCTATTTTTAATAGAAGCAATTAGGCCGTCACCAAATTGAAGTACCAATGACAGTGCTTTTGGCCAAAGTATTTGGAGGGTCATGCCAATTGAGTCTTAATAGTGACACTAGTTCATGTGACTAACTGAAGACCAGGGATGATAATGCACAATGAAAGCAAACAGACAGGGGCGCCTGGGTGGCTCAGTGGGTTAAAGCCTCTGCCTTCAGCTCAGGTCATGATCCCAAGGTTCTGGGATCGAGCCCCGCATCGGGCTCTCTGCTCAGCGGGGAGACTGCTTCCTCCTCTCTCTCTGCCTGCCTCTCTGCCTACTTTGTGATCTCTATCTGTCAAATAAATAAATAAAAAAAAAAAAAAAGCACACGCTTGTTGAAGCACCTGACCAGTAAAATGGGTCCCCTGACCACTCTGAAGTTAGAGATGCCTACCTTTCCAGGACGGAACAGGACCACAGCAGGGTCTCATGGGGAAAACACATGGTCGCCAAGCCTTAACCAGTGACTGGATTTTTCAGCTGGTGTTTGCCCCTGTCAACCTCCTTTCAACCTCTACCACAAAGGCTGTGTCCTTGAAGGCCTCATCCTAATTGGCAATAAGCCACAGACTGCGCACGTGCTACCACTCCTTGCTAGGGATTCACCTCTCGCCAGGTACCTCTCCCGGAGGTCACCAACCAACATGTCCCCTTCACTTCCCGGATACAATCCTGCGTGTGGAGTTGAGGGAAAGGACTCAACTTTCCCTGAATTATACTTTGGACAGGTGGGATAAGTGAAAGAGGCAGTTTTGCAGACTTATTCACCTTTCCCACCAATACTGATTCATGAATGCCATCATTTCCTCAATAGACCAATGGTTTGATGCATATGCAGTGGAAATTTTAGAATTTCTGGGAGGGCTGTATTGTTATGCAGATATGCTCCAGGGGAAAGAGCAAAACAGAAGGGGCTTGAAAAGGGGAAAAGACCGAGAAGACACTGAGAAGAAACGGGCCAAAGGGCAGGGCAGACAGGGACAGAAAACCTGGGCCACAATGCAAAACACCAACCAGCTCCCACCAGTGCTCTCCCTTCTCTGTTCATTCCAGAAAAATTAGCCTGGAGCAAGAGGGTGGGGAGGAGTAGGAGCATAGCATTTGGTAAGGTCGGGTGAGAAAGTAGGAGACAAAGAGATGGCATTCTGATCAGGGTGAAGTGACCCGGGCGATGACCACCAGCAAGATAGGAGGCACCTAGAGACTCTGTGAGGCACCAACTATGCAACCACGTGTTTCTAACTGAGAACCCAGGGTCTGACCACGTGACACCCACTTTGGCCTTCACCTGCCCTGTGTCTGCAGCAGCTCCTCTGGCTCAGACATTGAGCAATAAAGAGTATTTTCCAATTCATCTATTTCTTCAGAAGTAGGCTCTGCAAGTAAGTTCATCTTGGGGTGTAGGGCACTGGGGAGGACTCCGGCCTCCGGCCTCCAAGTAGCTGATGAGACCCCTCAGGGCCTGTACGAATCGGTTGTTCAGCATATCTGAAGACCAGTCAGCCTCCTCCTGGGCCAAGTGGAGGATGACGTTGGTGAGCTGGCTGGCAGTGAGGTGGCCCAGAGCTGGAGTGGACTTGCATATGGCCTTGAGGATCCTGAGGCACTGAGATTGGCAGCCCAAGTCGGCCTGGTCCAAAGCCCGCAGGCTCGGCCACCATAGGTTGTCATACTGTGCCAGCTGGTGTGGTCTGGCTACGAAGACAGTGTTGCCAAGTGTCCCTGATGGCAGGAAATCAATGACAAGATGCTTGTCACATTCATACTGTACTTCCAAAGTCAGGGCTTCTGGGGATGGTGCTGGTCGGATCACAGTCCAAGAGGGACCCTATGGCTGGCCAGTTGATGGAGCTAGCCACCACCTTCTCAAAAGTGTCTGCCACTGCCTTTGGGGAGAGGTAGCCCCCAATACACCACAGTCCCAGTAACTGTTACCATGAGGAAAATACTCTGGGTTCTCATGATGAACCAGGTAGAAGACAGGGACATTCATGATGGTGTCCTCACCAGGAATACACAACCACAGGTTCTACTCCAGCACGAGGGGCATGATGAGTTGGATGTTGTCAGCTGTCACCCCTGCAGGTCATCCTAGAGGCTGCCACTCAGGTACATGTCCTGAAGTGGCATGTCAGGCATCATGGCCCACAGGAAGCTCCAGAGCTCAGCACATATGTCCACAGCAGCTTGCTTGGCCTGAGCCTGCTCACCAGCAGGGATGGCTGCCCAGTTCCAGTATAGTAAGTAAGAAGTTTCTCCTGCTGGGACACGAGGAGTGGTGACTTCTTCAAGTCTTCCTGGCCCTTCCTGGCCAATGGCTTGGGTCAGGGTGGGCAGAATGTATCCATGTCAAAGGCCAAGGAGTCTGTGGGAAGGGTCTGCAGGGACAGGCTCAGGCCTGTCTTCATGTCCTTATTTAGCAAAGTGGTGGAGGGAGGAGCCCAAACAGTTCCGTTCTTCCCAGCTCCTTTGCTCTGAATGGCTCAGGCGGTTGGATGGGGCTGGTACAGGCACTGATTGCCTTATCATACATCTGCTTAATGCCCAACATGGCTGCTCTACCCACCCTCAGCATGAACGGGGCATTGGAGAGCACAAAATCAATGGCTGTGCCGATGCTATTGTCATCCTTCTTGCCTTTGCTCTCACCAGAGCTTGCCGTCGCTCACGGTGGAGGGAGACCAGGTAGGAGTCTTGATCAGTTTAGCAAAGCTCTGGACCAGGTGCAGCAGGGCCCGGTAGAGACTAAGCACCGCCTCGGGGCTCCACGGAGCCATGGGGGACCGACAGGGGCTGGGCGTCAAGCCACAGACTGCGCACGTGCTACCACTCCTTGCTAGGGATTCACCTCTCGCCAGGTACCTCCCCCGGAGGTCACCAACCAACATGTCCCCTTCACTTCCGGGATACAATCTTGCGCGTGGAGTTGAGGGAAAGGACTCAACTTTCCCTGAATTATACTTTGGACAGGTGGGATAAGTGAAAGGCAGTTTTGCAGACTTATTCACCTTTCCCACCAATACTGATTCATGAATGCCATCATTTCCTCAACAGACCAATGGTTTGATGCATATGCAGTGGAAATTTTAGAATTTCTGGGAGGGCTGTATTGTTATTTGGCCCAAACCAGAGTTCTCTCTTTTTTATCAAGTCAACAATTATTAGACATCTAATGTTTTTTCCTCTCTGGGGCAAATTCTTGGCTATCTCTTAGTTAATTTTTCCAAAATCACATGGCAGAATATCCCCTTAGACCAGAGGTTTGGTTATTGGTTTCCTCAAGAGTAGCAATTTTGGAGGAAATGTCAGTGAGATGGTTTACTTTGGCTTCCAGAGAGTCAAGTCTGGAATGCCCAGGAACCTTAGCCACAGCTAAATCTGCCAGCGAAAGTATGGCAATCCAATAAATTTGGGGCATAGAAGTCATTTTTAAGTTCACCCGCATTGGAGGCAAGGCAGTCTCATTGTTTCCATAACATTCCACAGTCACGAGCTACCCCAAAGGCATACCTGTATAAATGTTTGCAGTTTTACCTTTGGCTAAGGAACAAACTCATGTGATGGCATATAATTCAGCCTATTGGGCTTAAGTAACCAAAAGGTTAAAGGTGCTATTTCAATGGCTTTGAAAAGGAAATATGCAATAGCATACCTAGCACAATATTTACCATTTTTATCCTTTAAGTAAGAAGCATCAGTAAAACATGAAAAATCTGCATTGGTCACAAGTTTCCTATAGTGTCATGGAGAGTCAAAAGGTAATCTGTTCATGTCAAGCAGTCATGAGGGGTTTCAGTTGGGTCCAAATGTAGCCATAATTCTGAGATCAGATGCCCTATCTAACCTGAGCTTGAACAAACTGATTTTTCTTTGGCAACTTTATGTCCCTTTAAGGCCAAAAGTTGTTTTTTTTCACCCTGGAATTTTAATTATGTACATAAATAGCAACAGGAGAAGGCAGGGTTCTAAGTCATTATCTGTAGGTGAAAGGATTACTGATTAGTCCACTCTTAGTGTGGCATCACCCAAGATAACAAAGAAGCCTTGTATAGTTTTTCCTGAAGAAGAAAGCCAATTTACTACATTCAGTACTGACTTCTCTGCCATTTTTCTAAAGAAATATTGGTTTACTGCATGTAGTTTCCAGTATTTACCTTTAACTGATTAAAATGGGCAGAGCAGGGACGCCTGGGTGTCTTAGTCAGTTAGGCATTTGACTCTTGATTTCAGCTCAGATCTTGATCTCAGGGTTGTGAGTTCAGGTCCCGCATTCAGCTCCACGCTGGGCATGGAGCCTACTTAAAAAAAAAAAAAAATGGGCAGAGCATGGAGCATTCTACTAATTTCCAGGTGAATTCTTCACATTTCTTGGCTTTTGAAAGTTCTCCTTCCACAAATCTTGTACGACTATGTATCCTCGTAAACCCCAGTCGTATAATCCCCTGCTACTGACCTGGACAAATATGATGGCTTGTTGTGGATAATAAACAGAAGCAGTTACTCCCATGAACCCAGGTGGATACACCAGCTTCCTTATTTTTGAACCTCTAGCCAAAAGAAGTCCAACAATGCCAGCAAAACCAGCAAAACACCAAGTTTTGGGGGGAAAAATCCTGGAGGTACATTTTGGAGATATTCATAGCTGTCTAACCCCTATTGAACCAAGCTCAGCATCTTGGATTTAGTTTGTGAGTGCATTTCCTGACACCAACTTGCATTTGGCTCACAATAATGTTGGAGATGTGAGATGCTTTCATCAAGTTGGGCCCTTGGCTCCCCCATATATTTAGATTGACCCTCGGGAATGGAGTAGAGCAAAAGCTCATTAACCTTCACGGTGGTTGTGTGAGGTGAGTCTTTTTTAGATGGTGCATAGACTCAAGTTGAGCAGACTCAGACTGGCTGGCCCCACAGACCTGAATAGCATTAAACATGTTGCTAGCAGTGGTGGCTCTGGTGGGGCCCAAGGTGGATGCTATTTCCTGTGAAGAGGTTTGAGTGGGGTGCCTGGGTGGCTTAGTCATTAAGCATCTACCTTTGGCTCTGGTCATGACCCCAGGATCCTGGGGTCGTGATCTCAGGATCCTGGGATCGAGCCCCACATCAGGCTCCCTGCTCAACAGGAAGCCTACTTCTCCCTTCCCACTCACCCTGCTTGTGTTCCCTCTCTTGCTGTGTCTCTCTCTGTCAAATAAATGAATAAAATCTTTTAAAAAATTTGACTAAAGGACCAGAGAGGCAAATCATCTATGCATTATAACAAGGTACACCTTGCAGAAAACTTTATATCATCCAAATGAGCTTTTAAGGTTTGTGAAAAGTAAAATTCTGGGAGAGCTGTACACCTGTCAGGGTGTATTGCCATTCCTCCTGAGTGAAAGCAAAAAGATATCGGCTATCCTTATCATCTGGAATACTAAAAATGCACTACATAGATCATTTACAGTGAAAAATTTGCTTTCAGTGGGAATGGGTGTTAGCAGCATATGGGGGTTAGGAACAACAAGGTGCTGAGGGGTAACAGTATTATTTATTGTTCAGAATTTCTGAACAAACCTCTATACTTGGCCATTGGGTTTTGTGCGGGGGATAATGAGGCCCTGAAAGTTGTAATCTTCAATTATGAGCTTGATGCCCTGAAGGGCTTCTTTATTTATAGGGCATGAATTATGGGATGAGGTTTTGAGGGATTTATTTGAATCTTGATGGGAGATGCAGTGTGGATTCTGCCAACATCAGTTGAGAATTTTACCCATAAATGGATGGTAGCTGATCCAATAGGAACAAATGATCCATGTCTCTGGGCTCAGCTATAGTGGCATCAGAGATAGAACAAATAAAAGATGTCAAACAATCATTTAATTCCACAAGCTGGCTATTTTGATTACTCCTGTCAAATTCTAGAATTATTTCCCCCCATTTGGGAGAAATTCTGGTGTGATACTTTTCTAAGAAATATCAGCCCAAGAAGACATGAACAGACAGTTCTCCAAAGAAGACATGCAAATGGCTAAGAGACACATGAAAAAATGTTCATCATCATTAGCCATCAGGGAGATTCAAATCAAAACCACATTGAGATACCACCTTACACCAGTCAGAATGGCCAAAATTAACAAGACAGTAAACAACGAGTGTTGGAGAGGATGAGGAGATAGGGGAACCCTCTTACACTGTCTAGTGGGAATGCAAGTTGGTGCAGCCACTTTGGAAATCAGTGTGGAGATTCCTTAAGAAATTAAAAATAAAGCTTCCCTATGACCCTGCAATTGCACCACTGGGTATTTACCCCAAAGATACAGATGTAATGAAAAGAAGGGCCATTTGTACCCCAATGTTCACAGCAGCAATGGCCACAGTTGCCAAAATGTGGAAAGAGCCAAGATGCCCTTCAACAGACGAATGGATAAAGAAGCTATGGTCCATATATACAATGGAATATTATGCCTCCATCAGAAAAAATGAATTCCCAACTTTTGTATCAACATGGACAGGATTGGAGGACATTATGCTGAGTGAAATAAGTCAATTATCATATGGTTTCACTTACTGGTGGAGCTTAAGGAATAACACGGAGGACATTGGGAGAAGGAGAGAAGAAGTGAGTTGGGGGAAATCGGAGGGGGAGACGAACCATGAGAGACTGTGGACTCTGAGAAACAAACTGAGGGTTTTGGAAGGGAGGGGGTGGGGGCATGGGTGAGCCTGGTGGTGGGTATTAAGGAGGGCACATATTGCATGGAACACTGGGTGTGGTGCATAAACAATGAATCTTGGAACATTGAAAAAACAAAATAAAATAAAATAAAAATAAATATCAGCCCAATAAATGAATAGGGGTAGAGTAACGAAGGGGGAAAAAGATGAGTAGCTCTCAAAGGGCCTAAACAAAAGGGAATAGTTTCAGAGATAGGAACCTGTTAAATTTTATTAGCAATATCCACTATTTGAACTGTTTTAGGACTCCAAGGCAGAGGCTGCTTTTATAACAGTGGAATTAATCACCGAGGGTATAGCTCTGGTGTCAATAAGGACAAAGATTCAGTCCCAATCTGGAGAATGGTTTCTCTAGGCCAATTAAGAGGGAACATTGAGATGAGCCTTTGTAGTTCCTCAGAGGCCCAGTCACTAGGATTAGGAAGATATTGGAAAAACTGACTAGAGGACAGAAGTTGCCTGGAGCACTTAAAGTTGCAACAATATTTCTTTTTAATAAGAACATAATCTTGAAGTCCTAGCTCTTTGCAATAATAGCAGAAACTTGAAGGGTTTTGGTTTTGTTTAGGGGCCTTCATTTGCCAGAGTTGAAAATTGAGAATCAGGGCGCCTGGGTGGCTCAGTGGGTTAAGCCGCTGCCTTCGGCTCAGGTCATGATCTCAGGGTCCTGGGATTGAGTCCCGCATCGGGCTCTCTGCTCAACAGGGAGCCTGCTTCCCTTCCTCTCTCTCTGCCTGCCTCTCTGCCTACTTGTGATCTCTGTCTGTCAAATAAATAATAAAAAAAAAATTGAGAATCGTAGCAGTCTTTCTTTTAGGTAACTCACCTAGGATGCAAACAAGCTGGTTTTCCATATTAACTAAATCTGGAGGAGGCAGCTTCCCATTCTGTCCTGGTCCTTTTATTATTTTTTAAATGATTTTATTTATTTATTTGACAGAGATCATGAGTAGGCAGAGAGGCAAGCAGAGAGAGAGAAAGAGAGAGAGCGAGAAACAGGGTCCCTGGTGAGCAGAAAGCCCAATGTGGGGCTGGATCCCAGGACCCTGAGATCATGACCTGGGCTGAAGGCAGAGGCTCAACCCACTGAGCCACCCAGGCGCCCCTGTCCTGGTCCTTTTAACTAAAAGAGAAAGATCCCAGTTCAGCCTGTTAATAAACATAGAGTTAAATGCCACTCAGTGAATTCAGCATCTAAAGGAAGACCAGAATATTCTTTAAAAACATTATTTATTTGAGAGAGTGAGTGAGAGAGAGAACAAGTAGGGGGAGGGGCAGAGGGAGAAGCAGACTCCCGGTGGAGCAGGGAGCTGGACTCTGGACTTGATCCCAGGCCCCTGGGATCATGATCTGAGCCAAAGGCAGACACTTTACTGACGAAACCTCCCACATGCCCAGACCAGAATATTCTTTTTTTTTTTTTTTAAGATTTTATTTATTTGTCAGAGAGAGAGAGAGAGAGGGAGAACACAAGCAGGCAGAGCAGCAGGCAGAGGCAGAGAGAGATGCAGGCTCCCTGCTGAGCAAGGAGCCTGATGTGAGACTCGATCCCAGGAACCTGGGATCGTGTCCTGAGCCAAAGGCAGCAGCTCAACCAACTGAGCCATCCTGGTGTCCCCAGACCAGAATATTCTTAAAAGACAATTTGGTGTTGATTATAATAGTCATGAACAGTTTCATCAAGCTTTTGCATACAAGCCTGAATTTTGTTCCAATCAATCAGCAGGCTTGGGAAAAGTTACTGTAATTGCTCTGTGTAAATTTCCCGGTGGAGATTTCCAAAGAGTGTTCTAGCATCTTGACAAAAGTTAGGTGTTTGTGGGGCGCCTGGGTGGCTCAGTCGTCAAGTGTCTCCCAGGGTCCTGGGACCGAGCCCCGCATGGAGCCCTGCATTGTGCTCCCTGCTCACCGGGGAGCCTGCTTCTCCCTCTCCCACTCCCCCTGCTTGTGTTCCCTCTCTCACTGTCTCTCTCTCCATCAATGAAATAAATAAAAATCTTTTTAAAAACAAGTTTGGTATTTGTTTCTCTAAATCCCCTTCGAGATGATCTGTTGTGGCTAGTTTCATCCAATGTTTGGCTTGGTCCTCACCAGCAAACATGTGAACTATTGATAGAAATCTGACAAACCAAGTTGATAAGTTTGAATAACTATGTTAAATTCTTTGACAAACTTATGGGCTTCCTCAGTCACTTTAGGAAACTCTTTAATTATGGCTCACAATTTGGCCTTAATCCAGGCAACGTAGATTAGATCCTCAGAAGACTTAACCTTGAAAAGGTAGGTTTCAGTAGGTTCGAAAGAGGAGCAAGAGGGAAGAGGGGGAAGATTCAGAGGAAAAGGAAAGTTCAGCAGACAGAATAGAGGAAAATGGAGCCAGATGCAGGGCCTGAGCATAAGGTGGCCACCATGTATCTGCAGCTATCAAAGAAAATGGGGGAGGGGAAAAAGAGACCTTGCAAGTCTTTTTGTCTTTTCAATAGTTTTCCTCAGTTAATTTAGAAATAGTCTTTTGCAGAGACAAACTTAGAATCCTGAAAACATCTGGAAGCCTCAGGTACCACTTAAAATAGGCATTCAGCTGCTTCTTTTCCTCCTTTTTTGCCCTTTAAAAAAAGTTATTATTTTTTTTAGGTACTGCAGCTTTCCAATTTAATTGAGTAAGCAAGTTTGGGGAGATCAAAAGCTCAAGATTATGTTCATTAACGTTTTAAATTTCTTTGGTTAAGTCAGTCCACTGACATGAATGTGCATGTGGAGAACCCATAGTTTTTAAACATAAAACTGGCCAGAGTCCCAGTAGGGAGGAGTGCTCTCAAAGTATTTTGATAACTGGAATCCCATCACTTAGAGGTTTTTTCCCTAGAGCAAAGAGACAATTCTTCAACAGCACACTTTTGAGAGGTACAGCCTGGTTCCAGGAGGATCAGACCAAAGGTCAGCACAATTCTAGTAGGAAAGGCCCAGTTCGAGAGGAATGGGACCAAGGGCCAGCACAGTTCCAATCAGAACAGTGCCATCCCAAAATACAGTTGGTTCGAAGTCCTACACATTTTATACTGGCACCAGTTCCAACAGGAACAGCAGTCTGGACTGAAACTAAAGGTCAGCACAGTTCCACCAGGCCGAACAAGTACCAGTAGAGGTTTTAAAAAACAACAAACAACAAGGCCTTAAATGGATCCTGAATACATCCTGGAGAGCTCAGACACAAAGCATCCAGCTAGAAAACCAGGAGAAAACTTACTTTCAAAACCTATGGATCTGCAAGAAAGCAGTGAGCCCAATGGGCTCTGTGTATATGGATAACAATTTGCTCACCAGCCTTGGAATTGTGGGGGGCCCTCCCCCTCCTTGTTATCTTTCTCTAAAATAAGAATAAATAAAATCTTTAAACAAATAAAACTCTCAGTTATTTTATCAGCAAAAAAATGGATTTCTTAAAGAATAGCCAAGAATTACAATCTAAAACAATCAAGCTAAGACAAAACCATAAGTAAATCCAGAAAATGAAAAAGGAACTCTCTTTTATAGAGGAAAGTTGGGTTGGGGGAGAGTGTTGGGAGAAGCTGTTATAAATTAAGAGCCTATTAGAGTAAACTGAGAGTTAAAAGTATAGTGGCTTCTCATTTGCTGAGTTGTCACTGTCTCTCATTGGCTGGGCTGTTGGTACAGTAGAAAGCAAGCTTCGTTCCTTCTGCTGGGTTAGTAGAGTAGGATGGGCTTGCAAAATATTTCCTCCTTTTGGTTCTGCAATTGATAACTAGTGCTGGGGTGAGAGTTCCCCCTGCCAGCTTCTGAATTCCATTCTAAATGGGGTTTCCTTTTATTAATTTTTACAGAATCAGTACAGAGTATCAGTTCCACTCATATCCACCTTTCCCTTCACAGCTTTGGAAGCATTATCTCCCAGAAGTCATCCGTGGGCTTAGAGAAGTCATTATAGCCATTATAGGGTTATTTTGGAGGGAGAAAAGGAGTGGGAGGAAGACTACCCCTATTCTGACTATACTGTGCTCAAAGAAGGCAAAGAGGATGAGAGCAAGGGGGGAAGTAAGGGAAGAAGCAAAGAGGATGTGGACAGCTTGAAGGAAAGGCAGAAAAGAAAGCAGGTAAGAATGAAGGCTAGAAGCAAGGAGCCAGCTGGCACCAGAGAAAGAGTAGAGCCAGGAGGCAGGGAGCAGGAGCCAGAGGATGGAAGCTCTGAAGTTGTGGGTGGGACCATTCTTCTCCCCCAAGGGAGGACACAATACTTCTCCTCCTAATGGAGGCAGCGCAAAAGCCCCCCACCCTCCCCATGGTCAGAGGCACACATGCGGGGCTTGTCCCTCTCTGGGCCACCTATCTCTCCAGGCTGGGAGTTCTGATGTGGGAAACAAAAGCAGAAGAAAAATTATTAAATTTCCTTACTACCTACAGCCCACTGAAACAGGGTGGGTGACATTCCTCTAGGGACTCAACTGCCTCAATGTTGACCCTTTGCTAAGGGTAAGAGGCAATCCTAGCCGGACGACCTCCCCCCCACCCCCAGGATCCTGTAAGCCTGCTTTAACATATAAAAATTCTTTTGGAAACTTCTTTTATCTCTAACCCCTGTCCCTGGCCAAGATACATGTTGGCAATCATCCCCTAAGCACATGGCCCACTGATATACATCTGAATGGTTTCATGATTAAGGTTTTATTAGGCGGTAATAAATGACCATTTCCCAACAATGGCTACCACCCTTCGAGATCCTGGAAACCTTGCTGCCAAAATTCCTTAGAGACTTACATTATCCCAAACCCCCTGCCAACTTGAAAGTATATAATGGGCCACTCTTCATGATGCCAGTGCAGCTATTTTTGCCCATGAGACCTTTCCCCATGCTTTAATAAAACCACCATTTTGCATCAAAAACGTCTCAAGAATTCTTGCTTGGCTGTAGGCTTCGAACTCTAACATCTTTCCTACATCAGTTTGACTAGTTTCTCCAATTCCCCCAGCCCCAAAATCTGGTGGATTAGGGAAAGATTCTGATAATCCCCTCCCCTCCATGCTGGGTGGAGTTTAATGAAGACCTGG
The DNA here is from genome assembly GCF_010015895.1 of Lontra canadensis. NCBI lineage: Eukaryota > Metazoa > Chordata > Mammalia > Carnivora > Mustelidae > Lontra > Lontra canadensis. The sequence continues at coordinate 1,226,524 of NW_022631191.1, read as the reverse complement.
AACAGAATAAACAACTGTGGGGGAGATGGAGGGTGCAGCAGCACCCAGAAGTGGGGGGCCCATTGTGTGGAGGTGCCCATTCATGGTGGGAGGCTTTAGAGGAAATGTCTGTAATATGTCTTGACCATGCACCCACTGAAGAGGCACACGTGGGACACTGGTCATCTTTGTCTCTCAGCCTCAATTTCCTCTTCTGTGAAATGGGAATAGGAATACTCATTCGCTTTCTCTGAGCATACTGTGTCTGCCATAAAATGTGGTCAGTGAGTAGTAACGATTATCCTTACTGCTGTGCCTTCTTAGTCCACTTGTGCCATGTGAGACTGTCCCAGTGGTGTGAGTGTGGGGCACAGTGAGGAAACCCTGATCCGCCATCACAGGAAGCCCAAAGGTGGCTCAGGCCCTCAAAAGGCCTGAGAGAAACTGAAAGTTCCGGTGAAGGGGCTTGGACAGGCAGCAAATTCCTTTTTTTTTTTTTTAAGATTTCATTTATTTATTTGACAGAGAGAGAGGTCACAAGTAGGCAGACAGAGATAGAGAGGGGAAGCAGGCTCCCTGCCGAGCAGAGAGCCCGATGCAGGCCTCGATTCCAGGACCCTGAGATCATGACCTGAGCTGAAGGCAGAGGCTTAACCCACTGAGCCACCCAGGCGCCCAGCAAATTCCTTTTTTACTTCTGCAACTTCCAGGTGGGGAAGACACCAGCTCTGGGACCAAAGATTGGACCTACAGGCTGCACCCCCTCTAAGCAAAGTCACCTTAGTCACCTTAGATTGACTATCCCTGTCACTCATTTCATTAGAGGGACTGCTAGCTAAATGGAAGGATTCACACCAAGACACTAATACAGGGCCATCCTATAGACCCAGGGAGACGAAGGAGAGCGGCAGGGAGCTTGGAGATGCACCGGTTCTGCCATGCTCTCGAAGTGCCTTGCCTGCTGGAGGGGCGCCCGGCATCCGCGCATGCGCTCTCCGCCGGGGCCTTCAGAGGGGTCGGGCCGTACTCGGTGGGGGTGCTGTCCGCGCATGCGTATCCCGCTCTCGTCACGTTCTCAGTGGAGTTGGGGGAGGCCCCTGTGGAGTCGCAGGGGCGATTGAGTAGTACAGTAGCCCCGCCCATAGGGGCGGCTGTTAGGGGATTTGGACGAAGCGGTGTGTGACAGCAGCGAGTCACAGACGGTGGAAGAGTCTAAGAGTTGCCGTCAAGGGCGGTTTAGGAGGGCACTGAATCCTTAGAGGTAGAAGGGCGGCTGGGGAGGCTCTTTTCGCTGGATTGCAATTTGCAGTCCCCTGGAGGTGGCGGGAAACCAGAGGACTGAAGGGAGCGGGTGTGTTAAACCTGGAGGAAACACCCCTCCCCCCACGACAGAAAATATAAATTTGGACAGTAACTGCTCTGCACCCGCCCCCAGTCTTCCAGGCAGTTCCAGCCGCGCCCCTCCCCCCACACCCTGGTGGACTCTTAAGTCAAAAAGGGGCTTCCGTGAGGGCAAGGCAGGGTTGAAAGACCCGCGATGGAGCCGCCTCTGTGGCCTAGGAAGAACCGCTGCTTCCCCATCTGCCGCTGGACCTAAGGAAGACGCCAGACCGGCCTGGCAAGTGCCCAGAGAGTGACTTCAGACCACTAATCCGGAAGTGAAGCCTGAAGGAGGTGCGCAGAAGCCCAGTATGAGACTAAATTAATTACTGTGACGCCAGACCCTTGTACGAAAAGGGAAAAGAGCCATTGGCTTCTCCACCTGCAGGTGCAAAGTGACAGAAGCTTCAGGGGCCTGAAAGCCTAATGTTCTTTATGAATGAGAATCCCGAGGCCCAATCATACCATCTAACACTTGTATATGCTGGGTCAGGCTCTGTTGTGAGTGTATTTACTCTGTTAATCCTCACAATAGCCCTATGAGGTAGGCGTTACAATCATCCCCAGTCTACAGATGAAGAAAGTGAAGTCCTGGAAAGTTAAGCCACTTTGCAAAGTCACGTGACTAGTAAAGCGCAAAGCAGGATCTCACAGTCAGGCAGTCTGGTTCCAGAGTCTGCACTCCTAGGAGCGCAAGCTTATATGGCTCTGGGTAAGAGACCACATAAGAGAAACCCAACAGAAGGTGAAGATTGGAACTCATTTTCTGAGCACCTGCTTTCATACTATTGTGTTTCTCTCACGTTATTTCAATCTTTCCAACAACTCTGGAAGAAAGGAAGTGGAGGGAACTGAGACAGAGAGGTTCTGTATCCTGCCCAGGTCACCTAGATAGTAGTTGAATCAAGCTGAGGAAGCAACTTGACTCGGGTAACAAATGAGTTAACCAAGACAAATGATGAGACTAAAATCTAGTTCTCTTATCTCTCTGTCTTGGGGCCTTTTTACTACATGCATTTTAACAAACATTTATTTGTTCATTCAGCCAATGTTTGTCATGCCAGGTGTTCTTGCAGGCACTGAGGATCCAGCAGTGACCAAAACGGACATGGTCCCTGTCCTCCAGTCTCTGAGGGAGGTTGAAGATGGAAGGTGTCAAAGATAAACAAAACTGGGCATATTTAAGCAGTAAAGATAGATTTTATTCAGTTACTACTGTAAGTAGGGGAAAGAGCTGAGCTCCGTTCCAATTTGTGCGGAAGTGACTGGGTATTTTAGTTCATTTTAAAAAGATTTATGTATTTATTTCACAGACAGAGCGGGAGTGGGAGCGATGGGGTGGAAGGACAGAAGGAGAAGGAAAGCAGACTCCCCGCTGAGCGGGGAGCCCTACACAGGGCTCTGTCTCAGGACCCCGAGATCATGGCCTGAGCCAAAACCAAGAGTTGGACGCTCAACTGACTGTGCCACCCAGGTGCCCCATGACTGGGTATTTTAAAGGGAGGGTGAGAGAGGAGGGAGCAGGGGCTCAAGTAGAGTCAGGGAGGTGAAAAATGACAAAAAGCCGGTAAGAAGTTTAGTCCCTGGAAAAGCAATTAGGCCTGCTGTGAAGTTAGGATGCTATCCTCCCACAGAGACTGGGAGATAGAGGCCCTAGCTGTTCTTATGATTACATTTCAAAGGAATGGCTCTCAGGTCCTTAAGAAATCACTTTCTGAGTTGTAGGAGATACATATACATCTCAAAGGGACAGGAAGAATTCACAGTTGAAAGCCCTTTTTAGCAAATGCTCTAAGAAAAAGGGGGGTTGCGGGCTCTCCATCAGGCTCTGGCTAGAACAAATGGTAAATTCTTTTGACAGTTCCAAGCTTTTTCAGACAGGACCTCAAAAGAGGGCTGGGCCAGCTCAGCTTGCAGCCTTAGGCTGCTAGAAGCCAAGCCAAAGTTTGGTCAAATCCTTTGGTACGGGGTTGGGGGAGGGGGAGTGTTTGAATGGAGGGTTTGTGCGGAGAGATTTTGCAGTTCTCAAGGGAGATGGAACTGATACACGCACAGAAGACTTCCAGGTAGTGATGATATTGAAGACCTGGGAGACCTGGAGAAGGAATTTACTATAATGGTGAACTGAGAACCCAGATATGCAAAGGTCTGTGAAGGAAAGCAACCTGGGGGGGAAGATCAAGTGAAACGACCTGGGGCGCAGGTAACACACAGTGAACGCAGCAAATCAGGCCAGGGCTGGGGAGAGTTGGACAGTTGAAGTCTGAGGTCTTGGGGACAGCCGGGGGCCAAGTCACTAGTATTTATGTGCCAGCAGGGCCACCCAGTGAGGTCACACAAATATTTACTGTACAGGACACCTTGTGCTGAGGGAATGAGGACAAGAATCTAAAAGTGAACCTTTTTCTGTGGTCACCCAGCTGTGCAGGGCTGCATTGGCCAGGAGAGAGGGGTGCCTTTTTCTAATAACCACAAGCTGGCCACACTGTCAGCAGGAGGGGCAGTCTACGCAGAAGGGCGCCTTTGTCTAAACAGAATGAAGGTGCTAGACAGGCAAGCTGTGGCTTGAGTGCCAGGCACTGAGCTAGTAGTTGCCAGGGTAGCAGACCAGCTGTAAGGTTATTGAAAAAGCTGAAGCATCTAAGCAGCTGTCTTAAAAAAGCAAAAAACAAAACAGTGCCATGAACAATGAATGTATGTTACCTTATTACAGGGTCCATAGCAGTAGCCCAATGGGCATGGTCAACCCCTCCATGGAGAAACAGCAGTGAGGACTGAACAATGGAGAATGTGATAGATCTGGGTACTCACTGATACTTTAGCACGACTTCATTCAGGTGATTGAACCCCTCTCTTGCCCCATCCTGCATCCCCTCCCCTCTCCCCTTTCAGGCTCTTTCTGGGTGTCTTTCCTATTCCTCTTGTTTTTGTTTTTTTTTTCCCAACAGAGTTGAGCATTCGTTACGTGGTACAGTGCATGTAAACAGCGTCCTCACTGATGTTCCCAAAATTAGGTAGAGGAAACAGACACATTTTCCTAAATTTATTGGGTTACTGATTTATACATTTCTATCTTATGTAAAGGATTTGAAGCGGCTGTCAATTCCAAGATTTACCTTTTCCTGCCACTATGCTAAGGTGGACAATAAAATGAACCTAGGGCAAGATGATAAAAATCCCTTTTTACTTATTTCTCTTTATTTAATTTTTTGAAGATTTTATTTTTAAGTAATCTCTACACCCAACGTGGGGCTCGAACTCACAACCCCAAGATCAAGAGTTGCAGACTTCCGACTGAGCCAGCCAGGCACCCTTATTTATTTTGCTTTAAAATGTTTATATTGGATACTTATTTATTTTGTTATCTTCTTTTCAAGTGTGCAGAAAGGCAGATGTTAATATAAAATATCCCCAGTTTCATCAGATGTTCATGTTTTGGCATGTTTACTTCAGATTTTATTTTTTTTTAATTTTAAAGATTTTATTTATTTATTTTAGAGACAAAAAGAGACAGCACGAGCAGGAGGGGGAGAGGGAGAGAGAGAATTTTAAGCAGACTCCACGCTGAGCATGGAGCCCAACGTGGGGCTCGATCCCAGGATCCTGAGATCAGGACCTGAGCTAAAACCAAGAGTCGGAAGCTCAACCACCTGTGCCACCCCGGTGCCCCCAGATTTGATTTTTTAAAAAGATTTTTTATTTATTTGGCACAGAATGGCGGGGGTGGGGAGAGGAGAGAGCAAGCACAAGCAAGGGGAGGGGCACAGGGAGAGGGACAAGCAGGCTCCCCACTGAGCAAGGAACCCCCTCCTCCTTTGCAGGACTCAATCCCAGGACTCTGGGATCACGACCCAAGCCAAAGGCAACTGCTTAACTGACTGGACACCCAGGGGCCCTCAGATTTGATTTTTTTTTTTTAAAGAGAGCATTAATGAAGCAGTTGAATTCCCCTCTGCAATTCCCTCAGGTGTATCCCCTTTCCCTCCCTAGTTACCATTATCCTGAATCTGGAGTTCATCATGCTCATGCATGTTTTGTTCTCCAACTTGCTATGAATGCATCCATAAATGTTTCATAGCATTTTGTAAACACAATATAGTCTTGTTTAGTGCCAGCTGTGTAAACACTGTACGGCCCCCATGTTGGTAGCGAAGCTCTAGAATTCTCTGTATTTACCTGGTGCTCTCCAGCACCCAAAGGACTTTAGGGTTCATTATTTCCTGTGGTCCTCACATATGCCTCCTCAGGAGGCAGATCAGGTGTTATGATCTCCATTTGACACAAGAAGAAATGGAGATCGAGAGAGTGAAGGGGCTTGCCCCAGGACCACAAAGGGGCAGAGGCCCAGGCTTACTAATTCCTAGCTGAGGGCAGTTTCCATTACTCGGTTGCCATCTGGCTGATAATGTGACTTGTGTCAGCAAGACAGGTTTGAGTGACCGAGAGCTGCAAGTGGGAGGGGGAGGAGAGGAGCATGGAGATGAGGATAGGAAGGAAGGGTAGACAGGGGAAGAAGAAATAAAAGGGCAGAGCGAACGGAAGGAGCTGCATGGCTTTAAATCTACCAGTGATTCTCACTGTTGGCCAGTCTTTGGGATCACCTGGGAGCTTCAGAAAACACTGATGCCTGGGACCCACTCCTAGAGACCTAATGTAAGACGCCTGTAGGGTGACCAGAGCAGCCGGTTCTTGAAGCTTCCCGGCTGGTTTTGAATCTCTAGCTGAGCCTGGGAACCATTGCCTAGGCAAAGCAATTTATCAGGCAGTGAGTCGGTTGAGGAGGCAGTGCTCGAAGCCTGGCTTATTAACATTAATAAGATCTTAGACCTCAAAGCCTGGCTTGATAATGGAATGTAAATAAGGTATTGAGATCTTAGCCCTAGATTCTATGGAAAGAAATTGGCTAAAATGAAAGAGGTGATAATCCAGTTTCCTCAGTGCTGTTCATACTAGGCTTAGACTATTATGTTCAGTTATCGGGCTTTAACTTGAAGGGGAGACCAGCAATTTTCACACTGAATACCAGTAACCCCCTACAGAGTAATAGCATTCAGCAAACATTCACTAAGTACTTCCTTTATGCAAGGTCTGTGCTGCAGGGAAGTGAGAGAAAGGGAAAAATCACAATTCTTGCTCTCAAGAAATAGACTCACAGACAATCCAGGCAAATACAAGACAATTAACAAAATGTGCTGAGTGCCAGTGATGAATCTATAGTGCTAGGGAACAGAGGGCAGAGAGAGGAGTCTTGGGGAGACTGGCAGAGGGGATCGGAGTGAGCTCTGTAGGAGTGCTGCCCGAACTGAGTCTTGAAGGGTGAGTAGGAGTTGGTTGAGGGCATTGTTGGGGGTGGGGGCTGGGGAGAGCACATGCAAGGCTTAGGCATAAGTGTGGCTGTGGAAGGGCAAACTGGTATTGTAGAAGCACCGGGAATAAATATGCAGTGGAACAGAAGCAGGGGATGAGGCCGGAAAAGTGGGCCTGCTCAGGTTTCACCCTGAAGGCATCAGGGAATCATCAAAGAGAAGACTGTGGGGGAGAACAACGAGGTCCTCATGGAGGAGAGGGCAGCTAAATTAAGGCTTGAAAATGATAGAAACTCAACAGGCAGAGATGTGGGGTGGAGAAGACTTCCCAAGCAGGGGTAGGGAGGAAGTGTGGAGGCAGGAATGAGCCTGATGTGTGTCAGGGCAGCAAGGGGACCAATAATCTGATACAAATGAATGAAACCATCTGGGGTGCTTTTAAAAAATATCCACGCCTGGGCTCCCCATGAACAGCTTTCTTTGGCATCCTAGAGTGTGGATTTCTGGCAAGTTCCAAATCAGCACCCTGCTGTCTCTTCTTTTTAAAAAGGCTTTTAAGGGGCACCTGGGTGGCTCAGTGGGTTAAGCCTCTGCCTTCAGCTCAGGTCATGATCTTAGGGTCCTGGGATCGAGTGGAATTGAGCTCCACATCGGGCTCTCTGCTTATTGGGGAGCCTGCTTCCCCCTCACCCTCTGCCTGCCTCCCTGCCTACTTGTGATCTCTCGCTCTCTGTCAAATAAATAAATAAAATCTTTTAAAAAATCCTTTAAAAAAGGATTTTAATTTTAAGTAATCTCTACATCGAACGTGGGGCTCGTACTTACAACCCCGAGATCAAGAGTTGCATGCTCTATGGGCCAAGCCAGACAGACGCCCCTTAAAGGTCAACGAAATAGGAAAACTCCCAGTAGAACTGATCAAGGGGGAGTGAAAACTCAAATTACTAACACCAGGAGTAGAAATTATGAGTAAAGGAAAAAAGATTCTCCAGGTAAAAGTGAGGGAGAACAGAAGTCCAGATACCTCCAAAAGCCAGCTCTCATAGTTTTGAGCTCTTTACAAAAACAGAAGAGGGAGCTATAGAGCCATGAAGTTAAAAATTTATCTTGAACCATGCTTCCCTTCTAAACATTCAAGAAAATTAATTCCATTTAAGAGAATGGAGGTCAAATCCCATTTAAAGTTATCGTAAGAAGAAAGAGGATGAGGAGCAGATTAACATCCCTATAGGCAATGAGAGAATGTTAGAAAGACATACCTATAAAGCAAACAAAAACTCCATCTTAGTATTTATAAATGAGCCAAGAGATTAAGAAACGATACAAGATATGAAAGAATAGCATAAATAAGAATGAGAAAAATCCAGAAATGAGGAATTGAATTCAAGAAAGAATTAGAGGGGCGCCTGGGTGGCTCAGTGGGTTAAAGCCTCTGCCTTCGGCTCAGGTCATGATCCCAGGGTTCTGGGATCGAGCCCCGCATTGGGCTCTCTGCTCCGTGGGGAGTCTGCTTCCTCCTCTCTCTCTGCCTGCCTCTCTGCCTACTTGTGATCTCTGTCTGTCAAATAAATAAATAAAATCTTTTAAAAAAAAGAATTAGAAACAAAATTTAAAAATTTTTTAAAAAGATTTTATTTATTCATTTGAGGAAGACAGAGAGCACAAGCAGGGGGAGAGGCAAAGGGAGAGGGAGAAGCAGACTCCCCCCTGAGCTGGGAGCCCAATGAGGGGCTCAATCCCAGTACCCTGAGATCATGACCTGAACCAAAGGCAGATACTTACCCATCTGAACCACCCAGGCGCTCCAACAAAACAAATTTATTTCAGAAATGACTAAACCAGAAGTTCCATCAGAGGAAAGAAACACAACAGGTAATGGCTTAAGAGAAATACACGAAAAGGAGGAAAGTTTTATTTTGTTTTATTTTTAAGTAATCTCTTACACCAAACATGGGGCTCAAACCCACAACCCTGAGATCAAGAGTCACATGCTCCACTAACTGAGCCAGCAGGCTCTCCCCCACCCCACCTTCTTTTTTAAATTGAAAATGAGGAGTGGCACTTGTGTGGCTCTGTTGGTTAAGGGTCTGACTTGGGCTCATGATCCTAGGGTCTTGGGATCAAGCCCTGCATGAGGCTTCATGCTTAGTGGGGCATCTGCTTTAGATTCTCTTTCTCGTTCTCTGCCCCTCTCCCAGCTTGTGCGTGATCTTTCTCTCAAATAAATACATCTTTGAAAAAATAAATTGAAAAGGAGGCAAGTTTTTAAGATAAAAAATAAATTGAAAAGATGTTTGGTTTCAAGTTGGACATGTCAAGAACTGCAGGAAAAAAAAACCACAACAATCCTTACAAGAAGTATAGGAACAAACTGATGAATGTGCAAACTCATCAGAGAACTGAGGTCACGGGCCAGATGGCTGTCCTGAAATCTGAAGAGAAACAAGTTGCCTGCAGGGAGACATAGGACCAGAGCTTTTGCTTACCTGAGTAAGAAGCCACTAGATGCTGTACGAGCTAAAAGGAACATTAAGCTAGAAATTTTGACAAATTGATGGAGACCAGTTGGAAGGAGAATGTGAAGCTTGTGGGGTGAGTATGGGTTTTTACTTCAGGAGCTCCACTAGGGTCTCGCAGGAAGGATAACGCAGAATTCAAAGGAATCTCTCTCCCTACCCCCACAGCGGGAGGGGGGAGAAAACAGCCACAAGGCCAGACCACCTAGACTGTGTCCCTCATCTGTAGGGGGCAGTGTGAGGATCCAAATAGCCTAGTATGAGAGCTTGTATTTCTTTGGGGAATCTTTGTCCTAGAGTTTGCGGTCTGTGAACTCTTTGGGGTTCTATTTCCCAGTATGTGAAGGCTTTGAGTACTTTGGGTCTATGTTTTTAGAGTATGAGCCCTCAGATATTGGGGGTTGCTGACCCACGGCACGAGGTTCTGGAGGTGTTTGGGAGTCTGTGTCATGAACGGAAGGTCACTGAGATGTTTGTACTTCTTTGTCACAGACTGTGAACTCCTGGGTATGTTTGGGGATCTGAGTTTCAGAATGCAAAGTCTCTAGGCTGTAGGTCAGGCTATGAGGCTTCTGAAACCTTTGGGGACTTGACCTCTCAATGTGTGACATCTCACACTTCCTAGTATGTGCAATCTCTGAGCTGGTTTACTTTTAACTGTAGCATGAATTCTCTGAGATCTTTGAGTCCATTTCCATTTTTGTGAGGTATTTGATACTTTGAGGATCAGCATCTCTCATTGTAAACATCTCTGAATGTTCTGTCCTTGAATTTAAGGCCATGTTGCTATTCCAACGTGTGTGACAGGTTTCTGAGCTGATTTAGCAACTATGTCCAAAATGCAAGGTCATTGAGGTTTTTAGTGTCTCTTTGCAGGATAGTAAATGTACAAGTAACTTTGGGAATCTTTCTTACAAGTTCTGAAATCTCAAAGGCTGATGGAGGCATTTTATCATATGGTGATAGCTGTTTGGGTGTTCTGTGCATGAGGTTACGAGGTATCTGAGCTGCTTGAGGGACTTTGTCCAAGTTGTGACAGCTTTAATCTATAGTCTAATCTGTAGAGTCTTTATACCATGGTGTGTGGTGTCTGAGTTATTTGAGTCTTTGTTTCACAGAGTGAAATCTCTGAGCTCTTCTGTGGCCTGTGTCCCAGATGTGAGGTCTCTAAGTTGTTTGGTGCCCTGTTTTCTAGGTTGTGAATTCTTCAAGATGATTTGTTTATTTTCTGACTGGATACAAAGGCTCTGAGCTCCTTATGTTTCTACTATCCAGGATGTGGGGACTCTCAACCTTTGTGAGACTCTCCCTGATGGTGAGGATTTAATATGCTGTGGGTCTGTGTCCCTGAGTGTGGAGGCTCTGGCATTTTAAGGTTTTCATTCCTGATTACTTTTCAGAGGCATGTTTCAGGCCTCTGAGCTGATTTAGTACATATATCCAGAATGTGAGGTCACTCAGCTGTCTAGGTTTGTCTGAGATGATAGCACCCATGATAGTTTGTGGGTCTGTATCTCTGCATGTGTGGTATCTCTATGCTGTTTGGGTGATTTTTATCATGGAATGAGATGTCTCTCCTGTAGGATCTTTTCCAGGAGGTATGATCTCCGAACTCTTTGTAGGGTGGTGTCCCTAGGTGTTAAATTCTCTATTATGTCTTTGTGGAGATGGGCCATGTAATGATAATCTTTGAGCTGATTTAAAGTTTCTTGTGTGCATTCTTTCAGGGTTTCTGTGTCCCAAGGCATAAAGTCTTAAATTTGTTTGGGATTCTGTGTCCATAGCATGAGTTGTATAGGCTTTGGGGGGTGGGGTCTGTGCCCACCATAATGTGATTTATGAGCTTTTTGTGGGTCTGTGTTTTGGAGTATGTAGTTTTTAAGATGTTTAGGATCTGGTGTGTGGTGCCGCTGAGTTCTTTGAGGATTCGTGCCTGGTGTGTGAGGAGTCTGAGGAGATTGGGTAGTCTCCTTCTAGGTTTTGAGGTCTCTGAGGTTTGGGCAGGTTTGTGTCAGGGTTTGAAGTCTCAGAACTTTTAGGGGGTATGTATCTAATGTATGAGATATCTACATTGTTTGCAGATATGTTACAGAGGATGAGATCTGTGCTATTGTGGGGTCTGTGTCCCAGGTTGTGAAATCCTTGTACTTTAGTGGGTGGTCTGTGTCCCAGGGTGTGAAGTCCCTGATTCTTTTGGAGATTTGTGTCTAGTCTATGACATACCTGAGTTTTGGGAGTTCTGTCCATGGTGGGAGGTTTCTGAGATTTTCACAGATCTGTGTCAGGATTTGAAGTCAGAATGAATTGGGGTGATGTGTCCATGGCAAGTTGTATCTCATATGCCTAGGTGCCTGTTTCATGGGTGCAAAGTCATTACAGTGTTTCACTCTCTGTTTTCTAGGGTGTAGTGATTATTATAGTTGGGGTACTAGAGAGAATGAGCTGAAACAACAGGAAGACATCTGAGAGCGAGACGCGTGAACTTAATATTGTACTCGTTCCAGTTTGGGTAACAATGTCAAAGTCATTTCTATGGATGTGAATGGATGGGAAGATCACTGGAGGAAAGAAGGTCAGGAAAGTGAGAGGCCAGGTCTCTATGTGAAGATGGAAGGTCACTTAAGGAGAAATGAAATCATCAATGTTCAAGGGAGAGGTGGCATTGGAGACAGTGATATGAACCTAGGAGCTGAAATTCTAGAGATGTGAGGGTTGGTAGGTGACTTTGATAAATTAGGACTCTCATAACATGTGCATTAAAACTGAGGGGTTTTGGGAGCACCCGGTTGGCTCAAGTTGGAAGACCATGGGACTCTTGATCTTGGGGTCATGAGTTCAAGCCCCACCTTGGGTGTAGAGATTTCTTAAATAAATATTTTTAAAAACTGAGGGGTTTGTGAGAGATTTTCCTCTACGGTGAAGAACAAGACAAGGATGTCCACTCTCACCACTTTTATTCAACATAGTACTGGAAGTCCTAGCCACTACAATCAGACAAGAAAAAGGAATAAAAGGCGTCAAAATTGGTTAGGAAGAAATAAAACTTTAATTATATTCAGATGACATGATACTATATATAGAAAACCCTAAAGACTCCACTAAAAAACTATTAGAACTAATAAATGAATTCAGTGAAGTCACAGGATACAAGACCAATGCACAGAAATCTGTTACATTTCTTCATGCTAATAATGAAGCAACAGAAAGAGAAAATAAGGGGCACCTTGCTGGCTTATCAGTAGAGCATGTGACTCTTGATCTCAGGGTTGTGAGTTTGAGCCCCACATTCGATGTAGATATTGCTTGAAAATAAAAAAATATATTTTTTAAGATTTTATTTATTTATTTGACGGAAATCACAAGTAGGCAAAGAGGCAGGCAGAGAGAGAAAGGGAGAAACAGACTCCCCGCCCAGCAGAGAGCCCAATGTGGGGCTCAATCCCAGGACCCCAAGATCATGGCCCAAGCCGAAGGCAGAGGCTTAACCCACTGAGCCACCCAGGCACCCTGAAAATAAAAAAAAAATCTTAAAAAAAGAGAAATTAAGGAAACAATTCCATTTCCAATTACACCAAAAGTAATAAAATATCCAGGAATAAACTTAACCAAAGAGTTGGAAGACCTGTATTCTGAAAACTATAAGCACTGGAAGAACTAAAATCAGAATTAAGTCAAAGAGGTAAAAGTGGTTGTCTATAGGGCTTCAGTATGGGGTGGGGAGGGGCAGGCAGAAATCTTGCTTTTCACCCAAAGCCCCTTGGGATCATGGGACTTATTCCCATGCTTGTGAATTACTGTGATAAAAATGTTTAAATGTCAAAGTATACAATCTTTCAGTTATAAGGTCAGTAAGTTCCTGGGATCTAATGTACAGTGTGGTGACTATAGTTAACAATATTGTATTGTATACTTGAAAGTTGCTATGAGAATAGTGTCTTTTTTAAATTATTTATTTATTTGACAGAGAGACAGATCACAAATAGGCAGAAAGGCAGGCAGAGGGAGAGGGGGAAGTAGTTTCCCCACTGAGCAGACAGCCTAATGCGGGGCTTGATCCCAGGACCCTGAGATCATGACCTGAGCTGAAGGCATAGGCCCGACCCACTGAGCCACCCAGGTGCCCCGAGTATAGTGTCTTAATATCCTCACCATAACAACACAAGGACAACAGCAACAACAAAAAAGTGGTAGTTATGTGAGTTAAAAGAAGCATTAACTAACCTTATTGTGATAAGGTATATGTGAATCAAACAGTACATATGTATCAGATCAATACATTGTATACCTTAAACTTATACAGTGTTACATGTCAATTATATCTCAATAAAGCTGGAAAAGGGGCGCCTGGGTGACTCTTGGTTTCAGCTCAGGTTGTGATCTCAGGGTCCTGAGATCCAGTCCTGTGTCAGCTCCCTGCTCTGCATGGAGTCTGCTTGAGTTTCTCTCCCCTCCCTCTGTTCCTCCCCCTGCACTCATTCTCTCTCTCTCCCTCAAATGAACAAATAAATCTTTAAAAAAATAAAGCTGGAAAAAATGTCTGAAGGAAAGCCCACTCTCCCAGGCCCCACAGGAGTGTTGGATCCGCCCCCCCATCCTTCCCTTTCTTCTTCTTTTTCTCCTCCTCCTTCTTCCTTTTTGCTTTTCTTAAAGTTTGTAATAAAATTATCATAAAGTGAGCAACTCAGGGGCAATTAGTACCTGATATTGTATAGTCACTACCTCTATCTAGCTCCAAAACGTTTCCCTCATCCCCAAAAGTAAATTCTGTACCCATTAAGCAGTTTCTCCCTTATCCATCCCCTTGCTACTCCCAGACTCTGATAACCACCTATCTGTGTTCTATCTCGATGGATTTACCTGTTCTAGATTTCTATACAGTATGTGACCTTTTGTGTCAGACTTCTTTCACATAATATAATGTTTTCAAGATTCATCCCCATTGTAGCATGTATCATGTACTTCATACCTTCTTATGGCTGAATCATATTCCATTGTCTATTTATACCACATTTTGTTTATCCATTTGTCTGTTGATGGACATCTGGGCTGTTTCCACCTTTTGGTGATTGTCAATAGTAATGCCGTGAACATGTGTGTACATCTATTTGTTGAGTACCAGTTTTCAGTCCTTTTTTGGGTGTCTACCTAGGAGTGAAATTGCTGGAATTGTGGTAATTCTGTTTAGCTTTTTGAGGAACTTCTCCACGGTTTCCACAGTGGTTGAACCATTTTTTATTTCTGTCAGCAGCGCACAAGGGTTCCAATTTCTCCACGTCCTTGCCTACACTTATTTTGCTTGTTTGTATTATAACCATCCTAGTGGGGATGGTACCTCACTGTGGGTTTGACTTGTATTTCCCTAATGATGAATGCTGTTAAGGATCTTTTCATGTGCTTCCTGGCCATTTGTATACCTTCGGAGGAATATTTATTTAAGCCCTTTGCCCATTTTAACCAACTGAGCCACCAAGGCGTCCCTCTCTTTGCCCATTTAAAAAATCAGATTGTTTTTGTTTTTGAGTTGTAAGAGTTCTTTACATATTCTGAGTATATATTAGACATATGGTTAACAAATACTTTGCCCTGTTCTGTAGGTTGTCTTTTCATTGTCTTGATAATGTCATTTGATGCACTCAAGTTTTTAATTTTGATGAAATACAATTTATCTATTTTGTCTTTTGTTTTCTGTACTTTTGGTGTCATACCTAACACTTCTTTGTCAAACCTGAGATCATAAAAATTTCTAGAGCCTCTTCTTGGGGTGAGGCTTGGCTCATGGCTTTCAGGACCTAGAGAAGCTCGACTTTGAGATGGACCTTGCTCCCCCTTATCTTCACTTTCTGACTCCTGCGTCACCCCGGCTCTGGGCCCCATGGGAGGAGGCCACTCTGCTGCTTGGGATCCTTGCCTGTATGCCCAGTCGCCAACTGAACAAGACAACTCGTGCCTGGGGACAACTTTCCACTGCCAAGATTTGGTTTGTGATCATCCGTGCTGCTGCCTCTGGCTGAAGAACAGCTGCAGTGAATTGACCTAGACTTGGTGGAAGGTATTTGCCTCGTAACACCCAGGACTGGCGTGAAACGCAAATTTCCCCAAATTCTCAAGAGTTCAGCCCATTGGTTTTTCAGTAAATTAGTTCTCATCAGTTTGGTTCCAAGAGACTTGATGGTTTGGTGAATTGGCCACTTCATCTATTCATTTTTTTTTTAAATGTTGGGGCGCCTGGGTGACTCAGTCAGTTACGTGTCTGCTTTTGGCTCAGGTCCCGATCTCAGGGTCCTGGGATGGAGCTTCTTGTCAGGCTCCCTGCTCAGCAGGGAGTCTGCTGCTGTTCCCTCTGCACCGCCCCCATGCTCGCGCCCGCTCTCTCTCAAATAAATAAATAAAAATCTTTAAAAAAAATAAAAATAAGGACACTTGGGTGGATCAGTCAGTTAAGCATCTGACTTCTGCTCAGGTCATGATCCCAGGGCCCTGGGATCAAGTCCCACGCTGGGCTCCTTGCAGGGAGCCTGCTTCTCCCTCTGCCTGCCACTCACCCTGCTCATGCTCTCTCTCTCTGACAAATAAATAAATAAAATCTTAAAAAAATAAAATAAAAATAAAATGTTATCTTTTGATAATAAAGAAGAAATAAGAATATAGACATGTATCCGGGGCACCTGGTTGGCTCAGTTGGTTAAGTAACTGACTCTTGGTTTCCCCTTAGCTCATGATCTCAGGGTTTTGAGATTGAACCCCTTGTTGGGCTCCATGGTCAGTGTGGAGTGGTCAGAGGGAGATTCTCTCCCTCTCCCCCTGCTCACATTCTGTCTCTCAAATAAATAAATAAAATCTTTTTTAAAAAGAAGGGAATATAGACATGTCTCTGCTTATTTTTGCAAAGAAGAAACCCAGGAAGAACAAACCATAAATGAATGCAGTTGTTCATCCCAGAGCAAGGGTGGGCATCTGGGCACTCTGAGAGGCCCTCCATTTCAGCCACTTTCAGGGCCAGGGGGAAGGAGAGATTGCAGAGCGACCCTCCTTAGAGGGATTCTGGGCCTGTCCCCCACCCCAGGCCACCAGAGCCTTCTCAGCTGGACAAAACCTCCATGTTGCTGATCTGAGCTGGCATGGTTAAGGCACCAGCTCCCCAGGTGTGAGGTCCCTAGGAACCAAGGCTGGGTGCAGGGAGTGCATCCAGCATGGAACTGCCAGGTACAGGCTGGCCTGGTGCCCTGGACCTAACTGGTTCTGCGACTTCACCTTCAGTCAGCTCTGTCCTGCCCTCTGTTAGGGCCATTAGCGGTGAGGCCCACAGTTGGGGACTGGGGGAGATTAGGGCCCACATCTAACACCAGGAGATCTTTTAATTCATCCAGTCAATTCCTTATTGAGCACCTTCATGTTCTAAGTGCTGGGGAAACCATGGGGAACAAAATAGGCCTAAACCTTTGCCCCAGGGAAGCTGCCATTCTGGCAGAGACAGCAAACAGTAAACAAGTCAGTACATTATGTCAGGTGGTGATGAATGCCCTGGAGGAAATGAAGCAGGAAGGGACTTATCAGTGGTGATCAGAGAAGGCCTTTCTGAGGTGACCCATGAACTTAGACTGGAATGGTGACCTGAAGGAACCAGTTGTGCACTGATCTGGGGGAAATGGGTATTCTAGGCACAGGGCAATGTAAAAGTTTTGAGTTGGAAATAAGCTTGGCTAGTGACTAGGATCCAGTAAGGGCAGAAATGCTTGGGGCTCAGGTTTTTGCCCAGTACACATTCCAGCTTGGCTCAATCGGTAGCACAGAGGGAGAGGGAGAGGAGAGGCTCTCCTGAAACTGGGCAGGTACAGATGATGGTGGGAAGGGTCATGGGCATAGGAAGTAGGTATGGGTGTATGGCATTTCAGTGACTCTGCTGGGGATGGGGTCAGCATAGAATTAAGACTGAGGATGAATCAGGATTAGAATGGGGGGGGAGTCAGGGAGGGAATGTAGACAGGGAGGTGGAGTAGTCCTAGACCCTTTGGGGGATACCTCACCTTCCTCACCCTTTCTTTCCTTCCCTGGGGGAAAGCCACCCCCTGCATCTGGGGAGAGCCTTGGGTACAGATGGCAGGTGCTTTTCACCCAGTGTATCACCTGTCTCCTGTAGTATGTCCTGAGGCTGCAAGATGGTGGCCTTGGCCTATGAGAGTGGGAGTGGAAAAAATTTTCGATCAGAATCTTTTTGCTTGCTCTCTCCCTCTCTCCGTACCCTCTCTTTTCAGTCAGAGGCACAGACACATAGAAAGGGGACAGCACGGGCACAGCCCCTGAATCACCCAGAGACATCCACCTAGAGTAACCATGCATTACTCATACACACACATACACACAGCACAAACACGAATATAAGCACACATACTCTGACATATAGCAACTGTAAAAACAGGCACATGCAGACACAGTCACCCAGAGACACTGAGTATAGCGACTGTCAGTCACTCACAAAGAGACACAAGTCACATAGAGATGCACATGCCATGCATAGGCACAGCCCATGAACACAGACATGAGCAGAACCTACACAGGCTAACATACAGTGATATCAAACCCGCCCTGTACAGACAGTCACACAGGTACACACTCACAAACAAAGGTACTGAGAACCAGAGGAGCATGCAGACTGAGGTCATACATACTGAGCCAGCCATAGAAATTCTCTTAAAACACACTGTCAGACACAGGGACACAGAAGAAGACATCATCATGCGTAACCAATCATATCCAGTGTGTTTCTTATTGGGATATAGCAACCATCAGTGATCACTGCTTGGGTCCGTGATTTCATTAGAAGCTGGGCTGGAATGAATTAAATGAAGTAAGAGGGGGACACAGTTACGGAGCATAGAATTTATGGGTAAGTTGGGAAATGAGGACACGAGAGAGGTATGGAACAGTGAAAAGGTAATAGATAGAGGCAATAAATTCAAGGTGCTAATGGGGCTGAAGGGTGTCATGGTTAATTTTATACATCAGTTTGACTGGGCCACTGGTTGCTTCCTATTCCCATAACCTTATGCTCTGAAGGTCTAGAGGTCTTATTTCCAAAAGGCAGGGAGGCTTCCACCAGGAGACACAATAATGAGTCCATTGAACCAGAAGTTGAGTCTGCCACCTGGACACTTTGGGCTTCTCACGCCTCTGAATCAACTGGTAAAGAAGGGAGTTACTCTGCTGGCTGGGATAACTGATCCTGACTACTCAGGGGAAATTGGACTGCTACTCCATGACAGAGATAAGGAAGAGTATGTCTGCAATACAGAGATCCCTTAGGGCAGCTCTTAGTGTTACAGTGCCCTGATGATTAAGGTCAATGGAATAACTGCAACAACCCAATCAAGGCAGGACTACTAATGGCCCAGACCCTTCAGGAATGAAGGTTTGGGCCACCCCACCAGCAAAGGAGCACAACCAGCTGAGGTGCTTGCTGAGGGCAAGGGGAGGGAATATGGAATAGGTAGGTGAAGAAGGTGGTTATAAATACCAGCTATAAGCATGTGGCCAGTTACAGAACTGAGGACTGTAAGTTTGAGTATTTCCTCCTCATTTTGTGCTATGGACTGAATTTCTGTGTCCCCTCAAAATACATATGTTGAAGTCTGTGAGATAGTAGAAAATATATACTGGTTTCTGTCCCTGGCTCCTGACACAGGCCTCCTGAAACCCTTGTAATTTCCTGGGTGATAGGAGGAGTGTCTTTTATTCCAATGAAGTGACTCTGGGTGGGCTCCTGATGGCTCCTGGATGAGGGCTGGTCACCAGAAAAGCCAAACCATGATTAGAAACTTGGAATTTTCAGCCCCACCCCTTCATTCACTTGAGAAGGGAAAAGGGATGAAAATGGAGTTAATGACCAACTGTGCCTACATGATGAAGCCCCCACAAAATCCCCAAAGTACAAGGTCTGGAGAGCTTCTGGATTGATGGACAAGGTGTGGAAGTATTGAGAGAGCGGCATATCTGGAGAGGACATGGAAGGTCAGTGCCTCTTCCCACCTACCTTGCTCTACACATCTCATCCATCTGGTTAATATCAGTAAATATTTCCCTGAGTTCTGTGAGCTACTCTAGCAAATTAATCAAACCCAAGGAGGGGGTCATTAGACTCTCACAGCTACATCCTATTGGTCAAAAGTACAGATGACAACTTGGACTTGCAACTGGCATTTGAATTGGGAGAGAGCCAGTCTTACAGGACTCAGCCTGTGGGATCTAACCTGTGGGATCTAACACTATCTGCAGGCAGATAGCAAAGAGTGTTAGAATTGAGCTGAATTGTAGGACATCCAGCTGATGTCACAGGGAGCTGTTAAGTGGTTGGAATGTGTATTTTGAATCCACCATTGATCTGGATTTTGAAATCACGAAGATTCTGGGCCAGAGAGGCATTGGACAGAGTCACAGTGGGCCAAGAAAAAATCCTCAAAACCCAAAGGGGAGTGATGAAGGACTTGGTAGATGACTGTAACAAAGATGCATAGAGGGCCATATAACCTGATGTTTGTGCCTCAGAGGAGCACTATGCCTCCTGAGTCACTGGTATGAGAGCTATGGGAGAGAATTCACTGCCTGAGAGAACTACAGTATTGTCTAGGAAGATTCAGGTTCCCATTGGTGCAAGAAGGTGAATTCAACCTTCATTGAGCAGGTTGAGGATGTAGGGATTCTGGTGATGACCAAATGTGAGTTGCAGAAGGCAATGTCTCAGATGGGTCAGAAAAGAAAGTTTGGGGACCTCTGTTTCAGCCATGATAAAGTAACAGGGATTAAATTTACTCTCCTGCCTTAAACAACTGAAAAACCAGATAAGTTGTATGAAACAATAGTCTCTAGACATTAGACAACAGGACACATGGGACCATGATCCCTGAGAGAAGGTAAACAATGAGTGAACCATATGACTGCCTGGAGAGAATTTCCAGGCAGTCTCATATGTGGCATGGTGGGGGCACTCAAAAGGAGTCTGGTGGTCTCTTTTAGTTTAGAAGACCTAGTAAGAGTTTGTGGAGATCACAACAGCTAGAATTCTCAGAACAGGACCGAGTACTATGGAGAAGGAAGCTTCACAGAGAGAGAAAGCTCTGGAGATCTACAGAGGGCTCCCTTCAAGTCGTCAACCAAGTACTGATCAGCAAACATATGTGAGGAAACTTCCTGAGGCCAGGAAAAGTCCACTGAAAAGGATCAGGAAGAACAATCCTCAGAGGTGGTAGTTCATCACCACACCAGTCTGAGTGGAAAAACCTATGAGGCACTGAATAGAGAACTTAGAAGGGGATTGCCTCAGTAGCAAATTAGCTCTAGACTATCAAATTAGCTCTGAAATAAAGACCATTCAGGTCTAGCTTTAAAAACTTAAAAGCAAACCTCAAAAGGATAACATTGATTAACTGTGCCCCAGAACACCCCCCTACCGTCCCCCCCACAGTGTTTTAAGTACCCTCCCCAAAAAGTCAACATTCAACAAGGTAAAATTTACAATGTCTGGCATCCAATAAAAGATTATCAGGCATGCAAAGAAGCCAGAAAATACAACCCCTAATGAGAAGAAAAATAATCCCTAAAAAATGACCCAGATGATAGAACCAATAGGCAAATAACATTAAAACAGCCATTATAAATATAATCCATATGCTCAAGAAGGTAGCAGAAAGCATGAACATGGCCAAAATACCACACCCACTCCCCAAAACTCAGAGCTGAGATCCAATCCTTGTTGGAGAGAATATGGCTGTGGCTCATTGAGTGGTGGAATTTGCTCAAAATCTACTTTTTGGAACTTGCCAGAAATCCACCCTCTAGGATGCCAAAGAAAGCTGTTCATGGGGAGCTGTATCATCAGAGGCACACTGCAACAAAACTACCTGAGGGAAGGTGCCAGGGGAAGTCGTTGGCCACTGGGCGCTGCTGGCTGCTGTGCATTGCAGGAACTGGAAAAAATGAGGAAGTTGTGAGTGCTTCAGAAGCCAGAAGCAACCTGCTGTTAACCCATCTGATGATGGGTTTAAGATAGAAGCTGCTGGCCACTGGGTGCTTATGGTCACCACGCAGGTCATAGCACTGCAGGAGCCAGGCACTGGAGAATCTAGGGGTACCCTGGTGCTGGAGAAAGCTGTGTATGCTGCAGGAACCTGCTGAGTGGGCACAACAGAGTCAGGAAGCAGAACCATTTTCCTTCTTGCAATGTCTCCAGTGCCCTCTACTGGCAAAACTTCAGTGCTAGCGGGCAAAGGAAAAATATTTAAACGGGCCAGATCCATATTTTCACAGAGCAGGCCTAGAGTGAATTTGAAGCCAAGAGGAACAATCAGTAAGTGGCAATCAGGGATGGATTAACAGTCCACCCCTTTGACTACTCAGCTTACATGTGTACCCCTCTACACATATTTGAATTCTGATACAACAAAGCAATTTTATTTCTACCTATATATGGCTATCCTTCTCTTAAAGAGGAAGTTACCATTCTTTCCCCAAAATGAGACACACAGTCCCAAGGGTCACTGTATCCATTGTTGCCTATATTAATTATCCCTCAAATTTAGTCACAGTCCCACTGCTATTCTAATATTGGTAGACTAAATTGTAAGATTAACTTCCAACAACTATTTGTATATAAAATAAAAACGGGAAGGAGAGAGAAAAAGAAAATAGCTAGCATATAGAGATAAACACATAAATCTAACAAGCAAAAAGAAAATAGGCAAAGCTAAAATAGCACTCATTTCTATAATTGATCATGAATCTGTAATTCCTATCTGTGGCTTTCCTCTTCTGCTATCAATTCCATATTTCCTCTGCCTTCTTCCAGCACCTCAGGTGATCTTTTTTTAATCTGACGGAGTGACCCAAACTTTCATTTCTAAAGGGTCTGAGTTCTCCATCATCCTGTCTATTGTGAGTTGCTTTACTTCTCCATGAACTTTTACTATTGGGCATGGTAGTACTAAGAGGCACCCCAGATAATCCTTTGAGTTGCAAGTATAGTCTTCCTTGCTTCCATTGTATAAGCAACCTGATTTCCCCTTGGTAATGAAAATAAATCATCCCAGCCAATGAATTAACTCTACCCCCCACCGTGTTTATTTTCCTGTAGTTTCACTGGCATAGGAGTCCAAAATGTCTCAGCTTCCAATTCAGTAGAACTATTGTTGTGCCCCCTGGTAGGGGCTTCTTTCATTGACAAAGAATCATCAAAATTTAGGGGACAGTGTCTCCAACTTCATTAGGGTCTTCCCACATGCACCCATGCCAATTTACAGAACCTTAGTCCTTTCCCATCAATGCCCTCACTTTAACAGTAGACACCCTGCAAGGCTGCAATTTCAATTTGGATTGTAATTTGGCCAATTGCATGAGACTCTGCAGTTGATTTTCAGTAATCTCAGTTCTCTGGCTACAGAAGATTAGGGTCTCCTTCAGGACACACCTAGATCTTGGGTCATTTATGTGGTGCTTGAGCTGGGAATTCAAATCTCTGAGCTCATCCTTTTCTTCCTCTACTTTGTCCAGCAACATTAGGAGCAACTGGCCAATACCATTATATTTGTTTGTTCTTTAAAAATGTTTGAATGTATCATATACACTGTCACTGAGCTCTTTCTTATAAGAAGTTGATTAGAAGTATCCAATGGATATATTTTCTGTATCTCTATTACCAGATCAGGCCATGTTCTATCAGTACTCTCTTTACACTGGAAATGGAGTCATTAGCATCTTTAAATTTAATCAGATTAGAGAGCCAACTCCAGAAACTCCACAACCAATTTAGAAAACTCATCCTTAACATTCTGTTCATCTAACTCCAGTCCTGGCACCAAAATAAGTATTAGTCAGTGTTCTTCAGAGAGAACCAATAAGATATTCTTATATATAAAGAGATTTATTACAAGGAGTTGGCTCATGAGATTACGGAGGGTGAGAAGTCCCAAGATCTGCAGCCAGCAGAGATGGTGTAGCATATAGTATACAGTAGTGTACTGTATACTGGCGTAGTATATAGTATATAGTAACAGTACATAGTATAGAGAGTGAATGATATAGTTCCAGTCCCAGTCCAAAGGCCTGAGAACCAGGAGAGCAAATGGTGTAGTTCGAGTCTGAGTCTGAGTCTGAGGCTGAGGCTGAAGCAGGAGAAGACTGATGTCCTGGTTTAAAGACAGCCAGTCAGGCAGAGGAAGAGTGAATTCTCTTTTACTCGGCCTTTTTGTTCTATTCAGGCCTTTAAAGGACTGGATGAAGCCCACTCACACTGGGGAGGCAATCTACTTTACTCAGTCTACCAATTCAAATCTTAATCTCATCCAGAAATACTTTCACAGGCACACCCAGAATAATATTTAATCAAATATCTGGGCATACCATGCCTCAGTCAGGTTGACACATAAAATTAACCATCACAGTGACACAGATTTCCAAACTAGCAGAACTCAAAATTGCCATGATGGGAAGCAAAAATTCTGTGAGTGGGTTATTTGGTGTAATAGTGAGAGGTGCCATTCCTGCTCCTCCTCCTTGATTTCAGGACCCATTTATACTGGTTATGGGAGATATTATATGGTGCTATCATATAATGGTCTCTGATTCAAAGTATATGCTCTATCCTATAAAACAGAATCTCACCTTTTCAAGGTGTTGTTTCTTAACTAGCATCAAAACTGAGTCTTCAAAGGCATTCCACCTTTCAATTAGGCCAGCTGTTTCCAGATGATGTGGTATGTGGTAAGACCAGTTAATTTCATAGCCATGAACCTATGGCCATACCTCCTTTGCTGTGAAATGAGTTTCTGGATCAGATGCAATGCAATGCAAAAGAGTTCACTGATGGTGGTGTTGGCACAAGCATTATGGATGGGAAAGGGAAACCATATCTAGAAAATGTGTCTATTCCTATGCAGAAGAATCTCTGTCCTCCTTCATAATGGAAGAGGTCCAATATAATCAACCTGCCATCAGGTTGGTCCCCACAAGGAATAGTGCCTTATCAGGGACTCGATTTTCATTTCTGTTTGGTGGCAGTTAGGCACTCAGAAACATCACTAACTACACCATCCTCATTAAAGGGAAGTTCATATTGTTGAGCCCAGGCATAGTTTCCATCTCCACCATTTTGTTCTGGGCTGCTATGGACTGAATTGTGTCCCTCAAAATTTATATGTTGAAACCCTAACCTGCAGTTGTGATGGTATTTGGAGACGGAGCCTTTGGAAGGTGATTAAGTCATGAGGGTGGAACCCTCATGTAGGATTAGTGTCCTTGTAAAAAGAGACATGAAAGAACCTTGTCTCTCTGTTACGCGAGGACGCAGCAAGAAGATGGCTGTGTGCAAGGCACAGAGAGAGATCTCAGCAGGAGCGAAATCTGCCCACGCTCAGATTTTGGAGCTTCTCCAGCCTCCAGAAGTGTGTGAAATAAATTTCTGTTGTTTAAGCTACCCATTCTATGATGTTTTGTTATTATAGCCTGAGAAGACTAGTACACAGGCCCATTGTTTCTTTTACCAAACACTGGAGTGGCTGGTAAAAGAAGTTGACTGATGTGCACAGAGCAAGTCTCCTCTGCAGTAAATGCCTTTTGGTGGGTATTCACATGGGATACACATATCCTCACGGGGTCCATTCAGATGTTCATCCACCTCTCTCATTCCTCAGCTTTTCGGTCACTATTCTTTCCAACTCCCTGATCACATGCATCAGTGTAGATCCATACTTCTGGTTCTTTCTTGCTCCAGACACAGTAGACAATGAAATACACTGCTCTGTGTTCGGCTCACTAGAGAGGATTTTCCTTCACCACTAACATTCACAGTCACCTCGGAGTAGAGCTGTAATGCACATCTCCACTTTCAAATGGTATCAACGTATCATGCAGGCCCATATATAAACCAGGCTTGAGTCTTGTCTTTTTCAGTCAACTCATCAACTCATCATAAAGAATGTCCCGTGATACCATAGACATGGACTGAAGGAGAGGAGGCAGTATTACAGGATTTCAGGTGTCAAAAGAGTCTGAGCCACTTGCTCATACAATTTTCTTGGACCTTCTGGACTTGCTCAAGTTGTTTTTTTTTTTCCATGTGATAATAAATTGCTGCTATGTATGTCTAACCATATGACTATGTGGGTCAGACAAAACACCCACGTGGGAATCTCAAAATGTATGGCCACCTGATATCTAATAACCGGTTAGGTGTTTGTTCTATGCCAAGGTCCAGTAGTATGCCAGAAGCTGTTTCTCAAAAGGAGAATAGTTATCTGCAAAAGAGGGTACAGGCTTGCTCTAAAATCCTAGCGGCTTACACTTTGATTCTCTCATTGGTGCTTGCCAGAACCTTTATACAGCATTCTTACTTGTCAAGTGCCAGTGGATCTGCTGGATCATAAGGTCCCAGTTGAAGAGTAGCTTGTACTGAAGTCTGAATATGCCTAGCTTTGGCTAGTTCTGGTCCTATTGGAAACTGGAAACCTTGTGGGTTCAAAGTCGCACACTCAAATGTTGCTTCCAAAATCCAAAGAAGCCTACCAAGGTGTCTAAGTCTGTTTGGGCTACTATAACAAAACATCACAGACTGCATGATTTCTAAACAACATATATTTCTCACACTTCTGAAGCCTGGAAGTCCAAGATCACAGCACTGGTATTTCTGATGTGTGGTAAGGACCTCCTTCCCCACCGACAGCTCTCTTCTCACTGTAACCTCATGTAGTAGAAGGTGGGATGGAGCTCTGTTGGGGTCATTCTTACCAACGCATCTAAGATACTTGATACTTCCTTTTCACCAGATCTAATCAGCCTTTCATCAATATTGAAGCCCAGTGTGATGTTTTATTGAGTGTCAAGATGATCAGGATCTCTGCAGACTATACTATGGCAGAGACCAGAAGATTTGGTGTATACCTGAAGCAACACTTTCAAGTTATTCTGTTGATCTTTTTTTCTTTAAGTAGCCTCTACTCCCAACATGGGGTTTAAACTCACAATCTTGAGATCAAGAGTTAAATGCTCTACCAACTGGGGCACCTGGGTGGCTCAGTGGGTTAAGCCTCTGCCTTCGGCTCAGGTCATGATCTCAGGGTCCTGGGATCGAGTCCCGCATTGGGCTCTCTGCTCAGCGGAGAACCTGCTTCCTCCTCTATCTCTCTCTCTGCCTGCCTCTCTGCCTACTTGTGATCTCTCTCTGTGAAATAAATAAATAAAAAATCTTTAAATGCTCTACCAACTGAGCCAGCCAGGTGCCCCCAAATTGTATTGGTGTTCTTGGCAGTTAAAGCAAATGGCATCTGGTAGTCCTTGAAATTTATTTTTTAGAGAAAAAGCCATTAGCCAGGCCAATACCTGCATACCAAGTTCCAGGAATTATAGTGAATTGTCCCAATAAATATACTGTATCTGGAACAGCATCTATAACTAGAATCACCACCTGATTGAATTCATGATAGTCTGCAGTCATTATCCAAGATTCAGCTGACTTCTGCATAGGCCATACTGGCAAGTTAAAGGGAAACATGGTAAGTATCACTCATTTTTTTTTTTGGCCTTTTATGATGACATTAATCTCTACATTCTCCTGGGGATGTATTATTATTGGTTACTAACTTTGAAGCTAGAAGAAGTTCACTTTCACTTAGCCCCCTTCTTAACATAATGGCCCTCATTATTATCAGTAAACTGATGTGGGGATTGTGCTAGTTTCTAAGTATATTTATTCCAATAATAAACTTAGGAACTGGGGAAATAACCACAAGGTGGGTTACTAGTCCAACTGGGCTCAATGGGAATCAGATCTGAGGTAAAATTCTATAATTTGGCCACCACTTTTTTAAAGCAAAAGTAGAGCCCCCACTT
The DNA here is from genome assembly GCF_010015895.1 of Lontra canadensis. Classification (NCBI taxonomy): domain Eukaryota; kingdom Metazoa; phylum Chordata; class Mammalia; order Carnivora; family Mustelidae; genus Lontra; species Lontra canadensis. Next base: position 1,199,475 of record NW_022631191.1, on the reverse strand, counting down.
TGACTGTTGGGCCACAGTGGCATTTTGGGTCCCCAGGAATTAATGTCAATTCAGAGCCAGTACCTAGGAATCCTCATAAAGTCTCGGTATTGCCTTTTCCTCAACTAGCACTCACTCTATTAAAAGGGCCACAGGTCCCTTTGGGGAAGGCTTGGAGGAAGATTTGCAATATGTTTTTGCAGCAATGATGCATGCTCCTTCCTCAAGGGAACCTGGCTTCCCCTTTAATCAAAGGTCTGTAGGTCTACAAATTGATCTCAGACTAGAAACAGCAAGAGGCTGGCTCTCCACTACTATGACTTGAGTCAGATTTCTGGTTACTAGATCTAGAACTTTTCTTATCATATAGATTAGCAATATTGCTGTAGACTATTCATTTATTTCTTCCTTAGGGATATCGTGATTAGTTTGCTTATACATTCATACTACCCCTTATGGTAGATGTTCCCACCTTGTCTTTTGCAGTTAAGTGTTGCCACTTGGCCTCAGCTTCTCTGGGAATCTGTCATCCCCATTGAAAACAGGGAGCCTTTTGTTTCCCTTGCCTTTGGAGACGTATCTTGAAAGAAGTTGCTGTGGTTGATGTCGAAGAGGTTACTGCCTATGTTCTCTTCTAGGATTTTGATGGATTCCTGCTTCACATTGAGGTCTTTCATCCAGTTAGAGTTTATCTTTGTGTATGGTGTAAGAGAATGGTCCAGTTTCATTCTTCTGTATATAGTTGTCCAATTTCCCCAGCACCGTTTATTGAAGAGACTGTCTTTCTTCCATTGGATATTCTCTTCTGCTTTGTTGAAGATTAGTCGACCATAGAGTTGAGAGTCCATATCCGGGCTTTTTATTCTGTTCCATTGGTCTATGTGTCTGGTTTTGTGCCAGTACCATGCTGTCTTGGAGATCACAGCCTTGTAATATAGCTTGAAATCAGGCAATGTGATGCCCCCAGCTTTGTTTTTCTTTTTCAACATTTCCTTGGTGATTCAGGGTCTTTTCTGGTTCCATACAAATTTTAGGATTGTTTATTCCAGCACTTTGAAAAATGCTGATGGTATTTTGATCAGGATGGCATTAAAAGTATAGATTGCTCTGGGCAGCATAGACATTTTAATGATGTTTATTCTTCTGATCCATGAGCATGGAATGTTTTTCCATCTTCTTTTGTCTTCTGTTGATGGGTGTTAAGGAGGGCACAGATTGCATGGAGCACTGGGTGTTACACACAAACAATGAATCATGGAACACTACATCAAAAACTAATGATGTGCTCTTCCTCTCAGCGGCCAGGGGTGACCTCTGAACATGGTTCGCTATTCGCTTGACCCAGAAAACCCTACGAAATCATGCAAGTCAAGAGGTTCAAATCTCCGTGTTCACTTTAAGAACACACGTGAAACTGCCCAGGCCATCAAGGGTATGCATATCCGAAAAGCCACCAAGTATCTGAAAGACGTCACTTTGCAGAAGCAGTGTGTGCCATTCCGTCGCTACAATGGTGGAGTTGGTAGGTGTGCCCAGGCCAAACAGTGGGGCTGGACACAAGGTCGGTGGCCCAAGAAGAGTGCTGAATTTTTACTGCACATGCTTAAAAACGCAGAGAGTAATGCTGAACTTAAGGGTTTAGATGTCGATTCTCTGGTCATTGAGCACATTCAGGTGAACAAAGCCCCCAAGATGCGGCGTAGGACTTACAGGGCTCATGGTCGGATTAACCCATACATGAGCTCTCCCTGCCACATTGAGATGATCCTTACTGAAAAAGAGCAGATTGTTCCTAAACCAGAAGAGGAGGTTGCACAGAAGAAAAAGATATCCCAGAAGAAACTGAAGAAACAAAAACTTATGGCCCGGGAGTAAATTTGCACAGAATAAATGCAAAAAAAAAAAAAAAAACAACAACTAATGATGTACTGTATGGTGACTAAAATAACACAATAAAAAAATGTGTTCAACCATTGTTTGATGAACAGTATGTTTCCTGGTAGAAGATACTCCAGAACAGCCCCATGTCTTAACTCTTTTCTGTAAATGCTCATAGAGGGACAGTGTTTCACACAATAGATGTATTGCTGCAAACTTATATCTGTAAATAAAATTTGAATAGTATTTAGCAAAAAAAAAAAAAGAAAGAAAACAGGGAGCTTGTCTTAGTGTGTTCAGGCAGCCCTAACAGAGTATAATAGACTGAGTGGTTTATAGAAAAACAAATATTTACTTCTCAGTTCCAGAGGCTGGGAAGTCCAAGATCGAGGCACTTGCAGATTTGGTGTCTGTTGAGACCTGCTTCCTTGTTCATAGATGGCTGTCTTCTTACTGTGTCCTCACATGGTGGAAGGGGCAGAGCCTTTATCATAAGGGCACCAATTCCATTCTTGAGGGCTCCATCCTTGTGACCTAATCACCTCCCAAAGGCCCCACCTCCAAATACCATCACACTGGCGGTTAGGTTTCAACATATGAATTGGGGGGACACATTCAGGATATAGCATCTAGCCCTGGCCCCCCAAAACTCATGTCCTTCTCACATGCAAAATATACTCATTCCGGCCCAACAATCCCCAAAGTCTTGATTTGTTCCAGCATCATCTCTAAAATCTAAAATCTTTTTTTTAAGATTTTACTTATCTATTTGTCAGAGAGAGACACAGTGAGAAAGGGAACACAAGCAGGGGGACTAGGAGAGGGAAAGCAGGCTTCCCACTGAGCAGGGAGCCCAATGCAGGGCTTGATTCTAGGACCCTTGGATCATGACCTGAGCTTAAGGCAGACACTTAAAGATTGAGCCACACAGTCACCCCTAAAATCTAAAATCTTATCTAAGTATTATCTAAATCAGATATCAACCACGAGAGACTATGGACTCTGGGAAAAAAACTGAGGATTTCGAGGGGAAGGGATGGAGTGCCCAGGTGATGGGTATTGAGGAGGGCGCGTGTTGTGATAAGCACTGGATGTTATATGCAACTAATGAATCATTGAACACTACATCAAAAGCTAATCATGTACTATACACTGGCTACCTGAACATAATTTAAAAAATAAGCTATGAGTGAGACTCAATATATGATTCATCCTGAGGCAAATTGCTCTCCAGCTGTGAACCCAAGTCATGTACTTTCAAATATAATGTCAGCACAGGCATAGGGCAGACATTCCCATTCCAAAAGGGAGAAATTGGAGAGAAGGAAAAAGTGATAGGGTCCAGGCAAGTCCAAAACCCAAGGGGGCAAATTCCATTAGACCGTAAGGCTCTTCGGCTGGACATTCTACCCCGCAGGTCTGCTGGGGTGAATGTCTCACCTTCCAGACACACTGGAGAGAAGCACATGGTGGCAGGATTACTCCACAGTTTTGTTGATCATGGATTGGGCCCCTTAGGTTTTTGGGTAGCTGGCCCCCAAGCAGTGTCCCCAGGGTTCTTTTACTTTGGCTCTATCATCAGAGAAGCAGGCCTGATGATCTCTGGATTGCCACCAGTGTCATTCTTCCCCTGAAGTCATACCTGGCCTGCAAAGGGAAACAACCACAGAGGTTCCAAGGTGCAGGTGCTCCTCTCATTAATGGATTTCTTAATGTCTTAATGTGAAGGAGGTGTCTTCTGAGCCTTTTCATGAAACATGGTTGGGGACTGTGTACAGGTCATACATTATAAATTCTGTCCAGCATTCCTATCATCCTAAGCTTTTGTATTCCCTCTTCCATATTGTGCCAGGGCACCTCTAGCATCTCAGCTTCATTAATGTGGGCCACAAATAAGTTCCAGTTTCAGTCAACAAAGAAAGCTCTTAGAGCCACTTTCAGCTATATGTTCTAACACATTAAATCCAGAATTTCTGGTAAGTGTACCCATATCAATGAATTTTGCCCTCCTTCATCTAATACCCTTAGAATCTGCTTCTGCACATATTTCCCAGGTTTCTGCCAATATATATTAGCAAAGTCTTAACAATTCTTTTGGTATATAAGCTGTTTCTTCCTTGGTCATAGTGTGTACTTGTTCCCCTGGAACATGCTGAGATCTGACTTAAGTTACAGTTCTATCAACAGTAGGGGGTGGTTATGTTTGGTCTTGAGGAGAATGATCATCTGCTTTCAAGGCGTTTGGGCCAGGTGAGTTTATTACGGTGTTTTCAAGGAGAGAAAGGCTAGACTCAGACACTGAAGGGCAAGGTACTTCCATTAGTAAGGGAGGCTCAGAATGACTTTGTAGTTTAAGACTGTCAATTTCATCTGGAGCCAAACTGATGCTACCATTTCAAGTTTGAGGATCCCATTCTTTACCAGACTTTTACCAACTTTCACATGAGAAACTTGTCAAGACTGTGAATTCAACTGTCATTACAATTCAACAACCCATACAATTAAGTATTGTACTTGATTTTTAGCAACATTAGCCCTGTAGCTACAATAAATAAGAACATCTTTTACACATCATGAAAGCTCTCTGGTTCTTAGACTGTGGCTTGAGCTGAGAAATTAATGGACATAAGCTTGTCATTTTCTCTTTGTAAGTGCTCAGTACACTCAAAATAATCCATCTCACGTCACAGTCTTTATAGCCATGATTATTGCCATAATGGTCAAGTGCAACAGCCTTTTAAGCTTCCAAGGACATGCTTCAGTTAGTATTTCAACACAGTCAACCATAGGTTGATTAATTGTGATGCCACCATATGCCATGGATTATAAGCATCCATTTCTCATTGGCAAGGACTGTGCTCAAGTGCAGAGGTGTGAACAAATCAAACCAAAAGTCTCATTTCTGCAGGTCTATTTCCTGGGACCACTCTTATTTTTTTTTAAAGATTTTATTTATTTATTTGACAGAGATCACAAGTAGGCAGAGAGGCAGGCAGAAAGAGAGGAAAGGAAGCAGGCTCCCTGCTGAGCAGAGAGCCCGATGTGGGGCTCCATCCCAGGACCCTGAGATCATGACCTGAGCCAAAGGCAGAGGCTTTAACCCACTGAGCCACCGAGGCGCCCCTCCTGGGACCACTCTTGATGATAATTCTGTATCAGCCTGAGTCCTATCTGGAGAGAGGAATGACACAGTAATTTGAACAGAGAAGGTTAATATAAGGTATTACGTATGAGAGGGGATTGGAATAATGAGAGGTTGGCTAGGAAGATGTAAAGAGAAATCCAAAGAACATAGAAATAACAGATATAAGAAGTAGTCACTATCTCCAGGCTGAGATACAATGCTCTGGGGCTGACATGCAGATTTTATTGGAGAAGCATGACCGTAGCTCATTGAATAGCAGAGAAATCACTATGGTGCTACACTGGTGGAACTTTCTGGAAACCTTTTCTCTGGAACTTGCCAGAAATCTGCCTGCTGTGGGAATCACTGAGCACTATTGCTCTATGCTCTGAAGGAGCCAGGCCTTGGGGAGGCTGCAGGATCCAGAAGCACTCAGCTTGCCACCAAAGTGCCTGAGGGTGAGTGCTAGGGGGAGGGAAAACTACTAATCACCGGGTGATACTGGCTGCCATGCACTGCAAGAACCAGGCCCTGGAAAAGTTGTGAGCACTGCAGGAGTCTGATACCAGAAAAAGCCATGCAGAAGGAGCCTGCCAAGCAAGCACACAGGAATCAGGAAGGAAGCCTCTTTTCCTCTTGCAATATCTCTCCAGCTCCCTCTACTGAAAAAGCTTCAGTGCCAGCTGGCAAAGGAAAAATAGTTAAAATATGCTCCATTATCACGGAGCAGGCAGAGAGGGTGAATTTGAAGTTGAGAAGCAATAAATTGACAACCAGCACACCAGGGACCAAAGAAGAAATCATAATGAAAATTAGAAAGTATTTGAATGGAATTGAAATGAAAGTATAATTTATCAAAATTTATGGAATGCAGCAAAATCAGTGCTTAAGAAGAAATTTATAGTGTTAAATGCTTATATTAAAAAAGAATGGGTCGGGGCGCCTGGGTGGCTCAGTGGGTTAAGCCGCTGCCTTCCGCTCAGGTCATGATCTCAGGGTCCTGGGATCGATTTCCGCATCGGGCTCTCTGCTCGGCAGGGTGTCTGCTTCCCCCTCTCTCTCTGTCTGCCCCTCTGCCTACTTGTGATCTCTGTCTGTCAAATAAATAAATAAAATCTTTAAAAAAAAAGAATGAGTCTCAAACCAATGACCTCAGCTTAAGAAATTATGATAAAAAGAGGAAAGTAAACTCAAAATAAGTAGAAGAAAGGAAATAACAAAGATAAGAGCAGGAATCACTGAAGTAGAAAACAGAAAAACAATAGAGAAAATCAAAGAAACCAATAGCTGGCTCTTTGGGAAGATCAATAAAACTGATAAACCTCTAGCCAGAATAAGGAGGGAAAAGAGAGAGAAGACCCAGATGACTAATATCAGGAATAAGATATGGGACAATGCTATAAATCCTACAGAAATTGACATAATAATAAAGGGATGTTATAAAGAGTTTTATGCCCACAAATTTGGCAATTTAGATAAGATCGACACATTCCTTAAAAGATACAAGCTATCAAACTCACTCCAAAAGAAATACAACCTGAATAACTATATATCTTTAAAGAAATTTATTTCATAGTTAAAAACATTTCTGTAAGGAAAATTCAATGCCCAGATAGCTTCACTGGGCATTCCATTTGACCAAACAGTTAGGGAAGAAATAATAGCAATTGTACACAAACTTTCCAGAAGATAGAAGTGGAATGTATTAATTTTCTATTGTTATGTACAAAACTACTACAAACTTAATGGCTTCAATCAATATTTATTTATTATTTCAGTTTCTGTAGGTCAGAAGTCCAGCATGACATGACTGGGCTCTCTGCTCAAGGTGTAACAAAGCTGTAATCAAGATGCTTGCCATGCTAAGTTCTTATCTGGAGGAACTTATCTGGGGAAAAACATTTCCAAGCTCATTCTTGTTGTTGGCAAAATTGAGTTCCTTGCAGTTGTGAGACAGAGGATCCCACTTTCTTGTGGGCAATCAGCTGAGGCTACTCTTGTCTCCTAGAGGTCACCCTGTCTTTTGCCACATGCCCCCCCACCCGGTCTTTGAGCCACAGTGTGTCAGATGCTTCTAGTGCTTTGGATTTTGGACAGTTACATCTTCAAAATCCCTTCACAATAGTAACTGGATTCATGTTTAATTAAGTAAGTAGGAGAAGGTATGTGTACACCAAGAGAATCTTGGGGACCATCTTAGAATTCTACCTACCACAAGGAGGAAACACTTCCCAACATATTCTATGAGTTCAGCATTACTCTGATCCTGATATCTAAACCAGACAAAGAAATCTCAGCAAATTATTTCATGGATATCAACAAACTGATCGTAAAATGTATAATGGAGAGGCAAAAGACCCAGAGTAGCCAACCCAATATTGAAGGAGAATAGAGTAGGAAGGCTGATATAGCCCAATTTCAAGACTTACTATAAAACTACAGTATTTAATACAGTGTGGTATTGCCAAAAGAATAGACATTGATCAATGGAACAGAAGAGAGAGCTCAGAAATATACCCACATAAATATAGCTAACTGATTTTTTTTTAGCAGGAGGGGCAGAGGGAGAGAGAGAGAGAGAGAGAGAGAGAGAATCATAAGCAGGCCTCATGCCCAGCGTGTAGCCCAACATGAGGGTTGATCCCACAATCTTGAGAGCATGACCTGAGCTAAAGTCAAGAGTTGGACATTTACATGACTGAGCCACCCAGACACCCCAAGTCAACTGATCTTTGACAAAGGAGCAAATGTAATACAATGGGACAAAGAAAATCTTTTCAACAATTGCGGCCACCTGTCAGGATAGCTACTATTAAAAAAAAAGAAAAGGTGGGGGGAAACATGTCTGACTCAGTTGGTGGAGCATGTAACTCTTGGTTTCAGGGTCATAGGTTCAAGCCCCACATTGGGTGTAGAGATAACTTAAAAAACAAACAAATAAAAGTGTTGGTGAGGATATGGAGAAATTAGAACACTTGCACACCGGTGGTGGGAATGCAAAATGGTGCGTCCACTACGGAAAACACTATTGGGGTTCCTCAAAAAATTCTAAAAATAGAATTATCATATGATCCAGCAATTCCACTTTTGGTTATATATATAAAAAAATTGAAGTCAGGATTTCAAATCAGATCTCAAAAGCATTCCTATGTTCATTGTAGCAATATTCATAATAGCCAAGATATGGAAATGACCTAAATATCCATTAATTAATGAACAGATAAAGAAAATGTGGTATATACATATTTTGGACTATTATTCAACCTTTAAAAAGAAGGGAATTCTGCAGTATGAGACAATGCAGATAAAACTTGATGACAAAATGCTCAGTGAAATAATCCAGTCACAGAAAGACAAATATTGCATGATTCCACCCATATGAAGTATCCAAAATAGTCAAATTCATAGAATCAAAGAATACAATGGTGGTTGTCAGGGGCTGGAGTAAGATGGTAATGGGGAGTTACAAATCAATGGGCATAAAGCCTCAGTCAAATAAGATGAATGAACTCTAGAGAGCTGCTGTAAAATACTGTACCTATATAGTCAACAATAATGCATTGTATACTTAAAGAGTTGTTAACAGGGTAGATCTCATGTAAGTGTTCGTATCTCTCTCTCTCTCTCTCACACACACACACACACACACACACACACACACACAAATGGTGCTGAAACAACTGGACACCCACATGCCAAAAAAAAATGAATCTAGACACCAACTTTATGACCTTCACAAAAATTAATTCAGAGAGGGTCACAGTCCCAAATGTAAAATGCAAAACTATAAAACTAGAAGATACCATAGGAGAAAATCGAGATGATCTTGGAATTGGCAATGACCTTTTAAATACAACACCAAAGGCATGATCGGTGAAAGAAAGAATTGATTAGCTGGACTTTGTTAAAATTTAAAAAATTCTGCTCTGTGAAAGACACTGTCAGCAGAATGAAAAGACTCACCACAAACTGAGAGAAAATATTTGAAAATGACATATTTGATTGGGGACTGTTATCCAAAATATATAAAGAATTCTTAAAACTCAATAGGAAGAAAATTAACACCCAATATAAAAATGGGCCAAAAGTCTCAATGGACAGATATACAGGTGGAAAAAAAGCATATGAAAAGATGCTCCACATGCTGTGTCATTAGAGAAATGCAAATGTAAACAATACTACTACATACCTATCAGAATCGCCAAAATTCAGAATGCTGACACCACTAAATGTTGATTAGGCTCTGGAGCAAAAGGGACTCTCATACATTGCTGGTGGGAATGCAAAGTGGTACAGCCACTTTGGAAGATAGTTTGACAGTTTCTTATAAAACTAAACACATTTCTTACCATACCATCCATCAATCATGCTCCTTGGAATTTACCCAAAAGAATTTGAAAACTATGTCCACACAAAAATCTGCACATGGATATTTATAGCAGCTTTATTTATAATTGCCAAAACTTGAAAGCAACCAAGATGTCCTTCAGTAGGTGAATAGATAAATAAACCATGGTGTATCCAGACAATGGAATATAATTCAGTGCTAAGTAGAAAGGAGTTATCAATTCATGAAAAGGTATGGAATAACCTTAAGTGAACCTGATTTGAAAAGGCTATATATTATATGGGTCCAACTATATGACATTCTGGAAAAGTCAAAACTATGGAGACAGTAAAAAGCTCAATGTCTGCCAGGGGTTGTGGGGAGGGAGGAAGGGATGAAGAGGCAGAGCACAGAGGATGTTTAGGGTACTAAAACTACCCTTTATGATTTATGTAATGGATAAATGTCCTTACACATTTGTTCACACCTATAGAATATACAACACCACAAGTAAACTCTAAAGTAAACTATGGGCTTTGGGTGATTATGATGTGTTAATGTAGGTTCATCAGTTGTAACAAATGTACCACTCTGGTGCAAGATTTTGATAATGGGGGAGTGTATGTATGTGTAGGGGCAGGGGGCATAGGGGAAGTATCTGTACCTTCTGCTCAATTTTACTGTGAATCTAAAACTGCTGTAAAAATAAAGTCTTTGTAAAAACACAAAGATATGAGAAAAGAAAACTACAGATCAGATATCCCTCATAAACATAGACACACAAGTTTTAAACAAAATTTGAGCAAATCAAATCCATCACAATATATAAAAAGGATAATACATCATGACCAAGTAGGGTTTAATCCTAAGAATACAAGTGTTGGTTTAACACTTGAAAACCAATCAATGTAATTCATCATATTAATGGACTAATAAAGAAAAACCACATGATCACTCAATCAACACTAGTAAAACATTTGACAAGACCCAACATCCATTTGTGATTTTAAAAAAGAAAAAACAAAATATAATTTCTTTGAAAATTAGGAATTTGGGGGCTTCTTCAACCTGATAAAAAGCATCTACATAAAAACTACATCTAATTTCATTCTTTTTTTCAGCTAATTTCATTCTTTTTTTTTAACATGAATTCTTTTTTTGAAGATTTTATTTATTTGAGAGAGAGCAAAAGAGTGACAGAGTGGGAGGGAGAAGCGACTCCCCAAGGAGCAGGGAGCCGAGGGGCTTGATCCCAGGACCCTGGGATCATGACCTGAGCTGAAGGCAGACGCTTAACCGAATGATCCACCCAGGGACCCCATCTAATTTCATCCTTAAAGGTAAAACACAAAGGTGCCTGGGTGGCTCTGTTGTTTGGGTGTCCGACTCTTGATTTCGGTTCAGGTCATGGTCTCAGGGTCGTGAGATTGAGCCTCGACTTGGGCTCTGCACTCATCAGGGGCTTAAGATTCTCTCTGCCCCTCTCTGCTCCCTTCTGTCTCAAGTAAATAAATCTTTTTAAAAAACCTGTTTTTATTTGCACCCAACATGACTACCTATGTAGAAAATCCTATGGAATCTACAAAAACAAAACAAACCCATACTAGAACTAATAAATAAGTTTAGCTAGATCGTAGGACACATCTTTAATAGAAAAAAATCAATTGTATTTCTATATACTATGAATTGGTCAGAAATTGAAGTAAAAAACATAATACCATGAAAAAGTGAAATATTGGGGGGTGGATTTAGTAAAAGATTTGCAAGAGCTTTACACTAAAAGACTAAATATCACGGAGAGAAATTAAAGAAGACCAACATAAATGGAGAGATATTTCATGTTCATGGATTGAAATACTCAATATTGCTGTGATGTCAGCTCTCATCAAATTCATCTATAGATGCAATGAAATCCTAATCAAAATACCAGGAAGGCTTTTTCTTCTGGAGTGGGGAGGGTAAAAATGGACAAGCTTATTATAAAATTCATATGGAATGTTAAGTATCTAGAAAAGCCAAAATAATGTTATAAGAGGAGAACAAAGTTGGAGGGCCTAACACTACCTGATTTCAAGGCTTATCAGAAAACTACAGTAATCAAAACAGCATGGTATTGGAATCAAGATAGACAAATAGACCTCTGGAACAGAGTAGAGAGTCAAGGAGTAGAAAAGTTTAAATGGGGGCACCTCGGTGGCTCAGTGGGTTAAAACCTCTGCCTTCAGCTCAGGTCATGATCCCGGGGTCCTGGGATCAAGCCCCACATCGGGCTCTCTGCTCAGCGGGAAGCCTGCTTCCCTTCCTCTCTCTCTGCCTGCCTCTCTGCCTACTTGTGATCTCTGTCTGTCAAATAAATAAATAAAAATCTTAAAAAAAAAGAAGAAGCTTAAATGGCATAATGAAGGTGGATTACAACATGTGTACTAATCACCCACTGATTTAAATAGTCTTTGTTCCTTTCCTGCAATATATTTGTGCCCATGCAATTCTGTACATTGGCAAGTATGTCTGTAGTGTTAAAATGGTCAGTGTGGTCAAATTCTGGAATTGGTGTTTGATTGAAGGTAGGGACTTTTGGCCAGTTTGTTTTTTTCATAACTGCATATGCAGTGTCTTGTGCAGTGCCTGGTATCTAGGAGGTGCCTAATTAATTTTTTGTAAACTGATGAAACCCACAAGAGTCATACCTAAAGGCATGATCTCTAAAATGCTGGCAGAATCACAGCTGCGCACTCTTGAAGATACAGCCCCATTTAAAAAATATTTATTTATATAAAAATTTATTTATATATATAATATATATTTAATGTAAAATATATATTTTATATATTTATACTTATAAATATATATTATTTATATAAAATATATTTTTATTCATCTGGGGGAGAGAGAGAGAGAGAACACGGAGAGGGAGAGGTAGAGGGAGAAGCAGACTCCCTGCTGAGCAGGGATCCTGGGATCATGACCTGAGCCAAAGGCAGAAGCTCAACCGACTGAGCCACGCAGGCTCCCTGAATGAGCTGATGTTTAGCCAGTGCTTCCTATGGGCCAGGTGCTGTGCCAGCCCCAGCTAAGTATTGCTTTATTTTATGCTCCACCAAATATAAATGATTAGGATTTGTGTTTTGCAGATGAGGAAAGTGAGAAAGAGGGAGGTTTGGTACTTTGTTCAAGGTCACCTACCCAGTAAGTGCCAGAATTTGCACCCAGGCCGGTTTGTCTAATTTCAGAACCTATCGGCCTGACTACTATGCAAGAGTCACACACAAGTCCAGAGAGACCCAGGGATACACACGGACAATTTTTGGCCATAAGAAAGCTATTTCCAAACTCAGAGACAATCCCATGCAGTCATGTGTTCACACAGTTACATACACACACACACACACACACACACACACACACACACTCACACATATTCTCCCAGAAACACAGACATACTCAGTGATGGCCCCTCTTCCATGTCAAATATGGACATTCCCACTGTTAAAAAAAGGAAACCACAGGCCCAAAATGGAGTCACTTATGCTAGCCCAAGTCACCCAACTGGGGCTTAATCCCTAACCTAATTGTAGTTTCAACCTCCCCTCAGTGTGGTCTAAACCAGCCAGTCAGGAATTTTCTGGTCAGCACCAATAAGATAATCTGTCACATGGGCCCTCTCTAACTTCAAAAGGAAAATGAGGTAATCCAGTTAATAAGACCCCTTTTCCCACAAAGGATGTCACTCACCCCAAATAATCCCTTTTTTTCTTTATGACCTTCTTTTTCTGCTTTTAAAAACTTTCACCTTTCTGTAGCCCTCTGGAGCTCCTCTCTACTTGCTGGATGGGATGCTGCCTAATTCATGCATGGATTAATAAGGCCAATTAGATCTTTAAAATGTACCTGGTTGAACTTTTATTTGACAGAAATGGTGGCAGAATCAGGATCCAAAGAGAACTTCTGACAGCATTTGGGGACAATGAGAAACACAGGTGTAGTACCTGTGGACCCTTGAGTTCTCTGTGATTCTCCCTGTTTCCGAGGGCCATTGGTAAGTTTCTTTCAGTTCTGAGCCCCCCTTTCTTAGTGTTGAGCTCCCAATATTAATTGGCTTTCCACAGTTCCCTATTTTGATTGAAAAACCTTAATCCTTTCCCTAATCCCCAGATTCCACTTTCAGAACTGTTGTTGGTTACTGGGTTGAACTGGACTGGGTCTGGCTTAAAAACTTGACTAGGGTCCAGGATTGGACTGGGTCTGATTTAAGCTGAAAGGTCCGGTATGAGGCCTCAGGTCAGTAAAATTTTATTTTATTTAAAATTTTATTTTAAATAAAATTTATTTTAAATAAATAAAATAAAATTTATTTTAAATAAAGCCTAGGGGCACCTGGGTGTCTCCTTCAGTTAAGCATCTGACTTCGGCTGAGGTCAGGGTCCTGTGGAGCCCCATGTCAGGCTCTGTGCTCAGCAGGAAGTCTGCTTCTTCCTCTCCCTCTGCCCCTCCCCCCGCTTGTTTTTTTCTCTGATAAAGAAATAAAATCTTTTAAAAAACACACACAAATGTTGACGGGCATGGGTCAAGCATTTAAAGACTGTTGGAGCACTTGCCACCTCAAGAAAACTGCCAGAACAGGACAGAGTGACATTTGCCAACCTTAAGAAAATTTCTGTGCAACAAGGTACCCTGTAAAACAGCTCACAATTCCCAATCCCATGGCATGTCCCTCTTAGGTATTGGTTTGGTTCTGAGAAGCCCAAGGTCTAGCTAAAAGAAATAAGATCTTTTAAATTCAAAGAGTTGAGTGCTCCACCTTCGGGAACACCTGCTTAAGTCTAAAAATTATAATCCCTGAGGTTGCAAATAGATACCTAGTGAAAGGGCAAAATCTTCCTAAAAGCTCCCTAGAATTACAACAGCCATTATGGGGAATGTTCCAATTAGACAAGATTGTTCATTTATGATGTGCCCTTGAAGGCAAGTGATCCCAAATTAAACACAGAGAATGAGATACCTATTTTAATTGGTAGGCAGAAGGTTCCAAAGACTTTAAGATTCCAAAAGAGCTTCATTAAGAGATTCATCATAGAAGGGTAATGAAAAATTAAGGGCACAAGAGGATAGGTAAAACAAAGCATGGTCAGACTGATGTGACCCCCTTCTGCTCCCCTCTGTCCTTCTTTACTTGAGCACTCACATTTTACTAATTCGCTGTCTGAACTGCCTGTCCACTCTGTAGACACTGTTAAACAGTTATCCTTTAAAATAAAACTACCTGAGGTTGCAGACCGACATCCTCAGTTATCTTTTACCTTGGTCAAAGACTGCACTAAGGACCATAGTTAAAGAATTTCCTAAACCTAGGGAGGAAACCCCAAAGTTTTTTGAAGGATATTTAGTCATTATTGGAGCCTGTGACTCCAGGCTGCCAGATCCTCATCTGCTTGGACACACGTTGGCAGGACCTGGTAAAGCCCCAACACGGACACAGGAAGCAAGATGGCAAAATCCCGAGGATGATGTTCAAGATCCTTGACCTTCAACATCTCAGGGACCAGAAGAAGCTCACAAAAAGCACCTGAACCCTTACAAACCACTCCTAGGGTCTTCCTCACCCACACTGACTGGTCTACTATACAAACTTGCAAACAAAACAAAACAGAAACCCCAAGATGAATCTGTGGCCGACTTTAAATCCTGCTTAGAAGCCCTCCTTCTACAGCATTTGGGGTTCTGTATAATAAATAAGGTCACCCAACCTGCTCTAGCTGCTCTATTTGTAAACAGATTATCTCCTCAAATTGGTGGATTGACAAAAAGATAGAAAACAGGATGGGAGGCCACTGGACTGATCGAACTCATGACCATAGCTGAGCATTCTGGAAGAACCCTGGAATGAGACCACAAACAATAAGTTGCCAAGGTATTAGCCTTACAGTTACAATAGCTCCAAGGCCAGAGACCTAAAATAGTACCTGGGCCTTGCAAATGGCACCCTCCTAGGGGTTCAGCATCAACACACTGGCTCAAGGATCGATGTCTCAGCTGTAATCACCTGGGACACTGGAAAAGAGATTGTCCTCAAAGGTTCTATGAAAATTTTTCTTGAAATGTCCTTGTATTTACCTCCCAAGGAGGGTCCCCATATGTGCTCCTCCCACAGTTGATGGGACATCGAGGGGTTCTCTGGTAAATTATTACCAGTAATCCTCTTAAACAGCCAAGGGGGAACTAAAATTAAAAGTGATGTAAGATCTTGCCAAATTCGAGTTGCTACCAGAGCTATGCTTTCTTTTTTTCTTTTTCTTTTCTTTTTTTCCCCCAGAGCTACATTTTCTACCTTAAGTCGCACTGTCACAAGGACAAATCCCTTGGAGTAATAAGGAGGTTTCCATAGTGAGGGTATCTAATAAAATTCAGAGAGAGTTCGTATTTCAACCAGTACAAATGACTCTGGGACCTTTCACTGAAAAAGATTCCTCTTTGGTATGATATACAGCCTTAGTCAACCTATTAGGTAGAGATCTCCTAAGTTAAAAAGGCTAATACATTTTTGCCTCCAATGGAGACCTCACCTTGGAATTTCCTGACCAGCTCCAACCTGATCTTTTATATTCCTTACAATCTGTCCTTGATGTAGAAGAGGAAGAAGTCTAACAAAAGTCCCCTAATTTAATCGAGGTACCCCCAAATCTGTGGGCTACTTCTAATACTGACACTGGGAGAATAGAAAGTGCAGAGCCTATAACAACTCAAATACAGGGGTGTCTGGGTGGCTCAATCAGTTAAGCATCTGCCTTCAGCTCAGGTCATGATCCCAGGGTCTTGGGATTGAGTCCTGCATCAGGCTCCCTGCTCCACGGGGAGCCTGCTTCTCCCTCTCCCTCTGCCACTCCCCCTGCTTGTGCTCTCTCTCTCTCTCTCAAATAAATAAATGAAATCTTTTTAAAAAAAACCCTCAAATAGACAAAACTAAGCCTCTTCCTAAATTGCCTCAATATCCACTAAAGTCTGAGGCCAAACAAGGCTTTGCACCCACAGTGTAAGACCTACTCACTCAGGGGCTAATCATTCCCTCTATCAGCCTCTGTAACACACCCACGGGGCCCTAAACCTAGTGGGTGGGGATAGTGATTTGTCCAGGATTTGAGAGCTATTAATAAGATAGTTATTCCCCAGTTTCATTCTTCTGCATGTGGCTTTCCAATTTTCCCAACACCGTTTGTTGAAGAGACGGTCTTTTTCCCATCGGACATTCTTTCCTGCTTTGTCAAAGATTAGTTGACCATAGAGTTGAGCGTCCATTTCTGGGCTGTTCCATTCATCTATGTTTCTGTTTTTGTGCCAGTATTTTCCAGTTGTCCCAACCTGAACACCTTTCTGTCCTAAGTCCCACCAGACTCAAAAGGCTCACTGCTGTAGACCTGCGTTCTTTCAGCAACCCTGTAGACCCCAAAAGCCACTATCTGTTTGCCTTTACTTGGAAGAGTCGACAATATACCTGGACAGTTATGCCTTAAGGACTCATTGAGGCCCCTTCTTATTTCTCCCAGGTGCTCCACCAGGATTTAAGGACCTTCAAATCCCCTAGGAAATCGAGCCTTTTACGATATGTAGATGATTTCTTGCTGTGCTCAGTTACCAAAGAGGCATCCATAAAAGATTCCATTTATTATGCTACAACAGTTAGCTGCAAAGGGACATAAAGTCTCTAAGGAAAAATGGCAATTTTCTTTAAATTCTGTTCATTACCTAGGTCATAATCTAAGCGCTGGGGGAATTCAGCTATTTCCAAAAAGAATTAAACTAACCCGGGGATTTCCTAAGCCTACAGGCAACAGCTTCATGGGTTTCTGGGCTTGACTGGCAATTGCAGGCTGTGGGCTCCTAATTTTTCTCTGTTAGCTTCTCCACTGTACGAACTTACGAACATTTCAGTCCCGGAGCCCGTTCCTTGGGAAGAGAAATGTGAGCAGGCCTTCAAAAGCCTAAAGTAAGTATTACAAGAACTGCCTGCCTTAGGGCTACCTGACTACTCAAAAGTTTTCTCCTTATTTGTACAAGAAAGGGGTGGATAATCAAGCCCTGGGAATGCTCATGCAAGAATGTGGTAATGAACATATGCCTATTGCTTATTATAGCACATAACTTGGTTCACTTGCTTGTGCCTATTCCAGCAGTCTCTTTTTTATTTCTTTCAAGATTTTTATTTAAATTCTAATTCGTTAACTATCCCAGTCTTAAGGCTATAGTCGCAGATGCAAAGTTAATAGAAGCCTCCGCAGATCTAACTCTAGAAAATAGTGTTTATTTACAAACTCCTCATTGTGTCCAAAGTTTTCTTAACTCTGAATTGACTAAACCATCTTCTCTGCCAGCGGACAAACCTCCTGCCTTCTGCTTTCACTACCTCATCTACAGCTTAAAACACCGAAATATCCGTAATCCTGCAACATTACCACCCTTGCACAATGAAGGTGAGCCCCATGGCGATGAGGAGGTAACATCCCATTCCATGACACTGCGCCCTGACTCATGAGACACCCCTTTAACTCATCCTGATTTAATCTTGTTTGTTGACAGGTCGTACTGTAGACATGAACAAGGCAATCTCCAAGCTGGTTATACTATTGCTATCCAATACGAACTACTCAAAATGGTAAAGCTTCCACAAGCAAAATCAGCCCAACGGGCAGAGCTCTGTACCCTTACCAAGGCTGGCAAGTCATCAGGACAAACTGTTAACATTTGTACCGATGGCCAGCAATTTCTTTGGGGTTGTCCATGATTTGGGAATGCTATGGAAACAAAGTTCTCTTATATCCTCTGGGACCCCAATCAAAAATGGATAGCAAGTAAATTACCTTCTTACTGATATTTGCTACCTTCTGAAATTGCTGTCATTAAAATGGAGGCTCACACTAAAAGGACTGAATCTGAGTATCAGGGGAATGCCCTGGCTGACTCCCATGCAAAGGCAATTTCAGTCCATGCTCTTTCTGCCAGACTCCTACCAGGCGTGCCCTCCATGCCAGACTTTTGCCATCCTGATTTCCTTACAACATGGCAGCAGTCAGAAGCAAAGAATTTAAGATGGGCAAACAATGGTTGTAAATTAAATGAACAGTCAGAGCTATGGGAAACCCCAGATGGCTTCTTGGTTCTTCCCGGCTTCCTGGCAAACCCCATTTTTCAGTTTTTACATTCCTTCACCTACTGTGGTGCATTTGAGATGATTCAAATCATAAATAGACACCAGCGGGGAGATTTCTGTGAAATTGCAAAAAAAAAAAAAAATTACCACCAATGTCTGATTTGTCAGGTCCATAATCTTGGAAAAAGTGTTTTTGTTCCCTTCCTCTGGACCCTTTGAACACCTGCAGCTGGATGTCATTCAACAGTCACTTAGTATGAGGTATCAATATGTTCTTGTTACTGTATGTATGTTTTCCAAATGGACCGAAGTGTTCCCTCGCACAGGGCTGATGCCCTCACAGTGGCAAAGAAACTGTTAAATGCATTTTCCACTTGGATTATACTTTTCATGATCTCCAGTGAGGGAGGCCCCCACTTTGTTGGGCCAACCACAAAGCTTTAACACAGAACCCCACAAACCTCTTGGAATTATCACTGTCCTATCACCCTCAATCATCAGGCAAGGTCGGGAGAACTAATGAGATCCTCAAACTTAAAATCTCTAAACTTCCTGTAACTAGCAGACTCCCTTGGCCTTAGGTACCATCTTTGGTCTTGCTGATTCTTCATAGCACCCCCTTTGGAAATCATAAACTCACTCCATATGAGCTAGTCACCAGTAGACCAATATCTGTTGACACAAACCTTCTGCTGATCCCTTAGCTCAAATGAGTATGATCAGCTACTGTAAGTTCTTAATGTCTTATGTTCAACCCTATCAACAGGTTCAAGAAGCTTTCCCATATTCCAATTCAAAGGATCCTATTAGCCACAGTCTACAGCATTGTGACTGGGTAATCTGGAACTGTCATCAGAGTAAGACAGCCACTCAACCTCACTGGAAAGGCCCTTACTAAGTGCTCCTTACCACTGGCACTGCTGCAGAACTAGAAGGCATTGAGCCTTGGGTACACATCTCACAGCTCCACCTAACAGCTAATCCTGGGCAGACACTGGAGATCTCCAATTCAAACTGACAAGAAAGAGAAGTAGCTGACATTGGGGTAGACTGCTCCTGCTCAAGATATCAAATTGAAAAATAAGGAAAAACAAGCAAACAAACAAGCAAAAAAAGAAAAATGAGTGAGAGAGAGAGAGAGAGAGACATCAGATCAGACTTCATCTTTAAAACATGAAGCCCTTTCTCCTTTATTCCCTTTCCTTTATTGGCATTGGCCTGGAAACATAATGCCTTTCCCTGTATCTCCTAGGTCATTGCTAAGAGGAGGGAAGCCTTTCAGATTGCTGTATTTGTCATCCAACATAGCAATCTACCCATGATGTTAGAGACCCCCTCATCCTCCCTGTGACCAATTTCTCCTCCTAACGTCCCTTCAACTACAGTCGACTGCTCCCCACCCTTAGAAGTCTCTTACTGAGTTCAACTCTTATGGCCAGAACACCCAGTGCCTTGTTTTTACATCTCTCCAATTATAACTGTACTTACCCAATTTGACAAAACTACCTACATAAATCTTAGTCCATTTGCACTCCCACATTCCCATGATTATCTAGATCAGATCTGCCCCCTACTCAGTGAGATCTCCCCAGCAGCACCCATCTTTGCTAGGCATTTAGAAGGACTATTTCAGGCTCAGGGATTCTGTTCCTATATGCACTGAAAACCTGACTAACCACTGGCTTGAATGAATAAGTGTAGCAATCCCTGTGTATTAACAGGACCAGCCTAATGGGAATGATCTGTGCCCTGACAGGGTTTGTCTTTGTCTGTTTCATTCTCCATAGGTCTGTGAATGCCTAGACGGCCGGCACATAACCTGGCAATGCCTTTTAGGTTATCTACCGGTGCTCCTAACTTTCCCCAAAGGAACTAAGACACCTCATTGGTCAACTCCCCTGTATTTACATCATTGAGTTAGAAAGGACTTCCCGGGAGCCTCTCATGACTCAGAATTCACTGAACCAGGGCCCCACTTCCCTGGCTAGGAATAAATGTAAATGAAGATATGATCACAAACCTCTCTTTAACTCTTGAAGGTATTGCAGATTCTGTTGCTAAGACAATTGTCACCCCCGAAAGATCAGTAGACTCTCTGGCCAAAGTAGTTCTTAATAATAAGGATAGGCCTTGACTATCTTTTAGCTGAGTAAGGAGATGATTGTGCTATGGCCAACACCACCTGCTGAACTTGGATTAACATTTCTGGGGAAGTTGAAACAATTAACTAAGATCGCTGAGCAAGGCACTCAGCTTATAAAGGAGACTCCTTCAGCAGGATCTTTTTTGACTTCTTTGATTTTGATTGGTTTGCATCTTGGGGACCATCGCTCCAAAGTGCATTCCAAACACTGGAAATTATTCTGGTCATTATAATCACCATAATCTCCCTGTTGCATTGTATTCTTTCAAGAGCTGTAAATGTGTGTTAGTAGCTGCTCACCACCAACAAACGATCTCCCTAGGACTGGAATGTCAGAAAAGGAACTAAGAGAATGAGGAACTTAAAGATTGTGACCCTGAAACCATGATTTGTGAATATCACAAAGGTTAAGACCTGTGGATACCACACAAAAAGAGCAAGAAAAACGGCAAGACCTTTAGAGTGGTAGCTGGGAGTAGTGCTAATGCCTTAAATTTTGATCACATCTCTAAATTAAGACAAGAGTCTGATCAAAAGGGGGGTAATTATTAAAAAGAAAATCACAGGTCTCACATGGCGTGAGTTATGTGAGATCAAGTCTCCAAGCTTGGGTTTAATCCCAAACCTGATTGTAGTTTCAACCTCCTCCAGACATGTAGTCTTAACCAGCCAGTCAGGAATTTTCTGGTCAGCACTAATAAATTAATCTGTCCCATTTGGGTCCTTCCTCTCTATCCGCAAAAGGAAAATGAAGTAATCCACTTAATAAGGCCCCCTTTCCCACAAAGGATGTCACCTCACCCCAGATAATCCCTTTCTCTCTTTATGACCTCCTTGTCCTGACTTCAAAGAACCTTTCCCTTTCTGTAGCCCTTTGGAGCCCCCTTCTAATTGCAAGATGGGATGCTGTCCGATTCATGAATGGATTAATAAGGCCAATAAGATCTTTAAAATGTATTCAGTTAGTTTTCGTTATTTAACAACACAATCAGCATAACTCAAGGCAGCAGATCCGGGCCACACGGGGTCACACAGTCACACACCCACTTCTGGAACCACAGACGCACAGGTAACCCCCACAAACCCATTCGGTTATGCACAGTCAGCAATGCACATAGTCATCCGATCACTTGCAGTAGGACTGCACACAATCTCCCCAGCGCAGAACAATGCCTCCTCCCCTCGCTTGTGCAGTGACACAAACCCAGATTCAAACCCACTGATTTTCCAGGAAGGGGAGCGGGGAGGCCGTTCCGGGGTGGGGCCTCAGGTTGAGCCATTTCTGGCAGGCCCTGGGGTTGCTGGGCAGAGCAAGCCTGGGCTCCACGTCCCGTTCTGCTATTGGCTGGAGGCCCAGCGCGGGGCGGGGCTTGCCCCCCAGCCTTCTCCCTCAGCGGCTGAGGAGCCAGTCGGCTTGGGGAGGGTGACCAACCCGGGGACGGTGCCTAACCGTCCTGGTTTGCCGGGGAGGTGGGACTTGCAGCACTAAAACCCGGGAAGTTCACGGCAAACCAAGAGGAGCTGGGCAAGGCTTCTCTGCAGTGGGTGTGCCGGGCAGGATGGGAAGCCTCTAGTTCCTAAGGCTTGCGTCTGGGAGGGGACGGAGCGGGGCGTGCCCACTAGAAATAGGCTACTTATTTTCAGTTGTAGAAATACTCGCCCAGGGTGAAAAACAGACAAGGAAATCATCATCATCATCATCAATCATCACCATCATCATCATCATCATCCAGAGGAGGCTCTGGCTCATCTTAGGCCCTCCGTCCCCCTTTCCCTTTAACAATGCTTTGTTTCACCCAAGCCTACAGTAAACCTATTAAGGACTCTTTTCAAAGTTCCCGCCGGTAACTTGTGAACTGCCAGAAAAGAGGGCCTCGGCAGCCTCTTTAGGCTTCCTAGGACTCCCTGCTGGCCCCTCCCATCTACTCTTCACAAGCAGTAGAGAGGTCTGCGTCCCATCTCTTCTGTGCAATGCCCTTTGGTAGTTCCCACCTTACTCAGAGTAAAAAAGCCCGAGATCTGACTCCTGTTTATCTCTCTGACCTCAACAACCAAGGACACTTCCCATCACCCACCTCTCTAGAACCACCCTGGTCCTCCTTCTGGATGCCATGCGAATTCCCACTTTGGAGCCTTTACACTAGCTGTTCCCTCTGCCTGGAACACTATTCCTTGAGATCCTCTGATGGCTTATACCCTCCCTTCTTCCAAGCCCACCTTCTAAGCTTAAATATCATCTTTTCAGAGAGGCCTTCCTTTGGCCACCCCCAGTTAAAATAACCTCCCCTTCAACTCTCTTTTTCTGTGTATTTTTCTTCAGAAAAGAAAATGTGTCACTCACTCCCTGACATATTTATTGTCTGCCTTCCCCCAGGAAAATGTCAGCTTCCTAGTGGCAGGAATTTATGTCTGATGTGTTCACCCGTGCCTCCCTAGCCTGACACAGTACATGCTCAACAAATGTTCATTCAATGAACAAAACCAGATGATATGAGTGTAATAAGGAGTGGTAGAGACTGTGGGACCTGTGAAAATATGTCCACCTCAGACCATTCACATTAACACACACCCACACACATCCTCATACATATACCAGGTTGTTGTCTGCAAGCCAAAGAGTTTGGGCTGCCAGTTTCCATCTGAATTTATAAATAGTAAAAAGCATTAACAGGAATATAGGATACATGCCAGTTGGCACCTTACTGTGTATAGTTCCTCATAGTGTCAGTGTCCCAGCAACCAAAGATCAGGAGCATGAACCTGCCCTGAGTCAAGAAAGTTGGCAGTGAGGGGGAACACACAGCATGGGGGACTGTGGGGTATTGCAGTAAAAGAAAAGTTGTATCATAGGATTTGGGCTTGTTAAGTGATTTGGGGACAATTCAAGTCAAGTTTTACTCTAGATTGAATACTATCCAGAAGTGGGGGTAATTTTATGATTGGGTACGCTAACACATCTTCCCTATAGAGAGGACAGTCTAGAAAGAGGCTAAAGCTGTAACTGGTTTTAAAAAAGCAGTGACTCATTAATCAGGATAGGGGATGTTCAGTTAATTTCTGTGGTTTAAACAGTGTCTCTGATGTTTTGTCTGTGTTCAGACATGATTTTGAGGTGGTCTCAATTTTGTCTTAATCCACGACAGTTACAGAAAGACCTTCTCTGATGTTGATATTCTGTGAAATTGTTTATGTTCAACAGAAGAACACCGAAGCCTAACAATGCTAGGCCAGCTCCCAGAAGTCAGCGGCTGCTTTTCTCTTTCTCAGTAGACATTACAAAACTACACATCAGAAAAGTGGTGCCAATTTCTCAGCAGTGCCTATTTCTTCACATTCTCTGATACCTGTGTTCACAGACACACATTTTAAGTTTTCATTTTAATCCCAGTTATATTAGTTTTAGGTGTTATATTGGTTATATTATATTTAGGTGTTATATTAGTTTTAGGTGTACAATATAGTGATTCAAAATTCCGTACATCACTTGGCTCTCATCACAAGTGCACTTCTTAATCCCCATCACCTGTTTAAACTATCCCCACACCTTCCCTCTGGTAACCATCATATATTTCAATTTGGTAAGTGGTTTCCACTGGGCTTTTAATGGATTTTTGATTATTACTGAGGTAATAATTATCACAGAGGTAAGCATTTTTATATATTGTTCATTTATATTTCTTCTTTTGTGAATCTTTTCATATCCTTGCATGTTTTTCTGTTGGGGAATTTCTTAGTGATTCATAAGTTTAAAAAATATATATATTTTAAAAATATATGTATATACATATAAAGTAATAACCCATTGCCTGTTAGGGACATTTTTTCCCCCTGGAATTGTCATTGTTTTTTTAATTATGTTCACGGTGTTGCCAACATTTTAGTAGCCAAATGTATCATTATGATATATATTCCATTATGATGTCTTTGTAGATTTTAGCCTAAGGTTTTCTATATCCCAGATCAGTTATTTGCCCATATCTTCATTTTGTGCTTTAAAATATCAGTTCATAGTTTTCACTCTTGAATTTATTTCGTGTGAAGTGCAGGGCAAAATTTATATTTTATAAATTTAAAATTTTATAAATTCATATTTTTTTTACCTTCCCCAATACTCATGCAAGTTTCCTAACCTTAACATTGACAAAACTATTCTTTCCGCAATTAACTCTTGGTGCCTCATTTTTTTTTACAGACCACAACACGCTGAATATTCACCGCTAAGGCCATTCTGTCAGGTCTATTTGAACTTGTTTAGCATGTTTAGCATGTCAGTTTGTCCCCCCCAGTCTCAAAGCCAGCTATACTTGCATTTTTATGCAAATGTACATCTCTTCATTTATTTCTCTTTTATGCTTCTCATGAGTTTTGTCATTTTTCTTTCACGAGTCCTAAACACTCCTTCTTAAGGCTATTCTTTGGTATTTTGTTACTGTTGTGAAGATAATCTATTTCCTGTTCGTTTTCTAACTGGTTATGGCTTGTATTTGAGAACATGTTTAATCTTGCTACCCCTGCCTGCTAAGTCTCTGTGTACCCATTGCCCCCATAGTTTCCTAATACCCGCCTCCTTCTCTTCACACAGAGCCTTCTCAGTATTGTCAGTCCATGGTAAGTGCTCAATGGAATTTTGCTTATTAGGGGTGATAATTGTTTCTCCAGCCTAGACAGACACATATCCTAAAGAACCATACATTCCAGTTTATTCGGTTTGTCCCTGTGGCCCAGCATAATTATTAATAGTACCCTTTTTATTCTTAAATTTTCCAGCTTTGGATGATAAATTACATGGTCACTCTAATAAGAAAAAAAAGACTATTTTAATAAGGAGGTAACCCATGGTAATCATAATGCACAGACAGATCAGTGGAGGGAATTACTTGAGGGCAAAAAGAGACCTGTTCAATCATGTCATGCAAGCAGCCTTCATGTAGAATTAGGCGTTATTGATTCCCCTGCTACCTACCTCAAATTCACTGTGAAATTTAATAAGTCATATATCTCAAAGATTATGAAATGTCACGTTATATAGTATACAGCATTATAATGGACGGGTTTTCATGCTATTGGTACAAAAATGCTATATAGTATTGTTTTGTGACTTCTAAGCAGGTCTCATCTTTGAGATTATGCATGTTGATATACATTTTTACTGCTACACAGGATTCCATTGTATTATTTATTCACACTTGTTGGGACAATGTCTACATGAGTCTTTTGTTTTTTCCATTATAACCAGTCCTCTTGTTGGCCCGTTTTAAGTGCTAGTAACTTTTGGTTCTCTTTGGCTAGCAGTTTCTCCTCAGTAGTTGTACCTTATTTTCTGCTTTACTGAAGTGATTAGAACAGACATAGGAGTGTTACTAGCGGTAATTGGCCACCTTATGCTTCCTGTGTGATGTTGGCTGTTGGTCTGAGCCAACCTTACCAAGGTAGTGTCTTGAAGTTACCAGTAATAATTATTGTTAGCAAATGCCTTGCATCAATTGACAGGATTTTTCTTATTTGACGGACATTGAGGTGATGAATATTACACCATACACACACCCCAAAGGCAAGTCATGCTTAGACACGTTAAATATTTGTAGGATGCCACTGAATTAGATTTTTTCTTCAGGGTTATTCCATCTGTGCTCCCAGCTTCCACACCCAACTCCTGAACCCTATGCCTCCCGAATTTAAATGTCAGGTTTCTTTCTACTTTGGTTTTTTGAGGAATCCATTCTTAAGCTTATCAATTCCACTGTATTTCTGCTTATTCATTTCAAAGCTCTGCTGGACTCCCAGCCTCATCTCAGGCCACCAACCTTTTCTCAAGCTGTGCCATCAGCTGGACTCCTGCTACCTTGATCTAGATTACCCTCCCCTCCTTAATCTTAACTCCCAGCCAGGATTCAACTCATGAGTGCCTGACAATGGAAAGCCTTCCCTGACTTTCCAGGCTAGGTCAAGGACTTCTGCTCTGGGAACCTAGGGACCCCTTCCCTCCATCTGTCACAGAACTACTCAGTCTCCTTCCCCCTTGACCAGAAATTCAATAGCAGGGACAGAGTCAGTTCATCTGTCTTCTCAGTTTTCAGCAGAATGAGGCACAGGCAAGTGTGAATATTTTTAAAAAGGGAGAAAATGTCTAGCAGCCATTTGCATCAGGACCAAGGGGATAAGGGTAAAGTCAGGTTAAGGAGAAAATCTTTACAAAATAGAGCCTCAGAAAATGAGAAAAAACACACAAAGCAAGCATCACTTGGTGTAATTTTTCTAACTAAACCTTTATTATTTTCTTTGAAAGCTGGAACCATCAAAGTTCTTGGACCAGCTTTAACTGCTGGATGGAGTAAAAACCAAGAGACTACTGGGTGATCTGTGAACAGATTGGCAGATGACGAAACAAACCCAAAATGGATGGGAAGATTGTTCTGGAGAGCTGGTCCAATTACTTGCTTGCTTACTGAAATTTGTTAGAAAACCTAAAACATTAAATGAAATAAAAATTCTAAACTGAGCTCTACACTTGAGGCCGTTATAAAGGCTCATCATATAGAACTGTCAGTTGGGTTGAGTTCTCAATGTTTCTTACAACTTGCTGGTTTGTTCCCCTCAAGCAAGGTGATGCTTTGTCCTTGGCTGCAAATTGTAACACCATCACTGCCCTCAAGTGCAGATCCCATTCTAAAAAACAGGCTCCCCTCAATTCCTGGTGGTTGCTGATCTCTCCTGACAATGGGGAAACCGACTCTGAAGAAGGAAGATGCACCAGTGGTGGTGGCAAAGATGGTTTTCTGGAGAGTCCATTTGCATCTTTTCTCTAGATGTCTAGCATGTGTTCAAGAGTTGTTTCTTTTAAGTTTGAAAAAAACTCCGTTGTGAAAAGTGAGTTATGAAGAGTGCTCTTTATTTGAAACCTCCACAACACAGACGCCAATCTTGTCTCGCATTGAATCATTAGCTGTGCACATCAACACATTCCAAGCACAAATTAAGAAATGCAAACAGAACAAAAAAATATATATATATATAATTTTTCCCCTATCCAAAGGTTTCAAGTCTCAATGCAGCAAATCCTTCTGAACACAGAATCTGAGGAGCACACTGTTCAAACAGTTGGGACAAATAGGTCCCTGCAAAGGCTAATGCCTTTTTAACACATGGGCTGGGGATCATGGACGGCATGGAACAGGGAGGAGGAGGTGAGGGAGAGAGGGAGAGAGAATGAGCAGGAGAGGGGGAATGGGTATGTGTTGGGGAAGCTGGGGAAGCTGGGACACACACATGGTGAGTTGGTGGATTTCATTTATTGGTTTTTGACATTTTCTTTCTGGTTCTTTTTTGTTTTTCTTTCCCCCCAATTCCCAGGTCCAACAATGGTAGAAAAACCCCACAGTGGTGGGCGGGGCCTTATTAGGCCAGCCCAAAGCCTTCAGAGCACTCCTGGATGGCCAATAGTAGCATGTGGCGGAGCTTCTCAAAGCTCTCATAGGCAGGCAGGTCCAGCTGATTAAAACTAGAAAAAGAAAAAATACCAGTTTGTGACAAAAGATAGCCACAATCCCTATGTTCCCATGGTGCCCACTGACCTCTCCTCCCTGATGGAAACTTTTCCTCTCTTGCAGACTTGAAATCTTGTCCTAGGCCTCGTTTTCCTTCCTCTAATCTGGCCCCAATACGGCCCATCAGGCTCCTAAAACATAAACCTGACTCTGTCAGTCCTTAAACACCATAGTCTCACTATGGGTTAATGTGCAAGCTCCAAAGAGGCATTTGGGGTCACTGGTGATCCAACCTCTGCTGATCAACATCTTTAAGCATTCTGTTCCCTCTAACTCCTTGCTCCAGCTGAGCCATGGAGTACACTGTGCTCTCATGTGGCAGTGCTCACCCGCAATGTCTCCCCAGCCTCACTGAATTTGGGCCAGCTTCTCATCTCAAACGTCACCTTTTCCACAAAACTACCAAATTATGCACTACCCCAGGTCTAGCACAGCTGGGGCCAGATTGGGGTTCCTGCCCTTGGTTAGGGGTCTAGAAGCAACCAACAGGCAAGCTCAGTCTGAATGCTAAAAAGAACAACCCCTTTCTCTTACCATGTGTGAGCTGAAGGCAGGCGATCTGTGGACCTGTCATCTCGATGGATCTGAAACTTCTGAATGCCATTCATGCCCTCAAGGGCAGCAAAGCCTTGCAAGGGCACCTTGGAAGTACCCGTGACAAACTGAAGGAACTTGGCACGGTCAGCTTGGTCAAAAGAACGCAATGCTCTCCAGAACCACTGGATCTATGGGAAAGGACACAAGAAGTCAGTGTGAGGGGGTTGGAATCTTGAATCTTAGGCAAGTCCATTCTGTGAAATGGGCTTCAGTTCTTTCATTCCATAAGATGGGCAAGAACATCCCTTGAAAACACGTATTGGAAGGATGAAGAGTTAAGTATAAGTAAGTTGTCACCTATATCCCCTTGCCCCCTGACAGTGCTGAATTATGTGGTATCATACCAACTAGCACTG
Source organism: Lontra canadensis (assembly GCF_010015895.1). Taxonomy (NCBI): domain Eukaryota; kingdom Metazoa; phylum Chordata; class Mammalia; order Carnivora; family Mustelidae; genus Lontra; species Lontra canadensis. The sequence continues at coordinate 1,170,388 of NW_022631191.1, read as the reverse complement.
CTTAGGGACATGGGGCAGGATGCCAGCAGCAGCTCACCTGAATAGAGTTGGACTGGTACTTGTGGTATTCAGTGTTGGATTTCAAATCATCAATGTCAATTGTGGGCAGTCCTGATATGAGGAGTTCTAACTCCTGCTCAGTGAAGATAGAAATGAGGCGCTTTGGAATGATTTCATAGAAGCCTTCTAAGAAAGCTGCCAGCTGTTTACGGATGGCTCCTGGGGAGAGAACCAACAAGCCATGAGGTGTCTAAACTCACACAACTGTTAAGAGGTCAGAGATCCTCAGTCTGGCTCTACCGCAACGAGGATGCTGAATGGTTTGCCTGTTTCACCTAACACTGCTTCTGGCCCTTGAATGGAGATGGATGAAGGGAAGTATTTTTTGGTCAGATGTTTGTAGACTCTTTGTGCCAGGCACTTGTGGCTGGCACAGGGAAGAGAAAAAACAGTATCTGTGAAATGACTGAGGCCTGACCTCTTCCGTATGAAAAATAAGGAGTCTAAGGGACATTTCCCCTACCTGTCATCCTCATCTGGCACACCAGGTGTACATATTCCTTCTTATTCTCTTCTGTTACCAAGATGTTGGCCCCATTGGGTTTGAGGTCACGAACTTCACAGACTCCAAACTCTTGGACCTAGAATACCCAAAATACCAATCATTCGTGTCAGGCTTGGTCTAGGATGGGATTTATATAGATACCTAGGATTACTTGAACTCTTTGACATGTCCTGGGCAGAAAGACGAAGCAAGGTCATAAAAAAGTGTCCTTTATCATGAGTGCATAACTTTGTAATAGGGAAAAGCCATGGTTAACATGTTTAACATGACATAGCACAATCTTTATGGAAAACAATTTGGAGGAAGAGTAACCTTAAAAATTACCGTTTTTCACTTAAATATGTTATAATGAACTAGTTTTGGGAATAAATAATACAGTACTGAACAGTTCTTTAAAAAAAAATAAAAAGGAAATTAGGAAACACCCTGGATTGTTTTACAAAATCCTGGTTTTTCTGTTTGTGATGTCTCATGCAAATACCCACTGCTCACTGCTAGATGGGGAATGGGGCATGAGACTTTATCCAGTGCCAGTTCAAGGGTGGTCCCCCAATGGGTTTCCTGGACTAGACAGGATGTGCGGCGGTCAAGATTTCTCGACCTACCTCAGTACTGAAGGTGAGGTCATAACCTAGTGTGGAGACATCATTTTCCAGCAGATAAACCAGGCCCTGGTAGAAGTGGTAATCTTCACTCTCCATATCCGTGTATCTAGAAAACCACAATTAGAGTCATAGGTTAGGGTGGAGGAGAGGAAGTACGGGGGTGGGACACAAGAAAAGGACCTGTCAAGTGAGAATGTGGATCCTGTGCCACATTCCTCACCTGACAGACTTGCCCAAGATGTGTTTGTAGAAGGACCGAGTAAAATAGCACTCCAGGAGGCGGTTGTCATATACAGCTTTGGCCACAATGCGTCCAACAAACTTGAAGTAGCTGAGGTGGTTGGGGTTGCAGTGGGAAGATGGGTTGATGGTGTAGGTGACCCGATCACCGGGTGAGGTACGGAACAAGGCATACATAGGGTTAAACATCTCCCGAGAGATGATCATATACCACTCCCGCAGGAGCCCTCCAGCATCCTGCCCTTCTTCTCCTTCAAACACTATATACCTGCATAAGAGACCAGAAACAGATGTGCAGAAAGCCCAGCACAAATCCATTCATTTATGTAGCATGACCCGAGTGAGTGAGTGAGTGAATGAAGCAGTGGCTGGGGAGTGCAGGATCAGAGAACAGAGGTGAATGCAGAGTGCCAGGAAAGCCCAGAGGAACGGTGGGGATCTGGGACAAGAAAGCATCATAGAAAAGATATCCTGAATTATCAATAAAAGCTTATCAATATTCCAGAAAACAGCAACAGGAAAGGTACAGAGGCTTAAATGAGGGCCTCACTTAGGGAAAGCAGGGAGAGGAGTTGTCAAGTGGTGTCAGAGAGGCCTGAGCTCAGTCTGATGTCTGTAAGGATTTGGTGGTGGAGGAGCTGGGCCCAGTCTATCTCAGAAGCCTGACTTCCTATGTGGTAAGATGGATGGTGAGCCCATGCCATGAGGGAGAGGAGGAATCCGGTTCCTGAGCTCAGGAGCATCAAACTACACCAACAGGTCTATCATCTCACTGGCTTTCATGACACATATTATTATTATAAACTGCTGGTCTCCTCTAGGCAGCTTCAGAGTTACCAGTGAGTGATTACCAATTTCATGAGGGGCCACTCATGCAAGTGTGGTCTCCCCCAAGCCTGGATGGCATTTGCTCAGCAGGCTTCCCATTCCTAGTATAATAGAAAACTCTCTGCGAAGTCATCGGGTCTATCTTTGTAAATGCCAAAGACTCTTCTCTCTGGGAATTGGTGGGTAGCTCAGCTCAAGGGCCAGCTAGCTAGTAGAAGACCAGTCTCATGAGACCAGGCTGAGGAGAGAGGAGACAGCTCAGTGAGATTTTCTATACCGGGTTCCTATCTGGAATTCCTCTGGAGTTCCCCTGCACATCTGGCACTAGAGAAAGCCTTCACTACCACGTAGGAAGATCCTCCACCCTCCCATCCTGTCTTTTCTCGTTCTGGGCTCTTACAATCGATTCTTCATTTCTTCAGGGGATTTCCGGTGCAGTTCACGATAGGAGTCTTCAAACACATGATCACGGCGGACATGCACGGCCATGTCTTCTTTCCGGAGTCCCTCATCCAAACGTTCTAGCTCTTGGCGAAAATATCTTGGGAGGTAGGGAAGGAAGGAATATAGGATTGGGTGTGGCAGACCAAGTTTCTGTTTGCTTGATTAGAATGAAGACCTACAATGATGCTTCTCCCATCTTCCAAACATCTGCTCCCCAGAGGAGGGTGAAAAGTACCCAGTAGTTGGGAGAGGTGGGTCATTCATTACCAACACCAAATTTTCCCATCTCTCCCGCATAAAGTCCCACAGAGATTGTGGCACAGAGTATCTGCAACAAGCAGGTAGTACGTGTAGGTGCACAAAAAAGAGAAGGGTAAGGATGACAGGAGTGCTGTGGAGCCCCCGCGGTCCCCAAGCCCTGCTGTAAGTGTACTGTGGCTACCCACACCTCCTGTATGACCCCAAAGAATGGAATGGAACTTTAGAAGTCATGTGATTAAACAAAGGACTGCATTTCTCTGATGAAGAATGGAGACAGAAATGGAGAAAGAGAGGGAGTATTTAGGTATGATGATGGTCAGTGGCACAGATGAACCTCCTCCCTCCTGCCTAGCACCATTCCAAGGGCTGCCACCAAGGGAAACTTCTTTTCCCTGAAAACACTCCTTCAGGAGGAATTCTGGCCCCTTTCTGGGAAGAGAGATACCATTTGAAAAGTTTCCAACCCACAGCCTCCAGGACACATACTTGCGCTTGACATCAAAGTCGAGGACACGAATGTAGTCTACCAGGACAGCAAAAGGCCCATCAGCAAGGTGGGTGGTGGACTGCCGTAGGATCTGGTTTAACACAGTGCGATGAGTCTCTGAGGGGAGGAAGGACACCAAGAATCAGCACATCTTCGCTCCCAGAAGACTACATTACTGCCAACCAGACAGCAACTCTCTGTGTTTCAGGGAAAAAAGACCGTGTGGCATAAAAGGGCTTTCAATCCTAGGCCCTATATCACTAGCTTCATTCTCTCCCTTTCTCTCTCCTCCCACAACCACACACTCACTCATACATGCACTCTCACCCCTACAAAAACAGCTATGAATAAAGTGTATTAAGTGACCCTGTAAAAAATGAAGCCTTCTTTTATGGGCCTAAGAGTTCCCTGTACCTGCAAAGCGAAGGAACTTCTGTGTGTCAGGGGGCAGGCTTGAGGAGATGTGCATAGACGAGGGCTCCCTGGAGAAGAATGGGTCAAGGGAGGAAGGAGTAGCTGGGGTTAGGGGGGCAGGGGAGAGTGGAGGCGGCTCGTCCTTGATGTGTGCCAGTTGGCTCTCACGGGTGTCTCTAACGGGAGGCTTGCTCTCCCGCTCTGTGGCATGGACCAGAAAGAAGGCCTCGACGGCAGGCTGTAGCACTGGGGATAGGAATGACAGGGAAATGTTATTTTACTTTAGAAACTTCAACATATAAACCTCTTTTTCTTCATAATCAAATTACAGAGGCGCAATATGTTAGAAAAAATAATGAAAACTTATAGGAGAAATACAATGGTAGCAAAGAAAAATGAAGCCATAGAGAAAGTCTGAGCTTCCCTGAAACTTAAAAAAAAAAAAAAAAAAAAAAAAAGGCAACCAGTTATAAAGATTCCCCTGATCTGAAAAGTGAAAAGATACAGCTACTATAAGAAAGAGCCAATCTTTTTTTTGGATACTGAAGTGAGACAAAACACCTCTCCTTTGAATTCTCATTACAGAGACACAGAGAGAGAGAGAGAGAGAGAGAGAGATATGATCTGGAAGGAAGAAAATTGAGCGGGCAGAAAGGGCCGGAGAGCAGATCAGCAGGGTGGGACCTTGGCCCAAAGGCCACAACTCACCTAGCACCGCATGCTGGTCATGGGATTCCTCTAGTTCCTTTAAACATTCTCCCAGCATGTCCCACAGTTCATCCAAGCTCAGCTGCTCACTGAGCAGGGGTAACTCAGGTGGCCTCTCCTCCTTTTCCTTCTCCCCTTGTGGGGTTCCATCTGAGCCTACAGGCCACAGAAAGGACAGAGAGAAAGCTTTGAGGTTTTTCCTTCATTTAGCTTTCTCCCAGACCAAATATGCAGGCGATTAATCCAGATTTCCAATGCCAGATCAAGCGGACTGGCCCACTGGCTACTAAGTAATAACTGAGCAATATCTGAAAGCAAGCTCCAGTCCTACACTGGATGACATTTAAATTTAAATCAAATACAATTAATACAATAAAAATTTTGGTTCCACAGCTGCAGAAGCCACATTTTAAGTGCTCAACAGGCACATGTGGCCAGTGACTACTATAGACAGAGCTGGTTTACTCACTGCCTCATTAGCTCTCAAAGAATCTATGGATTATTAAATGATTTAATGCATTTCAAAAACGGATGTCCTGTGACAACCCTATTCCACAGAAATGTGTTAAGAGGGCATTGGAAAGTATTCTACGTACAATTAACTTTTGAGAAATGCTGCCACTAATAGCACCCACCATGTGCCAGGTTCTGTTTTAAGTGCTATATATATGGGTGTGTGTTCACTTGTTCAATCTTAACTATGAACATCCCTATTTTAAACAAGGAAACTGAAGCTAAGAGAGGTTTGCTTCATGTCCCAGAGCTAGTAAATGGCAGAGCCACCACTCAAACATATGCTGTCTCCATGTCTAACATTATCACATCACAGTTTCTTTACTACAGGAATTGTAGTGTATGCTGTGAATCTCCAGAAAGGGTGAGGTGGTGACAGTCAGTGATCTCGGTTGGTAAATGCCTATTGACATTTACAAAAGCCAGCGTTTACTGGAACAAACTGGAAAACACTGAGCTTATGTATACAGAGAACAGGGGATGCAGCAGACTGGCTTTCTCTTCTGCTGTACTGGAAATAGGAAATAGTACTGACCAATGGACTGAGTATCCTGAGCACTGGGAGATGGCTGGTCCACATCCATGGGCGACTCCTCCCTCCGGACAGAGGCCTCCGACTGGCTTGACTCCGACTGGATAAAAGGGAGACAAAGTCACATAAAAGGGTGCAACTCTGCTTTCCTCAGGGAGAGGCTAGAGGCTGGCTCTACCCATTCTCATACATCATAAGTTTGGAAAGCTTCCTTTATCTGGTCAAAAAACTTTGTAGCTTTCTAGAACAAAAGAATGGCCTTCCCACCTACTTCGCCGTCCTCCACCCTGAGCTAGCAAACTTTCCCAAAAAGCTCCTTGGATGCCTGCAGTGCCTCCACTGTACTCCAGACCTATGTCCAGTTAGTTATGTCTAGTTAGACACCAGACCTGAAGACTTCTTCTGAGAACAGATTACACACACACACACACACAACTCAGGTGAGCACACTGTAGGTTTGGCTCTCTGTTTCTGTTTGCTCAGAAAAGGAGAAATAAGGGACAACCTTTGATGGGTGGGAGTATTCACAAAGCCAACATCTGTCCTTTTGGGTATGGGAAAGATGGTGCAGAAAATACTCCAGAATAATAGTTGTTTTCCCTTTCTACTGTGTTGGGAGTCACAGCCCTCAAATTCTACGATGTTCTCAGCATGCTCAATGAAATCATACTGTGTTAATAGTAGTAATATGCAAAGAAAAACCAGGCCTCAGGATACCTTTATTTCCTGGATCTTGGGAAGGTGACTTGCATGTTGCAAGGACAGGAAAACAATGAGAGTGCCACAGCATATAGACATGATGCTAGGCTTTTCCCGTAGCCACTCTGTGCTGGCATCCCAACAATGAGCTGGCTATCTAGGAACCTGAAGGTTTCTTCCTAATAGTGCCTAAGTGCCTAGGTGCCTTGGTACCGAGAGAGTATGGAGAACAGAAGCAGAGGCCAGGGTAGATGGACCAGCTATAGCCTAGAAGAGGCTGCATGGGATGTATACCAAGCCTGGGGGCATTACAAGGGCAGGATTCCTGACATACTTGCATTATTCCATGAGACTGAAAAACCTTTATCCCACACCCCCTCAGAACCCAGACACTAAGCATTATGCAGTTTGCAAAAGCGCCACTGTTGACTGGATAGCTAGGAGTGGGGTATGATGGCCAAGCTTTAAATCACATCAATCCAAAACAATGAACAAACAGTAGAGAAAACATCAATAGAAAGTAACCCTGTTGTCCGGAAGCATTCATACAGCAAACTTAATGCAAAAGCATACAAGGTAAGGGCAGTGAAACCCCACTGATAATGTGGTGGGGAAGGGGAGAGAGACAAATGAATGAGGGGCCACAGGCATCATGCTAACCGTTGCTGCTTGTTGCTGTCTCCGCGCCCTTTGACCCTCACGTACCATTTGTATAATGGCATCAGCCTCAGCCTCCAGCTGCCGAACAGCTGCCTGGATGCTGCTAGCTGAGCCTAAACCGGAAGAACCTGGGAGAAAGAAAAAAAAGGGCAAGATATAAAAAGTAGAAAAGAGGGAATGCCCAATATTCTCTCTCCCATCTTCTGGGCTGCCACAGGGCATCTTGCTGAAGTCTTTGAGCTTCAGCTCAGGCAGCTTCAGAGTGCTCTTCACCAGGCACTAAGAACTACCATTACAAGTAAGGGCAGGGAACATGGTGCTAGGCAGATGGATAGTGGCAGGTGGAGAGGGTTCTGTGGGATAGGAGGAAAAGAGGTAGGATTTGGCAGGCCACAGCTGAGGCAACATGGCTGCAATGTTTTAGTCAGGAGTGATCAAAGAAGCAGAAAGGAGACACTCAGTGCCTTAAATCTTGTTCAACAAAACAGCTGCCCCCAGTTTCTTTGCCGGATTCCCACTCTCCCTTAATTCTCACTGGCCCTAATGAATTTCCTATGCAGAGAGCTTGAGTGACATATAGAACGCAGCCATCAACAGCCTAGGAAAGGATCATCACTTCTTTTTGAAAAGGTTAAGCAGGATGGAAACATGACATTAAGTCCTGCCCTCCAGGGACTCTGAGTTTTCCACCACCAACCCTGCCCCTCAACTGGACACTCCAGTTTCATACCTAGCCTGCCTGTCTGCTTGGCTTTCTTGTTAGCTCGGCGTGTGTCGTCCCGGAGCTGGATGATGACCTGCAGTACCCTCAAGAAGAACTTCTGGGTAGATGTCTTGGATGTCAACATGGACATAGAAGGCAGCTGGAGCTCCCGGCCACCCAGAGGTCGCTTCTGAGATGCCACAATTACCACATTCTCAGCCATGTCAAACCTAGATGGTGTAGAGGTGGCTTGCGTATACTGACAGTATCAAAGCATAAACATCCAGAGCGAGCAGGGCTTTTTGGTGTCAACCAGAGGCTTAAAGAATCTCAGAAGGAAATCCCCGAAGTGGGAAAAAATAAGGTAAAGCATGTATAGGACAGATAAGAAAATCTGCCCAAAGAGGGGAAACAACAACAACAACACCACCACCACCACCACCAGGAAACCAACAAGAGCCACCTTTTAGAATACCCCAGATTCCAGCCCCACAGCCAAATGGGTGGCAACCACCCACCTGCTCTGCATTTTGCCTTTTAGCTTGGTGGTCTGTGGCTGCTCCTCAGGCAGGCCATCAGGAGAGAGGGTCTCACACTGGGCTCGTCGCTGCTGTTCTAGGTTGTATTCCCGTAACTCAGCCAGAAGGGTACCTGGTCAGGCAGAGGAGCCAGCAAGTGTTCAGAGACTCCCCTAGTGAAGGAGCTGAAAGCCAAACTTTTCCAAGAAACCTGCCCAGGCTATCTTCTTTGCTCAGCTGCAGAGAATCTGGAGTGAACAGGAATTCTGCTGCTCACCTTACTATGTATGTTCATGGATCAGCCATTCAGAGACTACCAATATACCCTGCCTCAGCAATCTGTTCAATCTACACAAAATGCAGCTCAGTGCAGAGGGGGAAAAGTATCAGTTTCTGAGGTGATCTCAAGCAAATTGCTTAAACTCCTCTCCAAGTTCACTAATCTATCTTGATAACGAGACTAACACTGACTAACCTCACAAGGCAGTTTTGAATATTAGGAGATAATGGCAGTAGAGTAGGTGGGACACTGCCTGGTCCAGGGGTATTGAATGGTAGGACTCAAGGAAGTCAGAGACTGGCCAAATTCCTTCTGGAAGAACCTTATAGTTCTCATGTAACAAATACTCTGGGTTATACAGTCTAACCAATACCCATATCACCTCAGCTCTAGGCACATTTGTGAGAAGGAGATAACTAAGCAGGTAGCTGAGATCTAGGGAGTTCCATGATTGGGTTGGGGGTGGGAGAGAGCAGAGACCTTCTATGCTTAAAGAAAATCTGGCCCTACTCCTCAATTCAATCGGTTTATCGCCCTGGGTTTTAATTTTCTTCTTGCTTAACAACAGGAAGGGAGACTGAAACCAGACAATTTACAAGTGTTTTTAGAACTTCTATACCCTCACAACTGCACAAAGGCAGAGGACATCTGCCACTTGGACTCTCGATTCTTGAGCCTAAGTGAAGTGCAGATGTATCTCTGAGGTGGGAAGCTGCCTTAGCAGGCTCATCATAGGGCTCTTATAAGTGCCCAGAATGGAGAAGCAAAAGAGCACTGCTGGTCCTATATGTACTCATTTTCCTTTACTAAGCACTGATTACAAGGTATGTGCCAGGCACTGGGAATGTAGAGAGAAGCCCAGCCCTGTTCTCCCTGAACAAATAAGTAGAGGGAAACAGATGACAACCCAGTATTATCAGTGCTGCAACAGAGGAGAGGACGGGGCTGTGCTACAGAAGCAAAGAGGAGTTTGATTCAACCTGGAGATTCAGAGAAGGCTTCCATAAAGAGGTGACCCCTCAGTGGAAAGCTTCAGAAAAACAAGATGCTTTACTCTGGTTATTACCTATCTGTTTACAAAGAGTATAACCCAGATGGCGAGCTCCATTCAGTAGCAGCTTGAGAACAGTGTCCCGGGTCGCAGGGTCCCCCCGAGAGAGCTGCAGTAACACATTTGCTGCATCCTCTAGACCCTCTTCAGAACAAGAGTGGGATGTCAACACCTGGGGGAAAGAAAAAGGGAAAGCCTCAACTTGAGTACCAAAACTTTATCTATTCCCATCCACCTTTTTTCCCCTCAATCTTAGGAATTCAGAAGAGCTTGGACTCACCTCCACAGAGAGCTGTAGCTGGTTTTCAGTGAGGCCAGAAGATACCATCTTAAAGTCTGCACTGCTGCTGCCCCCATCACCCATCTTTGCTGGAGATTTGCTGACCTTAGTAGTTGTAGAAGCTTTGAGGAATCAGATGGAACACTGTAAGCCTCTAATAAAACTCACATGACAGAACCAGAGAATCACTAAACTGTCCAGAGCTTCACTATGGTAAAGTAGTACAAATGAAAAGTCACCCACCAAAGCTAAATCCAAATGACCTGGGATGTCAAGGACTCTCATGACTGTACCTTTTAAAGTGACAAAGACTCTTAAACATTTCTCAATCGTTTCCCTACCATCGGAGCCCCCTCTTCAAAACTTTTTTTCCAGTAATTCTTACCAGTCTGCTATAGGGCTCATTCCTTTTACTTCCTAGGATAGCCTGGCTATTCTACCCTTTTTCACACGGTACCCTGCTGGCTCTTAAACCTTTTCCTGAGACTGGTTCCCTCAAACAGGATGGAAAGGCTGGGAGTTCTTTGAAAATAGGGACTTTCTCTCTCTCTCCTCCTCCTTTTAGTGCTTAGCCTAGGGAAGCCACATTCAGTGAATGCCCGCTGGTCTTCAGGAGTGTCTGTGTGGGTGGGTGGATGAGTGTGGGGAAGAGAATGATGGAGAGAGAAAACTGGGACTGAGGAGGGCAAAAATGAACACATTTGGCTCTCGCAAACAGAAACCAAGCTGACTGCTATCATTAGGGAGGAATACCTGGATGGGGGAGTGGAGGGTGAGGTGGGTGTCCATACCCCAAAGCTCCCAGCCTATATCCACACTTACTTGAAACAGTAGTGGTAGCAGTCGTGGGGGTAGTCACCGTGGTCGAAGCAGCTACGGCAATGGTGGATATAGCCGTGGCAGCAACCAGAGCTGGAGCAGAAGTGACAGGGGTGGTTGCAGCAGGGGGAGTGGGCGTGCTGGAGGCAGCAGTGGTAGTGGTGGTAGATGTGGTTGAGGTGGCAACAGTGGTGGAAGAAGCACTGCTGCCAGAATTAGCCTGTGTTTCCGACACTTTGTTTTCTGGGAGAGCAATTGAGATGAGAGAAAGGAGTCTGAGGAGTTTCTCAGTTAAGAGAGAGCTCCGGCGAATGACTGGGTGTGACAACATGTTCATGAGCTGCCCCAGTGGAGAGGCCTCGAGGCTGTATGGGGAGGTTTCCCCCTCACCACCAGCGCTCACTGGCACTGACTTCACGGAGTTCTTGCCTTTCCGGCTGACATTCATGTTGTCCAGTTTTACCAATAAGTCCCAGAAGTCTGTGCAAATGCCACTGCTGGTGGACTGTGAAGAGCATGGGCTGCAGGCCTGCTTACTGCCCCTCTCCCGATCGCTCTCACAGTTTGTTTCTTTGGTCCGCTGCTGTGTAAAGTGGCTGGGAAATACCTGCCGGCAAAAGGAGGACAGGCTTGGTCTAAGGGTCTACACAGAAAATACGTCTTCCTGATAAGGAGAGACAACTGATTCCTAGACACACCATTCTTCTGAATAGCTTTGGTGACATGGGAGAAAGATCATATAGGAGTTTTATCTAACTGATGGTGAAGTGGCCTAGAGAAGCAAACAAGGGGTTTGTAGGGAGATGATTAGCTAACCTCTGAGCATCTGTCTCTGTACTTAAGAAACGGGGAGCACAATCATGCTCTATCAAAAAACTGCCGAGATTAAAGGAGATAATGTATTTTTGCATAGTGCCTGGTACAAGGTAGGCCCTCCAAAATGGCAGCAATGATTATTAAAAAGAAGACTGAACAGGGGCACCTGGGTGGCTCAGTTGGTTGTGTCTGTCTTCAGCTGAGGTCATGATCCTAGAGTCCTGGGAGTGAGCCCCACATCAGGCTCCCTGCTCCTCCCTGTCCCCTCCCCCACTCGTGCTCTCTCTCTAATAAATAAAAACATCTTTTTAAAAAAAAGGAGCAGGTTCTAGGTCCAGGTCCATCACTTACTAGCCACATGACAAAGCCATTAAACATTTCTGTACCCTAGCTTCTTCATTTGTAGAATGGGGATCATACAGACCACGAGAGTTGTTTTGATAACCAAATGCACAAAAATTATAAAAAGTGCACTCTTTATAAAAAGTGAAAGTAAGAACCCCACAAAATTATTTACTGGATAATTCCCAGAAACAATACGGGCCTCAGGATTAATAGTGCAGAAAGACCTGCTAGCTTTCTCAGAGTTCAGATTTCATCTAGGTTGTGGCTGTGACCCCCCCTCTTCCATCCCCCAGGGTTGGGTTCAAGCTTCTCACCTTGGCCAATTGAATGAGTGTGTCCAAAACATGTCTGCAGACAACAGGAGCAGCCTGGGGGTGAATGTGGACAGTGGAGCCACTGCTTGCATGCTTCTCGGTGTGTTTGCGACCCCCTGAACGTTGGATCTGGAATATATTAGTCCTGCAGCCTAGGGCTGCATCCATGGATACTGAGAGCCAGGAAAGCTGGTTGGAACTCTTAGACTCCATCTTGTGTAGCAGGTCCAGCGGTCGGTTCTCATGGCTGCTCGACCCACAGCTTTTGCTTGACTTTTTGCCCTTCTCCTCACTTGAGGAGAGCTTCGGTGTTTCAATGCATAGCTCACTCTCGCTGCTGCGCTGCAAAATGGAGAGCAGACTGCGGATGACCCAGTGGCGGGTCTGGGCATGGTAGCAGAGATTTCTCAGTACTCGGTGTAGACGGCTAGTATTAAGCTTTGGCTCATCCACGAAAAGCAGGACCAGGAGACAGGATAGGGCTTCATGGTCCAGGAGGAGCCGTCCTCGGAGGCGGAGGAGAGTGTCCACATTACTGCCAGAAGGCCTGGAACAGAGCATGGTTTCTAGGTAACACTTCAGCTAGAGCTCGGGGATTAGGTATAGGCCAAGGGAAGGGGAATGAGCTGCATACTTCCAAGGAGGCATAAGGGAAGAGTGTCTAGTCTAAGTGTTCTTAACAGTAAGAAAAGCTGCCCTCTTGTGTATCTACTGGGTACCAAATACTCTATAATGCATACCAGCTGGTATGGGGCTGCTGAAAAGACCAAAGAACTGCCCATTTTTGAGATGATGAACAAGAGGCTCAAACAGGTTAAGTGACTTGCCCTACAACACAGTGTCCATATTATCAATTGGTGAAATCAGACTGCACTTAAGGTCTAAAAAAACAAACCAATAATGCTTATTTCCTACCTTCTCTAGCCTATCAGGGATTTGCCTGCCTCATTGGGACTGATCACTCCCTTTATATTTTGGCATGTTGGGTGCAGTCTGCTTCAGCCTGGGTAGTAATGAACTCTTCTTCTTCCATAGCCTAGATGTTACAAGCTCTAGGCAAGTGGCTTTCCTTTCTATAACCACAGCCAGCACCTGCTGCCAGTCTGCCTTACTTTGTGATTATGGTCTATGGTAGCTACACCACCCCAAAACTGTGGCTTTCTGAAGGGGGAGTCCAAAGATCTGGCTCCCCTACTCATTCAAAGCAATATCCTAGAGAGATCATCCAGTCTCTCCACCTATAAATTAAGGAAATTGGACTAGCAACAGAAGTGAGAGGTGGTATAGCAACGTCAAAAAAAAAAAAAAAAAAGGTACCTGTTATGGCTGCTGCTACCCCCCATCTGGAAGGTGCCACCTCTCTGCACAGCAAGGCGAGTGTACTGGACTCCACGGTTGCCACTGAGGCGACTGGTGAAAGCTGGAAGGAAAGAAAAAGGAAACTGAAACTGGGGAGGTAGTTGGTGAGCTGGGTCCAATAACAGAAAAGGGGAACAAGAGAACCTTATGTGACCAAAGCCAAACATTTCAGAGCCCTCCCACTTGCCTCCCTCTTTACCGGGGCTTCGGAGGATGGCAGAGAGTGCAGAGGTGCTGCTGTGGCCAAAGAGCCGCTCATGCATGAGTTGTCGCTGCCGGGCTTCCTGCTCTCGCCTCAGGGCTTGAGCCTCAGCAGCAATGTCAGGTGGCATCACAGCCAACACACTGTCCTCCATGTCCTCCAGGACACTACGGCGCAGGTCTGAGGGCAGGGTCTGGATGAAGGTCACAGGGTCCATGGGGGTGTCTGAACTGGCATTCTGTGCCAGTTCTCGTCGCTGCTGCTCAGCTCTCTGCTGTGCCAGCACCTACGGAGCAGAAGAAGTCAATGGGGGCATACCCATAGCTAGGCAGCCTAGCCCCACCAGCTCCCTGCTCACATACTTCCTCCTGGATGGCTGGAGGCAGGGCAGCCAGGAACTCAGGGCTCACTTCAGTCACACCAGGATTGCCCACCACTGCAGGAGCTGAACTATTTGCTGAAGGGGCAGTCCGAGTTGGTGGACGGATACCCAGCTGGTTCTGCAGGACTTCTCGGCGGATGTCATCAGGCAGAGCAGCCAGAAAAGAGGGGTCCACACCTTCGGGTAGACTGATACCTGAGGGGAGGCACAAAATATGAAGGGACTCCCATTTCTACCAACGCTTAAAATGTACTCGGAGTAAAGAGACCCATGGTCTTATTTAACCTCAATGCATGCAAAGGACAGAGGACACAAAGAGGGCCCATTCACTTTCCCTAGGCTCAGAAAAGCTCTTATTATGTGCCACAGTCTTCGTGTATGCTGTCACTTAATCTTCATCAAGACCCTACCATGTAGCTATTATCAACCCCCCTTAGTACTGATAAGGATCAGAGAAGTTAAGCAATGGTTCCAAGTTCTGAAGGTAGGTGACTACAGAGGGGGTAACCTGAGCTAAGATCTGTTTGACTCCAAAGCCTGGGCTCATTCCATCACGCAGCACCAGCACCCCCTTACTGCTGGTCCTCCTCCCATAGGTATGCCACCTTCCATGTGGATGGAACCATTTAACTGGTGGGCATTTCCATGCCAAAGGCTCCTAGAAACCTACATAACCCTAGGATGGCCTAAGCACACAAGGAGCTCACCTGCAAGGGGATCTTCTTCTTCACTGCTTGTTGAAGGGAGTGGCTCTTCTAGGATTCCCCGGGAATCTGCTCCAGAAATGGCCACAGCAGAATCTCTGGTGGAAGAACTCTCAGAGGATGCAGGGGGAGAGCTAAAGAAAATAATTTTCAGGTTGTTCTTGGTATTAATGTTTCCCCATTTATAAAATACTCCCATAACACCCCACTCTCATAGAAACCAGGATGATTTCCCCAGTGCACCAAGCATGTGCAAGAGTTAACAAGTATGCATGTGGCTTGAAATACCCACCAGCATATTCTGCTTTCCTCTTGTTCACACAATGCTTACCTGTCTTCAGGGGGCTGGGTAGGTTCCCCTGACGCATCGCCCCTGCCTTGCACTTCTGTCACAACAGGTGGGGCATCCCCAGGAGTGGAGCTGCCTGCTGTGGGTTGCTCAGAACTACCAGCTGCTGAGGTGTCACCCACAGCCTCCTCCAGGGTACAGGAAGCCAGGCTACTGGTGTCCATAGGAGAGCCTTCCAGTTGACTGCTGACAGCTGTCAGAGCATCAGAATCTTCAGCTCTCTCTGGGGAAAGAGAGGCTAGGAGGAAGTCACATGGAGAGGTTAGATCTCTGCCTAGAAGAGGGGGCCGAATTAAGATGCAGCCAATTAGACTTCTCACTTCTCTACTGTCTTGCTGGCCTGACATTCCCCCTCAGTCTCATACGCTTTATAAAGCTCAGCTCAATTCCTCATGATGTTCCTGGTATGCCTGTGAAACACCTTTCCCTAGGCACCCCAGGTAAGGAAGGGAGTCTGTCACTTTCAGATTCCATGCAGGCACCACTTGTACATGCATGTTGATTTTGTTTATCTAAAGAAGAGTCCTTGAAATAAAAAACTCCTACGCCTTAAGGTTTTTCCAGAGCCTATCACAGGCAGCATGGTGCAGAGCAAGAATAGCAAACAGGTCTCAATTTACCCTGTTGGAACACTGCTGTGAAGAATTTTGAGGCCCCACTGCAAACCAGTGGGAAATAGTGCCATGAGATAAACAGTGTTTGCCAGGATGGGAGAGATGTGTGTGTGTGTGGGGGGGTGGGTGATGTGCTTGCCATCCCTAAAGGATGCTGAAGGAGGGCAAGCTTTAAAGTCACACAACAGATCTGGATTTTTCTCAGCTCAATCACTTATTGAATGGTCTTGGGCTAATAATCTCATGTGGGTTTCAGTTTATTCACAGAGATAATACTACCTACTTTGGAGGGTTGTTTCTGTTTTGGATGGTTATTTACTATTTTTTAAAAGTAACTTCTACCCCCAATGTGGGGCTCAAACTCACAACCATGAGATCAAGAGTTGTTGCATGCTCTTCTGACTGAGCCAGTCAGGAGCCCCAGGAAGGTTGCTTTTAAAGAAGTAAAAGGCTTGCCATGACAGCCCAGGAAAAGTGATCACCTCAATAAACTGTTTGCATTATCACCTGTATCATTCGACACTCAGATATATGATCACTTGAGTCTACAGAGAAGAAACCTCAACTTTAGCTAAGAAAGAAAATATGCAAGCTAAGATTCTACTCTCGGAGGACCCGAACTTCTATTATTTCTTTAAGGACAGTAAAAAACTCCAAAGATGTCCATTTTCCCTCCTGTTAAATCACCCTTCACTCCTCACCCAAACCTTGAAATTCTACTCACTTATAGTAGGAGCTGGGGACAACTCCATCTGAGTTGTTTCTGCTTCTCCACTTGGCCTTGTGGGACCCAATTCCTCTGACTCTACAGGCATTAATAGCTGCGTAGAGCTACCCCCTTCTCCAGCAGGGGACTGCAGCTCTTGAGCAATCTCTCCCAAGGCTGGTGGGGGTGGGAGTGTTTGTTGCTGTTGTGAAGGCTGCAGAGTGACAAGGGTGTCCTTGGACTCAGATGTAGCTGCATCAGTTGAAGATGGGGTTGTTGGGTAGCTGTCAGGCATAGGAGTCCCGTCTTTCTCGGAAAGAATAACAATGCAGGTGTTAAGGGACAATCAGCCAAGAAACCAGGGAGCCACTCAGTCAGCACATGTGGCCTGACAAGTATCCCACCCCAGTCAGTAATGTAGGAATATCCTCCCACCCTGCCCCCAAGTGTTCCTAGGAACAGCTTATGGCTCATCTGGTATACCCAGGATGAGGGCTAAGGCACAGTGTTATCTTAGTCTTAAGAACTGAAGATCTGAATCTTTACAGATCCTAAGAATTAAATCCTTTCTATGCCCTGGGTGGAAGGGGAAAGAGTTCAAAGTCACTTTATGATGATACTTGCCTCACCCTAAATATCACCTATCCCCTTCGACCTCCCTCTCCTTAAGAGTCCTGATTATCCCAGGAACATCTGTATCTCTGATGGAGGCAACAGTGCCAAGACTAAGTATGAATATGCCCACACCAGGGAAAGTAGTAAGTTGTATAGTTATCTTCTAATTGGGGCCTAAAATCCCTACCCCACAACAATACAACTTACTACCTCACCCCGGCATGAGCAGAATCCTCTAGCAAGGGCAGCAGACAAAAGGCCATTTTACCTGGTAACAGACCTTTTCAAAGACCTTTTGCTAGATTAAAAGCACCAGGACACCTACCACCCACTTTAAATGTTTAGAGAAAAACAAAAACAAAAACTGTGTAGGCTTTAGTATCTCATTTTGCAATTCAAATGCCAAAGGAGTCAGAAGGCATTGGGAAGCAGAAGAAAGTTCTGAGGAAATAGGGGTGGGGGAGACATAATACCACATGGACAAGTCATCAGAACCATGAAATAGCTGCTGACATTAAGATTAGAAGGAGGAATACAAAACATATAGTAGTAATACCAGTTAGCCCACAGATGCCAAAAACAGATTGCTCAGGATAATATCCCTAGACTTTTAGATTCCGAAGACTCACAAAGTTTATATAAAAAGGAAAAAATAGAAAGAGACTAACATAGGGTTACCAAACGTAGGTTAGTTTAGTCAAGTAAGAAAGAATCCTGTCAATAACACTTAATAAAAATATTTTGATACCAAAGAACTAGGAAGGACATAATCTCTATAAAAACCAGTTCTTTAAATTGAATAAATTCAGCTTTCTGAGAAACTCATTAAACCCTCTTTATTTTGTTCATTTCCACAGAGGGCTGGCATTTGGGAACCACTGCCATCAGATATTCTCATGAAGCACCACACCACGGTGGTCACCAAAGGCAACAGGACACATGGCCTTGCTACACATGCCAGAAAGCAGCACAGCACGATCAGAATGAGACCCTGAACAGAGCACGTCGGAGGGGAAGTGTACCACCGTGGGAAAGACAGTAGACTGTATAGTTATCTCCAAGATGGGGTATGACCCTAAAACTATACAATCTACTACCTCATCCCACAGAGCACCAGTGTTCATCTTCAGCCCACTTTGGGCCAGCTACTTGAAAGGGTCAGGAAAAAGAACCAACCAATTAGCAGGAACGTGAAAAAGGGGAAGAGTTACCTGAGAGGTTCTGTTCAGTGGAGTCATTTGTCTTAGATGCAGTACACTGGAAAGAGAGGGGACAGACCAATGTGGGACTTCCATAAGCATGTAACATAGTGGAAAACTGTAATAGCTACCCCTGCCCACATAAGCCACCTAGGAGTTCAAGAACCTGGATGAAAGATGAGCATTTTAAAGTGCAATATATCTCTAATACATACTTGTGCTGAAAGATGGCTTGCGAACAAGGGGAAACAGCCAGGAGGCTGTGCCTGGCACAGAACATGACTAAAATACAACCATGAGACCAGCAAGAATTCCTTAAAGTTTCATCACTATGTATTTCCCTTCCTTGGGCTCGTTTTGTTCACTCCAGCTTTGTTTGTTTGATTTTAAAGGTTTTATTCATTCATCTACTTGAGAACGAAGAGAGAGAGCGCGTGAGTGGGAAGGAAGGGGCACAGAAGTGGGAGGGAGAGGAACAAGCAGACTCCACCCTGAACCTTCCATCCTATGACCCTGAGACCGTGACCTGAGCCAAAACCAAGAGCTGGATGCTTAACTGACTGAGCCACCCAGGCACCCCAATGTCCACTCCCAGCTTTTAAAATCATATGTCAGGCTTACTTATTTTCTATCCATTTGTTGTATCAAGTTTGTTATCCTGAGTATTTTTAAAATCCTTAATCTGATATCCTAACTGCTGAGTTAATTTCTTATTTCTATGTATTTCATATATTTTAAAGCCAGTATTATTCAACATCCCAGAAATTTCAAAATAGGTAGCTTCTTTCTAAACCAAAGTCATGCTAGAGATTTTGCAAATTGAAAATCAAGCCTTAGAAAATGACATGTGGTGCTGGGGTTTAGGGCATGAGTATTTCCTGAATGAAGCCTAAGCCTAACTTATCCAAATGATGGAATGGGGTCATCTTGGTAAGTAAGGTCTCCCCACACTTGGTCAGTCAATCCACTGAGTGAACTGCAACGGAGTCACCAAGAGCATGGGCATAATTGAAATCATTCTTCTTGTCTAGTTGCAGTCACTGAAGGTAGAGACTACACAGTGTCACTGGTAAGTTAGGAGCCACTCTGGTTCTTGCTCCAGTTTTCCCCAGCAGAGACACTAGAGAAATAGTTTTCCCTCAGGGTTTGAAATTCTTTCCCCTAAAAAAACCCCCATGTGGATGTAGGGTGCATCTGGAAGGAATCATTTCTCAGGTTTAATGTGAACATCTCAAGATTCTTTAATCACTGGTGCTATGTATATACCAAAACCATATGAAAATAAAGGATGACAGAGCCAAAGATGAATCCTTCCGGCCCTTGAAAATCACCTGTGCACTCTGATCCCTGTTTTCCTTATCTTCTTTGCCCTTGTCAGTTATCTTTGTTTCTTCCTCAGCCAGCTGTTTTCTGCGTTTTTCCCGCCTCTCTTCCAGCTCCTCATCCCTCAGGAATTCCAGGTGATTGACAATGGGCACTTTAACAACTGGATCAAAGAAGCAAAGATCAGAAGTTGCTCAGTGGAGGTAGCCAAGAGGCAGAGCCTGTGGCCAGAGAAGGAGGGCAGCAATTCCCACGCACTCATTCCCAGCTGTGGAAGGCTCACTACTGCCCAAATAACCAAGCTGTCACATACCTGAAACACAGTCATGCATGCTCTCAGCATCGAGAACTTTGCATTCCTCTGTCCAGCGGGTCAGGGCTGTGGGGATGCTGGATAGGGTCCCTGTAGGGGCAGAAGAGTGAGATTCTTTGCCTGATCCTATGTCATCTGACCCCAAAATTGCCATATTTCTCTAACAGGACCCAAAGTCTATCACAACATTTGGCACATCACAAGTGTCCAGAGATAGTAAAGGTTTTGCTGACCTTGGCTAACTATCAAGTGGTTCTGGATCCGATAAAATGTGGTTACTTTAGGCAGGGCAAATATTGCTCTGCCTTCCCTCAGCAAGAAAAAAGAAGAATGTAAAAAATTGTACTCTTCCTTTCACCACACAAACTTGCCTGCTTGGCTGGTAGCTGTGCTCTGGTCATGGAAGAAGTCATCCAGCAGTTCATCATCAGATCTGGCAATGATGTGGACATCATCATTGCCTACCAGGAGGCGGGCTCGGCCACGGCTTTGTAGGGGAAGGCTGCTGCTTAGCTGAAGGATGTCAGCAGCAGCAGAAGGACCAAGCAACCTGTAGGGGTGATGGTGGGGTACCATGGTCACTGTAATTCATAGGGGTCCTGCAATCTGTTATTGTGAGATCCTTTCTGTACCCTCTTGGAAATGCTTAACACTATTATGGACCTGATCATATTAAGCATACATCTTTTTTTTTAAACTTTTAAGTAATCTATACACCCAACATGGGGCTCTAACTCATGACCCCAAGATCAAGAACTGCCTGCTCCTCTGGGTGAGCCAGTCAGGTGCCCCACTAAGCATAAATCTTAGTTACTTTTCTAACTACCAGCTTACCAACTTTATTTGGGCTGAGGTTGGATATTAGTTTCTGACAGAGTGTGTGTCATTGATAATGCCATGCACCATACCCTCTCTCTTGTGTACTCACCGTAGCCTGTACATTAACCATTATGACACCTATGTCCTTTTCTCTCACTCTGATATTGTTTCTTCCACTAAACTCTAAGACTGAGGGCAGAAATCCTGTCCTGTCTATATTTAAAGCGTTAAGTGCTTGGTACATGAGATGCTTCATTGATTGCTGAATGTATACATAGGAGGACACTTAAGCAAAAAGACTGTTACATAATTTAGTACTCCCCAAAAAGCTGCACATACAATCCTAAGAAATGGGACAAATGTAACTTACCTCTGGAGTATAAGAGGAGGGTTGGGCTGGCGATTCCCAGGGTAATGAACGTGAATGGTATGGCCTGTATTGGCCGTCAGCTGCCTTAGGGTCCTCTGACTGCGCCCGATGCCCTGGGTGAGACGCGTTGTGGAAGAGCCACTGCCCAGCGTCAGAGAACTGTGGTCTGCATGGCGTACCATCAGTGGGTGAGTGGTAGGGATATTTCCTGGGGATGGGGGGATGTCTGCTGCAAGGACAATATGTAAAGGGGTCAGTGCCAAAAAAAATCTCTTCCATGGTTGTTCCAACAGAACCATGTCTCCTGGGCCTTACTTCCTCACACGGAAACCTGAGCTTTGTCCTTTCTCCCTCATTCCCACACCTCATTTATAATCACTGACACTACCATAGCTTATGCCACAATCTCTTATCTAGATATAGCAACAGCCTCCTAAATAGTACCTTCTCCCAATCCATTCTTCACACTATAGCCACAGTGATGCTTCTAGACCCCTGAAAAACATGCTACTCCCTTCACCTAGAGGACTCCTATCCCCCTTCTTCACCTGCTCTTTTGTTCTTGGCCCAGATGTCACTTCCTCTGATTCTACAGATTGGCTTAATAATCCTTTTCTCTGGGCTTTCTTACCATACTACAACATAACGCCTCCTAACTTATAATTCCTAATAGACCATAAGCTCCTTTCATGGAAAAGGACTGCTTTCTTTTTCACTGCTGTATCCTGAGTACCTAGGAAGCAGTAGGCACTCCTCAAATATTTAATTTGCTAAATGAAGGGAGGCTCAACAAAAGGAAGACTGATGGAAATCACAAAAATGCAAAGAAAATCACAGAATAGAAGGCACCTTGAAAATTATGTAATACAACCCATTTTTTTTTCTTTTAGAACTTTTCATTTACAGGTGACAAACTGAGGCTCAAAGAGGTAAGAGACTACTTGGCCAAGACAATAGACCAGAACAGTTCAGTATTTTCTGCTATATCATGCTTGTGATTTGGGGTCAAGACCTGCCTTCTCAGGACAGCTTGATTCTAAGAACTAGATGCTAAAAGTGAACTTTGTTGTTGATGGGGGAGAAGGGAAGAGATTCACTCTCTCCTCCGAAAAGATGCATCCTTGATGACCAGAGTGAATGTGCTCAAATATACTCCCCAATGCCAAGCTCAAAGGTGTTCATCCAAACTCTCAAGATCCAGTGTTACAGACATAAGAATTTTTGATTGCCCTGTCACTGTAGCATGCACATGGGTGCCTGATGCAGTCAGCCTTGGTCTCACTTAAAAAAAAAAATTCAAGCAAATCATCAAGTTGTCCAGGTTTTAAAATGGCTGCCTGTTTACTGAGGTGGAGAGAACAAAAGCAGCCTCTCACAATTCCTTCTTCTAAGTACACATTTATTGATACAGATGGATTCAGATATCCCTTGCCCCAGGAAGTCAGCATAGGAAAAGAAGTGCTGTATCAGATTGATAGCTGCTCTGGTTCACTGCTTGGCTTACCCTAGAGAAGGGTATACGAATCAAGAGGTAAAACCCAGCTGAGCCCCTGTATCTTACTAGCACTGGAGAACATGTTGTCAAACTCAATGATGAGATCATCCTCCCGGTCAAAGCGCTCAAATCGGACCAAGGGAGAAGCGTTCATATCAGGGTAATCCTCATCCAATTCCATTTCAGAGCCATCGTCGTCATCGTCTTCATCTCCCTCTTCACCTTCATCATCCTCCTTAAGGGGAAAATAGGAGATGGAGAATTGCTGGAGATAAGGGTTTTCTGAAGTCTGGTGTCATGGCCACATTTGCACATGAGGGAGGGAGGCGCTGAGGCTAGCAACCCAGACTGTTGGTTTTCTCCAGCTCTGTGTTCCCATGGAAGAGGTTGTCTGAACCAGCCCAAACACAGTCCCCCCTCACCTGATCATCTTCCTCATCTTCCTCCTCCTCCTCCTCTTCATCCTGACTATCATCCTCATCCTCGTTACTGCCACTGCTGTCCTCTTCCTGAGTGTGCTCCTCCTCATCCTCAGGGTCCAGGATATTCATGGAATCTAAAACAAAGGGAGCACATTGGAGGACTATACTGAGTAGCTAGCAAACAGGCTACTGTGCAGGCCGGCAGACTGAGTGGGAAGGCGATGGGGTATCTGACTCTAGGAGAGGAAGAACCAGATCTGGGGTGATATACAGACTTAGTGAGCCAGCCCTGATTTCCTGAGAGTGCCAATCAATGCATCAACACGCTGAGCAGGGTGGCTGAATGTGGAGGCTGGCTATAGGGTGGTACTTCAGGAGCCATGTTCTAGGACTTGGCCAAGTCTGCTGGTGCCCCTTTGCCTTTCCAGTCCTACTTTGCTACTGACTGCATCCTGTTGGTAAGAGGGAATCTGGAGCGATGATAGCAGGTGGGTGAGAAGAAAGCGAACCAAGTAAGAAGTGACAAACTTTTGGGCAAGCAGTAGTAACATGTTATTTGAAAAACTGGCTGAGGATAAAGTGGATGGTGTATGTCAGCGCATGCAGACAGATGCTTCCTTATTCTGCACATGTGGGCAGCTGCCTCCAGGAAAACCCTAGTGTAGTGTCTGTCAGACGTGCAGGGCAAGAAGGGAGGCCTTTCTGGCCTCGGCACTCTCACCTTCTCGGTTGGCCTGCAAGGTGGAAGCTTGGCTGAGGTTGGAAGGAGCTTCATCCATCAGCACGTCCTCTTGTGATTCATCCTCTCCACTTCTGCTCACTGAAGGTTACAGAGCAGAGCCTTCACTGAACAACAGAGGACTTCCCTTTCCAGATTGGGTGCGCCTAAAGTAGCTATGTACACCCAGCAGATATCTTTTTTTTTTTTTTTTGGATGAGGGAGAAGACCTAGGTTCTCTGCTGTTGACTAGCTAGGTGAGCTTGGCCAGTCACTTTACCTGTCTGAGTCTCAGTTTCCTCATCTGTAAAATGGGATGATCACATCTGCCCTGCCAATCCCACTAATTGTGAAACCACAGAGGATAATGGGTGTGAAAAAGTCTTGTCAAATTTAAAAATAGAGGTCTACTTCCATTTATCCTTTGATTTCCTTTATCAATAAAATAAAAACAAGTAACACATAGACCCTTGGAGCCAGGTGACAGTAGGGAACTTTTGCCATTTTCCCTTTGAGTTGTAAAAAGGGCCACCCTTAGGGAATGATCACTCTTTTTACACTACTGAGACTCAGAGGCGGAAAGCCCCTGGATTTTGCTGAAGAACTGAAAGGAAAGCACTTTCTCACCCTACAGCCTCTAAAGCCTCCTCTAGGCTTCCATGAATAAACACTCTTGATGTGCCTCATGTATCATCTGTACTGATGGCCACCCCCTCCACCTCCCCCACACAGGCAACGCTTCAGACCTGCCACCACAGGTCTGTAGATGGTTTGTGAATTTCTCATCTGTAAGACCATCAACATCAAGACAAGCAGCAATCTAGGCTGGCTATGAGCCCTTAGGCAGAGCTGAGCAAGCAGATGATGAGAAAAAGGGTCCTCCCAAGAGAGACTGAGGCAAAGGAAGAGGCTATACTCAGTTCTGGGGCTCTCACCTATAATTGTACTGTTCCCAGATCCGCCATCCCTCTCAAGCAACTCATCTATCAGGTCCTCCAGCTCATTCTCAACCTGGAGAGAAATAGAACATATATATGGATGCACACAAGTCTATCATTGCGCTAGCACGGAAACCCTAAAAATTGCCAGCAAAGGAGTATATATTTCTAGGATAACATGTGACAGAACATGTTGCATAAACACCACACATTTGGTGCTAAGAGCACAGAAACTACCATGTGCTGCCAATCCGCACTCACACTGTCCTTCAAATGGATTCATCCCAGTTATCTCAGAACTGGTTAGTTGTTTTACTATCCAGGAATACATGCAGATCTCCTCAGAGCTAGCAGCTTAGGACTGTAGGCCCCATTTCTTACCAGTGCTACTAGCTCCAGAAATTACAATGCCTTCTTTAGGGTCTTTAGAAAATAGCTGGTTTGAATGCTCCAGTGAGACCAGGTGCTATAGGCACAACAGTGATGTTAAGGAGTTTCCATTAATGACCAGAGCCAAATAAATATCTTGGGCCCAAAGGGCTCAGGTCAGTTTTCTACATCCACATTTCACCTGTGCTTAAGTTTTCCTCTTGGGATCTATTCTGTTTCATAGTACATGGATGGCATCCTGGCCCTGCCCCCACCCCTCATTTAATACAATTCAAGCACATTTACTGATCTACTACTAAGAGTATCATCTGTGTTCCTCTGCAAAACAGACAGCATTGAGGCAAAGATCTAAAGTACTCACCCACCCACACCGCTTGGGGGTTTGGTTCAGCGCCGCAATAGGGGTATGCTGGGTGATCTGCCTCCCTACCTGCATCTCTTGTGAACTGAGCACCTCAGGCTGCCCAGCAATCACCACTGAGTCGGTTTCAGCCTCCCCATCCATGATATCCCCATCTGCCACCTCTGTCTGAGTGACATCATGATCCTCCTCCTGCACTTCTGCTTCCCCAGGCTCGCCTGAAACAATCAACCAACCAGCAAAATAATCAAAGGGTGCCTATGTGCAGGGCACCACGAGGCAAGCATGAAGACAATAAGGTCCCTTCCCTGGGCAAGTTTACAAGTTCTCAGAGAATAAATGAATGGGTGACAAAGGAAAAGACAAGGCTACGTGTGAGGAGAGCCAAATAAGGCTGCAATTTGAAGGAATTCTTTGTGGGGCAGATTCCCACACCACTATGACAGATCTCTGGAAGGCCAGCAAGTTCCCAGGGAAACAACACCAAGCCAGAACAGTTGTGATGCAATGCACCCATAAAATAGCTATGCCCACCCAGCCAGCTCTTCAGTCCATTGGCTCTGATTCCCTACCTGGGTCCTGCTGGTTGCTATTGGAGTCCTGAGCAGCTCCTTGGGCATCCTGCTCAGACTTGCTCTTGCTAGAAGCACTCTTGCTGCCAAAAAGGCTACTGGGCTGGTTAACAATCCGGGAAAGTGTTTCCAAAGGCTTCAAAGCAGCGTTGACTGTGTTGGCCATGTTTGGACTGAGATAAAGGAAGATACAGAGATGGACTTAGCACAGAAACTCACACTAAGGAGGAACCAAGACTGATCAGAGTACAGCTGATTCCAGGGATGAGGCATGGAGGGTACAAGGTGAGTCTGGGACATCTTGTGCCAGAGGCTTTAAAAAATTAATGGGGTCATCATTACCACAGGCCAAATTTGAAACACTGAAATATCAACAATAATGATGGTAATGGTATTACATTAAATGTAAAAAGAATCTGCAGCCATAGGGATACAAACAGGCAGAAGGAAATCTTCACTATAAAAGAATGCCTGCTAATAAACAGGCATGATAAAGTCGGAAATCATCACTTTTCAGACAACAATGTAAGTGATCCAGGCAAAGATCACCAATAAATGCTAAAACTATGGAGTTAAAAATCCTCAGGGCATAGGATATTCACATAATCTTCATGTGAACTCAAAGCATCACCGCATAGAAAACTTATTAAGTACAAAGGGGAAAGCTAACCTTTAACTGTGATCAAACTTAGCATTACCAATAATGGACAAATTAGTATTATATATCTCCTGGTGTGATGCACCAATAAGGGCAAACATCACCTATATACTATTCATGCTGGAAAGTTTAACCTAAACCTGAATATAAGGAAGCAATTAGACAAATCCAGATTATGGAATATTTTACATTTGTCTTTCTGGATCGTTCAAAACAGTCAAATGTCATAACAAGAGATATGGGATAATCAAATGCAATTAAGTGATGTTCATTGGATCCTGGACAAAAACCACTGTCCCCTCAAGGTGTAATACTTGGAATAATTGGGGACATCAGAGTATGAAATACATAGTGAGTACTATTATATCAATGGTAAAATTTCTTAGATGTGATGATATTCTAGCCATGTAAAAGAATGTTTATTTTTAGGAGAAACATGCTTAAGTATTCAGAGGTTAAAACATGTTGTCTGCAATGAACTTCAAAATGATTCAGCTTCTAAATGGGGGAACTCAAACAGGACAGAAATGATAAACACTGGTTAATCCAGATGAGACATATGGTGCTCATTACACTCCTGAGTTTGAAATTTTTAAACGTTTTAAGAAAACTGATGAGGGGCACCTGGGTGGCTCAGTTGAGTTAGGCCTCTGCCTTCGTCTCAGGTCGTGATCTCAGGGTCCTGGGATTGAGCCCCACATTGGGCTCTTTGCTCGGTGGGGAGCCTGCTTCCCCCCCACCTCTCTGCCTGCCTCTCTGCCTACTTGTGATCTCTGTCTGTCAAATAAATAAATAAAATCTTTAAAAAAAAAGCTGATGAATTTGTATCAAAAGGACGAAGAAGCCAGTCTGAGGAGGCCCCATGGGCCAAAGATATAATGAGAAAGAATGACTGCATTGGTCCAAATAATTCAATTACTGATTTAAAAAAAATCAGTGAAAACAGAAAATTGAAAGCCAGAGAAAAGTTGCATTTGGGGTGGTGATTAAGTCTACTGATTACTCTAAAAATTGGTGACTTAAAGAAAAAAAAAATAAAGTTTTTATCCTGCCGTTTCAGTAGGAACTGTATTTCAGGGTAACCAGACTCACCCCTTGAATAGGGCTTTGTCACACAAAAATGCCAGCTAATAGTGTAGAAGGAATGACAGAATTGAGAAAGTTATCACTGATAATCCCCAAAGAAATTAGAACAGGAAAGGATTATCACTTACTGTTAAGGTCATTAATTAGGTATACGGCTGACAGGAAACCAAACATTTATACAGTGCCAAAATACTAACATAGATTACTTTATAATAAGAAGGTGGAAAATACAATAGTACAATGACAATTATCACTCTAGTAGTCAGTTTTGTCATGATTTTTGATAGTTCAAAGAGAAGTGTTGCCCCATGACAGAATATGAGATGTACATCACTTATGATATATCCTAACCAATAACTTTAAATTAAGCTTCTAGCTCTAATTAGAAGTTTATAGAAAACAGGAAGTAAAGGAACTGCAATGGACCAAATCTAGAAGGCAAGACATTCTGCAGGACGGCAGGCCTGACCACCTCAACAAGTTAGTGTCACTAACAGAAATAAAATGAAGATTAAAAAAATTAAGGTTTTGTGTTAGAATAACAGAGATTCAGAGGACATAATCAGAAGTAATGCAGGATCTATAACTAGATTCTGGTTTGCACAAAAATTTTTGAATATGGATTTGGGCATTATATATAAAGGATGAAAATTTACTTACACCGAAAGATAGACATAGTAACTGAAAAAAACAAAAAAAAACCCCTAACCCAACCCAGGTTACACAACAACATATATAACATCATTTTAGTAAAAAATACATTTTGTATGTATGTGAAGAAAACCACTGAGAGATATGTGGTAGGTAACAGTGATATCTGAGTGGCAATGATTATCTATTTTTGCTCATCTGTAGTTCTCATGATACACATATAATCTTATAATAATAGGTTATTTTTAATTAAGGTGGGGGAAGCTTTGGAAAAAATTATTCATACAGTCTAACTCTTGAGTTTGCAGGACATGAGAAAACTAAGGCCTAAAGAAAGGCAAAGTGTCTTGCTTAACCACGATACTAAGAACTCAGGTTCCCACCTATATCCAAATCTTTCCTATCACATTGGTGGCTCACTACTCATCTAATGAGAATACAGGAAATACAAGCAAATGAAGAAATAAAAGCAGCATGACTAAAGAGAGGTCAAAAGCCTGCAGCTGGAGTTCAGGAATAACCTTACCTAGACAGGTCCAGGCTGTGAGGCACTCTTGCCAGGTCATTAACCAGTCCCTTCTTTAGGAAGAGTCGAATGATGTTGTTCATGCCATTGTGCTGGGTCTTGGCTGTGGCACTGCTGTAGAAGCTGGAGGTGGAGGGGCAGGACTCCATGATAGTACTGATGATACACATCACTGCTTGAAGCCTGGGAGAGAAGTGTGACACCTCTATCATATGAATACTGCCTGTTCTTTGGTGTCTTCACTAACTCACCTCAGATAAACCCTCCTGTGCCCTCAGTATTTCCTTGTGGAAGTAACACTGAAAGAGGTGAGAGCTCACTCCCTGAGTGGTAGCACTCTTAGTTTTCTTTACACATAATTTAAAAAGTGAGACTGAATAAATAACCTGTTGAACTTCAAGACCTCAGAAATATAATGAAAACATCCCTTTGTTTTTTTCTCTAAGCTGTATCCTCCTCCAAATGTAATCAATACTCTAGGTATCTGGAAGCTCTAGAACTATTTGAGAGGACCAGAGGATACACAGTGCCAGTGAGACCAGAACTCTTGTTCAAGGGCAAGGAATCCCATGGACAAGGAATGCAGTTAAGGGGATGCTATTGGTTACTAGCACTACATCAGGCATGGATTTTACCTGGCATGTTTCTCTGTACTCTCAGCCATAGCCAGTGCCCGTCCCAGGGCTGCTTTTACTTCATTCACAAGGGCCACTTGGGCATCTGTGCCACTCCCTGCAGCAGCCAGGCTTGCGAGGAATAGGCGGGCCAGGGCAGGTGTGTCCTTGTCTTCTGCATTCTGGGTATGTGGGAGGAGGTGGTCCAGAACAAAAGCTAGCACACTGCAGTCCTGAAAAGTCATTAACCATGACGTTTACTCACAAGCATAATTATGCCATATTATTTGCATATCAGCAAGGTACATATACAGAGATTTGATCCTTCAAGTCATCCTGTCAATTATCAGGTCTACTTTATAGATGAGAAGACCAAGGGTTGAAGGTACATGCAAAGCTAGTAGCTAGTAGCAAATCCAGATTTTATGCTTTTAAATCTCATTCATTTCTCATTACACAGTTTAAGCACCTTTATTTACATGTCATTTGGAATTTCTCAAACATTTTTATGTGTGATATTTGATAGAACTGTTCACAGTAAACCTATAGAACAGTTAAGCCAAGTTCAGTATTTTCCCCATCTGACAGATGAATAATCTGAGGCCCAAAGAAACATGGCCTGCACAAAAAACTTAGCCAATGGAAAGGATTCAAATCCTGATTCATAACTGAGTGCTACAATTCCTTCAGTATTCTACTAAATTGTAATATTTACCGATACCTATAACATGCTAAGGAACGTGGGCTAAAAAGTGGCAGGAGTTTGAACAGTAGTCACAGATATGGATATGCAAACATATTTAATGAAGAGTTACATAAAATAGCAAAAAAGGTCCAACAAGGGAAGGAAACTGAGACTTGTTCCTTCTTTCTAACAATCATTTCTGCCCTGGTAATTCCTTATATTAGAAAGGAACTTAAAGTTCTGTTGTCATTCAAGCAGATTTTGGATCAAAATACATAAATGATTTCAGAATTAGAAAGAGATGATGGTTGCACAACACTTAATGTACTAAATGCAACTCAACTATACACTTAAATGCTTAATTTTATGTAAAATTTGCCTCAATTAAAAAAAAAAGCACTGAAGAATTCTAAAGTCTGGATAATTAAATAAGGTAGCCTAGTTAAGATGGAACTTATTAGAAATAAAAAATTCCCAGTAGTGAATAAAATACAAAATTGTATAAATATGTGACATTATTACTAAAAACTGGAAAAAAAGCTTTGCAATTTGGGAAAGCAGTGTGATGCAGTAAAGAGATTTGGATTTGTAATCAGAGACCTGGGTTCCAATTCTAATCCTGCTACTCTGCAGCTGACCTTGAGCAAGCTAACCTTTCTGAGCCTTCTCTACTTCTCTGTTAAGGGTGGCAATACCAATCACCTTCCAGTCCTGAGGGAAGGATCATCAATAGCATTTGTAAAGCACCTAGGAGTACCCAGTACTACAAGGTCACGTGACATGTATTAAAAACATGCTTAATAAATTTACAATTAAATGTCTTATTCCACCAGTAACTACAACTGGCATAATGATTAAAAACTTTCAAATAAAATGCCTAATGTATGTTTAATACACGTAACTCCACAAAAATACTTATAACCAGAATATGTGAAGAATTCAATAGAAAACAAGAATACAAGACTTGGACACATCATAGGAGAATATCCAAATGGCCAATAAAGACAAGGATATTTTAACCACAATGCAATACCACTACAAATCCATTAGATCAGCTAAAATGAAAAATGAGAAAAATACCAAGTGTTGGCAAGGAGGTGAAACAACCTGAACTCCCATATGCCATGCTTGGTGATAATATAAATTGACACAACCACTCTGGAAATTTTTGGCACCATTTGCTAAAGCTAAAGAGACTAGCAATTCTGTTTCTAGGCATATATCACCTAACAGAAACACTTGTACAGTTTGATCCTTGAACAACACGGGTTTGAACTGTGTGGGCCCACTTATACGCACCTTTTTTTTTTTTTTTTAATAAAGTACTATACTGTAAATATATTTCTTCCTACGATTTTCTTAATCATATTTTCTTTTCTCTAATACATCTAGCCATACAAAGTATGTGTTAATTGACTGTTTATGATATTGGGTAAGGCTTCTGGTCAACAGCAGGCTACCAGTAAAGTTTCTGAGGAGTCAAAAGTTATATGAGGATTTTCAACTGCATACATGGAATGGGGGAAGGGTGTGTTGGCACCCTTAACACTCGTGTGTTGTTCAAGGGCCAACTGTGTATGTTCACCAAGACATGTATAAGAATGGACTGTAGTAACACTACTTTTAATACCTCTAAATGGAAAACCACCCAATTGTCTCTCAGCACTGGAATGGATAAGATTGTGTTACATTTACACAAGGGAACTCTATATAGCAAATAAACTACAACCACACAGAAAAATCAATTTTGTGAACACATTAAACAAAAAATAATCCAGACACAAAGGAGTATGTACTGTAAGATTCCATTTGTACAAAGTTGCAAAACTAACCTGTGGCCACAGAACTCAAGATAATGGTGACCTTATAGAAGCTTAAAGGGGAGGGGGAAATGTACAAAAGCATGAAGGGGTAAGCTTTTATGGAATTTGTAACATTTTAATTTGGGTAACGGTCACCCAAGAAAAATTGATGAATTATTCAGGAACTGTGTATCTTTGTATCTATTTTAAAAACTTGGATTAAAGCCAAAATAGCTTAAAAAATGGCAGCTGCTTTCTTATTCTTTGCCTGCAACATTAATGTCCCCATTCTACTCTCAAAACCTTTACTACTTACTAACCATAAAGTTACAATATGACAACCCAAAACAAGATCCACTTTATGAAAAAAAATTCCCTGGGCACCCCTTTTACATATATGGGAACATAATCTAGTTTCTTAGAGTGCCCTCTCACTTGAAAAATAATTTAAAGATAATTCTGTATCAGGACATACAAAATATGACTTCATTTTTTCTCTAAGCTCTGACAGACATCTAGACTTTGCTTATATTCCATATTACCAATACTATTAACCACATCAGGTGTCTTAGCACGGGTGCTGAGTACATCTGGAAGATAAACACCCATATTCTTGTTTATTTGGCTTATTTTACAGTCCCCTAGACACCCTTATGCAGACAAACCACAGATACGTTTCTCTTCAAACCTTCTGAATTCTACCTTTTCTCTTCAAACCATTTTCTTCTACTAACATAAAAAGGAATGGAAAATCATAAAACATCATGTCCTTGATTTTGTTTTCTTCCAATTCTTATCCATTTCTACCTTTAAAATATCTCTTCAACTCACCTATTTTTTCCTGTAACTTCATCAAGATGCTGTATTACCTAGATTGCTATCTAGATCAGATTCTTAACTGGTCTGACTCCAAACCTTGCCTTTTGTAGCTGCCATACTGCAGACCAAGTAGTTTTCTACAAAACAAATAACAAATGGCACCAACTCACTCCCTGTAATGAGCCTGATAGCACCACATCACTGGAAAATATCTAACTTCTTCATTGTATCTTAAGAGGCCTCTGCCTTGCAACACTGGGCTAGCATGCATAGGTTCCTAGCAGAGTCTGACACATCTGTATCCAAATGGTAACAGTATAAAGCCTTAGACATACTGGAAATATTACCTCTTTAATCAGCTCAGACTGGCCCACAGTGTAGCTGTAGTTGGCAATCAGGGTAGCAATACCAACATAGGACCTCACCAACTCTGCCAGAAGACGAAGAATAGTGGAGGTGGGCATTAAAGGTTTGCTGCCTTTGCCTTTCTGCTTGCCTTCCTCAGAGGCCCGGTCCCCTTCTTTATCTTTCTTCCCATCCCGAGACTCCTCTGGAGTTGATGCTGTTGAGAAAGAGCCAAACTCTGGTTCAATTTCACGCTGAAATATTGGCAAACATCAAGTCTCAAGTGCAAGGAGAATACTCCTCCTCCTCCACTTTAGGACAATGGTACAAACTGAAAGTCCCCCTCACAATGCAGCAGAAGGACAGATAGCTAAGATGACAGGTACAGCAGGAAGGCTATTCACATATCTTCTGTCACTCCCCTTCTTTTACACATAATTTTATGCTCCAGAAATACTGTATACTCCAAAGATGCCTTATACACCCTTTTACCTTTTCCTTCCCACATGTCTCCCTCGCACACACTTACTTATCTAGCTTAGCTCAAAAGCTGATCTCCTCTATAAATGCTTTCCTGTCTCATCCAGGAATACTGAGATGCTATTAATCACATGCCCTCTATATTTTATCCCAGCAGTTATATCAAGTACAATGTCTCCTTGCTTAGATCTCAAAGATCTTCTCTATCCAAGAAGCAGCAGCTCTTGGAAGGCATCCTTAAAACTGCTTCCACATGACACTGCTAGAAGGCAAGAATCCACCACATAAACCTTAGAGCTAGAATTGTGTCATTGGCACCGAAACTCTCTAAGCCAGCATGAAAGCCAACAAAACAAATATATGGGGTGGTTTCAAGAGTGGCTCTAAAGGATCGTACCATAGCAACCATTACTTGGTTATGTCAGTTTTATTAATTTTAACATATAGATAATACCTTTATTTACAGAACACTGAGCTCACCCTTGGGAAAAGTTCACTTAGGTAAGTAAATGAGACAATTATGCCTATATTCCCATACCTCCTGCCCAAGACACCCAACCCAATTTCTTTGTCCTCTCTAGAAATAAGAACAAGAGAAAATAAACCATTACCTTCTCCTTGGGATGTCCCAGATGTGGAAGTCTCAGTGGAGGCACCATCTGCAGCAAAGACCTGACTCTATGGAAGAAGAATATTCATGAGCCATTATTAATTTCAAAGACAATTATCCCTAAATGGTAGGATCCCTTCCCAGGGTACTCATTGTAAATGCTATGGATTCTCTTTGGCTGATCTTTTAACCACCTTTACCTGCTATATACTATAATCTGTGGGAAGCAATCATTATAAACAGTGACTGGGAGATTGGGGAGCAAGGAGAGGGAAAAATGAGAATGAAAAATGAATTTAAGGAAATGTTTCCAATCCAAACAGAGACAAATCCCAGGGATACCCTAAATTTATCTTTATTTTTAGTCAACAGATAATTGACAGGTATATCTAAATCAGTAACTTTGAAATTTCCCTAGCATAACCCTAAATATGGAGAACACATAGGTATTGGAAAGGGAAAAGGAAATAGGAGGTTGGAATTGACTTACATTAATGGAAAAACCTGACTGTGTATCAAAGTCACTGCTCTGACGAGTAAGTGACCGGTACTGCTGGTATACATCATCACCCATGTCTTGTAGGAGTTGGCCAACCTCTTGGGTCATACCCCCAGGTTTAGGGTCAGATTTCTCTGCTAGAAAAGCAAACAAAAACAAAACTCACCTGTAACTGTGCAATGTCAATGCCTATTTGGCAGCTTGGTCAATTTTACTCTGACTTACTGTGACTATTTATATGGTGATATTGCCAGGCTTTCACTTTAGAGGAGAAATGTAGTATAACCAAAAGAGCATGGATGAAAAGCTCATTCTTTCACTAACTAGTTTTGTGACCACAGGCAATCTACTTGTTCTGTTCAACTTTCCTCAGCTGTCACTGAGCTTAAATGAACATAGCCAGTATTATGCCTAATGTAATGGAGGTCAATAAATGGTTGCCCTGGCTATATAGCTAAATTATATTCTGGGGTGGGGGAAGATATGAGGTGGAGTAAAGGTTCTATGGTTGTAGAAGAAACAAGGAGCTCTTTACAGATCAGAGTGCTAAATGGATGAAAAGCATCAAACACTCAGATTTTCTTGACTTAGTAAAGACTATATTCATCAATTTTTGGCAATTCTGTGAGACCTATCAAAGAAATATGTCCCAAATAAAATCCAGAAGGATATGACTGGAATGAAAGCTGAGGTTCCTAGGAATTCATTCATGACTTTCCCAGTACTTACAAGCAGCACCTTAGCTAGGAATAAAGGTGGATTGCGATGGTGCTCTCAAAGGTCAGGAAGCCTAACTACACCTTCTAATACTGATCCCAGTTTTTTGGGAGATAAAGATGTTTTTGTTTCTGAGAATGAAAATATTAGAGACTCCTTGGTATTTATTTTTCTGTCCACAAGATACTATCTCCTCTTTAATCTTTTTTTATTCTTTCCTCTGTATGGGATGGACCCTCGTATGTCAGCATTCTCCTCATCTCCTCTTAAATGATAATTTAAGACTTACTTTAGAAACCACCTGTTCTAAGAAACTTTCCTACAGGCCCCAACCCCCACCAAGTCAGGTGCCTTGCTCTAGGATTCACCACTACTTTGCCATCTGTCATAATGTATGACCACTAGTTTTTTCAGAAAAGGACATCATGTTTTATTCATCTTGATTCCCAGTACATGGGCACATAGTGAGTGCTCATTAAGACTAAGCTGGTTGAAATATCCAGGCAAACTGCCCAGACTTCTGAGGTACGGTAGCTACATACCTTCCTCTGGAGCATGGTATGCAGCCAGGGCATTCAGCATATCATAGATCACCTCCTTGATAGTATCAGGAATGACAGGCAGAGGCGAGGGCTTCAAAGGGGTTGTCTTTACCAGCTGTACAGCATTAGGACCTTTAATTCTAAGATTCTCAAATTCATCATCT
Source organism: Lontra canadensis (assembly GCF_010015895.1). Classification (NCBI taxonomy): domain Eukaryota; kingdom Metazoa; phylum Chordata; class Mammalia; order Carnivora; family Mustelidae; genus Lontra; species Lontra canadensis. The sequence goes on along the minus strand of NW_022631191.1, from coordinate 1,134,257 downwards.
GAAGCTAAGCCAAAGTGAGACAGAGAAAAATCAGTCAATAGTGAACTAGTACCTATCCTTGGTTGGGGATAAAGACTCAGAAGGGGGCTTGTATAACCTGTAAGCTTGGGACAGGTGGCCATTTACAAACAACGTTCAAGTAGCCTACTAGAAAATCTGGCTCTTAATTTCTCTAAATCCCACAGGTTTTATTAGAGCAGTACCAAATAGTAAAAAGAATACAGGCAAAAAAGAGTACGCCTTTTGCCTGGCGCCTGGATGGCTCAGTCGGTTAAGTGTCTGATTCTTGATTTTATCTCAAGTCATGATCTCAGGGTCATGAGAATGAGCCTCACATAATCAGGCTCCATGCTCAGCTGGCAATCTGCCTCTCGGCACCCCCCCACCCCCGCCATGCAAACGAACAAACAAATAAATCTTTAAAGAAAAAAAAAAAAGAATACAGTCTTTGTAACTGGGGAGACGTCGTTCTAACAGCCAAATTACTTAAACCTTAATTTTTTTTATTTGTTTAATTCCTAAAATTTGAGGTTTAAATGAGATCACACATGAGAAATGCTCAGCACAGAGAGTCAGGGACATATCTGAGGCTCCCAAGATAAAAGAGTTCCCTTCCCAACCTACTTTTTATTTTAAAAAGAAAACCCACAACCCTACAGAAAAGTTTAAATGTTAGGATAAATAATACCCATACTTGGGGCGCCTGGGTGGCTCAGTGGGTTAAAGCCTCTGCCTTCAGCTCAGGTCATGATCCCAGGTCCTGGGATCGAGCCCCACATCGGGCTCTCTGCTCAGCAGAGAGTCTGTTTCCTCCTATCTCTCTCTCTGCCTGCTTCTCTGCCTACTTGTGATCTCTGTCTGTCAAATAAATAAATAAAAAAAAATCTTAAAAAAAAACACAAATAATACCCATACTTTTCATCTAGAATCAACATTTGTCTACCCATAAATATATTTACCTACACTTAAGATCGGGGATATTTTCCTACATAACCACAATACCATCATAACACCCAAGACATTTAACAAAGATATAATTATCTGACTATACATAATCAGTATTCAAATTTCTCTTTATTGGGTCCAGAATCCCATCAAGGTCGGTAGTTCTAGTTTCCTTTTACCACCTAGGGTAACCTTGCATGTTTTCCCCTTTAGAACATTAACAGAACATTAATACTTTTGAAGAGTCTAGGTTGGCTGCCTTATAGAATATTTCACAATTTGCATTTAGTTGTTTCCTCGTAATTAAATATAGGTTGGACATTTTGAGCAAGAACACACTGATACTGCGTACTCCCTACTGCATCAGGTGAGTCCATCACGTCTACCTGTCCGTCAATTACCACTCTCTCTGTAAACCATTCACAGTGTATACAAGCTCTGTTGTCACACCAAGACAAATTCTTTGAAGGCAAGGACTAAATTGAATGAGACCTTGCTTTCTCTGGCAGGGATTACCAGAGGGCAAGTAAGAAGCTACTGAAGCACCTCTGAATTGGCCCACATGACCAATCAGTCAATGTCCCAACACTTGCCTACCAAAGAGGTTTTCCAAGTTACAGGTCTCTTCACAGAAAATCTCTGGGGTTATACGAGGCCATAGACTTCAATATCTCAAAGGCCAGGGGAAGGGGAAACTCACCAGTTCCTGACCCTCGAGGGGCTGGAAGGGCAATGCGGATACAGCAGTTGGCTACTTCTGTGAAAATGTCTGGATTGCGGCATGCAGCTGGCCCAAGGACACGAAGGATGTAGTTGATCTCCCGAGAACCAAGGCTGCCAGATACAACACCAGAGGTAGTGCTACCAGCTCCACTTGTAGCTGCTGAGCGAACCACCTTGTAAAGAGAAGAAGAAACACTGCTGATAAGACCACTTTTCAAAAATACAATTGCATTCAAGGAAGAGTTACCAAGGTTTTTTAAAATACTATCCAAACTCTGCCTCAAGACAGTAGATGACAGCTTTAGATTTTTGAGAAAAGATGCACTTGGTCTTTTAAGTCCCACTCCTTCCTGATTATAAAAAAAGTTACAGTATTCAGCATATCCCAAAACTATCAATTATTACACCAGATGGCATGTGATCTTCATAAAAATTGGAAAATATATCTAGACCACTGATCATCCATATAAATTATAGCTCTCATATGTAAGTGCCAGCTCCTAGCCTTCCCAAATGCTGTCCCAATTTTAAGCCAGAATGGTTCAAACTCTAAAAATATGCAATACTGATATCCTGGTGTTTAAGAACAAAATTAGACGTTTTCTTTATGTCTCAATCATCAGTCTCAGATGGCCACAGGAAATATCAAACTATTTACAGCCCATTTGCTCTGATAGTACAGGGCTTACACATCATTATACTTTTCGTCTTCTTATAAAAGGACTCATCAATCAATAGAAAATACAGGAAAGAATAAAGAAAATAACTCCACTGTATTTTCCATTATTCCTTTGTCAGCTGTTCACAAACATCTTTTGGAATCTTAATGCTTTTCTTACCAAATCAGTCATGCTCTTTAAGTTTAACTTATTAACCCCTTTATCTTGCCTGTAAGGCTACAATAATAAACTCTCATTTTTTAAATACAAAAAGTGTAATTTCACTATAAAGAACGTGCTATAATTTATCTAGTCCTCTGCTGGACATCTCATTTCTTGTTATTACAACCAATTCTACAGTGAACAATCTATATGTACCTCAGCATACTTGACTTTAACTATCAAATACATTTTTAGCCACAGAATTTCTAGGTCAAAGGATATCTTAAACTGACAGTACCAAACTGCCCTCCAATGTGGCTGCACTAATTTCCACTCCTACCAAAAGTAAGAGTATGCCTGGTTGTCCACACCCACACCTGCAATGGTTATTATCAAGCATTTACATTTTGCCAATATGATATGTTAAAACTGCCACTGGATCTTCCTTTGCTCCTTACCCCCCCCCCATACAATTAAGCTTAGAAAAGTTCTCTCATCCAACAAGAACCTGATTTTTTTTCCTACCATTTTTTAATGTGTATGAACTTTAAACAATTTGTTTTTAAGTCAGAATTCTATCTGTATATAGCTGTTCCTTCCCTCTTAGGCTTTCTCTTGCCCTTGGAATAATGTATATGCAGCTTTTAATAGCATTCTTTCTTTTGATTTTGCTCACATCAGATGAAATTTAAAAAGGCTGGTTAAAGAATTGAAGAATTTGAGATGTATACTCATACACATGTGGAAATATAAAGTGGTACCCCTTTTCTGGCAAGTTAAAAAATACTTACACATTTTGACCCGATTTCTAGGAATCCCTAAGAAAAACAAAGCTAAATGCAACAAAGCTATGCACAAAAATGCATACTGCACACTACTTATAAATGTGGTAATCAGTGTCCCAAAAGAAAAAAATGGAAGTCCAGTAACATTCACATGATGACTGCTGACAAAGAATTAGGAGGAGGAAATAAGACATTTGTCTTCCCTACTTTTCCGCTTTCTTAATGTTGTTGTTAAAAATACTTTAATTTTTTCTAATTGTTTTGTCATTTCTTCCACTGCTTTATATGTTTCCTAAAATGAACATGTATGTCTCAGTTTTCTGATTGCACAATGGGTATCTGTAAGGAGCTTATTAAAAATGTCTGGTATATCATAAGTATTCCCAAAACTTTGCTACTTTTACAACCCCAAAATACAGTGTTTGGAAAATAGGCTCATAGGTGAACACATGATAAATACTCCTATAATGTAATTAAGACACGAACTTGGCAGAAGGTATCCCATTCCCTCATGAACAGTTTTTGGTTTGAAAAACCTATATATATTGCCAGAGAGAACTTTACAGGTAAGATTTATTAACTATAGTTAATTTAAGGATAGAAAATGTTATGTTCTACTTTTTAAAAAATGTCATCCAATGGGACAATCTACCATACCTAAGCAAGCACCAGATCACATATTTGGTAAAGTTTGCCAGACAAAGCACATAGTCTATGTATTTAACTATATATATATATCTTATGAAGAACCAGAAACATATCTGTTCTGAGACCAAGGAGAACAAAGGTTTGATACAGAGCTAAAACAGCTTCTGCCACCACAAAGACTCACCTTTTCCATGGTATGACGGAGGGTGCAGGGGTCCTCAATGATGTGTCTTAAGAGAAGGGTGACCAGGGGAGTAAACCCATTGAAGCCTGAGCTCTGGGTCAAATTCAAGATCATGCGGGTACTCTTCAGCTCCGCAAACATCATGGCGTATTTGTGGTCTCGGGTAAGCCTCAGACAGAGGCGAAGGGTGGCATGCAAAGTGTCTGGGTCCACAGGGACTCCTAGCATGCTCACGCAGGCCCGGATTAAAACAGTCACCATATCCTCTGTCAGGCCTTGTATTAGGATCTCCCCAATTTTTGTTTCTTCCAGGCTTGTCTCCTTTTCAGTATTTGTACCTTCTAGGGCCAAAGGAGTATCTACAAATAAGAAAGTAAGAGTTCAGACAGTTTAACTTGACATTTCCTCCTCCATCTCTCCCTCAGAGCCAGGTCAAGCACCTGGGTCCTTATTAAGAGAAACATACAAAACACCAATTCCAAGACCAGATGAAAGGGCATATAAAAAGGACTGTTGATCTTTAAGTCATCAAACAATCTGATGGATAAGAAAATCACTCATGATGAAGCTGGCCAAAATTTAAGCCATAAAGACATGCTAAGCTTTATATAACATATCCTGAAAGACTCAAAACTAAAAGTCCATACCATTAGATTTATTTTCTTTACGTTTGATATCCATTTCTTTGCTTTCTTCCAGTGTCTTCTCTAGCTCCTGTCCGTTGCTATTTTTCGAGTTTTTATTAAGCCGTGGTACTCTCAGGAGAGTCAACATCACAGGGCGCCGGTTCCCTGTTTCTTCATTAACCTAGAATTTCAAGGAGACAAAGAATATCTCTACAAAAAAAAAAAAACTGTAAGAGGGGTTTTGGAACTCCCAGGCAAAATCCTGTAATAGGAAGGAACCCTGGCAATTTTCCCATCCCTATCATTTACAGAGAGAAAAAGCCTAAGATCCCCAGAAGGAAAGTAGCATACATAAGGCCATGTAACAAACTGGAAACTTTCCAACAGAGCAGATACCATCACTAACACTTAAAATCATTTCTGGATGGAACAATATCAAACTGCCACAGACTGACTCATGGTCTCACTAATGACTTTAGGAAGACTCCATTCTCTGTAAATTACACCAATTTAGTAGTGGTAACAGTGCTTCTTAGAACACGTGAGGACTGCTGGTTCAGGAAGAAACAAGCCAAAAAGCACACCCAGTACCTTCCCCTCATTTCAGTAAAAGTTTATGGCACTGAGTGAGCATGTACCTGCACCATTGTAGTGAACTGGACTGTGTATCTTCTTCGGCCTGCAGTGAAACGCACACTTGTCTCTCCAGATTTCCAGGCAGAATCAATTGTGCTGTTGTTGCTTGCACTGTAACTACACCAACGCCCAGAGCGGTCATCAAACCAGCGCCAGTTGTTGTTGTTGGACTGTAGATACTAAATATAAGAACACAAAGTTTAACTGCATTTCCTACAAGGTTCATTGTTAGAAGAAATAGTAACTTCATCTGTTCACTGCTAAAGCTAACCCAGGAAAAAGAAATAACACCCAACATTTAATGAAATTTTGAGAGCCAAGAGAGAAATTTTTGTACGCATTAACCCTCAAGTTCCTAAGCCCCTTCAGTGGCACAAAACCCTCTATACCTTTGTCTTGCAATTCTCAGCTTTCCTTTTCTTTCCAATTGTTTTTCTACAAATAGGAAACTTTCTGGATGGGCAGGAACAAAAATTTCTGTTTCTGAGAAGGCACTGAGATAACGTGACATATATAGTTTTCATACAAAGCTCCACGTGGCTTGGGGCACCTGGTGGTTTAGTCGGTTAAGTGTCTGACTCTTGGTCTGCTTAAGAGTCTCTCTCTGACCTTCTCTTAAAAAAATAATAAATAATAAATAAAATCTTTTTTTTTTTAAAGGAGCATTTGGCTTTTGAAGGAATTGCTGTATAAAAGCCACTCCCCCTTCCTTTGGAGATAGCACACTCCTTTAATATTTACTTCCAGGGTAGTTTTTGGGTCCTTTTGCAAGCAGCCCCATAGAAAAATAATTCTAACTAATCATGCAGAAGAGAAATGTAGAATTACTCTGATTCCTTAAGAGATTTATGTCTTAATCAGGGAGCTTTTTCCTGATTCTTTACCACTCTCCCATATTCTCTCCTGGTCTAGTCTTGCCTCGAGAAGCTAAGTAGTTTTACCAACCATGTATTATATACCTTAGTCATCTGGGCTCTTCTTTTAGAGGAGATGGCTGTCTTTTCATAGAAATCTATCAGGAGCAACACTGGGGTAATCCACCTAAAAAAGAAATGATTTACTCTAGGAAAGCCAGAAACTTGCATAATACAGTAAAACTTACTTGATTTCACATTAGGGACCTCAACTATTTTCAAACCACAGGAAGTACTCAAGATTTGTCCTATATATGCTCTAGGAAAGTGCCTGATTCAGGCCCTACACTTTAGGGCCCAAGTGTAAGGGGAACAGAAGTGAAACCAGGTGAGATAAAAGTCACTCACTTTGGGGTCTGGACCTCCTTTTGCTCCTTTGCAGCCTGTAGGCAGGGCTGAACTACTTCCAAGAGTTTGATTAAGACATTGAGGATGCCACTTGATTCAACCACCCAGGCACAAGGTAGCTTCAACTCCTAATTGATCAAAGAAAAAACATAAATCCCAACTTCTATTCAGTATTAAGGATTAGCACAGTACAGGAAGAACATCAAGAGAACTGGATGAATTCAAATTCCACCTCCACCACCAACCAGCTGTGTGATCTGAGAAGAGTTACTTAAATTCTCTAGGCCTTCAGTGTCTAGACCCTCAGGGGTCACAGGAAATAATTATTTCTACCTCCAGTGTTAATTATGGTGATTAAATGAAGTGTGTGTGTATGTTCGCTCACTCTCTCTAATGCCCAACACAGTGCCTGGTACATCAGCATATACTTAATACAGAAGCTGTTATTAGTATCATTGATATCATTAAAGACTGTCATCTAGGTTACACAGTCTTAATTATGTTGAAGTTAAAAAGTTTCTGTTACAGAGAACCTTTACATTCTTTCCAAGAAGATGGAGTAATTAAATGCAGCAATGATTAGTACAGTTCCCCTATAAGGCCTACACTACAGTAGTTCCTTTAATAGGGGTTGCACTAGAAGAAATTTAAATGTCCAACAACAGGCAATTATTTAAGTAAACTAGGGGACATCCCAAAGATGGAATGTATAAATGGCTTAGGAAAACATTCATAAGATAATACTGAGAATACAGGATACAAAAGTTTACAAACAGTCTAATTGTTTAAATGCACAGGAAAAGGATTACAAGAAAATATAAGACCAGTCCTCTGATTTTTAAAAGGGAGGGGATTTATAAGTTATTTCTCTCCCTATTATGTTACTGGGGACCCCAACAATCAGTACTTTGCAATCTTTCCCAGAAGTATCCGTTCACAAGTGCCATAGTAAGAATCACCACTTCCATCATAAAGGAAAGTCAAGACTGTAGACACACAATATGACATATATTCGACTTAATCTCCTCAGCAGTTGTAAAGGATTTACTCAATTAAGTTCAGGCTTTACTATTAAACATGAGCTACAAATGAAGAGTCACTTGTTCAAGGTCAGTTGCCTCCTAATTCTTGTATTGGCTGGAAAAAGAACACGTCCCCGCCAAACCACTCTCTTGCCTAAAATAATCTGGTGACTGACCAGGTATGAGGTAGAACTAGATTCTTTCTGATGCTTTTTATCCAATTTCCACACCCGATCCCACTCTTCGGCTGCCAGTTAAGTTTCTTCAGAGAGGCCCAAATTATTCCGTAACTATACTATGATGGTCATTCTAAAAACCTTTTAACTACCATTCCCCCAAATCCTCTATGACACAATTAATTAATACTTGTTCTGAGAAGCCTTTTCCTCATTATATCTAGAAGTGATGTATTAGCCCTCCTCCTGAACTCAGAGAAAATTCTGTATGTTATTTATGTGGCACAAAACACTGCATTTTGTACTTAATTACATGTCTTACAGCCTATCAGAAACTGTGGGCTCATGAAATGCAGAGATCATGCCTTATATTTCCACTATCTTCAAGGTCTCAAATAGTACATGTGTTATAATTCTTTAATGAATCACAGGAACCAAAAAAATCTAAATCTTACCTCAAAAAGCAGTGTTAAAAGCAAGATTCTAGTAGCCAAATTGGAGGCCTGGGGCAGGGTGGCCATCTGACTGATCCACTCTGACACAGTTTTTGTGTCACTTGTTGTCAGGGGAAGAGCAGCTTTGATCAATACATCAGCAGCTTCCCATACCTATAAAAGCAGAAAGTGGCCAAGTCAGGTAACTGTAGACAGAATATAATAAGGTTTGTCAAAACATTCTCAACCTTGTAAAATACTCCCTCTATCCCCAACACATTTGCTAAAGGAGGGTGAGTAAATAGTAAAACATTTTACTATATGGACTTAGTGTCTGTATCAAAAGATGTATGCTATGAAAGGAGCACCTCTAAAAGATAATTTTCTTAGGCTAGATTACACGAAGCTAAGAAGCTAGTAAGTTAAAGGAAATTAATATTTAAAAAATTTCTAGGGAGAATAAATTTCTAATACATAGTCAACATCACAAAGCTTCTACCAACTTACACTTTCACCAGTAATCTTTTACTACATCTGTCCCAGAATTATCATTAAGAACAAAAATAAACCAGAATGTTAGAAATGTTGGTCTTGCTTTAATTTGCATGTTAAATTTCTTATAAATCTGACATAATTGCTCTTTTCTAAGTTTTAGTTTTCTTAAAATCATTTCTGTAAGCTCTTTATATAAAGATAACTAAACCTGGTTCTTATCTTGTGTAGAAAAAAAGGTTTATCCAGTTTGCCTTTTACTTTTTTTTTAAAGATTTTATTTATTCATTTGACAGAGATACAAGTAGGCAGAGAGGCAGGCAGAGAGAGAGGGGAAGCAGGCTCCCTGCTGAGCAGAGAGCCCGATGCGGGGCTCGATCCCAGGACCCTGGGACCATGACCTGAGCCGAAGGCAGAGGCTTTAACCCACTGAGCCACCCAGGCACCCCGGCCTTTTACTTTTGTGATATTTCCATATACTAAAGTTATGCTTCCATACATCACTTTGATTTTTTCCTCTGCTTCTTGACTTCAAAAAATATGTAAAAGATTTCAATGATTTAAAAACGTGAATTGTAGGGGTGCCTGGGTGGCTCAGTCAGTTAAGCATCTGACTCTTGATTTTGGTCCTGAGACTGAGCCCTGCGTCGGGCTCTGTGCTCAGTGTGGAGTCGGCTTGAGATTCTCTCTCTCCCCCTCTCCTTCTGCCTCTCCTCCTCATATGCATTCTCTCTCTAAATAAACAAACATCTTAAAAAAAATCCCCCATGAATAGTAAAAAAAAAAATAGTAGTAATGTATACAATTAGTCTATGTTAACTTCATAATGAGGAAAACGGTTTAAAAAAATACAAATACCAGAAATACCAGGTCACAGCTATTCATTATAATGAGAACTTTTTTTGCTGATGTGGTTGTTACATAGGAGAGGGAAAATGAAACATTTATTCACTCTTGGTCCATGGGACCTAACTCGGCTCAAGAGTAACAAACATTTGGGACATTTTAGATGAATTTCAGAAGAGATGCCTAGAAAAAGAGAGCCGTGTTTCTTCCTTTCAAAGACATTTTTTATGAAGTAGCTTATTCACTTTTTGCAAGGAACATTCAAGAAAGAGCGAGATTACCAAATCTAAAGAATTCAAAGAGAATATATCTGTATTGGATTAAAAAAACCCAAAACAAACAAACAACATACAAAAAAAAGTTTCATTTAAAAAAAAATCAGAGTTTGATGACGGCAGAAAAACCACTTTACGCACCTTTTTAAAAAAAACTTTTAAACTATATTCAATTAAGCCAGCATGTACCACATCATTAGTTTTTGATATAGTGTTCAACGATTCATTAGTTGGATATAACACTCTCCTTTTCTGGCTCCTGGAGAACTTACCTGATTGACTACTTGCTTCAGAATCATGTCTCGATAGTCAGCTCCATTACGTTTGATCGCAGTCATGATCAGATCACAAACCCGGTACACTGTGTCTGGCAGCTCATCAAGAAGGTGAAAGCAACCTGGCAACATGGTATCTGTGAAAGTGTGGAGCTCATCTTGTTCCAACGGATCAGCATCCTGGAACTTCTCTAGACATTTTGCTTCTTCCTCTTCCTGCTTTTCCCGAGCTTTCCGTTCCTCCTCTTCCTTCCGACAAGCAACTTCCTGGAGGCGGGGAAGGAAATGATAGCATATGGGAGAGTTTAAGAAAAACAGGGAACACTCTTAAGAATGCACTGCCCTACCATACTGAAGACCTACTACCTTCTCCTCAAGCTGGTGATACATTCTTCAGGGTGTGGTAATCATTCATGAGAGCAGCCTCAGGTCAATACAGTGTATCAGTGATGGAGGTAAGTGTTATTAGTAATGGCAAAGTTGGGATGAATGAATATCCCCATGTCCTTCTTTAGATATTAATTCCTCTAATTAACTTTCCATAAAAATACTGAGATTAATGTGTCAGACCCTTCTGGATGTCATGTTTCCTAGTTACCTCAGGTGACTCCGCTCTTTGATCCATTGGGATATCCTGTCCCAGAGACATGGCAATTGCTCTCATCATCTGGTCCTCTTCAGACATACTCAGATCCTACAGAGAAACAACCGGAAATCCAGCAACAAAGCACATACCAACTTACAGGGAATCAGACATACTGTGCTCAAGTTTTAGAGGAGAAGGTGCTCCATATGTTGCTCTGTAACAGTCAAACCCAACTAGGCTTATTTAGTCATTATAGTAACAGAGAAGGAAAATCACAATGAAGTTAAGCATAGGAAGGGGGTTTCAATGTGACCACTTATTCTGCAGCTCAGAAAAGGGAGTTTCTTCTATTGCTTTCTGACTGGATAATTTAACAGTTCTTCTACAAAAAAAAAAAAGTCCAGTAATTTGCACAGCTCGGAGATAGGAAGCTTCTGCTCTGATTACATCCTAGAACCAAGAGTTATCACAAAATGAAAATATTGGCATGCAGAAGTCTGAAAATGAAAAGTAGTTTTCGAAGAGAAGGCCAATGAGGGAAGTACAACAGAAGAAAAAACATAGCAGCAGCCAAACCAATGCCTACAAAATTAGAGCCCACAAGCCAACTTACCCGAACAACTCCTCCCATGATTGGGGGAGGGTGGGTTAGAAGGTACTCTGTGGCCTGCTCCATGGTGCTGGTGTTCAACAGGGCCTCCATGGCATGTTCCCTTGTGAAGCCCATGTCCATGAGCTACAAAAAGAATGCAGGATCTCAGAAATGGCAGTAAAAGAGAAATCCAAATGCATTTTAAAAAGGCAGAAACCAGGCGCCTGGGTGGCTCAGTTGGTTAAGTGACTGTCTTCAGCTCCGGTCATGGTCCCGGAGTCCCAGGATTGAGTCCTGCATCGGTCTCCCAGCTCCACGGGGAGTCTGCTTCTCCCTCTGACCTACCCTCTCACGCTCTCTCTCAATGTCTCTCTCAAATAAACAAATAAAATCTTTTAAAAAAAGGGCAGAAACCCTTTCAAGATGGGAAGAAGTTTTTCTAACTTCATATGAACTGAGAACTAAGCTCAAAGAGTTAGGTAAATGAACAATCCTTTCCATCTGGTGCTTCCACAGTATTCGAACATTAGAGCTATGCAATGGGGCAGGAAGCCAGGGTGATTTTCAATTCTGTCCTCTAAGAAAATGGAGCTAGATGGTTATTATAATTAATAGGATCACTGTAATCCAAAGACTGAGATTTACACATAGAAGCAAAAATTGGGCCCCATTTTTCTGGAAAACAAACTGGAAACAGAACAAGAGTCTGAGAAACTGACCTAAGAATTTTATTACTAGGAAATAATCATGACATGTACAGAAATATCTGCACAAAAAGAAACTATACATGACAGTTTTACAAAATCAGATAAGAAAATTAACATCCAGTAATAAAATAACAAATTAAAAAATATTTTCTTAATGATAGCGCAATTCTATACTATATGTTAATTATGTAAAAATTAGGCATAAAACTAAGTGATGAAAAACTATCTTGTGTGTTGTTATAAATGACTTTAAAAATATTTTGTTGTATTTCCAGATTTTCTTAAAGGGAGCATTTATTGGTTATAATAAAAATGTGGCATGTATATGTAGAAGACATTATTTGAAGACTACCCTAGATATAAAAAGAACATACATACACACACATAAATTACCAGGTTAAATGCTCTGTGAGACTGAAAGGTCAGGATCATAAATGCCTCCCCCACCTCCGCTTCTGGATTCCGATTTTCAAAATGTGGTTTTATGTATTTATTTGAAAAAACTAGTAAGTTCTGTAGGTAAGGTTGCAGAGAGCTCTTGTTGGAGATACCCTTAATCCTTTCCTCTACAGAGAAATCAGAAAGTAGCTGAGGAGAGTTTGCCTCCAAAGAACAAGACAGCCACAGCCTACTGAGTGGCTACTATACTATACTATACTATCTATAAAAGAGTTTTAATACTAAACAACATGCTTGGGAGGACACAAATCTTATACTGGTTAGGAGCACTGAAACCATACCTTGGCTTTTCAGGAGAAAAAAGAAAAGCTAAGAGGGAACAAATTTAAAGCTATCTCCTGGCTAAGAGGACCAAGCACTTTGTGGCACGTAAATTAGAAAACCCACAAACCACTTAGTGGCCTGTGAACTTAGAATATACTTGTGGGTTTGTGGGTTTTCTATTGGCAGCAAAGTCTCGGCCCTGGAGTGGGAACCCAGGACCCTACCTGTTGCAGTTGCTGCTGGTTGACTTGAGGTTCCCGACGGGAGCCACCTTCCTCTTGCCCTGTGTCCTCTTCTCCTCGAGATCCCTCCTTCTCTTTGCTCAGTCTCTCACGAATCACAGGTTCTCCTCGGAGAATGTGGCATAGGATGGCCAACATGGACTCAGCCATTCGCCCGCCATATACCTTTAAGGGTTTCCGGTTCCACAGGTTCTTGATGCAAGTAAAGGCTGCCTAGAAGTCATTTGAAAAGCTGTGTGAAGATCATTTTGTCTCAATTCAAAGCCACTGGAGGAATAAATCTAAGATCTATGGGACAGTCTTTCCCTGAAAGGTCAGTGTCAACGATAAAACCCTAGGTCAGTGCTGTGGAGTGCTAAAGCAGCACAGAGAAGGGGCATTTTAATCCAACCTGAAGTATCAATCTCAAGTTTACAGTTCAAATATTTACACTATAGGGAATTCTCCAGTGGTGTCTATCCCTTTCTATAAGGCAGCCCTATCTGGGAGTAGGATCCAATGGTTCTCCAAGAATCAAGTTATTTCATTAAGGAGGACAAAAAGGAGAGCTAACTAGTCAGCATGAGAAATCCCTCTTGGTTTCAGAATGCTTAATACTCACTTTCTGAGTTACCACAAGGAAGCGGAGGGCACTGAATTGTGGGAAGTTCTGGACACCTCCAGGCAATTTTGCAGGCAGTGAGTGTGGAGATTCAAGCACCGTGGTGGGATTCACCATCTTCTCCACTAGCATTAGCCAGGCATCTAGGAATTCTCCTGTGCCATCAGGTAAATCTGAATGTTCTAATCCCTCAGCAACAGGAACTTTGCCTCCCATTGATAGGGCCCAATTGAAAGTTCTAAAATTCAAGTAACAGAGAATATGGAGATAAAATATTAGTACTTTAGATGGGGGGCATTCAGGAGGTTCCCAGTATCTATACTGCCACTACACATCTCTCTTCTTGCAGTTACAGCTGCTAATCTGTCCAACATTTATTAGCTTTATCTTTTTTGAGGGGAGGACTTATTCCAGATTTACTGGGGTATTACTGACATATAACAGATAGAAGTTTAAGGTATACAATGTGATGATTTGATACACATATAGAATGCAAAATGATTACCACTTTTAGCTTTACTTTTTAAAGCTAAAATGAATAAACAAACAAAAAAACCCAAAGTGGTTGTTACCAGAGGGGAGCATAGGGGATAGGGGGATGGTTGAAATAGGTAAAGGGGATTAAGAGGTACAAACTTAGTTATAAAATAAACAAGTCCTAGAAATGAAAAGTATAGCATAGGGAATAGAGATAATATTGTAGTAACTTTATATGATAAAAGATGTAACTACACTTATTGTGATGAGCACTGCATAATGTACAAAATTGTCAATCACAATGTTGTACACCTGCAACAAGTATAACACTGTATGTCAACTATACTTCAATGAAACAAGTGAACTTTGCTTAGAATCTTTAGACCAAGAGAAGCAGAAAAATTATCAGAGAAACAATAGGAAAGAGTAAATCTACTAGAAAAATATGTACACCTGGCACTAAAAACCAGATGAAGAAAAGCAGAGACTCTTACAAACATCTCTAGGAAAGGCTGAATTCCACCCTCCAAGGAAGACTGAGACAAATATGGCTAGTTCCCAGAATGTGAAAGGTTACAACTAATGGCTATCTTTGTGTATCCTGTGGTTACAGGACAGGTGATTTAGAAAGTGGTGCGCTGCTAAGGCACAAAGAAAGACCAAACTCCGAGAAATGCTTCTCTGTGAAGCAACTTGATTCTTACTCAAAAAGAGCATTGTGGCCTCCAGAGCAGAGAAATTTCTGCAGCATGAGGTGGTAGGGATACTTCCTCTCATCGAACAGCATTGGGGATGTAAAACCAACTGAACAGATGAAGAATGTCAGCCTGAAAGGGGGAAAAAGCAAAATTTTAGCTTTCTCCGAGGCAGTCACAGAAGTGGTGGGAAATTCATGTAGCTGCCTAGAGTAAAATTTAACATTGTACCAAAGTGACTGAGAGACTGACTGAAATTCAGGTGGGTGGCTGGCTAGTCTGGTTATTAAAATTTCTAAGGCAAAAAAGGCGACAGTCCTCACCTACTAAAAAATACAAGGTTACTGAAATACACTTTGATCATAAATGCTTTAAAAATCTCTATATTCTAGACTAAAAAGAACCAATAGAAGTACATTAAACTGCATGTGGGCTACACACCTAGAGTTAACAGGGAACCTTTCAAGTCCTCTAGTTCAGTGGCTCACTCTCCATTTAAGTACAAAAGGAACCAATTAGATTCTGTATCTCAAGCAGAACTCACCTGAAGCGAGGAGTAGGTGTATATGGTGGAGGCTGCCAAGATAAGCCCTTTGTGAGGAGCTTAGTGAGGGCCGAGGCTGTGGATCGAGCAGCAGGTGTCGGTGCTGTGGTGGTGCTGGCAGCATGATGGCTCCTCCTCTGGCGGACAGGAGACCCAACACAAAGTTTAACAAGGAGTCCAAATAGTTCAGCGAGCGCTCGGCCTAATCTGGAGGATGCTGGAAACCAAAAGTCAGAATAAGGCATGAGAGTATGCTCAGAAAGGTTTCATTATAACTAACCAACAACACCTGGGAAACACTTGGACTTATTTCTACATTTAATAATCCAAAAAGGAAGTTCCACAGAGAATAAATGCCTCTTTTAAAGGCAGGAGACAGAGAAGTATATTGGAACTTGATACATAACAAATGTGAAAGACGAATAAGATAAACACACTGTTTAAAGAGTGTTAAAATCACCTTTGTAGAAAAAGCAACAGATCAATATGAACCAGTTGAGCAAATGATACATCTACTGGGTTATAGAATCACTTAAAATGCCCAAAATACTTTAAAAACAGCAAAACTTTTGTTAACAGAATTATCATATATATCGTTTGATCACAACATTGAATATATGATCCCCAAAGGAAAAAAGACCGCTCGAAAAGCATAAAAATTTTATAAGTGGCTTTCTTAACATTAATTAATTTATAGAGAGACTGTGTGCACACACGAGTGGGAAGGGGCAGAAAGAGATAGAGAAGCCTGATGTGGGGAGCCTGATGGGAAGGGGCAGAAAGAGATAGAGAAGCCTGATGTGGGGAGCCTGATGTGGGGAATGATCTTACAATTTGAGCTGAAATCAAGAGTCAGACCCTCAACCAACTGAGCCACCCAGGTGCCTCACCAAAGGCCATTTTCTGCTTGCTTTGGGGCAAAGCTCCAGATTCCCAGGAGTTAGGTCTTCACCTTCCTCTACATTAAGGTGTCAGAAACAAATATTAAGGAACATACAAAACACGTTCTCCAAACATTGATACTACATTCAAGGGCAAAAGAAGACAAGGACAGATCAGTGAACATCCTTAATGCAGTCTTATATCATGTTAATGTCTCCACAGAGCTGCCAAAATGACATTATTAAAACATGAATCAGCCATGTCATATGCCAGCTATATTTAATATATAGAGAAAGGAAAAGAAAACTGGGTGTAGTAGCCTAACAGGTAACAGGAAAGCAGGAGAGTTTAATACCACAGAAACCAAGAAAAGTATTTTGAGGTGATGGGCCAACTATCATGCTGTAGACAAGTTAGAAGGGGACTGAAGAGTATCCAATGGACGTAGCAACAGGTCACTGGTGAGTCATTTCAGTGGAATGGTAAGAGCAGGAATCATTTGCAGTAGTTGAAGAATGAGTAGCAAGGAAGGAATTTTAAAACATGACTTTCAGGAAGTCAGTCTCTTATCCCTGTATCCCTAGCAGGTATCTATCATATAGATACCACCTGAAAATGAGCCACCAAGGTTTACAAGTTCCTTAAAGCAAACAACAGAGCCATACCAACTGAATTTGTCTAAAACTGGTTAAGGCTCTGAAAGCCAGAAAAGGGAGTAGAATGAGGAAAATCACTCACCTGACAATAAAGGCTTGATTTGCTTGATTCTGGCAGCCATAGCAGGTGTGATTTTAGATTTGCCTTTAGAGTCTGAAGCAGTAGGTTCATCTGTCTCCATGGGAGCCAGTGTGTCACCATCAAGCCCAATGCCTTCTAATAAGCCCTGGGTAGAAGCATCCATACTTGCAGCTGCTCCATCCTGCTCACCATCTGTAGACATAAGAGGCGAGCAATAAGACCATGTTGAGTCATCACTTACCTGGTTCCCTGTCCTGAACAGTCACAAGAAAGAGCTACATATGGTGCTTGTTACTCTTTAAATGTCCATAACTTCCTAAATCTGAAAAGGAAAAATCAAACCAAAATATAACTACTGATATGCTCCTCTCCTTTGAGACCTTCTAGGTAGCCAATACTAACATCTTCCAGCAAGAGCATATGAACTGTTTTAACCCAGGGCTACCTTGCAAAACTGTAGGCACTGTATGACATAGGGAGCAACATTCACATAGCCTACAGTGTGTACCCTGCCCCCCCCCAATGCTGTCAAGGTGAATACCCTGTTAATATTTTATGGCTTATCAATAATAAACTCAAATTAAACATCACAGATGGCCACTGGAGAAATATATTTTATGACATTTAAGATTTTTGTATATGAACGTGAGATACATCTATTTTTTTGGTGGACATATGCATGCTTTTATATCTAATAATCAGATTAAACAAACCTTTAATAAAACACACCACACCAAGTTGTCTTTGTAATATTCTAAAAAAAAGACTATGTGGAAATGGAGTCACCTTTGTTAAATTAAATATGTAAAAGAAACTGCTAGAAAAAATATATCCAGATTGTTAGGTGAAGCAATTCTTTGACACCAAATCTAATTTTGTTCATATTTCTTAGTAAATTATTTCTTTCCTTGATTCAAATTTGTTGCATTTTGACTAAATCTGAGGTTCTAATTTTTGGTTTGGTCCATTTTCTCCAAATTTACATGGACCAAAGGTTTGTGTTTATTTTACTGATTCTCTCTCCTGTCCCATAATAACCAGCTGTTATATAAATCCTTTCTCTGTTCCTTAAGCATTTCCCCTATGTTTAATAACCTAAGTACAATTTTTAAGCATATCCTAACAGTTTTTATACATAGAATTGTCTTGTTTCCTTAATAGTTTATTAAATTTATTTCTTCCCTGATATAGAATATAAGGGAAAAACTTTCTAGAAAAGTTTTTATTACTTTTAAGTTTGTTGCATTAGAGTCTGAAAACTGTGTAGTTTCTGCTTACTGCAATTTCCTACTTTACTGTGATATAACATAAAAGCCATTTTCTAAAATACCACTGTACAGGGGTGCCTTGCTGGCTCAGCTGGAAGAGCATGTGAATGTTGAGTTTGAGTCCATGCTGGGGGTAGAAATTACTTAATATACGTGCTGCTGAAGTGAGCACTGGGGGTAGAAATTACTTAAATAAAAAAAATACCCACTGTACAAAGAGGAGCTTGGGAAGATGGCAGAGTAGGAGGACCCTGAGCTTACCCCGTCCTACATTTACAACTAGATAGCATCCACATCCAAGTCATTAAACTGAAGAGCTATCTGAAGGCTGGCAGAACAAACTCCACAACTAAATATAGGGAGGCAGCTGCATTTGAAATTTAGGAAGGTCAGAAAGGCAGAGGGAGGCTGCCCACTGAAGGGAGGGAGCTGGGTGCACAGCAAGGACAGAGAAATGGGCACTCGCACCAGGAAGCTCACATGGGGAGAGTAATACCCATTACATCTGGCTTTAAAAACCAGAGTGCCTGAATTCTGGGAGTTTATAAAGCCACTGGGACTTGGGAGTCTGGAGCTTTAAAAGTTGGAGGACTCAGCAATGGGCCAACTATCACTGGGTCACCACCCTTAAAGAGATAGCAGTCTGTATCAAGTAGTAACATAAAAGGCACCTGGGAGGCAGATCTGTTCACACTGATTTAGGAGTATGTTGGAGGATTTCTCTGAAAAGAAGAGAGCTGGTGGGAGCCATTCCCCACACCCACCCCCAGCTCTAACACAGAGCAACCTGCAGGAAGTGAGGCTGTACAGATAACTGCTACCTAACTAGATAGCAGTATGCCACAGCTGAGAGGTGTCCTGAGCACTCACCTACTCAGGGCAAATTTTGTTAAATTTGCACATACCCCACCTAGACATCTCCCTAGCCACTTCGTGCTTTGAGGAACCTGGCATAGGACTAGTGGTCTAGTGCACAATTTCCTAACACTGCCTTCCAGCTTTCAAGTTCACTAGTGGACACACCCCTTCAAGAGCCAGCCTGCCTAGGTCCCACTAACACCACACAGAGACCAAGTACAGCTCATAAAAGGCTGAGAGTGTCAGTGCAAATGGCTGCATGAACAGTTAAGTAACTTAGACAAAACCCCAAGACATAAGCACCACATACGGGATAATCTCCTGAAGTACCATGTTCTGGTGAACAGAGCACACTGCAGTCCAGGGCATTTCTAGGACTGCTTCTTCATAAAGTCACTACTTTCAAGAGCAGAAGACACAGCTGACTTTCTTAACACAGAGAAATGGACACAGAGAGGCAGACAAAATAGAGAGAGAGAGAAATTTATCCCAAATGAAAGATTAGCATAAAGCCACAACCAAAAATCTAAGTGAAATGGCTATAAGTAACATGCCCAATAAAGAATTTAAGGCAATGATCATAAGGATACTCACTGGACTCGAGAAAAGAGTGGAAGGCATGAGTAAGATCCCTGACACAGAGGTAAGAAACAACATAGGAGACATAAAGCGTTCAATAAATGCAGTAAGAAACATGCTTGATGGAACAAACAACAGTATGGAAGAAGCAGAGGAACAAACTAGTGACCTAGAAGACAAGAGCAATGGAAAGTAATCAAGCTGAAAAAAACAGAGAAAAGACTTAGGCAATATGAAAACAGATTTGGGGAACTCAGCAAGGCCATCAAACATAACATCTATACTACAGGAGGCCCAGAAAGAGAGAGAGAGAGAGAGAGAGAGAGAGAGAGAGAGAAGGGGGCAGAAAATTTATTTGAAGAGGTAATTGCTAGAAACTTCCCTAATGTGGGGAAGGAAACTGTCGTCAAGATCCAGGAGGCACAGAGAACCCCCAACAAAATCAATAAAAGCAGATCAACATCAAGAAATACTGTCATTAAAATTGCAGAATATGATAAAAGAAAAAATTCTAGAAGCAGCAAGAAGAAAGTCATTAACTTACAAGGGAAAACCCAGAAGGCAAGCAGGAGATTTTTCAGCAGAAACTTAGCAAGCCAGAAGAAAGTGGCATGATATATTCAAAGTGCTGAATGGGAAAAATCTGTAGCACGAATACTCTATCCAGACAGGCTATCATTCAGTTTAAAGAAGAGATGAATAGTTTCCTAAACAAAAACTAAAGGAGTTCATGATCCCTAAACCAGCCCCCTAAAATATTAAAGAGGACTCTATGAGTGGAAAGACCAAAAGTGATAGTATCAAGGAACTTGCCAAAAAAAGGATATAAAATACAGTAACACATACCTAAAATGTGGAGAGAAGAATGTGTTCAAACTTAAAACCACCATCAACTTAATATAAACTGCTATATATAAAAAATGTTATATACAAATAGAATGGTAACCATTTATCAAAAACCACTAGTAAATATGCAAAGAATAAAGAGAAAGAAATCCAAATATATTACTAAAGAAAATCAGTAAACCACGAAAGAAAAGAAAGAGACAAGAAAGGATCAGAGAAAATCTCCAGAATCAACCACAAAACAAGTAACAAAATGGCAATACCTACCTCCTACTTACCTATCTATAATTACACATTAACTGTAAATGGACTAAACACTCCAATCAAAAGATAGGGTGACAGAATGGATAAAATAGGAAGACCCATCTATATGCTGCCTATAAGAGACTCATTTTAGATCTAAAGACAACTGTAAATGGAACATGAGGGGATGGAGAAATATTTATCATGCAAATGGCTATCAAAGGAAAGCTGGAGTACCAATACTTATATTGGACAAAACAGACTTAAAGCAAAGACTGTAACAAGAGACAAACACAGACACTATATAGTAATAAAGGGGACAATTCAACAAGAAACTCTAACAATTGTAAATATTTATGATATACTCATGTAAGAGCACCCAAAACACAGATAATTACAAAAATAAAGGAACTGATCAATGGTAATATAATAATAGTAGGGGACTTTAACACCCCACTCACATCAACAGTTCATCTAAACAGAAAATCAACAAGGAAACAATAGCTTTCAATGAAACACTGAATCAGATGGATTTAATGGATGGATTCTGAACATTCCATCCTAAAACGAAACAGAATACACATTCTTTTCAATTACATATGGAACAGTTTATAGAATAGATCACATATTAGTCCAGAAAACTAGCCTGAATAAATTCAAGAAGACTGAAGTCATACCATGTATATCTTTTCAGACCTATTGACACTAGACGTCAACCACAGGATAAAATCCGGAAAGATCACAAATACATGGAGGTTAAAGAACATGCTACTCAACAATGAATAAGTCAACCAGGAAATCAAAGAAGAAATAAAAAAGTACATGGGAACGAATGACAACACAATGGTCCAAAATCTTTGGGATGCAGCAAAAGCAGTTCTAAGGGGGAAGTATATAGCAATACAAGCCTACCTCAAAAGCAAGAGAAGTCTCAAACAACCTAACCTCACACCGAAGAGCTAGAAAAAGAACAAACAAGACCTAAAACCAGCAGAAGGAAGAAACTAATAAAGATTAGAATAGAAATTAATGATACAGAACTAAAACAACAGTTCAATGATACCATGAGTTAGTTCTTTAATCCTATCAGACTTGTTAAAAAAAGACTCAAATAAAATCACAAATGAGAGAAGAGAAATAAAACCAAGAAATATAAAAAATCATAAGAATATGAAAAACTATATGCCAACAAACTGGACAACCCAGAAGAAGTGGATGAATTCCTAGAAACATATGAACTACCAAAACTGAAAGAGAAGGAAACAGAAAATTTCTGATAACCAGCAAAGAAACTAAGTAATCAAAAAACTCCCAACAGGGCGCCTGGGTGGCTCAGTGGGTTAAAGCCTCTGCCTTCGGCTCAGGTCATGATCCCAGGGTCCCGGGATCGAGCCCCACGTCGGGCTCTCTGCTCAGCGGGGAGCCTGCTTCCCCATCTCTCTGCCTACTTGTGATCTCTGTCAAATAAATTTAAAAAAAATCTTAAAAAAAAAAAACCTCCCAACAAACAGGAGTCCAGGACTGGATGGTTCACAGTTGAATTCTACCAAACTTTTAAAGAAGAGTTAATACCTATTCTCCTTAAACTATTCTAAGATACAGAAAAAAAGGGAAAACTTCCCAATTCATTCTATGAGGACAGCATTACCCTGATTCTAAACCAGACAAAAACTCCACTAAAAAAGAGAACTACAGGCCAAAATTCTTGATGAATAGAGACGCAAAAATTCTCAATAAAATACTAGCAATCCAATTCAACAATACATTAAAAAAAATCATTTGCCAGGATCAAATGGGATTTACTCCTGGGCTGCAAGGGTGGTTCAACATTCTCAAATTCAGTCAGTGTGATACATCAGATCAATAAGAGAAGGTAAGAGCATATGATCATTTTAATAGATGAAGAAAAAGCACTTGACAAGTACAATATCCACTTATGATAACCCTCAAGGGGCACCTGTGTGGCTCAGCTGTTTAACTGTCCAACTCTTGATTTCATCTCAGGTAATGAATTCAGGTCGTGGGAACAAGCCCTGAATTGGGCTCCATGCTGGGGGAAGGAAGGTATGCTTGAAGTTCTCTTCCTTTGCCCCACCCTGCAGCTCAGGTGCTCTCAAAATAAATAAATAAATAAATCATAAAAAAAAAAACCCTCAACAAAGCAGGCTTAGACGGAACATACCTAAAGATAATAAAGGCCATATACGAGAAACAGAGCTAACATCATCCTTAATGGGGAAAAACTAAGGACTTTTCCTCTCCCTAAGGTGAGGAAAACGAAGATGTCTACTCTCACAACTTTTATTCATCACAATACTCTAAGTCCTAGCCACAGCAATCAGACAACAAAAAGAAAAGGGCATCCAAATCAGTAAGGAAGAAGTAAAACTTTTACTATTTGCAGATGACATAATACTATATATAGAAAACCCTATAGATTCCACTAAAAAATGCTGGAACTGATGTATGTATCAGTAAAGTCACAGGATACAAAATCAATGTACAGAAATCTGTTGCATTTCTATATACCAATAATGAAGCAGGAGAAAGAGAAATTAAGAAAACAATCCCATTTACAACTACATCAGAAATAACATACCTAGGAATAAACCTAACCGAAGAGGTGAGGGACCTGTACTCTCAAACCTATAAAAACACTGACGAAAAGAAATTCAAGATGACACAAAGAAATGGAAAGACGGTCCATGCTCACAGACTGAAGAACAAATAACGTTGAAATGTCTATACTACCCAAAGCAGTCTACACATTTAATGCAATTCCTATCAAAACACCAACAGCATTTTTTACAGAACCAGAACAAACAATCGTTAACATTTGTATGGAAACACAAAAAATCCTCAAGAGCCAAAGCAATCTTGAAAAAGAGAAACAAAGCTGGAGGCATCACAATTCCAGATTTCAAGTTATGTTACAAAACTGCGGTAATCAAAAAAGTATGGCAGTGGCACAAAAATCAGACACATAGATCAGTGGAACAGAGAAAGTCCTGAATTAAACACACAACTATATGGTCAATTAATCTCCGACAAAGCAGGAAAGAATATCCAATGGGAAAAAGACTGTCTCTTCATCAAATGCTAATGGGAAAACTGAACAACAATATGCAGAAGAATGAAACTGGACCATTTTCTTATACCATACACAAAAATAAATTCAAAATGGATTAAAGACCTAAATGTGAGACCTGAATATATAAAAATCCTAGAACAGAACAGAGGCAGTAACCTCTATGACATCAGCCATAGCAACTTTTTTCTAGACAGATCTCTGAAGGCAAGGGAAACAAAATAAAAATTATAACTATTGGGACTGTATCAAAATAAAAAGCTTCTGCACAGTGAAGGAAATAATCAACAAAACTGAAAGGCAACCTACAGAACGGGTGAAGGTATTTGAAAATGACATGTCTGATAAAGGGTTAATATCCAAAAAAATACAACTCAACACCCCCAAAACACATAATCCAACTATAAAATGGGCAGAAGACACTTCTCCAAAGAAGATATACAGATGGCCAAAAGATACAAGCAAAGATGTTTATATTTACCATCAAAGAAATGCAAATCAAAACAAATATACAAATAATAAACAAAAGGTGTTGTTGAGGATGTGCAGAAAAAGGAACACTCAAGCATTGTTGGTGGGAACACAAACTGGTGCAGCCAACTGTGGGGAACAGTATGGAGGTTCCTCAGAAAGTTAAAAAAAAAAAAAAAAAGATAAGATCCAGCAATTGCACTAGTAGGTATTTACCCAAAGAATACAAAAACACTAATTTAAAAGGATACATGTACCCCTATGTTTATAGCACCATTATTTACAACAGCCAAGATATGGACTGATAAATGGATAAAGAAGTGGTAGCATATACATACAATAGAATATCATTCAACCATAATAAAGAATGAAATGTCATTTTCAAGCACATGGATAGACCTAGAGAGTATAATACTATGCAAAGTCAGTCAGAGAAAGACAAACAACATGTGATTTTACTCCTATGTGGAATTTAAGATACAGAACAAACAAGCAAAGGGGGAAAAAGAGAGAGTGACAAACCAAGAAACAAATTCTTAATTATACAGAACAAACTGTTATTTTATTTTTACCAGAGCGAAGGGGTCAGGGATATGTTATATATATAAATAACTGGGATTAAGGAGTGTACTTGTCCTTATGAATA
Organism: Lontra canadensis; assembly: GCF_010015895.1. NCBI lineage: Eukaryota > Metazoa > Chordata > Mammalia > Carnivora > Mustelidae > Lontra > Lontra canadensis. The sequence continues at coordinate 1,109,321 of NW_022631191.1, read as the reverse complement.
TTGGATGATGTATGGAACTGCTGAATCACTTTATTGTTCAACTGAAACTAATGTAACACTGTATGTTAACTAACTGGAATTTTAAAAAAACCTTAAAAAATGCAGAAACAGAAGAAAAAAAGAAAAATTCAGAAAAATATATTAAATATGTAACAGAAAAAGTAGCACTGTCCAACAGAAATATGTGAGCCACATATATAATTTTAAACTTTCTGGTAGCCACATTAAAAAGTGAAAACAGGTAATTTTTAACATACTGGTTAACATAATATAGTTGAATTTTTATTTCAAGACATAATCATATATAAAAATCACTGAGTTTTTACATTTTTATACTCATGATTTTTAAAAAATAAGAATCTATGAAATAGAGTACATTTCAATTCAGACATTAAATTTTCATAAAAACTGACCTACATTTATTTCATACAATTTAGTTGGAAAAAAAATACATTCACAGACCAAAGTTGTTCTAAACATTCTTAAAAGCCTTCTAACAACTGTACAGAATAGTAGTAGTCATATTTATATAAAAATTAAGAATTTAGTTTTTTCCATCCAATCTATCACCCTCCTCTTAACTATATCTTTAACAACCCTATTTCCAAATAAAGTCACATTCTGAGGTGCTGGGGGAGGGAGGTTAGTGCTTTAACACAGTATTGTTTTGTGTGGGGAGACAGGCATACAAATCAACCCATTATATCCTTCCCTTACAAGAGGAAATAAAGAAAAAAAAAAAAGCACCTGGGAAGATGGAAAAGGAAAGGAGGAGGGAGGGAGAGCAAAAGAAGAAAAAAAAAATCCAATTTTTTTAAGTTACAGTGGCCACATTACAAGTGTTCAACAGTCCACATGTGGCTAGTGGCTACCATATTGAACAGCATGGTTCTAAAGTGTTCCACAGCCACTTAAAACAATCATTTGCCATTTTTTAAAAAGATTTTATTTATTTATTTGACAGAGAGAGATCACAAGTAGTCAGAGAGGCAGGCAGAGAGAGAGGAAGGGAAGTAGGCTCCCCACTGAGCAGAGAGCCCCATGTGGGACTCGATCCCAGGACCCTGAGATCATGACCTGAGCTGAAGGCAGCGGCTTAACCCACTGAGCCACCCAGGCACCCTCATTTGCCATTTTTAAGAGTGAAATTAAACTTCTGAAAAATAAGCATACAAAAATTAGGGTCCCGCCATAACTTTCAGTATAGTAATTTGTAGGATTTAATTTTTCATTTGCATAAACTATATAAAAATATACTTATATTTCAAAATAGTACATTAGAAAATAATAGGGAATGGTTAATTCACAGACCCTTTACATGGCACTTAATATTAAGTAAAAAGAGATCTATAAAATATTATCTCTAAGATAATCACAACTATGCTAATAAAATGTATCCCTAGGGGAAAAGATTAGGTATATAGTTCCAAAATACTGTTTATTTGTGGTACAAATGTTAAGTGATTCTTTTTACTGCAACTTATAATTTTTACCACTATATATACATATTTTACAGAGAAACTGACTGAAAATAATTTAATTTTAAAATAAAAATGAAAGGAAAAAATTGAGGGCTAAAGACAATATAGCTAACTCAGTTTCACAATAGACCTATAAAGACATAGAGACAAAACTAAGAGAATTAATGACTAAGATTTTAGTTTCTTGGAGTTACCTGATCTTTTTCCGCCCTGGGTCGTACCTGCCTTCTCATCCTTTGGAACCAGTTTCTGCATGTCCGCCTGGCCAAATTCACACCCAGATGGTAAGCTGCAATAAGACAAACCATGAGTAAAAAGAACCCTGATAGCTCATTTCTTAAGTTCTGCTTGGTCCCTCATCTGCTTGGCTGACAGGTAAGTGAACCTAACAAAACATGTACAATGATCAAATTCCTGAGGTAGTACTCAACAAGATTTCCAACCCAACTTTAGATTTGGCTAACAAATTTTAAATACCTATCATGCTGACACAGAATAATTAGGACATAAGATCAAAGATGCAGAAAATAACCCATTTGTAAGCATGTCCCTAGGCTAGTAAATGGGAAGGACAATACTGTGGAGTGAATGCTTGTGTCCCCTCAATATTTGTTTGCTGAAATCCTAATGACCAATGTGATAATATTAATAGGTAAGGCCTTTGGGAAATGCTTAAGTCTTGAGGGCAGAACCTTCACGAACGGGACTACTGCCTCATAAAAGATGCTCCAGAAACACTCCTAGTCCCTTCCACTATGTGAGGATACAACGCAAAGTCTGCAACCCAGAAAAGGGCCCTCACCCAACCACGCTAGCAACATAGTCTCAGACTTCCAGCTTCCAGAACTATGAGCAATAAATTTCTGTTTATAAGGATCTAGTCTGTGGTATTTTGTGATTGCAGCCTGAATGGATTAAGATAGACAAGGAACCCTCTGAATTCTTTACTAACAGCCTTCTGCTCTTGACCAAAGCAATCCTCCAGGATCACTGAACTTAAGTTTCTCTATTAAGAAAGACAACAGAGATAATAAAGAGATGACCCCTCCCTTACCTGTTTGGCGTACACAGGGAGAGAAGGACAGTGCTTTCCCACACCAGGGAACAGTATAACTGGCTCAGCTTGCTCAGAACACTCAGACCCAACTGAGAGCCCCACTGGTTTACGGAGATGGAACGAATTTCACTCTGCAAACAAAATAAACAGAAGCTATCTTTGGGATGCCCTCTGTAACATTTACAGTCTGTATCTAACATCCCTTCTCAATTCGTTCTCAATGCTTTTTGTAAATCAAAAGGCAATGGTCATAAGCAACTCTTTTTAAAGAAACAGTTTTGCAGATTCAATGACAGCCTTCTAATTCTGTTAGGTTGTGCTGTGGGACTTGCTATTTCCCTTTTACTTCTTAACTTCAATTAATATTTGGATTGATCTAATTCCTTGAAGTGAACATTTCACCTTAATTTTATTTAATAAAGTCATAAGACTCAATTCCAAACCTTTGTCATGTAATTATTTCAATAGTTTATATCCATGCTTTTCAATTGATTTGATACAAAGAATATACTCCTGCTCAACAGCATAAAACAAGGGTGCTAAAACATTACATCATTTAATCTTTAGAATCGATTACTTGAGAACTGAAAGTTGTAAAACCATGAGCACATACAGACCACCCCCCCTTTCTGGAACCACAGGAGGAACCTCACATGGATTACAGGCATAGGGTTTGATATTCAGGTAATCTTTACTAATCTCTCTTAATTACCATTGACTTAAACACGCTATGGTCAAATTTCCTTCTTGCCATCCCATTATCAGGCCTACATGTATTTGTACAAAGATTAGGAAGTAATAAGGCCAGATGAGCACCCAATTGAAGCTTGTCCACTAAAAAGGTGACTATAAATCCCAGTTGGCCTATGTGGCTGCTAAGATCTATTAATGCCTGTTATTTTTTTAAAAGATTTTATTTGCTTATTTGAGAGAGTGAGTGAGAGAGCACAGAGGGAGAGTGAGAGAGAGAAGCAGACTTCTCTGATGTGGGGCTCGATCCCAGGACCCTGACACCATGACTTGAGCTGAAGGCAGGTGCTTAACTGACTGAGTCACCCAGATGCCCCATTAATGCCTATTATTTATAGTAACTTAATAAAACATGAGCAATGATCAAATTCCCAAGGTAGCACTCAACAAAGTTTCCAACTCAACTTTCACTCTCAATAAAGTCTAATTCACAAAACAAATTATATGGTCACCCAAATTCTAATGGAAAAAAAAAAGGGAAAATAAACTAGATGGCATCTTGAAGCATACCTGTATCCCCCACCAAAAAAAAAAACAAAAAAACTATTCTTTTAGCAGCTAGCCCAGGTAGAACTGTTTCTAAGCACAGTAAGATGCCCAGTATGTGACCTATGTACTTCGCTGGCTTTAAACTAGCTTGTTCACCCCCCAATTCTTACCTGTCCAACTCTGCAAGTATGAACAAACATCATGATGTAGGCATGGGCAGCAGTGAGCGCATGGAGTAGAGGTGTGGCCTGAGCTGAGAGGGTAGCATCAGCAACGTTGCCAGCACAAGCCAGTTCTCGCAACAACACTGAGCCTCCAGGAGATTCAATTGGGCGGTGTAAGGGCTCCAAGGATGAAAGGATGGAGTCCAGCTGAAGGAGACCCTCTTGAAGGACTTTGGGTTCATGAGACAATGTCTGAAACAAGAATAATAATTAAAGTATTAATATACAGTGAACTTCATATACACCATGTCTTTAATAGTCACAATGGATGAAGTAGAAGACAAGTGTCACAAATTTTGAACCTGGCCATGGCATCCCACCTGGTTAAATGGTAGAGCCAAAATATGAATGCAGGTATGACATACCTCAATGCCTCCTTTTAGAGCAACACTTTACTTCTCTTAAATGAGAGGCTTTCAAATGTGGTAAGTCAATCATATTTAAAAGCTTGTGATGGCCAAACTGAAAATACTATTATAGCAATGACTCCATACTCTAAGATTAATTATAAATTTTGCTCAACAAGGAGCAATATTAGGCAAGTTTTCAAAGTATGGAAGTGAACCAGTATTACTACTGTTTTTTTCTTCCTAAAATAAAAAGAGATTATTCTAGAATAGGAATGAGGTAGGCAATTTCCTTTTTTATGAGACAACTCAAGGATTATAGGACATGGCCCTTGTAATTGCTTTTCAAATCTGCAGAAAAATCTCACAGTAAAATACTATCACTTGCCATTCAAAGATAGGATAACTTATGTGCTTTTACTGGGGCTTTAGATAAATCTATGAATTCTCACATAGTATCTTAGAGGTAGGAAAAGATGGAGCACAGCCTCTTTTCCTCTCTCCTATAAACAGCACTTAATACTGCAAAGAGTAAAGCAAAATATAACATTACAGATATGTCACAATTATGAACTTTACGAGTCCAAACGCGACTGAATTACTGATTTTTACCAGAGATTTCTTATCACTGCACAATACAGCTAATGAAGGAGCTTCACAGATTTAATGCAATCCCTATACAATCATCAATGGCTGGGGAGGGCAGAAATAGAAATATCTCTCTTAAAATTTGTAGAATAATCTCAAGGGACCCCAAATAGATAGAACTACCTTGAAAAAGAACAAAGTTGGAGGTCTCCTGATTTCCAAGCTTATCACAAAGATACAATAATTAAAAAAAATGTGGCATAAAGAAAGACATCAGGATCAACAGAATATAATAAAGCCCCCAAATAAACCCTCACATCTGTGGTCAAAATATTTTTGACAAGGGTGTCAAAACACAGGTGCAGCAGGGAAAGAACAATCTTTTCAACAAATGGTGTTGGGAAAACTGGATATCCACATGCAAAAGAATGAAGCTGGACCTTACCTTACACCATATAAAAACAATTATTCTAAATAGATCAAAGACCTAAATATAAGAGTCAAAACTATAAAAGCATGTAGAAGAAGCCATAGGGTAAAAGCTGCAGGATCTTGGATTTGGGAGTGACTTCTTAGATTTGACACCAAAAGCACAGCAACAGCATAAAAAAAGATAAAATGGACTTCATCAGAATTAAAACCTTTTGTTCATCAAAGGGCACTATTAACAGAGATAAAGGCAAACCAGAGAACAGGGGAAAATACTGCAAATTATTTATCTGATAAGGAATTAATATCCAGAATATAGAAAGGACCCCTATAACTCAACAACAAAAAACAAACCCTACTAAAAATGGGCAAAGGACTTGAATAGACATCTCTCCAAAGATACACAAATAGCCAGTAAGCACATAAAAAGATGCTCAACATCATCAATCATTAGAAGATGCAAACTGAGACCATGCGATCTCAATTCACACCTATTAGGTTGGCTACTATCAACAACAACAGGAAAAAAAAAGAAAAGAAAAAGTAAGTAAGTGTTGGTGAGGATGCAGAGAAATTGGAACCCTTGTACACTGCTGGATGGAATGATGTGAAATGATGGAGCTGCTATGGAAAACAGTATGGTGGTTCCCTGAAAAATTAAAAATAGCTACCATATGATCCAGCAATCCTACTTCTGAGTATACAACTAAAAGAACTGAAAGGAGTCTTAGGTATGATACTTTTATATGGAATCTAAATAAGTCAAATACATAGGACCAGAGAGCAGAATGATGGTTGCCAGGGGCTGGGGGGAAATGTGGAGATGTTGGTCAAAGGGCAAACTTTCAGTTATGAGTAAACTGTGGGGATATAATATATACCTTAGTGTCTATAGTTAATAATATATCGTATACTTGACATCTGCTGACAGTAGATCCTTAAGTGCTTTTACTGTACACACACACACACACAGTTGTCTTAAAGAAGTATTTTCACACCTGTGTTCATAGAGCACTACTCAAAAATAATCAAGGGGTGGAAGCAACCCAATGGTCTATCAGTGAATGGATGGATAAACAAAATGTGGCTTATACACACAACAGCATCATAAAAAGGAAGGAAATTCTGACATATCCTACAACATGGGTGAATCTTTAAGACATTATGCTAAGCAAAATAAGCCAATCACAGAAAGACAAATACCTTATGAATTACATTTACATGAGGTACCTGGAACAGTCAAATTCAGAGACAGAAAGTAGAACAATGTTTACCAGGGGCTGGGAGGGAGAGAGGAGTGTGGAGTTGTTGTTTAATGAGTACAGAATTTCAGTTTTGCAAGGTGAAAAACTTTTGGAGATCAGTTGTACAACAATGTATATGTACTTAAGACTACTGAACTATACACCTAAAAATGGTTAAAAAGGTAAACATCATGTGATGTGTATTTTACCACTACTTAAAGTAAATAAAGCACTTAATTTTGGGGCAAAATTTGAGCAATAAACTATAGGTCACTTATGGTTAAAATGCATGACTATCAAGCTTGAAAAAGGAAAAAAGCTGTATGACTAAACAATACCAAACAATATCAGATTGTGTTAAAAAGCATCCATGAGAAAGGATGACACAAGAGTAATAAACCCAGTTCCAAAACTTTCTTCATCTACCATCCCCTCCAATAAACTCAAATACTGGAACTATATACCAAACCTAAGAACAATGAACAAATACTTTAACTTTTCAATGAGAAATAATGTGACACACTACTTATTAGTCACAAAATTCACTTGATCCACTTGTAATACATAACCACAAATTTCTTATTTTTTAGTTGAAAGTAAAGGGAGACCAAAGTAAAAACATGTATACAGAAGTATTACAAAATTGATTTCTAAAAAGAAATGAAGATATTTGGCCAGAAGCTCTTACCAATATGGATTTGCAGACACCTGCAACAGCCTGACAGGCCGCAGATGTGGGAAAGTCAATGGGCAGATTGGGAAGGCCCAAAATGGTAACCAAAGGCAAGAGTCCTTTCTGATTCACAAATTCCTGGCAGTGGTCATCTGTTGTATTGTTGCTCAGAATAGATTCCACAAATTTCATCTAGGTAATGAAAATTTTAAAAAATTAAGTTAGAGTCTGACATCTGGAACTAAAAGGCAAGCCTGGAGTAAGGACAGGGGTTGCCTTGCAGTCATAAAATAAATATTTTCTAGAATACCAAAACCTCAAATAAATAGGGAGAGAGATAGGATATGGACCCTAAACATCCAAAAAACAAAAACAAAACCACCAAAAAATACCACACAGGAATAATTACTTCTTCCCAATCTACCTTTCTGGCCACACCTAAAGTCATGTAATTTGAGAGGATAAATGATTTGCTCAGGGCCATACCCATGAATTAGTGGCAAAATAAAATCTAATCTCTTAATGTGCTTCTTACATGATAGTGTGTTGTCTCTCCCCGTAAATAAAAATGGATACTCTTTCTCAATGTGTTCATAATGCAAATGAAAACCAGAACTCTGTAAGAGTGACTTGGACCGAACAAAGCATTTTTTTAAGGGAAGAAAGTAAAATGTGGGCTAGAAACACACAGGCATAAGAGGAACCATCTCTGGAAGTCTTGGAAGTGCTTAGTGGGCTAGAACAATTGCTAAGTGGGCCATTATAGGGAAACAATTCTGGGAAAATTCAAACTCTTCCCTTTTCTCCCATGAAACACATGGTAAGTTGAAAGAAATGGTCATATTACTATTTTTTTTTAATATAAAGGAGAAGTTAACAGGAAAAATAGCAAGTAATGGGAAAAATTTATGTTGGACACATTCAAAGAACATAATACTGGATTGTCCTAACAAAGCCCACTCTCCTGTTTAAATTCCAATGGCAAATAGTAACAATGAAAAAAAAAAACTGGGAGTATTTAAAAGAAGGAAGAGTGTTGTCCAACTGCTGGCAAACCAGCCTTACAGAACAAGGTTTGCACATCTTTTCCCACTGATCTATACTTTAAGGGCCCCAATGAAAATAAATGTGGAAATCACTAGACTAATCTGGTAATCCCACACATTTTCTAGAAAAACACACACCTTTACTCAATTTACCCTACCATGAATCTTACCACATTAAGGATGTAATCCATGAGGGGAATAGGAATACGTTCCTCTGTACCAACAACCCTGTTAAGGGAGAAAAGAGTGAGTTACACAAATTCACAATACCAGTGCAAGAGAACAAAGTGAGGAAAGGGAAATAGCACGAAATTCTAGGTCCTTTCTCTAAGTCAGACTTCTAGTCTTCAGTACAGTATAGGAGAAAAAAAAAAGAGCTGAAATCAATTCTGAAACTAGCTTTTCTAGCCTGACTAGGTTGAGAGCACAAAAGCAAAAACCAAGTCTTCACAAACTCAGCATATGCACATATCTCAAAAGAAACTATCTTAGGCAAACTATCATGGAAAGAATTCATCAATATGAAAATACCAAAAAAAAAAAGCCAGTTTGATTAAGACTATTGAAACATTTGCTTGAAGACAAGAGCTAGACAAAGAAAAAAATACAATAAACATCTTACCATGTTCTTGCCATCAGGTTTAAAGTTATAATAGAGAGCAGGAAATGGAATTTAATTTTGTTCAAAATTCCATGCTTAGACTGACAAATGATTCAGAACAAGTTAATCAAATATGAAGCCAACACCCAAGGCCTCCTTTCTTAGCAATTTATATTTGTATCACAACAGTCCCTGAACTATCCAAAAACTGTGATCAGGTCATTTGTTTTGGATACTTCAATGCTGCAGTTAATGCCACAGCTGCAGAAAATGCAGCACTTAGCTCAATCTTGGCTTTTTCAAGAAATAAACAGAGAGAAAATCCACAAAAATATATTAAAATGAAACAAAATCTACCTCAAGGTAAACCCTAGAAAGGGACAAAACTGGAGTCTAATAGGGAGCATTCTGGATACAGGCCCTTGAAGACATTTGGGGGGAAGGGGCAGAAATAAAAGGGAGAAGTAGGGGAAGAGAGAAAGCAAGAGAATTTGCAAGAAGTTAACAGTTCTTGTCCTTGAGCAAGACAAGATGTAAATAAAGATTTGTCAGGCATGAAGACATTGACAGCAAAATGGAGAATAGACCTACTGGAGAGGCATCAGAAATGGTTTCAGTGATGAAATATCCAGAGCTAGGGTTTGGCAAGGATATTGTGAACACTCTCAATGAAGAATTTAGGGAAGAACTCTGTACAGGACCTATAAGCCACGAGTGGAATGATTCCATGGCAAGACTGCAACCTTTCCTTGACCATAAAGCTCCTTCTCAGAACCACTGCAGCATTCCCTGCTACTTGTATCAACCATCTACCCCAGCTTCGTTGCACCTTCTGGAAAAGAACCAATAAATCCATCTCTACAGCTAAGGAATACAGGTGTGGCTCTAGCCCAAATTAAATACTTGTTCCTTTGTAGAAACCGAAGGTAATGGCAAAGAGCCAAAGTAGTATCATGAAATGGGACCAAGGTACTTCCTTCATTTGCTTAGGGAAACAGAAGTTAGGGAAAATAAAACAAATCAACACAGTGGTTCTTAATCCAAATCTAGGAACACATTTGTTCAATAATCACTTTTTTCATTATCCTCATCTTTTGGCCTCCAGGCTCAGAACATCATACAGGAACAGTACATATGATAAACTCTCCCTAGTAGAAATCCCCCTGTTAACTGGTTTTAAGAAGAATTTTAATCTTAACCTCATATGAAACTTTGACCCAAAGCATCTATGAAACAGTTAAGTCTGCATTCCTACAATGAATAAAACAATTTACCTTAACTGTCAAATTAAAAACTTCCCGTCTCTCCTTTGAATAAAGCACACATATTCCCAAACTCAATTTTACATGTGTATTTATGGTATTGGAGCCCTTAATCAGAAGTACAGAAAAGGGATTCCTGGGTGGCTCAGTCGGTTAAGCTGCTGCCTTTGGCTCAGGTCATGATCCCAGGGTCCTCAGATCAAGTCCTGCATTGGGCTCCTTGCTCAGTGGGGAGCCTGCTTCTCTCTCTGCCTCTGCCTGCTTGTGCGCACGCTCTCTCTTACAAATAAATAAATAAATAAATAAAATCTTAAAAAAAAAAAAGCACAGGAGAAAACTTCCAATTGTGTCATACTACAGTGTATAGGACAATAGGTCTCAGGGAATTATTAGGGGTGGGGTGGGGTGGGGTGAATCATCTCTTTCTTCCAGCTCTTGAGGAGACACAGCTGCCTTTGACGAAGAAGTCCTCCCAGTGAGTTACAATTAAGGAAATAACTGCTTTTCTAATTGGCTGCCTTTAAAGCCCAGACACTTGCTATTCAAGTTCCAGAGACCACATGGATTTATATATCTCATTTCTTTCAAGTTGTTTAGGATAGGCAGTTAAGTTAGGCAAAGTAAATGGAATCCACCACAAAATAAACCATGGTGCCTTGACTAAAAGCCCTGGTTACTCATTGGCAAGTATATTTATCCCCAGCAGTATCAGTTTTACTGACATGAGAACAGTTTAGAAGGCAGAAGAAAGAGGCCAAAACACAAGTATTTAGAATTACTTGTGAATGTCTTTGGAAGTAGACCAAACTGTCATGTATTTGGGGTAGACTGTAGTGCCTAAATTTCCTTATTCCAGATTGAGCACAAAACCACATGTCTCAAGATCAAATACAAACAGCATTTTCAAATGCAAGCTGCTGATTTTAGAAAAAATAAAGAGAAAAATACTGTTTTATCCTGGAAAAACCTAGAAACTCAAAAATCCATCCACAGGAGTGGATTCATTCAATGAAACACTACTCAGCAACGAAAAGAAACCAACTGAGAGATGCAGCAATGGGATTCCTTTCTCATGAATCTCAAAAACACGCTGAACAACAGAAGCCGGATATAAGAAAGCCAGACACCAGAAAGTACATACATCAGGTATGCTACACATATGAGACTCCATCTACTGTGTTTATAGACTATTCTAGAATATGCAAATTTATTCAATGATGATTAAAATAAGTAGGGGCGTCTGGCTGGCACAATAAATTAAGTGTCCGACTCTTGGTTTTGGCTCAGATTGTGATCTCAGGGTTGAGATCAAGCCCCGTAGTTGGGCTCCACATTCAGTGGGGAATCTACTTGAGGATTCTCTCCCTCTGCCCATGCCCTGGCAATGTGCACTCTTTCTAAAATAAATAAATCTTAAAAAAAAAAATAAGTAGCTGCCCTGCTTTAGGGTAGAGAAATAGGAATCTTAAGATCTGTGCAGTTCACAGAAATTAAACCTTAATAAAAAAACACAGGAAAAAATTTACTCATGTGTTTATTTAAGGCACTGGACAACAGATGAGGACAGGTGAGACTCGAATTTGTTTGAGAGTCCCACTGAAGAATTTTGCATTGGGGGTGAGTTGGGGGATACAAATAAGACTTCTGGAGAGAGGGGATGGCACACACTATAAATTTTTCTAAGCCTCTTCCCATACTGGCAGAAAGTACATAGTAACTCCCACCATAACAATTACCTGGGATAGGGAGATAAAAGAACTCCCTTTAATATATTATGGCTTTTGAGATGAAGGTTGAGTTTAGTCAGTTTCTTACTTTTCCTTCCAGCCTTAATAATCCAGAGTGACACAACTGAGGCTTCTGAAGGTGGCAGAACTAGAAAAGTATACATGTGTCAACATTTGTGAGACTCTTAGATATGTTATGTGAATGAGGTAGTGATAAACACCCAGACCACGCAGAGTATAGCGAAACATCAATACCATGGAATAGCAATTACTAGAGTCCTCTGTAGCTTTAGAAGCTACATATGACTAACACTATGGTAGACTATTAATGCTGTGCGTGCCTGTATTTTTACTATCTCTTCTCATTCATGTTTCATTAGGAACCACCTCTCTTGGCATTTAAAACTCAGGAAATCCTTCATCTAATGCTCTAGAGTCATTCCATCAAAGCACCAAATTAACATTTACTGGCCAATTATCTGCTATATACAAAGTAATTAGGATATACTGTAAAATGAGACATTGTCCCTTCCCTGGAGGAGCACACAGATTAATGGGAGAAACCATTAGAATATATGAATAATTCCAACTAAACTTTGGGAAGAACACAAAAGACTGACTTCCCATTTGGAGGTAAAAGGAAAAGCTCCTTTAAGAATGTGACGTTTGAACTGGCTTTGCAGGAATTTAGTAGATAGAAAAGAAGGAGATAATATAATTTGGGGCTGGGGGGGACAAATACGAATAGAACAAAAGTGACATATATCCCAAGAAAAGCATGGAGTGAAAAAATACAAGGGTGTGAGAAAACATCAATTTACTATGACAGCTTAAAATGTGGGCACATTAGATCTAAGGTGTCTATAAGATATTCTGGTAGAGAAAAAGTTATATGCAGATGAACACGCACAACCTCATTCAAAACCACCCTCCCACTCCTCAAGTTTAAGAAATCCTTCCCTTGTCTTGTAGTCAGGAAAGGAAACCATATCCCAGCAGGGTGGCTGACAATCAAGGGTGTGGCAAGTAAGCACAGATTCTGACTCCTCTGCATATAAAATCTTGGTTTTCTTTCAGGTGTCTTTTGAAAGAGAATGTTTTAATCAAAATTAGAAGATGCTGCTAGAATGAAGGTAGAGTTGCCATCTCAGACAAGGTCTAAGACACATCTGCCCAACAAACTTAGTAGTTAATGCATCTCCTCCAAAAAAACAAAATAAACCCCAAAAGAACCAAAACCCAAACAAACCTCATACCAACAGGCTCATCACTTCCTAGAGCTCCAAGAGGGCACACCAGTTTTGTTGTCCAGGACTTTCCTCCTTCTGTGTATTCTGCCATAATTTTCTCTTAAGTTCCAAACTGTCCTTCAAGACCAGCCCAAACCCATTCATATCCACACCTAAAACATTTCCTGTTTTTCTCAGAACTAGTTATCTATAGACCAGAAGAGCACTTATTAAATGGATAAATGCGTGACAGCTCAGAGGTATCACACCCTCTTCTGGCATGAATATGATTAAGAGTTACAGGTACGGGGGCGCCTGGGTGGCTCAGTGGGTTAAAGCCTCTGTCTTCAGCTCGGGTTGTTGATCCCAGGGTACTGGGATGGAGCCCTGCATCAGGCTCTCTGCTCAGCAGGGAGCCTGCTTCCCTTCCTCTCTCTTTGCCTACTTGTGATCTCTGTCTGTCAAATAAATTAAAAAAAAAAAAAAGTTACAGCTACAAGTTACATTTCATCCCTCGCATGTGACAATATAAGCTCAAAGAGCCTGGTAGACTACGCACCACCAGCCAGCAAGCAGTCTTTAAGCCCATCCCCACCTCACCATCCAGGTAGTCAATTTTTATGTAAAACAAAACTTAAATAGAAATAAGAAGGAAAATCTACCATGCCTGGTTATAATAATATCGTATATTCCAAAGACTTATGATTTATCTAGAATAAACAGATAGTAATCAAAGAAAAGCAAAGACCAACCAACAACAAATCTCTGTAATTTTTAAGGACCTTGGAGACAGGCTTCAAAAGTGCAATGTTTCATTATGTGCTCACTTATGCAAACAATCACGCAATGATGCAAATACCAAATCAACAATGAGGAAAAAGTCCTCTGAGAAAAACCCATAAACTTCATACAGTGGATTCAATTCCATGAACAAATTTTAAAGAAAGACACCTTGCTAAGGCAATCCATACAATTACTTATGAAAACATAAATGATGCACAATGGTCAAAGAAAGAAAAAACTAGACTCTTAGGGCTGGAAGAATCTTATAATGAACCAACTCCCTCATGTTATGGATGAAAATGACATGCCTAAGATCACAAGGCTAGGGAACCTGTCTTGTGAATACTTACTGCTGATTAGGCTCTGTTTCATTCTGTTGGGTAGAATTAAAGCTCTGCATGGCCTGTACTTCTTCCTCCTCCTCATCTTCACTAGAGGCCTCTTCTGCAGCATGATTAGACCTTGGAGGAGGAGCAGTTGCAGTGCCATCAGCCTTCTGGATTGATGGCTTCTGACAGATGTATTTAGGGTCTCTTCCAAGATTACAGATTTCTTCAAGTAACTGAAAGACACAGGAAATAGGATTATTTATTAGCAAATAAGAAATGGGGGACAACTAACACTTTTGGAGCATTTTCTATCTGTTATACAGAGAAGTGCCAAAACATTTTATATACATGTATGTATGTATGTATAACATATCACTTATGGAATATAGTCATCAATCCTATTTTACAAACAAGGGAACTGAAGTTCTGAAGTTAAATAACTTGTTAACACAGATGTTAAGTGACCGAATGACTAATCTGACTCCATGTCCTAATTCACAATAACTAGGAACTCATACATTACACAGGCAACTGGCAGGGATACTAAATGTGAAAAAAATATCAAGAAACAAAGATTAGAAAAAGTAACATGCTTTTACAAATGGAAGTTAAATCCTGGCAACTTGTTAATATCCTATGGAAGAAAGCAATACTTAAGTGACTTTTGGGGGAGGGTCTGGGACAAAGGACCAACCCAAGGACATGGAGATAATAAGGCAGACATAATCCTCTTCTACGCCTAGCTCAAGAATCCAGATGACCTCCAGTAGGCCAAGTTTTTTTCTTAAAAACCCCCTTAACTGCTCTCTCATGCCCATGGTCAGTCTTAATCACTTCCTACCTTGATGATCGCCGTTGTTGCATCTGTTTTGAGGGTGGGCTGATGTCTCATGAGCTCATCAACAGCACTCCCCAGGTTAGATGCAGTATCCCCTTAAAGCAAAAAACGAACTGTTAGAGAGACTGAAAAAATAGAATTTGAGCTATCTTCTTTGCCAATGAGGAGGAAAGAAGAAACTGAGCTGGTGGTTGTGATTGTCTAATGCCATGTTTTCTCAAATGAATTCACACCAACTTCTGAAAGTAAATCATTGGGGAGGAAGAAAAAAACCCCATCAGTCTACTGAGCATATTTAAAAATGACCACGTACATTACATTCTACCCTTGCAATCTCTACTACCAAGGTCTGAACTAGCAAAGAGAGAGAGAAAAGAAAGAATCATAAAACCATTAATCCTTGGCTGCCCCAATAGAGAATGACAATGGCAGCTCAAAAGACGAAGTACACTTATGAAAACTGGATTCTTTCTAGAACCCTACCTTCTCACTATTCCTCAATAATATGGTCTCAAATACACTGAGAAGGAAATCTATTCATTTGTGACTATTCTGGGGACTTGAATTAGAATAGAAGACTACTAAGATCAACACCTCAGGACTTTGTATCTCCTGTTGCTAGACAGTAGATCTGGAAATATACTGCCCCTAATACCTGTCTCTCACTAGCACCATGACAGTAGATCTAACAATGAACTTTGATAGTCTGAGGAACACCACCTCTTATTTGCACATCCAAAGGTCACTGGAAGGAAGTCCTCAGCCTCTCTCAAGCTCTGGCCACTGAGGCGTCAAAGTGTCACAGAATGATGACAGGTGGAAATTTCCCAAGGAGACCCTTTCCCCCTTGTGCCAGACCCCAAGCCCTAGGTGACCTTGCCCCCAAGATCTCCACTGGATAATTCCTGCTCCTCTGGGTAATCCCACTGAGGTAGCAGTGCAGTGTAGGCCCTGCCTCCTGGTAGTCCACCTGGGAATCCAGGGCTGCCCCTCCCGCCCTAACCCAAGAAGAGGGGGACAGCCTCTGTGAGTCACTCCACAGTTCAGCTTCTGACCCGCCCAAATGCTACAGCCAACTGGAACATGAGGGCATGGTCTGGAGGTATCACCTGAAGATCTGGAGCCACTGAGGCCACCTAGGAACGTGATCTGGACCATTTGGTGGCCTTGGAAGGGAAAAGGTTTTCCCAACACTTGTACAAATTTGGATTAAAACCTTGAACTTCTGAACACACACATGCACACACACACTCTGAACTGCTGAGAAACAAGAAAATATGAGCAGAAGATAAGGGTGAAGTATTCTTTTTTTTTTAAAGATTTCATTTTTTTATTTATTTGACAGAGAGATTACAAGTAGGCAAAGAGGGAGGGGGAAGCAGGCTCCCTGCTGAGCAAAGAGAGCCCGATGTGGGGCTTGATCCCAGGACCCTGGGATCACAACCTGAGCCAAAGGCAAAGGCTTAACCCACTGAGCCACCCAGGTGCCCCTGAAGTATTCTTTTCTACCTGCAATACAATGTATACAGTGATATAGTAATAACTATACTGATAATTCCCATTAAGCTTAGAACACCTAGCCAGAGAAATGTGAGATCAAAAAAGGGTTTTCTTCTCAAACTGGTGGCTCGATAATCACCTAAAATCTTAGCACAACAGCAAACCAATTATTGTAAGATAAATCCTGGTGACTTACCAAGAGGATCAGAACTCCTCCTCCTTCGCATGGCTGGGAGGTAATCTGGAGATAAAAGAACTTTGAAAAGACGTTCAAAAGGCTGACACTGCACAAATGACTGAAGACCTCGGGCATTCAAGCAGAGTGCACTGAATACATTTGGGAGGGAGCCAAGGACTTCACGGGTAGCAGGAACCTAGAGAGAAGATCAAGTGAATTTTTTGAAGACCTCTAAAAGTATTCAGGTACAGATGCCACGAACCTCTGACCAGGCTATTGCACAGAGAGATAATAGGGGAGGGGTATATTGTGGGAAGGTGCATATCATGCAGAAGGGTATGCAAAGAGCATTCTTTACAGAGAAACAGTAAAAGACTCACATCTTTGATAAGCAGTGCATGAAGCATGACATCTGTTAATCCATTGTCCTGGAGTGAGGAGAGAAGTGATGGTTCTTGAAATACAAACACAGTCACCACTTCAGTAGCTAAAAAAGATGAGAAATAGGAAAAACTCAGATATTCTTCACAGGTATTAACAACAAAACTCCAAAGGCTTAAAAAAACATACCCAATGTACAACGATTTAAATACTTGTACTTACTCTGAAATGAAAGCTCCTAATACTGCTCCATCAGAAGATCACTATTAAGAATTAGGTGACAAACCTTCAAGATTTTTATGGGCAATGTATAGGTATAATGATAATTAATAATACCATACTGAACACTGAAAAATATACCAAGAAATTTCAGATGCTTTCCTCACATAAAAAAAAGCTAACTATGTGAGATGATTTAATTAGCTTGATTATAGAAATCATTTCACTACATATACTAGATCATGTACTACTCTTAAACATATATAATTCAAGAAATATATATAAATGAAAAAAATATTAAGATTTTAGGAGCATATTTTTACACCACTGAGGTTACACTGCTATATAACCTGTTTTTTTTAAATTACAATATACACCATATATTCTCCTTTTTCATTCCCTGTCATTACACTACAGTTCATTCAAATGAATGGCTGCATACCACTCCACTAATACATGAACGATCGTGGATATAAACCAGACCGCGATTATGAGAACTAATGAATCTAAAAATGCAACCTTTGCTTAAAATGCAGGGAAAATATCTAGATGGGGGGGTGGTTTCCTGGATTGAAGTAAACAACTGATGGAATGGACAAAATGTCTTCTTAAAAGCCTTTTAGCAATTTTAAAATACCATTAGCAATGTTAAGAGTTCTTAGGTATGTAATCTGCCCAACTTTTGACAATATTGTATTTAACAACATGGGCTGTATAGATGGTTAGCAGTGCTCAAGAGAAAATTAATGCATTCATTAAAGGTAACCAAAAGTGAAGCTAGAAATAATAGAAAAAAATAGCATTTAGTGAACTGCAAGCCAATAGGACGAATTAAAACCTGTAACTAACCCTCTGAAAAGACTGAAAAAGCTTACAAGCTTATGGGAAATACAAGAAAAGCAGGCAATATATCAGCAGTGAAAAAAGGAGATCTGACCAGATTTAGAACAAATAAAATTCTTTTATAAACTGTATGCTAACAAGTGAAATGTAATGCTTTTGTAAAATGTCATAAAAAGATTGACTCTCAAGAAGTGATAGCAAAGCAGCCTAGCCCATTAACCACAAGAATTTTTAAAAGTAAAAATACCAAGTAACAGGCACCAAACCAACAGTTTCATTATTTTTAAAAAGGATTTTATTTATTCACTTGTCAGAGAGAGAGTGTGCATACAAGCGGGGTGGGGGGAGAGGCAGGCAGAGGGGGAAGCAGCCTCTCCGTTGAACAAGGAGCCTGATGTGGGACTCGATCCCCAAGACCCGGGGATCACGACCTGAGCTGAAGGCAGATGCTTAACAGACTGAACCACCCAGGTGTCCCTAAAGTAACAATTTTAGATGTGAGATTATTAAAGCTTCTAGGAGCAATTAAGGCTTCCCAACTCATTTTATGAGATCTAAAACTTTTGATTTTAAAACCTGACAAAGGGGTGCATCTACTCCAAATGTCATTGACATGGGCAAATATATGACAATTACTGGGGACCAACAATTGTCAATGACCTTTGGAAATTCTAATGGGACTACAAACTTATGGAAACTGTAAGTCATTTTTTGGGTTCCTACTGGTATATAATAGAATCTTCCACAGACTTTTTCTTAAAACAAATGTCTAAATTAAAAGAAGTTACTAAAATTGAGTATTCATAAACTAAAATTAGTGTTCTACTAGAGGTTACTAAGACATCAAATCTGTTATTTTACCATGGTCTTAACTATAATGCTATGTCATAATGCTACTGTGCAATGGACCAGTTTAAACCCCCTTTTAAAATTAACAGATGACCAAATATTAGAATTTTTTAAAAAGGAAACACAAAAACCAACTGGCTCCATGTGGAACCTAGCAACTGACTCCTAAGTTAACTTTTAAAAAATTAATGATAGGGAGGAGTCAAGATAGCAGAGGAGTAGCAGGCTGAGATGAGATCAAGTAGCAGGAGATCAGCTAGAGAGTTTATCAAACCACTCCAAACACCTACAAATCCAACAGGAGATCGAAGAAAAGAGCAGCAATTCTAGAAACAGAAAATCGACCACTTTCTGAAGGGCAGGACCTGCAGAGAAGTGAATCCAAAGTGATGGGAAGATAGACCGCGGGGGGAGGGGCTGGCTCCCGGCAAGTGGCAGAGCAACACAGCACAAAATGAGAACTTTTAAAAGTCAGCTCCACTGAGGGACATCCCTCCAGAGGCTAAGCCAGGTGAAGCCCACATGAAGACAATGTGGTCTCAGGTCCCGTGGGGTCACAGAAGGATTGGCGTTGTCTGAGTGTCGCAGAGCTTGCAGGTATTAGAGCGGGGAAGCCGGCTACAGAGACGGAGCCAAGGAGTAAGCTCTCAACTCGGGGTTACCTTAAACTGTGATCTGTGGCACAGTCAAGACACTGCTCTTTGAGCAGGGACCCCACAAGATCCGGGGAGATCCCCCCAGAAGACCTCAGGGATCTGCTGGGTTTGGAGACTCCAGGTGGGGCTGTGTGCCAGAGACAGAGACGCTTGGTCACAGGCTGGGTGAGCTTGGAGCACGGCCAGGGGCCAGGGAGACAGAGTGATTGAGTGCTTTTCTCCGAGGGCGCACTGAGGAACGGGGCCCCGAGTACTTGGCTCCTCAGGGCTAGAGACTGGGAGGCCGCCATCTTCATTCCCATACTCCGGAACTCTACGGAAAGCGTTCAGGGAACAAAAGCTCCCAAAAGTGAACCAGAGTGGATTACTTAGCCGGGCCCCTGGTAAGGGCTGTGCAATTCCGCCTCAGGCAAAGACACTTGAGAATCACTACCATAGGCCCCTCCCCCAGAAGATCATAAGGAATACAGCCAAGACCAAGTTCACTTACCAAGGAGAACAGCAGAATTCCAGAGGAGGAGAAAGCAAAGCATGGAATTCATGGATTTCTCCCCATGATTCTTTAGTCTTGCAAAGTTAATTTTTTTACTTTTATTTTTTTCTTACATTAAAATTTTATTAACTTTTACTCTTTCAACATTTCTTAACTAGTTATCTTAACAACACCTTTCACAAAAAAATATTTTTGAACCTTCATTATTATAGTTATATTTTATCCTTCATTGTATCTAACTTTATTTTTTGTATATACACAGATTTTTTTCTTCTAAAAAAACTGGGGATACAACTTCTTCTACTGTATCAAAATATACCCTAAATCTAGGACAGGGCTTTGTTCTAGTCTCCAGACTAAGCAAATTCTCTCCAGTTTCTTTTTCTTTATTCTCCCAAACAACTTATCAACTCCTTTTTTAGAAATTAAAAAAAAATTGTCATATTTACAGTCATATTCCATCCCTTCATCGTGTTTACCCTTATTGTATGTATGTGTGTATATATGTATTTTTTCATTCCTTAAAATTTTGGGAGGTAGTTTCTTCTAAGAGACCAAAATACTCCCAAAATTAAGTGGGTGACTCTGTTCCATTCACCAGTCTAATATATATATTTTCTTTTTTATATTTTTTATTTTTTTTTCTCTGAACTTTTTATACCCTTTCTTCCCCCACGACATGGGGTCTCTTCTGATTGGATTAAAGCACATTTTCCTGGGGTCTTTGCCACCCTTTTAGTATTTTATTCTCTCCTTCACATATTCTTATCTGGATAAAATGACAAGGCGGAAAAACTCACCACAAAAAAAAGAACAAGAGGCAGTACTGGAAGGCTAAGGACCTAATCAATACGGACATTGGTAATATGTCAGATCTAGAGTTCAGAATGACGATTCTCAAGGTGCTAGCTGGGCTCGAAAAAGGCATGGAAGATATTAGAGAAATCCTGTCTGGACAAATAAAAGGCCTTTCTGGAGAAATAAAAGAACTAAAATCTAACCAAGCTGAAATCAAAAAAGCTATTAATGAGGTGCAATAAAAAATGGAGGCTCTTACTGCTAGAAGGCAGAAGAGAGAATTAGCGATATATAGTGATATATTATATATATATAATATATATTATGTGAGATATATATTATAATATATATAATGCACATATATTATACAATATATATAATTCTGTCATTTAGTCTTATATATCGCTATTGTATTATTATATTATTGTCAATGTGTTTCAATGTGTGAATGACAAACAATTACTGGACCATGAGGGGAGAATTCAAGAGATGAGTGGTAACATAAGACGAAACAACATTAGAATAACTGGGATTCTAGAAGAAGAAGAAAGAGAGAGGGGAGCAGAAGGCATATTGGAGAGAATTATTGGAGAGAATTTCCCTAATATGGCAAAGGGAACAAGCATCAAAATCCAGGAGATACAGAGAACCCCCCTCAAAATCAATAAGAATAGGTCCACACCCCATCATCTTGTAGTAAAATTTACAAGTCTTAGCGACAAAGAGAAAATCCTGAAAGCAGCGCGGGAAAAGAAGTCTGTAACATACAGTGGTAAAAATATTAGATTGGCAGCAGACTTATCCACAGAGACCTGGCAGGCCAGAAAGACCTGGCATGATATATTCAGAGCGCTAAACGAGAAAAATACACAGCCAAGAATACTATATCCAGCTAGGCTATCATTGAAAATAGAAGGAGAGATAAAAAGCTTCCAGGACAAACAAAAACCAGAAGAGTTGTAAACACCAAACCAGCTCTACAGGAAATATTGAAAGGGGTCCTCTAAGCAAAGAGAGAGCCTAAAAGTAGTAGACCAGAAAGGAACAGAGACAATATACAGGAACATTCACCTTACAGGCGATACAATGGCACTAAATTCTTCTCTCTCAATAGTTACCCTGAATGTAAATGGGCTAAATGCCCAATCAAAAGACACAGGGTATCAGAATGGATAAAAAAACAAAACCCATCTATATGTTGCCTACAAGAAAGTCATTTTAGACCTGAAGACACCTCCAGATTTAAAGTGAGGGGGTGGAAAACAATTTACCATGCTAATGGGCATCAGAAGAAAGCTGGGGTGGCAATCCTTATATCAGATCAATTAGATGTTAAGCCAAAGACTATAGGAAGAGATGAGGAAGGACACTGTATCATACTCAAAGGGTCTGTCCAACAAGAAGATCTAAGAGTTTTAAATATCTATGCCCCTAACATGGGAGCAGCCAACTGTATAAACTAATTAACAACAAAATCAAAGAAACACATTAACAATAATACAATAATAGTAGGGGACTTTAACACCCCCTTCACTGAAATGGACAGATCATCCAAGCAAAAGATCAACAAGGAAATAAAGGCCTTAAATGACACACTGGATCAGATGGACATCACAGATATATTCAGAACATTCCATTCCAAAGCAACAGAATACACATTCTTCTCTAGTACACATGCAACATTCTCCAGTATAGATCACATCCTGGGTCATATCAGGTCTCAACCAGTATCAAAAGATTGGGATCGTTCTCTGCATATTTTCAGACCACAATGCTCTGAAGCTAGAACTGAATCACAAGAGGAAATTTGGAAAGAACTCAAATACATGAAGACTAAAGAGCATCCTACTAAGGAATGAATGGGGTCAACCAGGAAATTAAGGAAGAACTGAAAATATACATGGAAACAAATACTAATGAAAACACAACGGTTCAAAATCTGTGGGATGCAGCAAAGACAGTCCTGAAAGGAAATTAGATAGCGATACAAGCCTTTCTCAAGAAACAAGAAAGGTCTCAATTAAACAACCTAAGCCTACACCTAAAGGAGCTGGAGAAAGAACAAAGAAAGCCTAAACACAGCAGGAGAAGAGAAATAATAAAGATCAGAGCAGAAATCAATGAAATAGAAAGCAAAGAAACAATAGAACAAATCAATGAAAATAGAAGTTGGTTCTTTGAAAGAATTAGTAAGACTGATAAACCCCTGGCCAGACTTATCAAAAAGAAAAAGGAAAGGACCCAAATAAATAAAATCATGAACGAAAGAGAAGAGATCACAAACACCAACAAAGAAATACAATTATAAGAACATATTATGAGCAACTATACGCCGGCAAATTTGACAATCTGGAAGAAATGGATGCATTCCTAGAGACATATAAACTACCACAACGGAACCAGGAAGAAATAGAAAACCTGAACAGACCCATAACCAGTAAGGAGACTGAAGCAGTCATCAAAAATCTCTCCCAAAAAACAAGAGCCCAGGGCCGGACAGTTTCCCAGGGGAATTCTACCAAACATTTAAAGAATTAATTCCTATTCTCCTGAAACTGTTTCAAAAAATAGAAATGGAAGGGACGCCTGGGTGGCTCAGTTGGTTAAGCCACTGCCTCCGGCTCAAGTCACGATCCCAGCGTCCTGGGATTGAGTCTCACATCGGGCTCCTTGCTCAGCGGGAGCCTGCTTCTCCATCTGCCTCTGCCTGCCACTCTGTCTGCCTGTGCTCACTCTGACAAATAAATAAATAAAATCTTTAAAAAAAATAGAAATGGAAGGAAAACTTCTAAAAACTCATTTTATGAGGCCAGCATTACCTTGATCCCAAAACCAGACAAAGGTCCCATCAAAAAAGAGAATTACAGACCAATATCCTTGATGAACACAGATGCAAAAATTCTCACCAAAATACTAGCCAATAGGATCCAACAGTACATTAAAAGGTTTACTCACCACGACCAATTAGGATTTATTCTAGGGTTGCAAGATTGGTTCAACATCCGCAAATCAATCAATGTGAAACATTAATAAAAGAAAGAACAAGAACCATATGATACTCTCAACAGATGCTGAAAAAGCATTTGACAAAGTACAGCATCCTTTCTTGATCAAAACTCTTTATAGGGATAGAAGTATATACCTCAATATCATCAAAACCATCTATGAAAAACCCACCGCGAATATCACTCTCAATGGAGAAAAACTGAGAGCTTTTCCACTAAGGTCAGGAACACGGCAGGGATGTCTACTATCACCACTGCTATTCAACACAGTACTAGAAGACCTAGTCTCAGCAATCAGACAACAAAAAGAAATTAAAGGTATCCGAATCAGCAAGGAAGAAGTCAAACTATCACTCTTTGCAGATGATAGGATACTATATGTGGAAAATACTAGAGACTCCACTCCAAATCTGCTAGACCTTGTACAGGAATTCAGTAAAGTGTCAGGATATAAAATCAATGCACAGAAATCAGTTGCATTTCTCTACACCAACAGGACAGAAGAAAGAGAAATTAAGGAGTCAATCCCACTTACAGTTTCACCCAAAACCATAAGATACCTAGGAATAAACCTAACCAAATAGGCAAAGAATCTATACTCAGAAAATTCTAAGTACTCATGAAAGAAACTGAGGAAGACACAAAGAAATGGAAAAATGTTCCATGCTCATGGATTGGAAGAACAAATATTGTGAAAATGTTTATGCTACCTAAAGCAATCTACACGTTTAATGCAATCCCTATCAAAATCCCATCCATTTTTTTTCAAAGAAATGGAACAAATAATCCTAAAATGTATATGGAACCAGAAAAGACCTCGAATAGCCAGAGGAATATTGAAAAAGAAAGCCAAAGTTGGTGGCATCACAATTCCAGACTTCAAGCTCTACTACAAAGCTGTCATCATCAAGACAATATGGTACTGGCACAAAAACAGACACAAAGATCAATAACAGAACAGAGAGCCCAGAAACAGACCCTCAACTCTACAGTCAACTAATCTTCAACAAAGCAGGAACGAATGTCCAATGGAAAAAAGACAGCCTCTTCAACAAATGATGCTGGGAAAATTGGACAGCCATGCAGAAAATGAAACTGGACCATTTCCTTACACCACACATGAAAAAAGACTCAAAATGGATGAAGGACCTCAATGTGAGAAAGGAATCCATCAAAATCCTTGAGGAGAACACAGGCAGCAACCTCTTCGACCTCAGCCTTTAACGTCTTCAACGTCTTCCTAGGAACATCGCCAAAGTCAAGGGAAGCAAGGGCAAAAATGAACTATTGGGACTTCATCAAAATCAAAAGATTTTGCACAGCAAAGGAAACAGTCAAGAAAACAAAAACACAACTGACAGAATGGGAGAAGATATTTGCAAATGACTTATCAGATAAAGGGCTAGTATCTAACCTGTATAAAGAACTTATCAAACTCAACACCCAAAGAACAAATAATCCAATCAAGAAATGGGCAGAGGACAGGAACAGACATTTCTGCAATGAAGACATCCAGATGGCCAACAGACACATGAAAAAGTGCTCAACATCACTCGGCGTCAGTGAAATACAAATCAAAACCACAATGAGATATCACCTCACACCAGTCAGAATGGCTAAAATTAACAAGTCAGGAAATGACAGATGCTGGTGAGGATGTGGAGAAAGGGGAACCCTCCCACACTGTTGGTGGAAATGCAAGCTGGTGCAAGCAGTCTGGAAAATAGCATGGAGGTTCCTCAAAATGTTGAAAATAGAGCTACCCTACGACCCAGTAACTGCACTACTGGGTATTTACCCTATACAAATGTAGTGATCCGAAGGGGCATGTGCACCCAAATGTTTATAGCAGCTATGTCCACAACAGTCAAACTATGGAGAGAACCCAGATGTCCATCAACAGATGAATGGATAAAGATGATGTGGTGTATATATATACAACTGAATACTATGCAGCCATCAAAAGAAATGAAATCTTGACATCTGCAATGATCTGGATGGAACTAGCAGTTATTATGGTTAGCGAAATAAGCCAATCAATTATCATATGATCTCCCTGATATGAGGAAGTTGAGAGGCAACGTGGGGGGTTTGGGGGGGTAGGAAAAGAATAAATGAAACAAGATGGGATCAGGAGGGAGACAAACCGTAAGAGACTTTTTTTTTTGAAAGATTTTATTTATTTATTTGAGAGAGAGACAGTGAGAGACAGCATGAGTGAGGAGAAGGTCAGAGGGAGAAGCAGACTCCCCATGGAGCTGGGAGCCCGATGTGGGACTTGATCCTGGGACTCCGGGATCATGACCTGAGCCGAAGGCAGTCGTCCAACCAACTGAGCCACCCAGGCGTCCCCCATAATAGACTCTTAATCTCACAAAGCAAACTGAAGGTTGCCAGGCAGAGGAGGGTAGGGAGAAGGTGGTGGGGTTATGGACAATGGGGAAGGTATGTGCTATAGTGAGTGCTGTGAAGTGTGTAAATCTGGCAATTCACAGACCTGTATCCCTGGGGCTAATAATACATTATAAGTTAATAAAAAAAATATTTTGAAAAGTTAATGATAAAAACCACATTACAGAACCTACAAAATCTGTAAAACAGCAATAATGTGTTAAGACAAAGGGTCCCTTAAGAATAAGGAAATAGAAATTTACAAAGTTTGTAAAAACTGTTTAAAATTTGATACTGCCATAGGCATCTTGAAAGGTTATACAGAGAAATTCTCTCAGATAGTGACATGAAATCAACATGGCAGGCATACTAGCTATACAGTAGGATTTCTGAGAGAGAATATAGAAGTTAAAAGGAACCAAAGGCATTTTCCTGAAGTAAGAAAAATTATCAAGATTTTTATAAAGGCCTAACCAATTGCTATGAGAGAATACTGAAAAGAAAGAGAACTAGGTATGTCCTGGTGAAATCTGTAAATTCCTAGAGTAAAGAGAAAATGAAGTCACCTACAAAAGAACAAGAACCAGTTTAACATCGTGGTTATTATCTTTCAAGGCATAACATTTGAAGACAATAGAGAAATGTCCACAAAATTGTGAAAGGAAAAGAAGTATAACACTTTAAAAATTACCCAAAGATGTACTCCAACAAAACTAAAACATGAATCAGAAAAGGAAAGTCAAAAAAGGATAAAAAAAATGATGAGAAAGGGGTGACATGAAAGCAGGTTGAAGACCTTATGTTGTTGTTCCAGTCTGGTAGAAAACAGAGTAAGAAATTTTTTAAGTTTAGATGTCAATAAAATATAAAAATAACCATTACCAAAAAAAGGAGTAAGAAAACTAGTGTAAGATTCAGAATATGAAAAAAATTATCATAAGACACAAGACTTTAGTAGAAAGAAAAACACTGGTGATCACAAAAAATACATCCACATAGAAAATTCTTCCTTTTAAGATAAAAAGGCACAATATTTTAATAAATCATTCTGCTGAAAAGAACTTAAAGATGGATTAAACACCTGAAATATCTTTTTAAATGTGAAGGGCAGACAAAGTAAACTATAGTTAAAGGTCCAAAATAAGTGAAAATGTGGACTCACAGCCTCCGGCTTTTGTCTTAAAAACACAGAGACACAGTGAATAGGAAATCCAGTAGAAAGGGAGTCCATTTATTACAGAAGGCAGTAACACTAATCACATGTGATGGAACCTGCTGGAAAGTTGGTGCTTTCCAACCCATGATCAGGTCACTCCTGATAAAGGATGGGTCAAGACTCAGCCCAACTAGAAAGCAGACCACAGTCACTCTGGCACTGGAGGACACCTCAATAAAGGAATGAACACTGTTCATATTTTTATAGATTCCCGGGTGGTAGCTAACTGGGTAGCTTTAGTGGGTTTTAGGTCAATGGGCTCAAAAGTTACCACATTCAGTATCATGCTCTATTAGGCTTCCTACATTGTGAATATATTGCTGCTCAGATATCACATATTACAATTAAAGTCTGATGTCTCAACTCATACCAAGGCGGCCACACAGGAAACTCATTTTTACGCCATAGCTACTAATTTGTTCACACTTCTCAAATAAGCTCAGATATTACTCCCTGACTCAGCTCAATTAGACCTCCAGTGATTACAGTCTCTAGATCCTTAAACCGGGGCTCAGTGCCATAGCATCCAATGCTACTGGCCGTGGCCCAAACTCTAGCATACCAGTGTGATCTTTGCACTGTCTTCCATTAGCATCATGGTCAATGGGAATCCATACAAAGGAGTAAACACTCCCTCTCTGAATGGCAAATTCATTTTATTGAGCCACTGCCCCAATCTGCTGGTATAAGGTACTATTCCCTCACAAAGATTTAATGTTATACAACCATGTTCTTGGTTTATCCTTCCTGCCACGCTACTGCTGGCAGTTAATATAGGTCTCACTAAATGTTAGTCCCCTTTTAGCTTCCAAATTAACGTTGACTCTCATGGGGGTACACATTTTATTCGTTCAGTCTGGGCACCGGCAATAAAAACAAGGCATCATCTGGAACTTTTGATTTGTCTTATCATCTGCAGACAGCAGACCTAACATAAAAACATAATAGCCTACTTAAGGGCATGCTCTTAAATTAAAAAAAAATGGACAATGGTCTCCTAAATGGGTCTCTCTTTTAACTACTTTATCTTAGTTATCCTGAACTCTCAACCTTTTAAGTCACATGCCATCCTAACAAAATATAACAAGGACCTTCCTATTCTTCTTCTAGTCATGAAACGAATGCCTGCCATGTATGAATCTATAATACCCAAAGAGAGTCTCTTCTCACTTAAAGACACTGCCTCCTTTTTGTACTTGGTACAACCTATGCTAGATTGGTACCGCCATTTAGAGTGGGTTACAGAATGGGATCCACTGAAAATTGAGGTCTTTTGCCCTTTCAGACTATTCTGTATGCCACAAAGGTGGTCTCTGCTAAAGTTTTTTCCCAATATAATAGTTTTAAAGGTTCACTAACTGGAGTTCCCTCTTTGTAAGAAATGTAAGTCTTGCTTGTTCCCACACCTATAATTTTTTGCTTCTTCTAAAAAGGAAAGGAAGATCTTAAATTAGTTCTCAGTACTAATATTCTTAAATATGGATGCTAGCTCTGGATCCACCCTATTACAGCCCTAATTACAGAGCGAATAAATGGAAAGCCACTACAGGACCTGGGATAACAATGCCTGTGACTTCCATAAATAAATGGACACCTCCATCATGCCAAGCCTGTAGATCCCAACAGGTCTGAAAATATTATGGAACACTCTGGTTCTGGTTGGCCTAGCAATGCCAGATTTGGCTCATGGCCTGCATCTGGGAGTCTACAATTCCAACTCAGTGCCAAACTCCTTGGACTCCTTTATGTCCATGTTGTGACCTCGACTGTTTGGGGATATTCAATCAGTCCACAGTTCCCTGTAAGAAATTACTCTGTAATTCCTAGAGATGAAGAATACTGAAAATCACTTCTGTAATTATTTCTCAAATGTATGAAACCTTCCATCAAAGTTATGGGGTTGGGTCAGGACTCCCACGAACCCAGTATCCTAGAGGATGATGTCAGCACAATCGGTGGTCCCAGCCTCCATGATAACAGCCCCAAATGTTTAACTGCCCCTGTAATGCGTGGCCACATCACTCATCACAATTCCAATGGCCCCATCAGCTGACTTTTCCTTAATCTGACAGTCTCACACTTCACTTTCCATTATTCCACCATCACTGCATCAACACTGCCCATCTTCCTCAACCTGAAAGACAATATTTATATAATGGTAACAGAGAATGTCACCTGAGCACTAAAACTCTAGCAATGTTAACAGGTGCCCAGGTTCAGGCAATTAGTTATACAAACAACTCTTGTCCCCTGGAAGGTCTTCAACATTCATACTGACTATCTGTCACCCCCCTGATTAAGCAGTCCGTAACAACCATCATGGTGTTGGCATTAGCTAATCTAGGAACAGAGCACAAGCTCAGGGAATATGGACTTAAACAGGAAGTGAGACAAGAAAAGGTAGCTGGGGAACTTAGAAAAGGAATACAGTTGGGTATAAAAGTGGGGTAGAAGAGTCAGAGGTTGAATTTGGGAAGAGTCAGAATCCTTATTTGGTTGGTTTTAGCACAGAATTGTTGTAGCAGGAAAGCACAACCTCACCAGGTATTTCCTTACTGACTTCTTCGTGCCCTTCCTAGCCTTCTCCACCAATCCAGAGTCTAGACGATGATGCCCTTCTTGCGGAGACTGTTTTGCCCTCCCATGTCTGCCATGATATAATTTGGCACTAGAAACTCCACCTTCCAGCCCCCTTGGGCTACTGGATCTCCTAGGACACAACTCCTATTCAGCAAGGTCATACACTCTACTCCACCAACTGCTCCCTTCTAGTCCATACACCCTGACCTGTGTCCTATGGGTATTTAGTATCCAGGTACCCTAGATCAAACTAGAATGTCTAGCTTGTTGATCAATTCTTGCCACAAAAGGGAACACTGGGCCATCTTTTTATCTTTTATACTGGGCTGCATCACCATCTTTGGTATAATGGGCACAAGATTAGGTGTTTTTAATTCTGTGACATAGACGCATCTTATAGAGGCTACCCAAACAATGGCACAACTCCCAGCCAATCATAAACCCAAGAGCTCAAGCCTTAGAAGCCCTTAATGAGGAACAAAGCAGTCTAGCTGCTATAATTAGTAAAAAGATTGGGGGTGCCTGAGTGGCTCAGTTGGTTAAGCGTCCAACTCTTGGTTTCAGCTCAGGTCACGATCTTGAGAGCCATGGGATCAAGCCTTGCATTGGGCTCCGCACCCAGTGCAGAGTCAGCTTGAGATCTGTTCCCCCTTCCCTCCCCATTCCAGCTTCCACTTGAGCAAGTGTGCACTCTCTCTCTCTCTCTAAAATAAATAAACTCTTAAAACAGATGAGTATTAAACTACTGTCACTTTAAGGAAGCGTTTGTGCCTTAGGGGACTTCCTTCTGAAGGTGGGTCAAACATACAAGTAAGGTATCCAGAAGAATTAAAATAAAAGAACACGGGGCACATGGGTGGCTCGGTGGAGTAAAGCCTCCACCTTCGGCTCAGGTCATGATCCCAGGGTTCTGGGATCGAGCCCTACATCGGGCTCTCTGCTCAGCAGGGAGCCTGCTTCCTCCTCTCTCTCTGCCTGCTTCTCTGCCTACTTGTGATCTCTGTTAAATAAATAAATAAAATCTTAAAAAACAACAACAACAACAACAAAATAAAGAGCCAACTACATTAAAAAAATGTGCCAGCAGATTCTTAGAACCCCATTAATTTCTTTTCCTGGCTGTCTCCTTCTGGCTAGAGTGAAAGGCTCTACACGATCATTTATGGAGCTATAATAATAATAATTGCTGGCCTAATTATTTTGAGTTGGCTTTGCAAATTTGGTCCCTCTCAAATACAAGTTATTTACAGGAAACCAGAAAGGTTATTATGCTAATTTAAATAGCAGGGATGAAGTACAAGACTCTACAGAAGAATTCTGACCTCCAATATGTTTGCTTTAGTGCTCTAAGTCTCATTTCTGGCTTCCTGTGTCATTCTGAAGGCTTACCTGCTCCCTGCCTCCACCCCATAAGCATACATGTCCTCTTGCTGCCTTCTTTAAACTTTCCCTTTGTAAGATGCCTGTGTACTTGCTTTTCTCTGTTTTGGGGCTTTCTCCCAGAGAGAGCCATCCTTCTTCCCTGCACCGTAACTTGAGACTTCTCCACCTGTATAAGAAATCTTTGATTTTACTAAAGAACTGCTTCCATGAGTTCTGCCATATGAACCTAACCTTGGAAGGGTGTCTCTCCATGTCAAGATGGAGTTGCTATAGTATAAGGGAATACTTCCTCACCCTGATAAAGAGGAACAAAACCTTCTGCTAACCTCAAATTTAATGGTGAAATACTGAATGCTTTCCCCTGAGTTCAGGAATAAAGCAAAAAGGCCCATTCTCACCACTTCTATTTGGCATTGTATTGGAAATCTTTGCCAATGCAGTAAGACATAAAAAGCAAAATGATTATTAAAAAAAGAACTACTTGTAGGTGAGAAACCTATATAGAGTATCTTAAGAAATTAAGCACAAAGCAATTATGAACTTCTAAGTGAATTTAGCAAGGTCACAGGATACAAACTTAAAATATAAAACCCCAAATTTGTTTTAGCAAGGGACTAAGTACCTAAATTGTAGTAGCCAAAACTACTACCTCCAGATACCCCGAAGTATTAAAACACATGTGTTACTGGTACAAGGAGGTTTTGTCTATTTCTACACTTCCCACTACATTCCTTTAGTTTTAAGGAGAATTCTAGACACTGATGTAACTCACTGTCCTGAATATGTATGGCACCCAATAAATGAAAAAAAAATGAAGTTTTAACAACAGGCAATACACAGAATACTACCAAAATAAAATTGCACAGGCATTTTTACAAATAATTACAAACAAACCACAGCTTCCCCAACTGAATTTTCTACAGTGAGAAACTATTTTCTATACTATAGTTTGTGGGGGGTCTGTCATTCAATTCTAAGAATGGAAACCATTCTGATTGAATTTTCCAGACCAAGATGAGGGACTAACCATTGAATTAAGACATGCTTCTTATCACACTTGCAATGTTAAGTATAGCACAAATGTATATTACTTATCACAAATGATGTATAATATACTTCTTACAGAAAGTATATTTGATATTCAAAAAATGGGTATTTGAAACTGAATTCTGACCTTTCTCTATTTCATCATCAACTAGAAAGATACATAACACAGTGGACAAATGTGGACAGTAAAATCCTATAAGGATATAAAATACAGGATATGAAATAAAATCCTATAAGGATATAAAATATAAAATACACAGAGAACTCTGCCAGGTTATTCCAGCTTGGTATAACCAACTATAATGCCACTTACCGAGGAGGAAGAGTGATGGGCCATAGTATTCTGCATTACTGATGATGTGCTTCAGGGAGGTAGGGAGAGAACCATCCATCACTAAGAGAAAAGAAAAGTGAACATCAAAGAGAGTATGATCAGCCCAGAAGTAGTTTGATAGGTAGAGATGATGGAACAA
This sequence comes from Lontra canadensis, assembly GCF_010015895.1. Classification (NCBI taxonomy): domain Eukaryota; kingdom Metazoa; phylum Chordata; class Mammalia; order Carnivora; family Mustelidae; genus Lontra; species Lontra canadensis. The sequence continues at coordinate 1,076,212 of NW_022631191.1, read as the reverse complement.
TGTATTATATATACCACCACTGTGGTAAACATCCTGTGTTGATTCCAGTCTAATGGTTTCTACTTAGCTCCTCCTATTTTATTATTTATTCCTTGTCCATGAAATAGCCTCTTAACAGTAGGTCAAAGAACAAAAGAATACAGACATAGACAAAGTGGAGTAGCAGGCTGGAAGTGAGCACAGAGTCAAAAGCTGAAAAAGGAAAAAAATAGGTGAATCATTATGAAAATAGCTAGCAAATCCTTAGGTCTAGGAAAAGTGACACTAAAAGACTAAAAGCATGGCATGCCTTTTCTTAAGCCTGTCTTATAAAACAAGAGTAGCATCAGTATCAAAAGAACTAATCTTTGGAGAGAGTCAAACATCCTTCAAGAAAGAATCTAAAATCAAATACCATGTCGTATGCCATCTGAGAAAGCTGGGTCTTGAATGGCCTTCTTGAGGAAATTCAACATGGATTTGAGAAGTGCTGCTCTTTGTGGAATACACTGGACTCCTGGCAAGAGAGAAAGATGGAGGATTATACTGAGTTCACCATCACCACAATGAGTAGGCACATAAAACAAATTTTTAAGAGAAGCATATACACTGTATCAACACCAGCAGACACTCGAAATGAGATCTCTGGATGTTGGGAAGAGTACTTACTTACTAAGCTTTAAAAATGGGGAAAATAAATCACCAAGGGCTACACAAAACTAATACTAAAAGGAAAAGACTGAAGTAAAAGTGCAAGTAAAAAGATTAACTCTGGGAGCCTCAGTTTCTGTTTTAGATATTACCTGCTGACATGGGTGCTTTGATAAAATAATCAACATGTGAACAGTTGTAAAACTATGAAATGCTATGAAATAAATGTTAATATGAGAAAATGGATACCAAAATGGCAAAGTAACATGCATAGTCCTAAGAAGCAAACCTCCAAATGTATCACTAAAGCTGTTCCCAAAGCACCTCCTTGACTAGTTTAGTAATTCATTGTGAAAGACTGTGTATCTATTTGTCTACCCACCAGGACGAGGGCCAGGGCCAGAGCCAGAGGAGATGCTAGTGCTGCTGCTAGAACTTGATGCCCTTAATTCAACATCTAGCCGGTGCTCCACAGAGATGGATGAGCCTGGACTACTTTCCATAGTCACATCTGTAACTAAAGTAAAAGTTATGATAAAAAAACTTGTTAGAATAAAGCACCGCCAAAAGAATGAGAATTTTTTTCCCATTAAGGTGAGATAAATGATACAAAAAATGGTGACAGATGATATCGAAACTCAAAATAAAAATGTAAGCTTTCCACAAATAGAGAAATATTTAACAGCACTAGTTATTTAAGAAATGCAAGTTAAAAACAATCCTTCAAAAGAAATCCCCTTCAATATTTCTCATCCACCAAATGTGGGAGGAGAAACAATGGTAAGTAAAACATGCAATTTCACACACTACTGGTGGGTAGCAGACTATGGGTAAAGCTTTTTCTAATTTTAATGAAGTACAAAATACATAATTACTTCTTACAATTTATAAAATATAATACAGTTCCTACAGTATTAAACCACTGTTTACACTGGAAATACTTTCTTCCAACCTTTTTATACATACACAAACATACATACTTGTGCCTACTTATATAAAGGCAGCACAAACACAGTTTTGTAACCCTTTTATAGAATATAAAGTTTCCTCTACAAATACATCAGAATCACCTGGATTAGTTATTAAAAATGTGGATTTCCTGGGATGCCTGAGTGGCTCAGTTGTTTAAGAGTCCAACTCTTGTTTTCAGCTCAGGTCACGATCTTCAGGGTTATGGGGTCATACCCCAAGTAGGGCTCTGCACTCCGCAGGGAGCCTGCTTGAGATTCTCTCTCTCCCTCTCCTGTCCCCACCCACCAACTTATACATGCTCTCTCTAAATAAATAAAATCTTTAAAAAAAATTTTAAAGTGTGGATCTTTCTGGTCTTCACTTACACACTTCTGAATCAAACATTGCAGATGAGGTCTATAACTTTTTAAAAATTTTATTTATTTTGAGAGAGAGAACATGAGAGCACAAGTCAGGGTGTGGGGGGAGGGAGAGAGAATCTCAAGCAGACTCCACAATGAACACAGAACCTGATGTGGGCCTCAATCTCAGGATACTGAGATCATGACCTGAACTGAAATTAAGAGTTGGACGCTTAACCAACTGAGCCACCCAGGTGCACCTGAGATCTACATCTTCAGCAAGCACTTCAATTTATTCTTATGCATATTCAAGTTTGATAACACCTGATTTATAATAAACAATGAGGCTTTTAAATAGTCTTCTATTTAGTAGATGTCACATTTTAATCAACACTCTGGGATCTCACCCATTAACTCAAATGCCAGCTTGCCCACAATAAACCAGAGACAGAAACTGGGTAAAGGAGTTTCTAGGGGCAACAATGCATGTAAATAACTGTGTTCAGGAAAGATAACAGAAAAAAAGTACAGCATCCTATGGGTACTGAGTGTTAAGAATGAAACCATTATGAATTCTGGTACCTTTATCATAAGCATGATAACAGTTTCATGTAATGACATCCTGGGTCATCAAAGTAAGAATCTGAATTCTAAGAAAGCTGTTTTGGGGAATGGTTTTTTGCTTTTATTACTATTACTATGAATTATGCATGGGGGGCAGGGAGAGTATTAAAAAAAAAAAGGACACACATGATGATGCACCCAAAGATTAAGAATATCTGGTTATCTAGCTTTTTGACTTTATGATTTAAAATATGTTCCCTATTCAAGAACTTCTTCACTCTCCTCTTCCTTCTCAAAATAACCTGATAGTTTCCATTTTAGAGTCTACACTCTCCTTATCTTTCTCAAACACATTATTTAAACACCTACGATATATCAGGCACTGCTGAAGATAGAGCAGTGAACAAAACAGTATCCTGATCTCATGGAGCTTACATTTTAGTGGGAATAGGAAGATAATGAACCAATATTTAGAAAACAACTATTAAGTCTTGAAATAAAACAGATTAACATCCCACAGAGTGACTGCAGCGCTCTACTGCAGCTCTACCATCTGCTTCACTTTCCACTGCTATTCCCAACAACTTGTGCCTCCTCCTTTTATAATTATCCTCATGAAAAATATACAAATTACTTATGTAGAAAAATACTGTTTTGTTGCTGAAAATACACACTCAACTCACTTGTGCACTTTGGAATTTATGAGGAGGAAGAATGAAAATTGGGGCTGGATGATAAGAAAATGCCAAGCACAAAAATACTGACTTAGTAACTGTTAATTACCATCCATATCAGTTTCCATTTCTTCTCCTTCTTGTGTAGTACTGGGTCTCTGGATCTTTGGCTTGATCACAAATGGACATTCTTTCCGACACAAATCTACTTCATGCTACAATCAAGGGAAAAGTAGTAAGAAAATCCTACATATATACCAGGAGTTAAAAATAATTATAATGAAAGAATGTCACAGGCAGATTATAAAATTGGTTTCTAAAAACAGAAAAGGGCTAAGATGGCTCTTTAGCGTTATTAGGATACTTCCTAGGTTCATCTCTTACTGGCTGGGTATGTCTATGCCAAGTACTCCTTGTATAATAATACCTCGAGTCTATAAATGAAGATAGAAAGTCCACTATGGGATTGAAAAGCTGCCATGTCCAGGTTGGTGATGAGGTCAACCACTCTAACAGCTCTGGTGACAAATGTTATCTGGTCTTGTTCATCGCCAAGAAATTTTATAACCTATTGAGGAGAGAAAAAAAAGACAAAGCCAATCAAAAGAAGAGACACAAAACTGTGAATAATGTATTCTTTTGGAAACAAGCAATCTAGGGTCTCAAGGAGGCAAGTACTGTGTGGGAGAAAAAAAGTAGGTATCTGTCAAATGACAGCTCTATTACTTCTGGGACTCAACCTCCTGAGATAATGGGGACATAAAATTACTTTTCAGGTTTAAATAAAATATTCAGGGAGAAAAAAGCTGGTGTCCATTGTCAAGCACAAAGTAAAACCAATGTACCTTAATAGCACAATTTACAAAGTACCTTTACATATATTTTCTTCGGGGTAACAGCCCAAGGTCATGGTAAGATATGGCTAGTCTTGACTAGTACCTGGAGAGTACCTGGAGCCTCCTGACTCTCAGACCATGCTACACTATGATCAATTCTTAAAAATTAAGCTGCACTTAAAAGTTGTTAATGAGATAGATAACTAGAATACCAAACTAGAAAAATAGAGAATAACATTTTCTGGGTAAGCTTCCTTATGCTATCTGCTCTCACTGTTAACCGTTCCAAACTTGTAACTCTACACCTGCTCTTAGTTGATTTCCCCACAGATGTATTAAAAAAAACCCCAAAAAACCAAACAAAAAAACAAGGCACCTTCAATAAGGCTTCCATCATTCCACAGGAGACCAAGGCTTCACCACCAGCATCGTAGCTGGCCAGATGGTATAAAAAAGAGAAGAGAGCAGTGGCAAACTGGTGAGGGTATGGATCCATGGAAGGATCTATATGGGAAGTTGGGAGAGACAGAAAAAAAGCAAGCTCAGAATTTGATGTTAAGAGGGCAAGATGTTAAACAAAGACTGATAAAACCAAGGTTGAAGTTCCTGCTAGCTAAAAGAATCATCATCAAAACTTACCAATCATGGCTTGGATACAGTTCCGCACAAGTACAGGCAAAAATCCATGGTAAGAGGCAGTTCCAGTACAGTCAATAATACTGCTGAGTTTGGGAGTTCTCTCCAAATGGACAATTGATGTTAATGTTCGTAAAGAAGCAGCTTTAATCTCCTACGAAAACAGAAGGTAAACATGTGATATATTAAATAAGTTGATGACTGGGGGCACCTGGGTGGCTCAGTCAGGTAAGCATCCAACTCTTGATTTCCACTCGGGTCATGATCTCATGGCTGTGAGATTGAGTCCTGTGCTCAGTACAGAGTCAGCTTGAGATCTTCTCCCTCTGCCCCTTCCCCCACACACTCTAAAATAAAATTTAATAAATCTTAAAAAAAAAAGGGTAGATGATTGAACCATGTTGCTAATATCCAGAACTCAAAATTAAGGTCATTCTACTGATAATGGTTTGGGGTAGATGGAGGTCTGTTGAGAATAACATTGAAAATCCAGCCCTTAACTTTGTAGCTAAATATTCAAAGAGGAAGACGTAAAACAACTAAACTCCCCTCTTGGAGCTCATTCTAAACCCCTGGGAGAAACCAAAAGGGAAATAAACAAAATACACAGGAGCCTGACATACACATTAGAATATTAGTACTTACCATAAGCTGCTTATCTGTTATCTGAAGGACATCTACCAACTCCTCTATCAACCCATTATATAAGATACTGTTTGCGGACTCCTGCAAGGCATTGGAATACACTGCAAAAGGAGAAATAAACACTTTAGGCAAGAAGGCAGTGGTCAAGCCACTGCCCAATGACAAACCTTTGGCACCTACTGATTCTGGGAAAAGATTCCCTTCCAACCAGCATTGGAGGGCAGAATCACTGAATTTTGGAAGATTGATCAAATAGGGTGATAAGCCTTAAATGTCCTCCAAATTGACAGATTCTCCTATTATTAGTACTGGTAGTCATGAGCAAAGATTTTTGGGAATGGAAGTATGAAGAGAAAGTGACGAGCTAATTTTTTATAGTATTACTACTTGATAAACTATTATGCCTTTCATATAGACTTTACATGAAGACTAGTCTCTTCATGTGATACTTCTGATTTTCATTGGAAACACTTATATAGGCTGTAAAGAACAGAATTTTGGACTACTGCAGACTAAGTCAGAAACTTGTAAATGACACTATGGAGTAAAAGTTGAGATTGAGAATGCGTATAATCCACTTTCAATGAATCCCACACAGACGTAATAGTAGACATGGTCTCCTGAAGTGCAACTAATGGATTTGAGCACATTCATTTAGTTAAACAAACATGTATCCATTAATGTGCCAGAAGTTATGCATGGTATGAGTACAAAAAGAAGAGTATGAATTTCACTTCAAGAACTCATAGTTTAAAAGAGGAGAAAAACAAGTAACATAACGAAAGCTGGTAATATTAACAGCAGCTACCACTTCATACCTTCTAAGTGCCTAGCCTGTGCTAGGTGCTTTATAGGTTTTCATTTAATCCTTGTATCAGTCTATAAGTTAAGTGCTATCCCAATATTAAATGAAGAAACAGGCCAAAAGCATAAACATGTAGCACTAATCATCTGCAGAATCCGGATGAGAGCCCAGGACTGATTCCAAAACCAATGTCCTTTCCATTCTACCACTCTGAAGTAAAAGTAAAATGCACAGTATTGACTTCTTAATTAATATCTTCTAACTTCAAAATTGTACTACTGATAGGACAGAAGAGGAAGATGAAATGGCAAAAAGACGAATAGGGGCTAGGAGAGAAGACTACCTGAACATCCATCTAAAAGAAAAAGGGCCAAAATCAAGACTAAATCCAGGCAATACATCTGTTAAGTATTATACTGCTTTCTAATACAACATTAACAAGCTCAAGAATGATGAATATAGTGAACATCAGAAATGCAGGCAATTTTACAAATTAATTTGCCACCTAGATAACTACAATTAAGCCTCACAGCAACAAAGACACAGATGAAGCTCAAAGGAAAGCATGTCTAAATTGCCTAATCAGGGCCTGTTATTTATAGTGTTATAGTCTCTTACCTAGTATAGATATTGCATGCAGCCTGGCTTGAACAGCCTGCAATCGTTTCCTGTGATTAGAAAAGCCATGGGCCAGCCGTATGTGTGTAAATAACAGCATCTGCAGGAATAGAAGACCTAAATTAGGAAACCAGTGAAAACAGAGAACGTACTTTCTAATGGCTAAATCTTACCTACTGGGTTATTTGGTAAAACGGTATAGTGATAGTTCTTGGCAACAAGCTGAAGACATTCGGCAAGAGTTCTGATTGTTATTATCAAATCAAATATTTTATCACCGTAAGAATGACCAGAAAAAACACAACTAAATGTTTTCTCCTTCATATGTAAAGTGTTGAGATACTAACACTCCATTTTGCATGATGAGTAAAGCAGCTTATGTCTTTCTCAATTCTCATAAAAACCCAACTAGGAAGTGAGCAGGTGTTGGCTTCATAAAAGATGAGGAAACTAAGGCTCAGAGGCTAATTTACCCATGATCGATCTGACTCTCTCCTTTCTGATATGCTGTCTCCCAGCCCAACAATTACCATTAGTCTACATGGATGACAATCCACACCCTTTAGATAAATATTAGGACCTATCATACCTGCTTGTCCTTAGGAATGCTGTACATTTTGGTAAGCGATTCCATGATTTCAGAAGGGCTTTCTGAAATCTACATTAGAAAAAAAATTGGTTAGGAACAAAAAGTAAACTGAATGTTAAACTGGCCAACAGTCAAAGATTCCTCTTACCTTGTCAAGTTGCTCTATGTGAATATAATGTAGTGTGTTACTAGTTGTCTGAAATTAAAAAGATAGAGTTGTCAGAAGTCAATGTTAATACCTTAGCTTCCCTTTCCATAAGACTAAAAGAGAGCTGTCTGAATACTAAGATGTCACCCTAGGTTGAAGCCTAACTGAATGCTCTTAAAATTAAGGTAACTTTAGAGTCCCCCAAAATACCCATTTTATATACAGAATATTCTCAAAAAAGCTTCTTTGAAGACAACAGTATCAAAATATAATGCACACAGTCAGACACAATATTCTTTCTTATCCCTTTTAAAAGTTCTATTTTTTAATTGAAGTATAATTAACATACACTGCTGTATTTGTTTCAAGTGTACAGTATAATGATTCAACACTTCACACATTACTCGATGCTCATCATGGTAAGGGTTACTTTTAATCCCCTTTATTATTTAACCCCCCCACCCACCTCCACTCCAGCAACCACCAGTTTGTTCTCTGTATTGTCTGTTTTGTCTCTTTTCTCTTCCTTATTCTTTTTTTAAACCTAACTTAATTCCCACAACCTCTGTAATTCATAGCAAAGACCAAATCCATGAAAATGGCTTCCACTCTAGATATGCACTACAGCTGTTTTCAGGGCACCATTGATCTAGAAATTATGCTATAGGTAGAAAAAAATCTATTCACTAAGCTACTTATATACAAAACTGAATTTTAGTACCTCCTCAAAGAATATGGAATGACTAGATAATTGAAGCAGGACCTTGTAAGCAATATACAGACTTCTTACAAACTGGCTAAGTAGAGAAAAATGCACAAGTCATGGCAATGCCTCACAGGGGAGTCCTGTCTTTCAGCAGCTCCAACATAAGTAAGATCCAAACTTATCAGAGCTGGGCATACAATGAATAGTTATTTCTGAGAAGGTACTAGGTATGTTTAATTTGGGAGGGCAGCAATGAAGCTCAAAACCATCCCTTCATTTAACTAAGGAGTCCCAGAAGTCAACCCCAGTTACAGTACATCATAGACTCTATCAGAACAAGTCAATGAGACTCACCCTTTTCTCGATTTTGACCTCGGCCCCAGGGTCTGCATAGAATTCAAAGTGTAGTGTAGTTGCACTGGGTGGGTATTTCTGTGTATAAAGCACATAAAAGATTCAGATACTGTCTTCTCCTCAAATCTTCCTCCGAAGTCCTAACCATCTGTCCAATTCATTGTAGCAGCAGAATAAACAGTGTAGTCAGCAGCTACAGTGCCTTCACCCCTCGTCTTAGCAGAGCTCAGATATCTTATAACACAAAATCAGAAGGATGGCGACCAGACCTCCAAAAGCCTTCACGTTTCTTACTTATAAGTTATCAGTTGCCCTTTCTTTCAAGAGATAGAATTAAGTCAGAATTAGACTGTGGCTATTCTCAAGAGGAAAAGGACAGGCAAGTCTGCCAAGCAATAATGAATAAGAATCCAAGAAAGGATGGAGAACAAATACAAGGGTCTAAGTACCAACTTGGAAGTGGAAAAGAACATTTTTATGGAAACTTTAGTGTACATCATCACCTTTTGAAATATTTTTTCAAACTGTGCTTCATTAGTGTGCCTTCTTAAATTCTTTAAATACCCTTTCATACCATTCTACACCACTTCCCATGGTCTCAAAATGCTTTTCTGCATAGGTGAATACCAAGTCAATATAAACCAGACCATGACAAAAATCCACTTTAACTCTGAAAAGCAAAAACAAAATTAAGATGACAACAGCATGCCCATTAAAATGAATCCTTAGAAGAAACCAGTAGCAGTGGTTGCCTCTGAAATGGAGAATTATTGTATAATTAAATTATTAATTATATATAATAAATTTTTTAAATTGAAAGAATTACAGTATGCAATTATTTTAAAATTGCATGTATATATGTATTTTTAAAAACATGCATATGTATTACTTCCTTTTAAAGTACACATATTTTTCAAAGTCTCACTGATATACCAAATATCAATAAATAAAAGGATGTGTGATTTCTTAACACAGACTGGGCCCCAGACAGACATCATACAAACAGTACAGTGTTATCACACTGTTTTGACAAAGGGTTAAAAACAAGCTTGATATACAAAAGGAGGCTCAGAATTAACCAACTTTAAGATGAAAGTTATTTTCTCTTAATTAGAATTCCAAGCTGAATACTTTTTAAGATTTATGTAGCTTTATTAAATAGACAACACTAACCTCCATATTACCCAATATTCATTCATGTAACACACACTAAAGAAAGTATACCAACTAAGGCAGGAAAGTAATTTGTTTTAATTTGTAGTTTTCTTCGACCAGAAAAAAAACCATTTTTCCAGGGGGGGAAAGCTTGGTAAGATAAATTCACTAAATTTCATTGCAGCTATTTGTCCTGTGCCTGACAAACTGACAAAAATAGCAACATCTGTTGGAAAATGTAATTGCTTCTTGGCACAGAACTGTTTTTAACAAATCCAATTGTGCCTTGTGGTTCCAAAACAATCTATCAAAGCAGAAGGGAGGATGGCCTAACCTTTTATCCAAAGCATGGATGAAAGGTATGAGAAGGACAGAACATGAAGAGTAAACATGTAAAACACACAGAACATTTTAAGTTCTCAATAACCTTCATGGCAGGACTATTCCCCAAGCATCCATTCTTAAAAACCATGCTATACTGCCCAGAGTTCCAACAGTTCCAGTAAGAGAATGCAAACAAATACACTTTCTGGGATGTTTCAACACTTTCAAACCCATTTACCAAATACAGCTTCCTACTCAAGAGCTGGGTATGAAGATACACTGTGTTTCTGAGATTCTTCCTACTGTCAGCACACTGAAGGCCCAAGCATTTCTAGATGAGGTGTGTTATGTCTCAATTGAGCTCAGGTTCCTCAAAGGTCCTGATTTGAAGCAGCCAACTTAATATACCATATATTTGAGCCTTACCATAAAGTAAGGCTCAAAAAGAGACCACACATAACTCTGCCAAAAGACACCAATACCCCAGAATTACTTACCATCATATGCAAGTCTCTACAACATTCTGCAAGTCCAAAGCCATTCTCCTTTCCACCCCAACTCTTAAAAAAGGAAAAAGACAGTGTTAAAATAGTGCTTAAAGTTAGCCCTGTGTATAAAATATTTAAGAGTATGTGGCTGCCTGGAATACGGTGTTGAGAAGACATCCACTGTGAAAGTCCAACAAACAGAGGGAGCAAACAGAAGCAAGGACTTAAGACTCAAGGCAAGATGGTCTGCCTAAAGGTGATTTCTCCAATGAGCTCAATTTCACTGCTCTGTAAGGATGCTATTGGGAAGAACATAAGCAACTATTGCACTGTAAATGCCTATTGTCATACTTGCTGACAGGTCAATTTTATCCCATCAGGCCTTCAGTATTCTATTATGCTTTCCATGCTCTCAGCTTGTATCACCTTCTTCACTACAGTGAGGAATCATATGCTCTACAGTCCCACTTTTTTTTTTAATTTTATTTATTTCTTTGACAGAGAGAGAGATCACAAGTTGACAGAGAGGCAGACAGAGAGAGAGGAGGAAGCAGGCTCCCTGCTGAGGAGAGAAGCAGACACGGGGCTCGATCCCAAGACCCTGAGATCATGACCTGAGCTGGAGGCAGAAGGTTAACCCACTGAGCCACCCAGGCACCCCATATAGTCCCATTTTTAAGCATGAACCAAGTTGCAAAGCAGAAGACTCTACTGCTTACTCCTACTAAGCTCTGCCACCACAAAGTCTAAAAACTCATCAATACTAGCCTCTAAGGTAATGGGGGAGAATGACTAAATTGTGCACTATTAACTGGCCTTCAAACCCAAACCTCCAGCCATATATTCTTGCTTAATAAACTCGCTTGCATTTTCAACAGTGCTTGAGATATCAAACATTTTTACTTGATTTGGAATGCTCCCAAGGGTGGGGTGAACATTTGTTGAAAACATTAAATAGCAAATGCATTAATCCCTGCTTCATGGGACAAGGCAAACAATTGCATTCAACAACAGACAAACTGAAAAGCTTAAGGGGAAAAGGCTAGGGTGTGAGATGCTTCGGAGAATAAGAGCTTGGAAAAGTGTCACAGACTCCTGGGAATCTAGGAGGCCACGTGTATGCCCAAGGTTAAGCACATTCTCAGGAAAGACCCAAGAAAGCCCTAAGGTCTACATGCCTGGGTGGTCATCAGGCTCTGTTCAAGTCACAAGTGAAGGCTAAGGCAGAGTTTGTAAACATCCTGGTTAAGCAGTGAAGATATGAGTATTGCCACTGAAGATACTAACATATACACAGAACCTACCTGTGCAAAGACTGGGGTGGGGGAAGGGAAGTATGTATTTTTTTTGTTCAGGAATTTAAGGCAAATAACTAGCTAACCACTAATCTAAGAGCATAGATTCTGATGATCATGTAATTATGAAATCAGGTCAGGAAAGTATAAAGAAACAACAAAAAACCATAACAACAAACCCTGGTGAAGGGTGAGAATTTGATTTCCAAAGTTGCCACATTATAATATTAAAAATGTCCACCATTCAACAAAAAAACCCTATGAGGTATACAAAAACAAGACTATGAAACACACAAAGGAAAAAGAAATTACAGCAACATGAGCATGAGCAGTGATGTCAGCATTACGGCTAAATAAGACATATCTCACTGCCCCTATGCAGCAACTGGCATCCACCCATGAACAAAAGTGCCTTTGCTGGAGTTGGGGAACCTAGCCCCATAAACCCAAGGATGGGGGTGGTGAAGAGTCCCACCCAATTGCCTACTGGGTAATAGACTTAAAAGACCTTGGTCCCAGCTACACACCCTGCAGTGGCCTATGAACCAGCTACTGCCACTCTGAGGAGCCCCAGGAGAACATGGTCTTAAAGAATCACCCATGGATGAAGGTATGATTTGTGGGATTATGACTGAATGCCTCTAAGTCAGGATCCCGCCCAGGCAGAATAATAATACGGCAGGGTCATGGGGCCTCAGCTGGCCTCAGACAGCCAGTCCCCCACCGTCCCTGCCACCTGTTGGGACCAGGGTCTGGTGCTTATAGCTGCTCATCCCAGGAAATGGGATATGGCCAGAAAGAGGGCTGCCCCCTTGCCTGTCACACAATGCACATTTGTGGGAACCTGGAGCTAAACCATTCATAGATGACCTGCTTCTGGGTTGGGAGAACAGAATCCTCACTGTGATCTATTGGAAGTCAACCCTGACTCAAGGGTTTGGAAAAACTAACAAAACAAACAAATGATCATCCATGGATGATAAAGTTCAAAGGACAAAAATATTAAAAAACAGTAAGAGCTAAAATAATTTATTAATGAATATACAATTTGAGAAGAGGTAAACTGAACATTAAAAACATAAAATAAGGTTGGGGGAAGTTAAAGGGTAGAGTATCTGTGTGTGACCAAAGTTGTTATCAGCTTAAAAAAGACTTATCTATGTTTTATGTAAAGCTCATGGTAACCACAAAACAAAAACCTAGATTAGACAGAAAAAAGATAAACAAAAAGGAATCAAAGCATACTACTATGGGAAACCATCAATTCACAAAGAAAGGCAGGGAGAGAGGAATAAAGGACAGGAAAATACAGAACAGCCAGAAAACAAAAAGATGGCATTACTAAGTCCTCGCCTATCAATAATTACTCTAAATGCAGATGTACTGATTTTCCAATTAAAAGGCACAGTATGGCTGGATGGATTAAAAAAACAAAACCGAATCAAGAAATGGGCAGAAGACATGAAGAGACATTTCTCCAAAGATGACATCCAAAAGACACAAGAAAAAGTACTCAACATCACTTGGCATCAGGGGAATACAAATCAAAACCACAATGAGATACCACCTCATATCAGTCAGAATGGCTAAAATTAACAAATCAGGAAACAGATGTTGGCAAGGATGTGGAGAAAGGAAACCCTTCTAGCTGGTGCAGCCACTCTGGAAAATAGTATGGAGGTTCCTCCAAAAGTTGAAAATAAAGCTACCCTACAACCCAGAAATTGCACTACTGGATATTTACCCCAAAGATACAAATGTAGTGATCTGAAGGGTCACCTGCACCCCAATGTTTATAGCATCAATGTTGCTAAATTATGGAAAGAGCCCAGATGTCCACTGACAGATGAATGGATAAAGACGTGGTATAGAAATACACACACACACACACACACACACACACACACACACACACACACACACAGGAATATTATGCAGCCATCAAAAATGAAATCTGGCCATTTGCAACAACATGGATGAACTAGAGGGTATTATACTAAGTGAAATAAGTCAATCAGAGAAAGACAATTATCATATGATCTCACTGATATGTGGAATTTAAGAAACAAGGCAGAGGATCAGAGGGGAAGAGAGAAAAAAAATGAAACAAGACAAACGCAGAGAGGGAGACAAAGCATAAGGGCTCTTATGGAGGTTGCTGGAGTAGAGAGGGGCTGCTGGAGTAGAGAGGGGTGGAGGGTTGGGCTAAGTGGATGATGGACACTGGGGAGGGTATCTGTTGTAAAGAGCACTGGATATAAGACTGATGAATTACAGACCTGTACCCCCAAAACAAATAATATATATGTTAATTAATTGAATTTAAATAAAATTTAAACAAAGTCTCAGCAGCTTACAAGGGACTCACTCCAGCTTTAAGGATACATGTAGACTCAAAGTGAAAGAATGGAAAAGATATTCTATGCAATAGAAACTCAAGGAGAGCATGGGTAGCTGTACTTGTATCAGACAAAATACTTTTACTTAAAACCTGTAACAAGAGACAAAGAGGGGTGCCTGGGTGGCTCAGTGGATAAAACCTCTGCCTTTGGCTCGGGTCGTGATCCCAGGGTCCTGGGATCGAGACCCACATCGGGCTCTCTGCTCAGCAGGGAGCCTGCTTCCCCCTCTCTCTGCCTGCCTCTCTGCCTACTTGTGATCTCTCTATGTCAAATAAATAAATAAGATCTTAAAAAAAAAAGAGACAAAGAAGGTCATTATATAATGATAAAAGGGTTAATTCAAAGAGTATCTAGCAATTGTAAATTATATACATACAATACTGGAGCACCCAAATACATTAAAAGCAAATACTAACAGATCTGAAGGGAGAAACAGATTAAAAAAAGATAACGATAGGAGATGTTAATACTCTACTTTTTTCACCAATGGATAAACTGTCCCAACAGAATATAAGGAAATGTTGAATTTAAACTATACCTTTTAAAAAAAGTTTTTATTTAAATTCCAGTTAATACAGTGGGATATCAGTTTCAGGTGTACAATATAATGATTCAACACTTTTCATTCAACAGCCAGTCAATGCTCATCACAAGTGTACTCCTTAATCCCTATCACCTATTTAACCCAACCCCCCAACATCTACACCCTGTAACCATCAGTTTGTTCTCTATAGATAAGAGTGTGTTTCTTGGTTTGCCTATCTTTTCCCTTGCTTGTTTTGTTTCTTAAATTCCACAAATACTGAAATCATATGGTATTTGTCTTTCTCTGACTTATTTCACTTAGTGTAATACTTTCTAGAAAGCTCCATCCATATTATTGCAAATGGCAACCTACAAGGAATATACAGAACATTTCACTGAACAGAATATACACTCTTCTCAACTGCACATAGAACATTCTCCACATAGATTACACAGTAAGTTACAAAATAAGTCTTAGCATATATAAGAGACTGAAATTACACCAAGTATCTTTCCTAACCACAATGGTATAAAACTAGAAATCAATTAACAGGAGGAAAACTGGAAAATTCACAATATGTGGAAACTAAACAATACACTTGTGAAGAACTAATGATTCAAAAAAAAAAAAAAAAAGAAGTCAAAAGGGAAATTTAAAAATACCAGGACAAAAGACAACGGAAACCTATCAAAACTTATGGGATGCACCAAAAGTAGAACTAAGAGAGAAGTTTATAGGGATAAATGACTATAGTAAAAAACAAGAAAGATCTCAAATACACAACCTAACTTTATAACTCAAGGATACAAAAGAACAAACGAATCCTGAAGTTAGTAGAAGGCAGGGAAGTAACAATGATCACAGCAGAAATAAATGAAATAGAGACTCCCCCAAAAAACCAAAAACAAAACAACCAAGGGTTTCTTTGAAAAGATAAACGAAATAGATGAAATTCTAGATAGACTAAGAAAATAAGAGTGAAAACTTAAATCAGAAATGAGGAGAGACATTACAAATGATACCACATAGATAGAAAAGATTAAGATAGAAAGGATAAGTGAAATTATTTCACCTGTAAGTGGAATTTAAGAAACAAAATAAGCAAAGGGGAAAAAAAGGAGAGAGACACAAACCAAGAAAGTCTTCATTATAGAGAACAAACTGATGGTTACTGGTTGGGAGGTGGGGAGAGAGATGGGTGAAATAGGTCGTGGGGTGTAAGAGTACACTTATGATGAGCACTGAGTAATGTTAAGAGCTGTTGGGGCGCCTGGGTGGCTCAGTGGGTTAGAGCCTCTGCCTTCAGCTCGGGTCATGATCCCAGGGTGCTGGGATCGAGCCCCACGTTGGGCTCTCTGCTCAGTGGGGAACCTGCTTCCCTTCCTCTCTCTCTGCCTGCCTTTCTGCCTCCTTGTGATCTCTGTCAAATAAATAAATAAAAAATCTTAAAAAAAATAAATTCTATAAGAGTTGTTGAATCACTATACTGTATTCCTAAAACTAATAAAACACTGTATGCTAGCTATAGTGGAATTAGAATTTAAAAACTTAGTAAAAAAAGAAACTATATATGAACAAATTGCCAACATATTGCATGACCTGTAAGAACTGGAAAATTTCTTAGAAACAGAACTTACAATAGTGGATAATGAAGAAACAGAAAATCAGAAGAAACCGATAATGAGTAAAGAAGATTAAATCAGTAATCAAAACATACCCAATACAGAAAAGGCTAGGACCAGATGGTTTTTCTGGTATATATTCACCAAACATTTAAAGAATTAACACCAAGCCTTCTCAATTTCTTACCAAAAAATTGAAGAGGCCAGACTTCCAAACTCATTTTAAGAGGCCAAAATTACCCTGATGGCAAAGCCAGATAAGGACACTACAAGAAAACAGGCTATCATCCCTGATAAATGAAGACATAAAAACTGTCATCAAAATACTAGCAAAAAATTGAAACAGTACATTAAAATGATCATATACAATTATCAAGTGGGATTAATCCTTGGGATGCAATGACTGTTCATCATATACATGCCAATAAATATGACATACCACATTAAGAGAATAAAAGACAAAAATCCAAGATATCAATAGATGCTGAAAAAAACATGACAAAAAGTCAATATTCTTTCATGATAAAAAAGTCAAAAACGAGGTACAGAAGGAACACAGCTCAATATTTTAATAAAGGCCATATGTGACAAGTCCATAGCTAACATCATACTCAAATGGTAAGAAGACAAAAGCTCTCCCTCTAAGATCCTGAACAAGACAAGGGTGCCCACTCTTAACACTCCTATTCAATTATAGTACTAGAAGTCCTAGCCAGAACAATTAGGTAAGAAAAGAAATAAAAGGCATCCATTTCAGAAAACAAGAAGTAAAACTGTCTCCATTTATAAGTGATATCTTATGCATTAAAAAAACCCTTAAAAACCACACAAAAAAACCTGTTAGAATAAATTCAGCAAAGTTGCAGGATATAAAATCAATGTACAGAAATCAGCCACATTTCTATACATTAACAATAAACTATATGAAAAAGAAATTTCTAAGAAAACAATCCCTGGGCACCTGAGTGGCTCAGCTGGTTAAACATCCAGCTCTTTAATTTCAGCTCAAGTCATGATCTCAGGGTTGTGAGACTGAGCCCCAGGGTGGGCTCTGTGCTGGGTGTGTAGCCTGCTTGGGATTCTTGGGTTTCTCTCCTTCTCCCTCTGCCCATCCCTGCCCCACTCCTGCTCACTCTCCACCCCCCCCAAAAAAAAGTTAAAAAGGATAACAATCCCATTTATAGTAGCACAAGAGCAATAAATTTAAGCAAGGTGAAAGACCTGTACATCGAAAACTACAAAACACTGATGAAAGAAATTAAAGACACAAATGTAAAGATATCCTGTTTTCATGAATCACAAGAATGTTAAAATGTCCACAGAATCCAAGGGCCATCTACAGATTCATATAATTGCTATTTAAAATTCCAATGACATTTTTTTCAGAGAAATAGAAAAAAAAATCCTCAAATTTACATGGAACCACAAAAAACCCTAAATAGCTAACACAATCTTGAGAAGGAACAGCTTTCAAACATTACATAGCTAGAGCAATAAAACAGTATGGTATTGACATAAACACAGACAAATACACCAACAAAACAGAAACAAGAGCCCAGAAATAAACCGTCATATATATGGTCAACTAATATTTGACAGGGATCCAAGAATAATCAATGGGGGAAAGCACAGACTCTTTGCTAAATGGTGCTGGGAAAACTGGATAACAAAATGCAGAAAAATGAAAATGTACTCCTTTCTTTTTACCCCTCAAAAAAATAAACCTGAAATGGATTAAAGACTTCAACGTGAGACCTGAAACTGTAAGACTACTAGAAGAAAACAGTAAAAGCTCCCTGACACTGGTCTTGGCAATTACTTTTTTTTGGATACCATTAGTACAAGCAACAAAGGCAAAAAACAAGGGAGAAAACACTAGAAGAATTCATTACAACTCAGCAATACACAAAAAGTGATTTAAAAAAGGGTAGAGGGTTTAAGTACACATTTTCCCAAAGAAGACCTACAAATGGCCAACAGGTATATGAAATAGTGTTCAGTATCACATTCATCAGGGAAATGCAAATCATAACCACAATAAGATACTGCCTCATACCTGTTAGAATCTAGACTACTATCAAAAAGACAAGAGATAACAAGTATTGGTTAAGATTTGGAGAAAAGGAGACCCTTTTGTACTGTTGGTGGGGATGTAAATTGGTACAGCTACTATGAAAAATGCTATCCTCAAAAAATTAAAATAGAACTACTATATGACTCAGCAATCCCAGTTCTGGGTATATATCCAAAGGAAATGATATCAGGACATCAAAGAGGTATCTGCCCTCTCCTATTAACTGGAACATTATTCACACTAGACAACATATGGTGACAAACTAAGTGTTCATCTATGGGTGAATGGATAAAGAATATGACACACACACAGGAGTATTATTCTGTCAAGTCAGATACAGAAAGACAATTACTGTATCATATCACTTATATGTGGAATTTAAAAAGCTGAACTCACAGAAACAGAATGGTGGTTGCCAGGGGCTAGGGCCTGGGGCAAATGGAAAGATGTTGGTCAAAGGGTACAAACTTCAAGTTTTATGGTAAGACCTAGGAATCCAATGTATAGCACGGTGACTATAGTTAACAATACTGTGTTATATATTTATCAGTTGCTCAGAGTAAATATTAAATGTTCTCCCCCCAAAAAAGGAATAACTATGTGAGGTGATAATCCTAGTATGGTAATCACTTTGTAACATTCAAGTATATCAAATCAATATGCTGTAAACCTTAAATTTACACGTTATAGATCAATTATATTTCAATAAAGCTAGAAAAAAACCAAAAACTGTTCCTAAATCCAGATACTCGACTTAATAGGCAAAGATAATTTTAGATATGCTCAAAGGGCTAAAGGAAATCATACACAAAGAAGTAAAGGAAGCCATGAGAATATTTCATCAAATATCAACAAAGGTTATAAAAAAGGAAGCAAACAAATTACAGCATTGTAAAGGACAGTAACAAAAATGAAAATATTCACTTTTTGAGTGTTTTACCAGCAGATGTAAGCAGGGAGAGGTATGAATCAACTAACCTAATTAAATACATAGAACATCAGGTGGTAGGTAATATGTGTTATAAAGAAAAATAAAAGCAAAGAGGGTGACAGAGAGTACACAGGGTGTTCCAATTTTAAAACAGGATGTTAGGAAAGACCTTGCAGAGATAGTGGTAAAGATGAAGGAACAAGCCACAGACTGGGAACATAGCTGTGTAGAGGTCCTGCAGGAAGAGTGTACCTAGCACTGTCCAGGAAAGGAAAGGGGCCAGGTACATAGAATAGACCGAGCCTGGGGGAAACAAATGGGAGAAGTCAGAAGTCTGATACTGTACACATTACAACTGAGGTATCTATTATATATCCAGTAAAGATTTTTGAGTCAGCAATTATACAAGAAAGCCAAGGGTGGATCCCTGAGCCACTTTAACACTCAGAGGCTGAGCACAGGGAGGTACTTGCCAAGAGACACAGAAGGGCAGTTCTGGAAACTCAGGAGGACCAGGAGGTGGTTTTGAAGCCAAGACTACCGCCTAATCTTTAAAATTTTCTTTACATTTTCTATTTTCTTTACATTTTCTATTTTCCTACAAAGTACTAAAACAAACATTATTTTTTAAATCTTTAAGTCAACACATTTAGTAATTTTTATTTTAGTTCCAGTACAGTTAACATACAGTATTAACTTACTTTCAGGTATACAATACAGTGATTCAACAATTTCATGTATTATTATGTTCTCATCAAGAAGTATACTCTTTAAAAAAAAATCTTATTTATTTGACAGAGATCACAAGTGGCGGGGGGGGGGGTGTTCTGCTGAGCAGAGAGCAGGCTTGATCCCAGGACCCTGAGATCATGACCTGAGCTGAAGGCAGAGGCTTTAACCCACTGAGCCACACAGGCACCCCCATGAAGTGTACTCTTAATCCTCTTCACCTATTTCACCCAGCTCCCCTCAGGCTACGATCTGTTTGGCTTTTGGTTTGTCTTTTTCCCTTTGTTCATTTGTTCCTTAAATTCCACGTGAGTGAAATCAAATGGTATTTGTTTTTCTCTGACTGACTTATTTTGCTTAGCATTATACTCTCCAGCTCCATCCATGTTGTTACAAATGGCAAGATTTCATTCTTCTTATGGCTGAATATTCTTCCACTGTTTATCCATTCATCCATGGGACTTGTGCTGCTTCCACAGTTTGGCTACTGTAAATAATGCTGTAATTAACATAAGAATGCATATACCCTCTCGAATTAGTGTTTTGTATTAGTGTTTTGTATTCTTTGGGTAAATGCCCAGTTATGTGATTACTGGATCATACGGTAGTTCTATTTTAAAAATCACATTTTCAAGGAAATATTTAATGCTGTGGGAAAATACCATGGGTTATGTGGAGGGAAAAGCAGGATATGGAACACAATGCTATTGCTTATTTTTTGTACATGATGGTGTACTTTCTTACTTTCAACACTAAACATGTATTACTTTTGTAAAAATTCTGAGACAAGTATATTTGCAAATAAATACTGGAAGGTGAAAAGATATCAAGAAATTTGAAGCTAGGTTAACTGATATTACCCAGTTGGAAGAGCAGAAAGAAGGAATATCAAAAGTAAGTCAAAGAGATATGTGGGACTCCCATCAAGTATACCAATGTATGCATAATGAGAGTCTCAGAAAGAGGGGAGAAAGGGGAACAGAGAAATTATTTATGGAAATAATTGCTAAAATCATCTCAAATTTCACCAAAGACATGATCTACAAATCCAATTCAGGGAAAGCTTGAAGCAGCAAGAGCAAAAGAAACTGTCATGTACAAGTGATCCTCAGTAAGATCGAAAGCTGATTTTTTTTTCATCAGAAACCATGGAGGTCAGAGTACATGGAGGAAGAGATACTCCAAGTGCTAGAAGAAGAGAACTGCCAATCAAAAATTCTGGATCTGACACAATTATCCTTCAAAAATGTAGGAGAAATTAAGAATTCCAGATAAAAGCGGAGGGACCTTGTTGCTGGTACACGTGATTCAAGAAATGCTAATTGGAGTCCTTCAGTTTGAAATGAAAGGGCACAAGACAGTAACCTGAATCCATGTGAAGAAATAAAAACACCAGTAATGTAACTACATAGGTAAATTATAAAAGTCAGTATTAACATATTTTTAAGTTTATAACCCCTCGTTTTCTGTGTTTTAAAAGACAACTATATATAACAGTAATTATAAATCTATGCTGATGAGCACACAATGTATGAAGATGTAATTTGTGGCAACACAAAATGCGAGAACAGAGCTATACAGGACCAAATTCTTTGTGTACTATTAAAACTAAGTATTAATTCAAACTAACTCTTCATTACTCAAGTGTTAGTCTAATCCAAAGGGAAAATGTTTGTAACTAGACAAAAAAACAAGGATAGAAGACTTGAACATTAAACTAGACCTAACAGATAAATGTATGTTAACAATCCACCCAATGGGATATACATTCTTCTTATTTTTTAAGATTTTATTTATTTATTTGACAGAAATCACAAGTAGGCAGAGAGAGGAGGAAGCAGGCTCCCTGCCAAGCAGAGAGGGGCTCGATCCCAGAACCCTGGGATCATGACCTGAGCAGAAGACAGAGGCTTTAACCCACTGAGCCACCCAGGCGTCCCTACATTCTTCTAAAGTACATATAAAACATTCTCCCAGATAGACCACATGTTAGGCAACAAAACAAACTTTAAGAAATTAAGAAAGAATAGAATCATACAAAGTTATCGTCTCCAAGTTAGAAATCCCAAACAGAAGGAAATCTGAAAAATTCACAAATACGTGAAAATTAAACAACACACTCCTAACAACCAATGGGTAAAAGAAGAAATCACAAGGGAAATTAGAAAATTCCCCAAGATGAATGAAAATAATATGACATACCAAAACTTATAGGATTTGCTGAAAGCAGTGCTTACAGGAAAATTCACAGCTGTAATTGCCTACCTTTAAAAAAAAGAAAGATCTAAAATCAGTAACCTAACTTTCTACCTTACGAAACTACAGAAAAAAGAGCAAACCAGACCCAAAGCAAACAAAAAGAAGGAAATGGCAAAAATTATAGCAGAGGTAAACGAAACAGAAATCAAGTGAACCAATTTTGGTTCTTTGAAAAAAAAATCAACAGAAATAGACATGCTTTTAGACTGACCAAAAAAAAAATATGTATGTTCTTGCTTTCTCTTGCTCTTTTTCAAATATACATATAGATAGGAGGAACCAGTGAAAAGGGAAAGATTTAAGGCAGCTGGCTATTATGATCATCTTCAACAGTCAGAGTAAGATACTCAATGTTTTTGATCTTTATCTCAAAATTGAGTTTAGGTATAAAATTGAGAAAATGAGCTTATAGCATCTTTCTGATGATTACATGAGATAAGAATGTATAAATTACAAGGTCCAACATTCATTAAGAACTTGATAAAGGCATCTGTTACCAAATATTGATGCATTAAAGATAGTCATTGTGGCATTATTTACAACAGAAAAATACTGAAAAATTACCCAAACAATGAGAAATGTTCTGTTAATGGAGATAATCATATGCTGGTGTAACTTGAGAGTACTTAAAATATTCACTTACAGAAGGTATAAAACCATTATTTTTATATCTATTTCTTCTCTGATGGTATTGGTTTCATTCCCCAAATGACTGCCCACCCAAAACAACTGAGAACACGTAGTTATACTTTCTTTGAATGCTTTTAGCTTCATGCTTTCAACACTCAACTTTTCAATACATCTTAATTTTACTTTGAGGCAGAATCTACCTTAATTGCCCCACAAATAGTTAGCCAGTTGTTATAATATTATTTATTGAATAGCTACTTTTTCTGCTAATGGGAAACGTTGTCATTATTATAAATTCAAATCCTATGTGTTGGATCTATTTGTGTAAATATTCAACTGAATTCCACTGTTGCTACCATGCTACCTTAATTCCTACAGCTTTACTTAAAAAGTTTAATACCCAATAAGAAAAATACTTTGTCATTACATTTTCTACTTTTTTGGCTATTCCCAGGACTTCTAGTGAAAAAACATGTAATTTGCTGATAACAATGAGGATTTGGTGCCACACAGAAAAGACAGAGAGAATGAGACCCAGGATCAAACCAAAGATCTGAATTTGCAAGGCAGAATAAGCTTGAAAGGGTGTACACCTTCACATTGTTCCTTTTGTTTCTTCTGCTGTCAAGACTAATTGCTTTAGCATACTTATAAGTGTCACTGCAAAATCTTTCCTTCTGTCTTTTGTAATCTGATAAAAATAGAGCACCAATGACTAGAAAGTTGTGCTAAGCTGGAATCCTTAAAAAACCATGTGCCAAACCAAACCTGATTCATGAAAGTCTGTGACCCAGTGACATTTATAATATTACACACGAAGAAACATTTCTTACAAAATTATGTAAAGTTAATAGGGGAAAACACCAATGCTAATACATTAAAGTTATAAAATTATATATACCATGTGTTCAGCTATGTAAAGAAATACACATAAAACAAAGACTAAGAAAATCATGATAAATTATCTTTTGTACATTTCTAAATATTTAAAAATACTGAGCATATATTTTTATTATGGGGAAAAGTTTCTTTTGCAGCCAGCAAGGTAAATCTATGAAATGTTTGAGATTCTAGGGTATTTATTAGACTACTCAGAATAAATAGTTCTTTGTCCTTTTTATTATGCACATATATCTGCTTTCTCAACTATGTGAGCTTTATAAAGAAAAGAACATGTTTTGTATTACATCCAGCAGAGGGTTGGTTATATACCTCTTAAATGGTATCAACTGGAAGGTTTGGGTGTGGATTTAAGAGTCAGTCTCAGGCTGACACACCTGTATTTTTATTCCAAACCATGCTATATAACAACCCCTACCACAGTAACAACAAATAATACATTTCACAGTTCATCAGAGGCTAAGAGCCCACAGGCTATTCCCAAAAATAATGTAACTTCTCAATTTCATTATGCTCACCTACCCGTAGTGTTACCATGATTCTAGCAATTAAGCAGACACCCAATAAATATTTTACCAACCATGCCATAAAGGCATATTTGACACCACCTCACTAGATGGGATTTGCTAAAGAGTAAGTATTCAGACATCAGGAAAAAGGCTTGATGTTCTTTGAGATGCGGCTATAAGAATTCAGTAAGATTTTGTAACTTTACACAACAGGATAGACTAGACCAGGGTTTTCAAAGTGTGGTCCCTGGACCGTAGTCTTAGTCTCACCTAGAAATTTGTAAACAATGGACATTATCGGTGTGCCTTGGTGGTTCAGTTGGTTAAATGTCTGTCTTCAGCTCAGATCATGATCCTGGGGTCCTGGGATGGAGCCCCACGTCGTGCTCCCTGCTCAGCCGGGAGTCTGCTTCTCCCTCTCCCCACCCCCCCCAACCTGTGTTCAACTCGCTCTAACAAATAAATAAAAATTGAAAAACAACAACAACAATGCACATTATTGGGCCTTGTTCTGGGCCTACTGAATCATAAACAGGAGGGGGAGACCAATATAAACTTACTTGATACAAGCTCAAGTTTGAGAACCAGTGTACTAGATCTTCACAAAACCAACTGGCTCAAAACGGATGAGTGGTCTCAGAGCCCTGCTATCTGACTCCCTGCTTAGCTGGGAGCATGCTTCTCTCCCTCCCTCTGCCCTTCCCCTCTTTGTGTTCTCTCAAATAAATAAAATCTTTAAAAATAAAAAAAACATTTTAAAAGATTTTATTTATTTGACAGAGAGAGAGAGAGAGATAGCACAAGCAGGGGGAGCAGCATGCAGAGGGAAAGGGAGAAGCAGGCTCCCCACTGAGCAGGGATGTGGGGCTTGATCCTAGAACCCTGGGATCATGACCTGAGCCAAAGGCAGCCACTAAACTGACTGAACCACCCAGAAATCCCAAATAAAGTCTTTTAAAAAAACTTACCAAACACAACACCCAAAGAACAAAAAAATCTAGTCAAGAAATGGACAGAAGACATGGACAGACATTTCTCCAAAGAAGACATACATAGAGCTAACAGACACATGATAAAGTGCTCAACGTCACCTGGCATTAGGGAAATACAAATCAAAACCACAGTGAGATACCACCTTACACCTGTCAGAATGGCTCAAATGAACAACTAAGGAAACAGATACTGGCAAGGATGTGGAGAAAGGGGAACCCTCTTACACTGTTGGTGGCAATGCAAACTGGTGCAGCCACTCTGGAAAACAGTATGGAGGTTCCTCAATAAGTTGAAGATAGAGCTACCCTATGACCCAGCAACTGCACTAGTAGGTACTTACCCAAAGGACACAAACGTCGTAATCTGAAGGGGTACCTGCACCCCAATGTTTATAGCAGCAATGTCTACAATAGCCAAACTATGGAAAGAGCCCAAATGTCCATCAATAGATGAATGGATAAAGAAGATGTAGTATGTATGTATGTGTGTATATATGTATGTGTGTATATATATATGTGTGTGTATATATATAAATATATATAATGGAATATTACTTAGCCATCAAAAAGAATGAAATCTTGCCATTTGCAAGATGCGGATGAACTAGAAGGTATTATGCTAAGCGAAATAAGTCAGTCACAGAAAGATAATCACCTTATGATTTCACTCACATGTGGAAGGGAAGGAAAAATAAAATAAGATAAAAAGAGGGAGGCAAACCATAAGAGACTCAACTACAGGAAACAAACTGAGGGCTGCTGCAGGGGAGGTCATTTGGAGGATGGGGTAATTGGGTGATCGGCATTAGGCACCTGAAGTAATAAGCACTGGGTATTATATGCAACTGATGAATCACTAAATTCTACCCCTGAAACTAATAATACACTCTATGTTAACTAAACTGAATTTAAATAAATTTAAAACAACCACAACAGTAACAATAACAACAGCAACAAAAATCAACTAGCTTTCAACAATTCATTAAGTCTTCTTGGAGAACTTTCTCTATATTTGCAGTTAACTAACCACTATTCATATTCACAACTGGCCCACATCACTGGGTTAAGGGAGTCACCAAAAAACTACCATGAGAAAAGATACCACATACAGAGTCATTTTTTCATAAAGATCAAAACATGATGTTCAACATTTCGTCTAGAAGCCGTTTACCTTCTTTTGAACCATTTTTGAAAACAGTATGTACATAAACACAATAAACAAAAAGAACACAAAGATTTGGGGGAAAATACTTTTAAAAGAGACAAAGGGCTAATAACTCCAACAGAACTTTTGTAGAAAAACACTAAACCAAGAGAAAAATGGGCAAATGAACAGATAATCCCACAAGAGCAAATTCTAATAGCCAAACATGAAAAGATGGTCAAATTCACTACTCATTGGGTAAGGGCCAATTAAAGTAACATGGAGATTACTGGGACTCTTACAAAGAATCAAAATTATCATTAAGTAAGGACATATATAAAATTGCTTAATGTAGCAATCATTGTTCATAACAGGAAAAAACAGAATATACATTAATAGGGAAACAGTTGAATAAATTATGGAACAAACTATGGAATATTAGGTAGCCATTAAAAGAGACATAGTTATACAAGTGATTTAGTGAATTTTTAACAAACCATTAAATAAGAAAACGGAGATGCAAAATTATCCTGCCTTTATAATTCAAAGACAAAAATATGCTAAACACTGTCAATATAATATGAAGATAAAAATACATACATATTTTTATATGTACAAGGATACATTTTAGGTTGTAGGAAGATGACCCAAGAGAAAAACACACTACACCAAAAAAACTGTGTGGCAATATGTATTTATGCAAAATAATGTATATATAGTTTTAAAAGAAAGTAAATATAAAAGGGACTTATTTAGTTTATGTGCTGACAACCATCTTCAATGATAGTGTCCATTTATCATGTACTTTCAACATGCTAAGCATTAAACCTAGGAATTTTATTTATGATCTCATTTAGTTTATACCTCAAAACTATGAGGCAGATACCATAATCCCCAATTTACAGATATATAGAGATTAATCTGATCTGTTGACAGAACTAGGTCCTTCTAAACCCAAGTTCTTAACCACATGCAAGTGAATACATGTAGTTGTTGTACAGGGCATTTATAACAGAAAGAATTCAGATTCAGGAAGCAGTCTAAAAAATGAAAAGACACAAACCAAAATGTCTATCAAAGACCCCTGGTAGAAGAACTGTCACATTTCAAAAGAAGACGTAGGAGAAAGCAACCCGTGTCAACAACTTACATTACAAATTACATAGTGTAAATTGAGAAAAATTAAGTTTAAAAAATTTTAACAGTAGTTTGAGTAATGGTAGCTACTATTACTGAACACCTAGCATATTATATCTTATCCCTCGACAACATTAAGATGCTCTTATTTGTAATAACAAAGCCATCAAGCACATAATATAGTAACAAAAGCTACACCCATCAAGATTCTAAATTGTCTGGGACTCAAAAGTTAACCTTCCATCTATAGTCTTTACGTTAGCACAATTCAGAGGAAAAAGGGGGCACATCTATCATACGGTACAAGGAGCCCAAAACACAACAGAACATACAGCAGTACCGCCTTATCTGAAGTTTCACTTTCTATGGTTTCAGTTACCCACAGTCAATAGCAGTCTGAAAGATGATGATCCTCCTGATATACACCATCAGATCGTCAACAGCAAACCTAGGCTGTATCACGATTACTACATCACAATGTCTAGTCATTCACCTCACTTCATCACATAGGCATTTTATCATATCATAAGATGAAGAGTGAATGCAGTACAGTATTTTCAGAGAAACCATATTCATGTAACTCTTGTTACAGTATATCTTTATAACTGTTCAATTAGTTATTATTATTAATCTCTTACTGTGACTAATTTACAGACTAAACCTTATCATAAGTATGTACAGGAAAAAACATAGTAGGAGCGCCTGGGTGGCTCAGTGGGTTAAAGCCTCTGCCTTCGGCTCAGGTTGTGATCCCAGGGTTCTGGGATCGAGCCCCGCATGGGGCTCTCTGCTCAGTGGGGAGCCTGCTTCCTCCTCTCTCTGCCTACTTGTGATCTCTGTCTGTCAAATAAATAAATAAAATCTTAAAAAAAAACCCATAATATATACGGGGTTCAGTACTATTTCTGGTTTCAGGCATCCACTGGGGGTCCTGGAATGTATCCCCTGTGGATAGGGTAGGGGGAGACTACTGTAACAGCAATCATTTAAGCAATCCTTCCTGGTGATAGAAGAAAAGAACAAGATAACCCCAAACTACCCAAAAACTACAGCAAAAAAATTCCGCACTTTGCATATGTTTGCCATGTAAAAGTATAGTATGCATCTTAACTTTTACTTTCTAAATGGTCAGAACAGTTAAATACAGTAGTAAGTATTAGTTTTACAGATAATCAGCCTCCAAGTGGGGTGCTAGGATCTGACAAGATATTAATTCTGATAGGTGCTGTTATGGCTCTACACAAAATACTAAATTAACTAGAGTACTCTTCTTCCATCTATAAACGTAAAGCTTGTTCTGAAATCTGAAAACCATTCAATATGGTACATCCCCAGAAAGGGTATGGCTCATATAAGCAGACAGATCAGGTTTCAAATCCCAAATCACTGTCTGATTATGGGAATTATAAGGAAATCATTTCAGCTTGCTTAACTTCATACTCTTCACCTGTAAAATGAGGTTAAGAATTCATACTCCCAGAGTATTAAGAGGATTACATATAGTAGGTATTAAATTAGGTAACAACTACAACACAAACAACAGAATGTTACAGTCATTAAAATAGATCTACAAAGTTATTACAAATTCTCACATCTAATTATAAAATACATAGTATATTATAGCTATAAAACATTTAAAGCACAGAATATAAAAAGTGAAACTGACCCATCATCTTTTCCCCCAATTCAATTCCCTATCTAAGCTTACAATTAAGATATATAACTCTTCACTTTATTAATATAGTCTTACTTTTGGACTGTTAAAAAACCATAAATGGGGATCTTCAACTAACCTTTCTTGCTAAGAGATCCTTTCATTGAGGAGCTCTATTAGGGTCATATATAGGCTCATGCCTTGTTAAATATGATGTTTCAAAATTTTTTTCCCAAACAATGGTGCAGTGAGAATACTTAAGCATAATTTTTGAGCATATCTGAATATGCTCCTAACATAATTTCCTTAAAATAGAACTACTGGGTGAAATAAAATAAATATATTTTAAAATTAAAGGTGTGGCTAAATAACCTTACAAAAGGGCATTTTACACCAACAGTTTATAAGTACCTAAGTACCCGTTTCCCCACAACCTAGCCAATTGTAGATAATGCTGGCAATCTAACGGTAAAAAATGATCTCACATAATGTACATTTCCCCCATTATTACTAGAGTATTCTTTTCATGTTTTCTTGACCAAGTTTAAAAATGATTTCATATTCACTTATGAATTATCTGTCCATATACTTTTGCATGTTTTTCTACTGGGTTATTTACATTTTTAATGATTTGTAAAAGCTGTCTACATAATGTGTTACTCCTTTGTTGTACACAAATACTTTTTCCCAGTTTAAGAAAGAAGTCATCTGCCCTTTACTTATAACTATTTTATCATACAGAAGTCTTACTATTTTCACATAAAATCTGTCAATTTTTAAAATGGCTTATAGGTTTCCTGACTTAGGAAATCCTTCCTCATGAAAGATGTTAAAGAGTTGCCTATATTTACTTCTAAACAGGTTTGTAGGATTTATGTGAATAGTGTAAAGAAATGATCTGAACACATTTTTCTCTTGAACTGTCCCACTTTTCTTTATAAACAACATGGGGCTTACTATTTTATTCTGCAGACATATTTGTCTGTTCCTATACCAATTAAAAAACTTAAAACACATTGAATATATGTTTTGCTTGCAATCACTCTTTTGCTTCCACCAGTTATCTGTATGTGTACCAAAGCAGGCGTTTATCTCAAAACTCATTTATGTCAGTTGTATACAAGGAAGTTAAAACACTACAAAGAACAATGATTTAAACTATAAAGGAAACTATTTGTATTAAAACTAATCCAAATATTTGGCAAAAGCTAAAAGGTAAGATTTTTTAAAGTGTCAAATTAGGAAAAAGAGATTCAGGGGTAAATTATAAAAATTTCTAATTCTGCATTCAGGTTCCTTTACAAAGTCTTTACACTGTTGCTCTACTTTAAAGAAATCAGAGATGATCGTTGTAGTTTATGTAAGTAAGAGAACAGACTATTTCTCACTCAAAGTAGTGTCTGTGGCCTTACATTAGGAGGAGGAAAAGGAATTGCCATTTGTGTTTCAGTTTTTAAAAAATGGTATGCACTGGGGCACCTAAGTGACTAGTCAGTTAAGCCTCAGCCTCTTGATTTTGGCTCAGATCATGATCTTGGCATCATGGGATTAAACCCCCCTGCACTGGGCTCTAGGCTCAGTCTAGAGTCCACTTGACATTCTCTCTCCTTCTGCCCCCTTCACAACCCCCTTCCCCGCTCACTCTCCTCTCTAAAAATAAAATCTTTTTTAAACAGTGGTATGTATTAATGACATTTTTAAAAAAAGATCTGCTTTAACATTTTAACAATAACTAACCTAACAACTATTGACCCTAATCTGATTAAAGAGAGCTTCTTCTATACTGCATCTTCCCATGCAAAAACTGGTATGTCTCTGCTCACAAATTTAGATCATCTTTTAAATTTGTAGATAAAGGTTTAGTTTTGTTCTAAAAGATCTTAAATACTGCTGATTAAGTTTATTTTCTTTTACTTATGTAAAAGTATAGTATCTGATTATTGCCCATTCACATTCCTTTCTCCTTGCCAAAGACAACACTTTTCACTTGATATCTATAATTTTTTCAAAACTTTACATTGCTGTGTGTGCATATTTTTAAGTTTCAGAAATGGTACTGACCAATAAACATTTTTAACCACCCCCCAGCATTATTTTTAAAAGCTACTTATGTTGCTACATGTATTATTTGGTTCACTGCTTCTAGTTGCTACATATTCCATAATATGCATGTACCACATTTTACGTACCCAACCTACTAATTGCCACAATGATGCAGTATTTTCCCAGATGTTACCTTAAGGAATAATGTGATACCATCTTTGGGATATATACCCAGGAGTAAGAGTCAAGGGTTCCTATAGCCTCACATGCCTGCTAACACTTAACCAATACAGTTTTCTAATTTCTATTCATGACAGTTTTATAAGCTGTTTAAATTAGTTTTATAATTAAAAAAAGTTTTATAGTTTTATAAACTAATAAGTTTCATAAGTATTTCTGTAATTACTAATGAGTTTCAACACTGAATTATCTATGTATAGCTTTTGTTTATCCTTGTTAATTTGGAGGTGTCCCTTAAATATACTACACTAACACAGTCCCTTGACAATTCTTTAAAAAAAATTGCTAATTTATTTTTGGTGGGGAGGGGGAGGAACCTCTAGAGGGAGAGAGGCACTCATGCAGATTCCGAGCCCAAGTGCAGAGCCTGCAATCATGACCTGAACCAAACCCAAGAGTCAGATGTTCAACTGAATGTGCCACTGCAGCAACCACCACCACCCCCGCGCTTGATAGTTTTAGAACATGGCTAAACACTTTCAATCTATCACTCACTACTCTCTGTTAACTTTTATCTTTGGCAGTGCTGCTTAATGTTGTACACAGGCCAGCGGATACTGCACCACTTGTTCAAATGTGGTATTGGCCCATGACAAAATGAGTTTGCACCAGAAATGTTAGTCAACCATATCAGTAAGTACGCTGTTTATTTCAACTAATGTTTTTCTTGTTCAAAGAAGCAGTATGCTGATTTACATTCCAATTTAAGTACCAGTAGGGAGTTATGTTTTTCACTGAAAGGGAAATTTAATTTTGTATTATCAAATTCAAATTTTTACAGTTAAGATTTATGCTTTAAGAGTTCCTTCCCTACTAGTAAATCACACTATAACCTTCTACATTACCTTCTCCTTAAATGTATGGCTTTATCCAGTATGGCTTATTTTAATACACTTGTTGATACCATGAATGGGGTCTTTTTTCTAATCATCTTACTGGTTATTACCAATGTATGGAAGAAATATTTATTTTTGTATAGTGATTATTTACTGGCTACCTCACTATAATTTTATTAGTTCTAATAATTTTATACCACCTCCCCAGAAAACCAAAAGCCTCAATCCTCTCACCTTCAAATAGTATCAAGTTTTCTTTTTTTTTTTTTTTTACGACTTTGTTTGACAAAGAACATGCACAAGCAGGGGGAGTGGCAGAGAGAGAAGGCAGCTCCCAGCTGAGTAGAGATCCCAATACCATAGAATCATGACCTGAGCCAGAGGCAGACACGTAACCGACTGAGCCACCCAGGGCCCCCAGTTTTCTCTTTTAATATGTATCCTTCATTTCCTTCTTTTCTCTTGTATTTGTTAGGACCTCTACTATAAATTTAAGTGGCAAAAAGTAACAGCATTTTTATGTGACTCTCGACTCAACAGCAATGCTTCAGTTTTTCCATTATGACTTCTGGTAGATGATTTATATAAAGTTTGTCTTCCTAGCTTTCTAAGAGTCTGTATTAGTTTTAATTAATATGCTGAATTTTATCAAATGCTTTTGAAACTTCTATTGAAATATGGCTTCTTTCTCCTCTTACTGTTACGTGGGGAGCCAATAATGAAATGTCTTACATTTTTTAATAACATGAGAAAATTGTGTTAAGAAAACAGGCTGCATATCTGTATATATACATATTTGCAAATACAAGAAGAAATTTGCTCAAATTCTGAAGGAAGCTCCATCTGGATGAATTAAAAGTGATTAATATTCTCATTTTTCCATATGTCCTAGAATTTTCATAATACATGTCACATATCATATCATTCAAAAATGATTTTTAAGGAGGGGTGCGTGGGTGGTACAGTCTAACTCTTGGTTTCAGCTCAGGTCATGATCTCAGGGTCGTGAGACTGAGCCCTGCGTTGGGCTCATACTCGGCAGGGAGTCTGCTTAAGACTCACTCTTCCTCTGTCTCTGCCCCTCCACCCCCCACCCTGACTCTGTCTCCTTCTCTAAAATAAGTAAATAAATCTTTAAAAAAAAAGATTTTTAAGGAATCATGTACCTAAAAATAGCCTGAAAATTAAGTTATATTATTTATGAGGTAATCATTAATTGGCTTTTAAGAAGTCAGCCTTACCAATTTTTTAAGATTTTATTTATTTGATAGAAAGAGAGAGAGCACAAGCAGGGAGTGGTAGGCAGAGGAAAGGGAGAAGAAAGAGCATGATATGGGGCTTGATCCCAGGACCCTGGGATCATGACCTGAACTGAAGGCAGTCACTTAACTGACTGAGCCACGCAGGTGCCCCTCAATTTTCTTCTAAGCGAGCTTTCTAGTATAGCTTTCTACCTCTCTCAAACCGTAAGTACATATGATCAATTTGTCTCTAACACTAGACAATAGTTTGGTTGAGTTGAACTTTTATATGGGAGGGTTTTTTCTTTTGCCTTCAATTCTAATTACTACCATCACAAACCAATTATTGAGCATAGCACTAAGTAACCTACATTTTATTTTATTCTGAAACCACTTTTAAGGTAGATATACTAAATTCTATGAGAAAACTGGTTTCAGAGCTAATAAGCAGGGACAAGACTCAAATCCAGACTGTACCATACTTCCTTCCTAAGTAGAATCTGATTATGAACTTCCTTTCTAGAAAAGTTGTTGCCATTTTTGAACAAAGAGTGATTCTGCTTTGTGAGTAGGAATTCATGAAATCCCTCAAAATTGCTTTGTAACAAATGAAAATACTTCTTAGGTTTGGGGGGTTACTTAGTTAAGGGGGCCCCCATAATTCTATTCAATTAGGCCAATAAACTTAGGGATTACTATCCATTTTGACAATATAAAAAACACCTGTGAAAGTGAACTATATGGTCTAATTTCTGTGTCCTTCCAACTCTTTACCCATGACTCACCTCTGCTAAGTGTTGCAGCCGGGTTAGCAGTGGGGTTCTCTTGTCAGATCCAAGGCGTGTGATATAGTTTGATCTTTTGCTAAATACATACAGAAGATTAAGGACTGCCAGCACCACTTGCATATCAGAGGAAGCCAATAAAGTTGTCAAATGCTACAGGGAACAAAAAGGGCAAGTTCATGGTATCGGGCACACTAGGCCTTGAAACTTAAAATGCCTATGTAGTAATAGATTTGTTTATATATACAAAGCAATCAAGAAGTTTAACAGTACAAAAAAACCATTTATAAATATCTGAGCACCTACAACATGCAACCTTGTCCATAAGCAGCTTATAATCTGGCAGGAAGCCAGAAAGTCCAACAAAATTTAAAAAAAATAGTGAGCAACAGCTCAAAATTGCACAGGTACCCCCACAGGGGATTACAAAAGAGACAAAAGTGGTATTTTAATATATAGTGGAACTCAGGAACATTAAGTCTCTAAGTAGACTCTAAGTACTGTGAAAGATAATTGTATTGTTCCTCTGTATCCTTTGAGACAAATATAAAACTGGAACTAATTAAAATGCAGGGTCCTCCATATAGAAGCTAAAGATATTGTTGGCTGGTTAGCTCAGTTGGTTAGAGCGTGGTGCTGATAAAGATATCAACAGCTAGTGACATTTATGACTGTTACAGTATAGTGTATGTAACAGTAACCTAAGAGTGACTACTTAGATTTTTTTTTAAATAAAATCAAGGTTCATCAGTATATTGAAGCATTTGGTCAGTGTTAAAATCATTATGTCATTTAGAGGGCAAAAAACTTAGGTATTTCTGGTTGCTGATAATCCTGAAGGCTATGGATTTCTTTTTGCAATTAATCTATTTTATCTTTAAGAGACTGCTTATCTGCTCCTCATTTAAAACTATGGGTGCTACACTTTAATTCAGTTATTCCACTCTTCCCAAGCCATTTCCTTTCATTTCTTACCCTATTTCTTTACCAAAGACTTGGGGAAATTAACACTAACAGGGCACTTAGGCAATGAGTAATGTATCAAGGAAATCAAACTATTTCCAATAGTTTAAGTGATTTGGGGCTACTCTAATAACCTGAAACAAAGATCAATTTTTTTGAAATTCCCAAGAATACATCAATACATGTATTACATTCTCACTAATTTCTTGAATCTGGAAAGGTAGAGTGAAGGTGACAGTAAAGAACCTTCCCAACAACCTGTGAAGGGTATCTATATCCAAGAAACATCATCATTGTCTTTTACACTGAAAACCCTAGACCTCCATAATGAAAAGGAAAGAAGCAATTATCAGAAAGAAATAGCAATTTATCTCTGGACATGAACAATTCTACTTGAGAAGAGACCACACAGGCTTGAACCTCTCCTACCTCTATGGAACTGTACAGATGCCGGGAAAAGCTGTACTCAATGAGCAAGGCTGTGAAGTTCAACACAGCCAAGAGAAGCATTTTCAGTTGTTCTCTTTCCGGCCTATCACATACGAGCATCCACGACATATTCTCCACTGTTTGTCCAGCATCTGCCAGGATTCCATCAAAGCGGTCCAACAGATCCACCCAGTGGTATAACTCACACTGGAGAAGGGAAGAGAAAGAGGAACATCAAAGAATAAAGTACTAAGTACTGTGTGGGTGCTTTGCTACAATGGACTGCTGAGTGTGACACCTAAACAAGTTCACTTCCTACCTCTGCTTCTCTTTAATCACCCCCTCCCCACCAGTACAGAAACCCATATGAGAAATATCATACTCTGAGGCATATAAACCTGAGTTCATTATTACATCCATCAAAGTACACATGTACTAACACCAGTAGACACCTTAACTAGGTCTTCAGAGAGAGAATTCTGGCTACATTCTGAGGTCTACAAACACAATGACTCTCCCTGCCAGAACCCATTTTATCCGAAGTGTTCATTTTTAGAGTTCTCTAAAGAAGACTCTTAACTATCTCAAACTTATATTGTCAATCAAACTGAAGGAATTCTGTGGTTGAAATTCTTTATCAATACCTGCGTAAACATTCTTCATCCTCAGTTAGCAAAATTTTCTTTCACAATTTCATTGGTGTTCACAAGCTACAAGCTACTGGTCTAGAGCTGTACTAGACATACAGAAGATAATTATTAAGTAACTGATGAATGATGCTACCTCATTGTGGCTTCTCTTCCCATACAGAGAATACAAAAAGATGTAATAGTCCAGGGAGCCCTGTCTTTTGGGAGCATGGGTTCACATACCTTCCCAATGTTCCATGTTTTGATCTGCTGCAGTTCCAAGAGGAGTTGCTCATCATTACAAACTTTGAGTTTGTCTATTAAGGCTCTGCAGTCTGCAGGCTAAGGAAAACAGGTATTCACAAAGAGTGTTTTGGAGGATGAGGGATACACAAAAACAAAGAATAGGAAAAGGAATCTTTAGGCCAACACACTTAGCAATTTAACTTTTGAAAGAATATACAACATTTTCTAGAAAATGGGAAATTTGCCAATCACTTGGGATTAAAGGGAAATATTATAATAAAACAATCCATCTGTGCATTTTTAACTTGGATAAACTTGTACATGTAGACAATCTACTTGGAAGGGTACAGACAACAGAAATAAAGGAAATGAGCTAGACACCAATAAAAACAAAATGAAGAATCTGTACCACAGCTGAAAGTTAACTAGAATGCCTGATAAGAAATGTTGAATCAGGAACACTGAAAAGCCCTAGTGAATTCACAGTTAAAGGTGAAGATTAACACTGGCTGTATTTTTCTGCAACATTAAACCCTCTAACTGTAGGAGGCAAAGACCTTCTAACTTTGTAAAACTGGGACTTCATCCTTACTGGATCCCATTGCCATATATTCCTGCTCTCTTTCTACTGATGAAAGGGCCTGTTTTTCCAGTAACAAGGTGTGGACTGAAAGCTTATAGTAAAGTTTCTGAAAGTGGAGGAGGAAGAAGGCTAGGACTGGGACAGAGAAGTCTTCTATTAATGGATGGCAACTGGAAATGATTACACTTGCTTTCTTTCTCTGTAAAGCAATACGATCCTGGAAACGGGCCTAGATTTGCAACCAAACAAAATTGGGTTCAGTTATTAGCTTGATGTTTAATAAGCTGTTTGATCATGAGCTACTCCAATCTCTCAACCAGTTTTCCTACCAGGAAAAGAGACCTAATAATTACCTTGGTAATGTGAGAATCAAATGTTTGCCACCTACTAAAGCACTTACTTCATACAAGAGGGGCTTAAATATTGAGAAACAGCATATTACTACAAAGAGTATGAACTCTGGAATTAGATAGTTGGTAAGCTACCTCTTTGAATCTTAGTATCCTCTTCTGCAAAATGAACTAACACCTATTTATCCAGCAATATTGTTGTGAGATATAAACTAGAGGTATTTTCAGTATCCAAAACAGAACAGGGAAAAACAGGGGTTTAAAGGTTTTCTTTAAGCTAAGTCCCAAACCTTTTCTTCCCTCTGAGGAAGCATTATTAAGAGCTACCTCAAATTTCTGTGGTAATTAAATGCCTGTGAAATACTTGGCATAAAATCCTTCCATAACCAGGCCTGTACTTTTTTCTCCTCTCTTTGAAGTCATATAGATGGAGGGAGAGATGATGGAGCAAGAGAAACGTAACATGGGAGTCTATACCACCTACTCATGTAGTTCACTTGTGCCTTCTGGACCTACTCAGGCTTAGTATCAAATATACCACTTCAATATCTAACAGAATGCAGTTATGCAGATCTAATTTTTTGATTCTGTGAGTTAGATTACACCTAATTCATGATGAACATTTGAATCCTATTATCACTTGGTATCTCATAATCAGGCATTCAGTCTTGATATCAAGTTTCAGTTGCAAGCCAGAAGTTGCTTTTCTGAATGTTAGAATAGTTGTTGGCAGACAATAGCCTTGCCAAAATTCTAGGACTCTCAGCTGTACTGCTCCTATCATAGCTTGCCAGAGACATCTTCAGCTGATACCAAAGTCAGACATCTTATTCTACTAGGTTGAAATGTCCACGTAGCAGGGCAGCTTGTATCATGACCTGAACCGTTCTGAGCCTTTTCTAGATCCAGACTTCACTATCACTGTAGAGGTTATCAAGTAAATAATCAAAAGAGCAAGTCCAAATTTGATGTATGCTGGCTCCAAAATCCAAAGAGGCACCTCATATGTTGTTCCTCTGTCTCATGGTATATGGTACAAGGTACAGCAATTCATCTCTCACTTTAGAAGGGAAATCTTCCCAGACTTCTGGACCCCTAGAAACTTTCCTGATGGAGAAGACCCTCACGCTTCAAAGAGAAGTCAGTCTCTGTCACACATATGCCTAAGGCATCTAAGGTACTTGTGTTTTCTACTCACAAGATTCAGTCAGAATCAATTTAATATAGCAACATGATGTTCTGCTTTATCAGCAGTATCAAGGTCCCTCTGGATCTTATAGTTTCTAGAATGCACCAGGGACAAAAGTCTATCTTTACCATCTTGTTCCTGCTACATAAATGCAACTGATTGTTATTTTCCTTCTCCTGGTAATGCAAAAGCAAGCACTTGCCAGTTCAATGGATGCATACTGATTGCCAAGGTTCACATTGATTTCTTCCAGTAAAGGTATCAAATCTAGGGGAAAACTCTTTTGCACAGTTGCTGATATACAAAGTGATCAATAAATGTCCTTGTGTAGCCAATATGGAAAACTGTGGAGATTCCTCAAAAAACTTAAAAACAGAACTACCATATGATCCAGCAGTTCCACTTCTGGGTATTTAACCCAAGAAAAGAAAACAATAATTTGAAAGGATATATGCACCCCCATTGTCACTGTAACATTATTTACAACAGCCAAGATACAGAAATAGCCTAAATCCATGGACAGATGAATGGATAAAGATGCGGTATACATATACAGTGAAATACTATTCATCCATAAAAAAGAATGAATTCTTGCCATTTGTGACAACATGGATGAACCTTGAGGGCATTATGCTAAATGAAATAAGTTAGAGAAAGACAAACACCATATAATCTCAACTTCTACACAGGATTTAAAAAACAAAAAATAAGTTTAAGACTCAAGCTCATAGAGAGAACAGACTGTTGACTGCCATAGATGGACAGGTGGGAAAATGGGTCAAGGGGGTCAAAAGGTTAAAAATTTTTTTTCTAATGTTCTTCTTAAAAATAATATCTAGTATTAACCACAGTACAGAAAACTGGGTATGCTGCTCAAGGAAAGTAGGCATCTTCAAGCCTTAAAAATGTATGGGGGGGGGGGGCACCTGGGTGGCTTGGTTGGTTAAGTGTCTGCCTTCTGCTCAGGTCATGATCTCCGGACCCCTCGTGGAGCTCTCTGCTCAGCAGGGAGTCTGCTTCTTCCTCTCCCTCTGTACTCACTCTCTCTCCCTCTCACTCTAGCTCTCTCTCAAGTAAATAAATACAATCTTTAATAGGCAGATCTAAAAATTCCAATTCCAGGACTTTAAGTAATTTGCTAGGAGCTATCAAATGTTTTGAGCCAGGATATGTGTGTATAGGTGTGACCCCAAGAACAAATCTGTAAGAATCCACTAGGTAAAAGAAGGAAAAATTTAATTTGCATTTCCCTGATTATCTACAAGGTTAAATTATTCTGGAAGTTTACTGAATTTGTTCTTTTCTGAAATGACCTATGTCCACTTTGTCATTGGGATATCCATCTCTCCTACAGATATAGCTACTAAAGATATCAACTACAGTTCACTGTGGAACAACATGGGGGTTAGGGGTGTAGACTACCCCCCATGCAGTAGAAAACCCAAGTAGAACTTTTGACTCCCTAAAACCTTAACTACTAACAGCCTACTGTTGACTTTCAGAAGCCTTACTGGTAACACAAACACTCAACATGTATTTTTTATGGTATGTTTATTATATACTATATTCTTATAATAAACTAGAAAAGAAAATGTTATGATTTTTAGGAAAAGAATAAGGAATATATATTTATAATACTGTATTTATTGAAAAATATCCATACAGAAGGAGAACTTTGCAGTTCAAACCCATATTGTTCAAGGGTCAACTGTGTATCAGGTTATTATAAATATTTTCCGCAGATCGTCACGTGCCTTTTTACTTTGGATATACTACTTAACGCTTCCGTTATTTTTTTCCCTTTCTTTTAATGCTTGGAAGGGCCAACCCAACCAAAAACCAAGTAAATATTCATTTATATTTCACCTGTAATTTATTTCTTTTAAAAATATTTGACTTTTGAGTTATCTAGAATTTCTTTCATTATAATAGTCCCCACACTCAAAAGTCATAAACAATTTTCCTGACACGGTTTCTTGACTAATATTGTCCTTCCCTATCAACCAATAATTCCTACAATTATCATATGTTAAGTTCTTATGCACATGCACACTAGCATCCTTTCCTAGGTTATCTTCTTATACCAATGCCACTGCTTTATTTTTTAAAAAGAAGACTGTATTTATTTGACAGAGAGTGAGTGAGTGAGCACAAGCAGGAGGAGCAGGAAAGGGAGAAGCAGGTTCCCCAGAGCAGGGAGCCCGATGCTGGGCTTGATCCCAAGACCCTGGAATCATGACTGGAGCCAAAGGCAGACACTTAACCAAAAAAACCACTAGGTGCCTTGATGCCAGTGTTTTAATTTGTGTAGTTTCTTTTTTTTTTTTTTTAAGATTTTATTTATTTATTTGACAGAGAGCGAGATCACAAGTAGGCAGAGAGGCAGGCAGAAAGAGAGAGAGAGAGATCACAAGTAAGCAGAGAGGCAGGCAGAGAGAGAGGGAGGCAGGCTCCTTGCCAAGCAGAGAGCCTGATGCAGGACTTGATCCCAGGACCCTGAGATCATGACCTGAGCTGAAGGCAAGAGGCTTAACCCACTGCGCCACCCAGGCACCCCTTAATTTGTGTAGTTTCTTAAGGCAAGTTTTCTTTTTGCCCTTTAGTTTCAAAATAATTTGAGTATATAACTGTCAAAAATTCAAGATGCCAAAACACATTAAAAACTAAATCAAAAGGAAAGTATCTTCAATAGATATGAAAGTCAACATACTTGATATATACAGCACTCAATAAGAAACAACCTGAATATTCCAATGTCAAATACAAAATGACCAGCATGAGCAGACAACCAATATTAAGGCCAATAAATTCGAAAATATATGGAATTAAAGCATGAAAATTAAAACCATGAAATATTTTCCCCCACTTATTAACAAAAATCCAAAAGATAATCTGTATTGTTGATGAGGATATGGGAAGATAGCATTTCTCACATTTATTAGTATAATGCTTAACAAAAAAAGGGCAGGAGAATGTCCATGCAATTATCTTTTAAAAAGACTAGAAGAAATATAGCAAAATGTTAATAGTGATATCCATGGTGATACTTGCCAGGTAGTTACAGTTTTTAAAAACCAAGTGGCCTGTATTTAGAAAATGAACTAATTATGTGCCAGATACTTTGCTAAGCATCTGCCTCACACCAAGAAGAGAACAATTATCAACCAAGTTTTACAGCTGTGAAAACCAGGCCACAAAAATCTAGTGATTTAAACTCATGTCTAATTTCAAAGCTCATGCTCCTTGAACTACAGCATAATGGGATCTATAGGAGTCTTAACAAAGCAATACTTTTTTAATCTCAAAATGCAGTTTAAGCCAGCTGACAGTACACTGGACTAAAAGCTGGGATTTCTACTGCTGACACAGGACCAACTGACATGGTCACCCAATACACAGGTTAATACAGGTTAAGCTCAACTGTATGATTAAGAATCCATAATTTAAAAAAAGCTACAACACCAGTCTCACAAGAAATCTACTTAAGAAAGGTGTTACCACTTTAATTTTCAAGAAAATAAAATTGAAAAAGACCCCACAAGTACAGAGAGAATCTGAATCCACATCTGCTCTTCCCATTATACCATACTGCCTTCCAATGCACAGGACAGCAGCCAAGGAGCCTACTTTATGTACATAAAGCCACAAACAGTTTAGTGTTCATTTCCACTGGTGACTAGCTTGTTCACTTTTTTAATCAAGGGAAATTCAAAAGTAAATATGACTGTTTCAAGACACCTTGCTGTTTTATTGCACTTTGTATATATAAGTAAGTGGTGACATATTTTGAAGATCACTATGGTTGAACTGACCGCTAGGACTTTTTTCTGAAATGAAAAAAATAGAGCATACTTCTGGATACTTACAGCCTCAGTAGGTGTCTTTTTCAGTTTAGTCCTGTCTACTTTCATGTTTTCGATTTTCCGTTTTATGACCTGAAAAAAGAAATTCCCCAAAAAAGTGAGAACTTAAAGTAGCAATCTTGAGCACTACATGATTGACATAAACAAATGAAGAACATGCAAAATGCTTAAAGCAAAAACTCTGGAGTTATGACGCCATGCCAACTCAGAGGCACAGCTATGAGGTAGGGAAGAAAAAGGACTCTCTCCAGACAAAAATTGGCTCACATCCATATGTTGCATAAGACTGTAATCAATTTAAGCCAAAATTAAAACACTTTTCTTAAAACCTCTCAAATTCATAATTGAAAATAAAAGATCACAACTGTTTTTAACACACCTCAGGATGGAAAAAATTCACCATATCCTTACAGTTTTCTGGAAAATTTAGCAATTCCACTTCTGGGAATTTATCCAAAGAAAATCATAAGGATGTACACAAATATTTAACCATAGGAATCTATACTGTATGACCATATGTAATAGTGAAAAATTGGAAAGACCAAACGTCCAAAAAAGGATTGGTTTGAAATAAAATATTACACAACTGTTATAAACATTGCACACAATTATATAACGAAAAGATGTTCATCGTGAAATAAAAAGGTTATAAAACAAACAGTATAAACCTATGTCTAAACTGCTTAGAAGGGGTATGCATCAAAATGTTAACTCACTGCTAACCAAAATGATTATGTATACCCACCTCTGTATCTTTTACTGTTTTAACCAATAAAAATATATTAGTTGTGTTATAAGGACAAAGGCAACACAACACCTTTATTTTTAAATTAGAAAATGAGGTGTAAGACTCCCACTAGAAATGTTCTAAGCACAGAACACAATCATTTTTACTAAACCCATTTAATTTAGAAGGCACAAAAGTGGGCAACCCACAGTATAAACCTACATGATCCTTCATGGCAGACAGGTCCCTCAAGATGCTCTGACCAAGGGACAGGAAGAAATACAGGTTTCTCCGATTATCAACTAGGACACCCGGACAGAATTAGAGGTGAACTGATAGCTATTTACATACTGAGGATTCTCCTACTAATAATGTATTTGCTACACAGC
The DNA here is from genome assembly GCF_010015895.1 of Lontra canadensis. Classification (NCBI taxonomy): domain Eukaryota; kingdom Metazoa; phylum Chordata; class Mammalia; order Carnivora; family Mustelidae; genus Lontra; species Lontra canadensis. Next base: position 1,032,410 of record NW_022631191.1, on the reverse strand, counting down.
AGTAACTGAACGTCAGTGTATTATGACGGCTGTCATAAGATAAAGCTGACCAAGCACAAGTGTAAATTTCAGGTGGCTTTTGGCCTAGATTAGTCCAACATAGTATTGTGGAAATAAAGTATATTTGCCTATATGGTTGGCATCTATTTAACCAATGGGCACTCAGGAAGAACTGGTGAAACATCCAGAGTATATTCTAAAATGCTTTTGGAGAGATAAAAAAAAATGTCTTCCCTCTATGGTTCACATGTTAGGATATGAGATTCCAGATTACTTTTTTTTAAATTACCTCTTCATATAAAAGAAAATGAACAAAATGCCTGCTGCCTACAACTTCCAAATATCTAAAACAAGACCAATGGTATTCTGGCAACAATCTGATTCATTTAATGGAAACTGTAAGTGAGCTACTTGTATTCAGTTGTGGCTTTTTCCTCACAAAACTCACACTCACACATTACCTAAAACAAGCCGCTATCACACTACTCTGGCGGCAGTCATTTGCTGGGAGGCTTTGAGACTACCTCTACTGTAGGAAGTAGCAGCCAGCCCCAACACCATATACCCCAAATCACTGAATGCCTTCCTTCCAAAATTAGGAACAAGGTAAGGATGTCCATTTCCACCACTTTCATTCAACAAAGTGCTGGAAGTTCTAGCCACTTTAATAAGGTAAGAAAACACAATAACAGGTATACAGAACAGAAAGGAAAAATAAAACTCCCTATTTGCAGATGACAAAGGATTATCTGGTGGAAAATCCCCCAAATGTACCCCAAAAAACCCCTCCCAGAACTAAAAAATGATCTCAGTAAAGTTTCAGGATCCAAGATAAACATACACAAATCAATCCATTTCCATATACTGGCAATGAACACATAAACTCCAAACTTTAAAAGTACACCACCACTCACAACTGCTAAAACAAAACTTGAAATACTTAGGTATAAATCAGGACTTGTATGTTCAAAACTACAAAATGCTGATTTAAAAAAATCAAAGCTAAATATATGAAGAGATAAACTATGCTCATAGATTAAGAGTACTCAACACAGCGAAGAAGTCAATTCCCCTCAAAATTCATATGCAGGTTTAATGCAGATCCTGTCCAAAGCCTAGCAAGAATTTTCCTATAAATAAAGAGATTTTTCTAAAATGTATATGGGGTGCCTGGGTGGCACAGTCAATTCAGTGTCTGACTCTTGGCTTCAGCTCAGGTTGTGATCTCAGGGTCGTGGGATCAAGCCCTGCATCAGGCTCCACACTCAGCACAGAGTCTTTTTAAGACTCTCTCCCCCTCTGCCCCTCCCACTAAAATAAATCAATCTTCAAAATGTATATGGAAAGACAAAGGAACTATAATAGCTAAAATAATTCTGAAAAAAAGGGAGGAATCACTCTATCCAATTTCATGACCTACATATATAATTTCTCTATATGTAATCAAGACGGTCTATGTAGTATTGGAGGTGGGATAGACACATATATGAATCGGAATAGAGACTCAAGAAACAGACTCCTACAAATATGCCAGACTGATTCTTTTCTTTCTTTTTTTTTTTTTAAAGAGAGAGCAAGCACAGGGGGAGAAAGAAGGAATCTTAAAAAGGCTCCATGCCCAGCACACAGCCCAAACATGGGGCTCAATCTCAAGACCCTGAGACTGTGACCTGAACCAAAATCAAGAGTCAGGCGCTTAACCAAGTGAGCCACCTAGGCACCCCTACCCAAATGATTTTTGACAAAGTTGAAAAAGCAATTCAAACAATAATTTCATCAACAAATGGTGCCAGAGAAATAGGTATCTTTAGGCAAAAGATGAACTTTGGCCTAAGAAAGCCTCATACTTTATATGAAAATTAATTCAGAATGAATCATGTGAGAATGTGGAGAAAAATGAACCCCTGTACACTGCTGGAGTGAATGTAAATTGGTGCAGCCAATATGGGAAAACACTATGGCGATTCCTCAAAGTATTTAAAATATGATCCAGCAATTCCATTTCTGGGTATTTAGCAAAAGGAAATGAAAACACTAAGTTGAAAAGATCTATGCATCCCCAGGTTTACTGCATTATTTACAACAGCTAAAATATGGAAGCAATCTAATTATCCAATGATAGATGAGTGGACACATACACACACACACACACACACACACACACAGAGGAATATTAGCCATAAGAAAGAAGGAAATCTTGCCATTTGTCACAAATGGCTGGACCTTGAGGGCATTATGCTAAGTGAAGTAAGTCAGAGGAAGACAAATACTGTATGGTTTCACATACAGAGTCTCAATAAATGAAAATAACAAAAAAGTCCCAAAACACTGAACTCACAGAACAGATTGGTAGATGCCAGAGGTAGGTAGGGGTGAGTGAAATGGCTAAAGGTGGTCAAAAGGTACAAACTTTTAGTTATAGAACAAATAGGTTATGGGGATATAATGCATAGCATGGAGACTATAGTTAATATTGTATTATATATTTGAAAATTCCTGAGAGTGACCTTTAAATTTTCCATCTTAAGAAAAAATTCTAACTAGACTTACTATGATCATTTCACAATAGATACAGTATCAAATCACTGTTGTATACCTGAAACCATTATAATGTCATGTTATCTCAATTTTAAAAATTCAAAGTTAAAAAAAGGATCACAGACTTAAATGTAAAAGTATAAAACTCACTGGGAGAAAATATCCGCAAGCTACATATAGTATCTAGAATATATAAAGAACCTCAGTATTCAACAATAAAAAACCAAACTATCCTCCAAAACAAGAGCACTGATTAACTTGCATTAATAAACAACTCCAACTCTTTTACTGACTTAAGAAAGTGTAGATGAGGTACTGGGAAATCTTCACACGTGTCTCACTTTAACTACAGCTGTTTTGACTTAGAAAATTCTGTACCAGTCAAGGGTCTGGGTTGAGAACAACAGACTATATGACCAAAGCAGAAAAGTGATTTACTGGAAGGATAACAGCTTAGGGGATCAATAGGAAGTCTTTTTAAAAAAAAATATTTTATTTATTTATTTGACAGAGATCACAAGTAGGCAGAGAGGCAGACAGAGAGGAAGGGAAGCAGGCTCCCTGCTGAGCAGAGAGCCCGATGTGGGGCTCGATCCCAGCACCCTGGGATCACGAGCTGAGCTGAAGGCAGAGGCTTCAACCCACTGAGCCACCCAGGCGCCCCGGGAATCAATAGGAAGTCTTACAGATCCACAGTCAGAAAACAGGAGGAACCAAGGAAGCTATGCTGCCTTGGAACTACAGCCAAGAAACTCCCACAGCTTAGTTGGGGGTGCCTCTACTGCCAACACGAGACTCTAGATGCCTGGAAGATACTGTTGGTGGCAAAATGATTTCTGAATGGTCTCAGGTTATCTGCATCAGTGGCTCTAGACACAAAAAGTGTGAGCATCTAATCGGTCAAGTGTAGGTCCTAAGCCCAAGGCCTAGCTGTCAAGGTTCAAGGAGAGCAAGTACATTTGGCTTTTTCCGTTTCCAGTGTTTGGGCTCCAAACTTTTCATAAACAGACTGAGATGACAGGCACCCAATTAAATAACCAAGCCAAAACAAATGAATGAACACACACGTTCCCCTAACAAGTGCAATGTTAACCTGGTTTCTATAATTTTGTTGCAAGAAACATCTATAGTTTAAAAAAGGTTATTACTGTCCATGAGACATCAATTAAGAAAATTCAAGTTTTTTTGTTCCTAGTTAGTCTCTTTCTAAGCTGGTTTTGCAGTGGGACGTAAAGAATTTTTTGAGCACTCACTACAAGCCAGACAATGAGTTTATGTTTCCTAAAGCATTTTAGAGCATTCTGCTCCATGAAGGAAGACAAGATTCCAGCAATTTGGGAAATGTTAAAAACAGAATTTGTCTTCCTTTAGGATGGTCATGTAGCTGACTGACATTATTAACAGTTCCAAGAAATCTTGGGTAAAGGAAACTTATTAGGGCACAAAACCATTTTTTTCCAAATGTTATTTACTAAAAGCCCACCACTTTAAATATCCCAAAGAACAAACTTTGAGACATGCTGCCCAAAGGGCTTCATATTATAGTCTTTCATACAATCCTCACCACTCAAGCCAAGTTTTGGCCCCATTTACAGATAGAAAACCGAGCCTCAGAGAAATTAAGTACCTTATGCCTAGCTAGTAAATGCCAATGCCGGCACCAAGATCTAAATCCAGGCCTTTTTGGTTCCCAAGTCCATGCTTTCATAACATGCTTTTTACTTTATTTACTAGTTTTATTATAATAAATCCCTGTAGATGAAAATATAGATTTATGACAGACTCTTCTATCTTCTACACTGTTGGAGCCTATGTTCAAAAAATTATTGCAAAAGAGAAAGCTGGGGCACAAGGTAAGAAGCTGAGATACCGTCAAATCACACTAATGATCCGAACAGTAACCAGGGAAGGAGTTCTACCTAATGTTTAGAAGTTAAATGGGTAAAAGTCCCATTATATAAAAAAGCCTCTAACAAAAAGGAGGTAGTTCTAGACAAATCCCTGCAAATGGCCTACTGCCTTTGTTGGGTCAGACCAGAACTCTAAGCACCAAACAATCTTTACATGTAGTAAAGATTTCTTCCTAAACCTAGGTTAAAAAAAATCAGCTTTAAGGAAATTAATGAATTACTATGAACCACCACCCATAGCTATACATTAATTAAATACTTATTTTTAATTAACCACTTTTTTCCCTTCCTCCTTTTCCCCAAACTTCATTTACCTTTGAGGTTTGAATCTCGGTTTTGTAGGGTTTAAACAAGACAAGTGTGTTCACTTAAAATATATTAAGGGGAAGTCGCTCTTGAAAGGGTAGCTCCCTTTGTAGTAATCACCTTCAGTTGATCAAATTTAGAATGACTTTCAATACTGAATCAGCTTAAGGGCAGAAGACACCTGTAGTTCCCAAATCTGGCTCAATAGAAGTTGAGTGTAGCTGCAGTCTAGCCTTACAATTCCAAGTATGGTTGAAGGATCAGCAGCACTGACATCACCTGGGAATTATTAAAAATGCAGAATCTCAGGCCCACCCAGACCTGAGGAATCAATCTGTATTTTAATGAGATCTTCAGGTGGTTATCTTAAGTCTGAGAAGCACCAATTCAGAATACAGGCTCAAAATCAGGAAACGCAGGTTAGGATTCCTGCTATATCATTTACTCACTGTATGAGCAGCCTCTGTGTACTCCTGTTTCTTCAACTGTGAAATAAGGATAACTGATCTCCCCACTTCCACATTTACTTTCATCCAATCCATTCTCCAGAGAGCAGCAAAAGTAATCTTCTTAAAACATAAATCAGCTCACGTTACTTCCTTGCTTAAAACCTTTCAACAGATTTCCTAGAACTCTATCCAAACTCTAATCATGACTCACAGGGCCCTGGCATGATTTAGCTACTGGAACTCTCTCCAATCTCCTCTCTGCACAACTACTTTAGTCTTTCCCTTTACTTTCTAGAATGCTCTAAGTTCCTTCTGTCCTCTAGACCTTTACAAGTGCTATTCCCACTGGAATGCTTCTACATCACACTATTTCTTCCCATAGCTAGTTCCATTTGAGGGCTGACTTTAAGACCCCAAGTGGCTTCCCAAGGTAACTCACCTAAAGCTAGTCTTATTTTTCTAACAAGCACTACCCTGCTTGTTTCTCTCATAGCCAATATCAATGTAACTAGTTTGATTTTCTACAGTATTAAGCTCTCGGTATCTAGCACAGCATCTACCACATGATATAGGTAGGCAAATATCTGCAGGATGAAGTTCATGAAAGAAGTATGAACTGAGAATAAAAATCTGTGATTGTCAGCATATAGACAGTATTTGAAGCCATTGGTCTGGAGATGATGACTTACAAAGGAAGGAAAGAGACCCAGAACTGAGTTCCTACTTGATCTAACATTTAAAGGTAAGAAAAAGGAGAACCCAGAAAAGGAGAGCTTGGTGATGTAGAAATAAAACTAGTTCATCATGGTATTATGAAAGACAAAAGATGGTAAGACTGATCGATTGTGTCCAATGTTAAGATGAGTTATGTCCAGAAAAATGTACACTGAAATTGGGAATAGAGATAATTTGACCACCAATAGTTTCAGTGAGGTGATGGGAAGGGAAGCCATGGAGTGAGTCAGGGAATCAATGGAAAATGAGGCAATACAGATGGCATGTGTAGAAAACTCTTCTGAAAATGTTGTCTGTAGATACAAGCAGAGAATTACAGGTTCATTGAATGGTAGAGGGAAGAGGAGATAACAAAGAAAATTCCTAAGAAAGCTGAGGGTAGGGGACCCTTTAACCTCTATTTCACCTTAATATAATGAACACTCATGTGTTTTTTTTTTAAAGATTTATTTATTTACCTGACAGAGATCACAAGTAGGCAGAGGGGCAGGCGGAGGGGGTGGGGTGGGAGCAGGCCCCCCACCGAGCAGAGAACACGATTCGGGACTCGATCCCAGGACCTCGAGATCATGACCCGAGTCGAAGGCAGAGGCTCAACCCACTGAGCCACCCAGGCGCCCCTGAGTTTTGAAAGCACAAATACTAACCAGAATTAGGACAATCCTCTCTCTAATCTCTTAAAACTTGACTGAGTGTCCCTCTGTATGTGCTTACATTGTACCCTGTACCCATCACTTCCCTGACAATTAATGAGAAAATGCTGGCCACAGGGTGAGGAAGTTTAAAACAAGCATACACACAAAACCCCACAAACCTGGGAAGCGAAAAAATATACATTATCAGTGGTTGCCTCTAGGTGGCAGGATAACACAGTTTTAATTTATGCTTCATGCTTTTCAGGATCTTTCAAACTTGCTATAATCACACAACCATTTATGAGAATTTTCCTTTTGTACAATTTTTCTTAAGGTAGAAAAGAGTGACCCCTAATCCAAATGGCATGCATCAAATTAAGAACGCATCATCTAAACAAATGCCTTGTAGTAGTGGCTGCTAAAGTGCTCTTGGAGCTTCTTCTCTGTACCTTCTGCTGTTTAATCCTGAAGTTTAGCACATAGCACGGACTCAGTATTTACTGATTTATTATTGGTAGGTTAAGAAATGCTGCAAACACATATGGGAGTGTGGATGAATCAAAGTCAGCCTAAAATTCCCACTGAAATCATGGAAAAGCAATTTGGCCGTTTTTAACCCAAGGAGCCACCCGGGGCGCCCCAATTTGGCTGTTTTTACATAAAAAGGTTTTCAGAGCACACTAGACTCCAAAATGCCACAAGGCAAAAAGCCTCTGCCTCTATGAAGTCTCTGAGAGAAAATTCAGGTGAGAACTGCCCAGACCATCCATTATCTCAGGAAGCAGCAAACAATCTTAAAACCCACTCTGCTATATACTATTTGATTACAGAGACACAGACATCACATTAACTGATTTCTTAAAAGGAACACATTTCCATCCAGCCTAGTTTCTGATTGTTTACATTAATATCAATCCAACAAATATTCGGAGAACCCATTTGTCATTATAATAACAACGGCTAATATTTACTTACCACCTAATTATGCATTATCTCTAATCCTTGAAGATGAAGACTGTTTCCAGCTTACTAAGTCCAAGAGTAGCCACATACCCAGTAAGTGGTAAACGTGAACAAAACCAAATTTGCTCCATGATTCCACAGTACACAAAAGGTCTAAAAGCACAGTCCACCCTGCCACCCCCCCTTCTACAGACACCAATATCCTTATCATTGAGCCATATAAAATATGACCCTGAGGATGGCTGACCTAGATTTTATTGGGCACTGATAGTAAAATGCAGTAATAAAGCAACACCCAAAAAACAGCCGTTATTCACCCAAGACAAATCTGGGAATTTTCTGCAGAATTACCTTGATAGAGCCTCCTTCAAAATCTGTAAACACTATACCTCAGGTAAGTGTGTATCCTTGCTCTCCTTGCTCTGCAGTATATTCAAAGAAAATCTCTTAAAGGAATACCAAGAAGGAGGAATCTGAAACCTCTAACACTGACTCTGGAGGTAAGAATGATGTGTAAGAACACATCCCCTAGATATGCTCTATCTACAGACCTGGGAAGGTGCACATCCAGGAGTTACCCTTTAGGTCATTACTCCCAATTACTTAAGAGAGATAAACTGGCATCAGAAGAATCAGACAACAAAATAGTTGTAGATCAGTTCTGCCAGTAGAAAGGAAAGGGAAGCATGTCAAGTAGCCCCTTCTTAGCATTCTGAACAACAACAAAAAAACAAGCAGCAATGTCTACATGGAAATTATGCAAATTAAGGAGGAGAGGAAGAGATTCCTTGTCTACACATTTTCAACTGGTGCTCTGGAATAATCCTCATCTACCCTCAAAGACTGATCTGTCTCCCATCTCCTTCCTTCCTTGTGGCTGGATTTGGTGCAAAAGATCAACTGTAACAATGGTTATTCCCTATGTCATCACATCCAATTTCAAAGATGCAATTGCCTTTTCAGTCTCGCCCACCTCTAAGAGAAAATGAAGACACCAGCCTTTAAACTAATACTCTTTATTCAAACTAATGTCAAGAACTTAACCACAGAAAAGCCTATCACTTTCTAATAGGTGAACTTCACCCAGAAGGGCCACAGGCAACATTTAGTGAGTTCAGGAAAAACATATTTGCCAGAAAAATCAGCCTACTTAAAAATTACTTTCAAAATAATTTACTTAAAAATTAAATTCAGAGTTCTCAGCCCTGACTGTGCAAAGTCACCTGAGCCTTATTTCAAAAACTAAAAATGTCTGGTTATACAAATATCTGACTTAGTAAATATGAGATGGGAACTTTTTTTCTTCAAACTGTATAGGTGATATAGCTGCACAGCCAGATTTAAGAGCCGCTTTATTAGATATTAATTATCTTTGCCTATTTGTGACTTACTGAGGAATTTTCTTTAAGAGACTGGGGGAGAGGGGGTGCCTGGGTGGCTCAGTCGGTTAAGCGGCTACCTTCGGATCAGGTCATGATCCCAGCAGGGTCCTAGGATCAAGCCCCGGGGGGCCTGCTTCTCCCTCTCCCTCTGCCTGCTGCTCTCCCCGCTTGTGAATGTGTGTCGTCAAATAAATGAAATCTTAAAAAAGAGAACGGGGATAGAATGGGTATAAATAAAGCAAGAATAGCCATGTGTCGAACTGTTGAGGCTGGGTATCAGGTACATTGGGGTTCCATTATACTATCCTCTAACTTTTGTATAGGTTTGAAAATATCATAAATTAAAATATTTTAAATTAAGACTTTATCCTGCCAGATCCCTCCATTCCATCCTTCACATTATTACCAGAACAATTCCCCTCAAACTCAAAATCTACCTACATTATCAAGTGCAAACTCCTTACCTAATCCAGCATCCAAGACCTCTAGGACCTGGTACCTGTTCACCTCTCTTACCAGGGCCACAGCATTACATAATATTCCCCTTGGTTCCCCACATACTTTAACCACGTGAGGCTTTTTACAGTTCCCCTGACACTCAAGACTTCAAATACTTTGACTCAGATTGCGCTTTCTGCTAAAATGGCTGCTCTCTGCATATCCCCTGGAGCTCAGCTTAAATGTCACCTCTATGAGGCCTTTTCAGATATCCTCTCCCTCAGAGAAAAATCGATCACTCCCTCCTTTGTGCCCCCTCCAACTGTGTCCTGCATATACCCTTAATCAACACACTTCTTTATTTACCTGTCAGTCTCAACACTAGGGTGAGTTCTGCATAAGTGGGACTATGTCTATTTATCTTTGCATTCCTGTCACCAGCACATGAACTGTCACTTAGTAGATGAATGAATGAATGACTATCCAGTAAATGTTTAAGGAAGCTTAAAAATCCAAGTCACAGACTCTTGGTGAAATTTCCAACTGACAAAACAAAAACTGATTTATAAAATTCATTCAATCTGCATTTTTCCAATCAACATATAGGTATGGACACACTATATGCAGGGCATTGCCAAGGGTGCTATGAGATAGCCAGGTATTCAGAAACGTAAATTAGAGGAAAAAGGAAAACTAGAAGCAATGATAGTATAAAAGCTATGAAGTCAGTACACAAAACACAATCAAATTACAGTACACAATCAAATTACAACTTCCTAGTGGCCTAAGCAAAGCTGCAAACGCAATTACAAGAGATCAACAAAATACATAAAATAAATCCTTAAGAACACCAAACATAATCCTCCTGCTTTTTAAAAAATTTTGGATTTTTAGAGATTCAAGTTGCATAAAACAGAGTACACTGTTAGCAAAACTGAAACAATTAGACCAGTTTCACTTTTGGGGCATAGTGCTTTAGTCTAGAAAAATATATACATAGCAATTTGGATATCATTTTAAAGCATGTGAAGAAATCTTTATGGATTTCTTGTCCTATACTGAGGGATTTCCATAAAAATTCTGAAGTTCTACCGAAAATTTTTGCGTATGTTGGAATTTTTCTGAACAGTTGATATCTTTCAGTGGCTTCTTAAAGTGATCCATGACCTGCAACAGTAGGAACCATCACCCCACAAGATTTCCAAGACTGCTTAGGACTTAGTGACTACAATGTTTTCACTTTCACTTATGAAACACAGGCATAAGGTATTTCCCCCTAAAAGTCACATGATAGGCTACTGTCAAATATAATAAAGATAGTACAGGAAACCAAAGAAACAGAATTCCAACCCTTTGCATTATTCAGCTCCAGTTATCTCATATCCCTGGGTTTAAGAAGAAATACGCAGCATCTCTCAAGACTGAACCTCTGTATAAGAGAGAATCCTGTATTCCTGGATAAAATCCTCTAGTCCGTATCCCGAAGAAAGGCAGAAAAGGCCCAAACCTTCTATAAAAAGCCTAGATTAAGTGTATTTCTAAATAAAAGCTAGTTTCTTTTTTAAAGATTTTATTTATTTATTTGACAGAGAGAGAGAGAGAGAGAGAGACAGACAGACAGACAGCGAGAGAGGGAACACAAGCAGGGAGAATGGGAGAAGGGGAAGGAGGCTTCCCACCAAGCAGGGAGCCCGATGTGGGGCTCCATCCCAGGACCTTAGGATCACGACCTGAGCTGAAGGCAGACGCTTAACCACTGAGCCACCCAGGCGCCCTAAAAGCTAGGTTTTAATGCCTTAAAATATTCTGACGAAAGATACATCTGTATGGGGAGAAGATAAGAGACCTTAGTAATGTATTTACTTGCACCACATATTGTGGATAATTTATTTTAAAGGCAGAGATTAAGGAATACAACTGGAAGAAAGTCAAAATGAAGTAGAGGACAACAGCACAGTGGAAAGGCTTGGGAGTTGGGACACAAATGGGCTTAAATTCCATTTATTAGCTGTATGATCTTAGACAAGTTACTATGCCTCACTGAGTCAGTAACCTCCATAAAATAAACAACACAGTCCACCTCAAGGGACTGTGTCTGGCAATGAGTAAGCCATATTATTATTTGTTCTATTTCTTTTAGCTCCAGATTAATTTAAGGGCAGCATTCTTATGCCGGATATTAAACACACACACACACACACACACACACACCCCAAAAGCAAACAAGAGCTGGTCTTTTCAAACTTTCTACATGTTATCTGCATATGAAAGAACATAAAGCACGTATTGAAACTGTTAGCTTTAAGTAATGACATGAACCAAAAAGTCAAACTCAACTTTGATGATGAGACTGGGAAGTTCTAGATCTCCTTCTCAAGTAAGCTGTAGTTCTCCAAAGGTTAAACAGGCCACTAAATACTGTCTGGGCCATACAACTTAAGAATCAGAGATTTTAAGTGTATCTGAGCTATTCTGAGCTGGTTCAAATGAATCTGGAACACAGAGACACCAAGATTCTTCTACATGATTTAAATAACAGTAGTAATTACGGCAATTATCAACATGGCAACAAATTCCTTTCAACATGAAATAACTCCAACTTCACAGGTTTATTATGAGGCTAAAATTAATTAATTGACAAAACTTTAAAACAATGCTTTTACAAAAAAAAGTATGTCCCAACATATAGACAAAACTGGGTCTATAAATTTAACAGCACCACACACACACAGCTTGGCACATACTCATTTCCAATGTTCTTTAAATAAACTAAACAATGTGAACAATCTGCTCCTTTAAAACATTTATATCTATAACATTAAAGATGTTTGCTGAAAATGAAAGAACAGTATGCATAGGTACTCTAGTTCCCTGCCACCAACTGACTTTGTGACCTTAGGACAATCTGAGCTTCAAATATGTAAAATGAAAATAAAAGAACTAAAATCTCTCAAAGCACTGTCTCTAACACTTTGCCTCCAGTTCAAGACAAATGTTAAGTATTAAACGTGAACAACTGGAATTATTCTCAAAAACTAAAGACCAAAAAGTAACCAAGTCTGTTTTCTACTTGGCACAAATTCCAACTTTTGTTTTAACAAACTACATTTTTCCAAATAATTCAGTTTTAAGCTGATCTTATGTTTAAAAATCAAATAGTCTTTCCCAAAACAGGACTACTGGTTAACCATCTGGACAAAAATAAGAGCACATAACTACTTCACACCATTACTTAAACATAAAAAGCTAAACTATAAAAGTATTTGAAAATAATGCAGATAAATATTCTTGTAATCTTGTTAAAGAAAAGATCTTCCAAGAAAGATACACAACCTAGAAACCATAAAGGAAAGAAAAAGGGAAGATTTGGCTACACAAAAATTCCAAACCATAAACACAGAAAATATTTTTAAAAGTATACAGAAAGAGTTGGTATTTCTAATATACAAACAACTCCCAAAACTCAGTAAGACAAATAAGCTGATTGAAAACCAAGTAAAAGACCACAAACTTGCAATCTGCAGAAGATACTAACATTTGCTCATCCTCTTTAATAATACAAAAATTCCAGTCAAAGCAAGGAGATGCTATCTCATTCATCAGACTGGTTAAAATTGAAAAGATTATCTTGTATTGGCAGATAAAGGTAGAGAAAAGGGCACTGACAGACACTGCTGGTGTGAATGGCAATTCAATATAGCCTTTCTGGAGCTTTGGCAGTATCCATCAAAAATTTAAATGGTACCACCCTTTGACCCAGAAAGAACTCTACTTCTAAGGATCAACAAATAGGGAATGATTAAATTATAGGCGATGCATGCTTTGAAATGCAAAGCACCATTAAAAAGAATGGAGTTGAGCTATATGTTTTAATATATAAAAATATACATAGGACATAAACGGAGAAGCACAGTATGTAAATGCTAAAAGATAAAGAATATATACAAACTGTCAACAGACTTTTGAAATGTGGTATGAATAAAACAAGACTATCATCTGGGGAGGGGAGAGACTAATTTTTAACTAAAATGTTTATTTTGTTTGAATCTTTAACAGGATACTTCCATAATTTAAAACAACTGAAAAGGGATATATAGATAGGCTCAGGGGGAAAAAAAGATGGGTTTATAGAACACTTTAATTTCAAAGTTTTATGAACAGGAAATTCAGTCCTAGTTACAGGCTTATGGCATCCATAAATATGCACAAAAACACATGGCCAAATTGAAATGTCCCATGAAAGAGCTCAAAATTGACCCCATGTTGAAAAGTAACAGCCACAGTCAAAAGGGCTTTTTTGGGGGGACTTCTCATTTACCTTTCTACTCCCCTAAAATTTCCCCATTTTGGGGGGTAACTTTCTTATTCTGTGCTTCTATGGGTGACATCTGCTGGCACATTTAGAAACAGATTATAGTATAGCATACTGAAAATACTGGACTAGGTTAACCTGGATTCAATGCCCAACTCTACCACTAACCAGCAACCTTTGTTATCTTGGACAAATCATTTCCCCGAATCCAGGCCTATAAAGTAAAAGGAGTTTGATACGGTAATATCAAATACAGACTTATTCAGCTCTTATGCTGGACATGGAGAAGAGTGCCATTTTAAAGCCACTGGTCATTTGTTTTGCTAGAGGTAGAGATTTGAATTAACTATGCAGGCAGTCTGAGTCTACTTTTTAAAAAAAGCAAAAATCTATGTAAGATCTATGTAAAAGGTTGTCTTCAAGTGATATCTACATCCCTCTGGATTATATTCTTAAGGATGGTCTTGCCAAGACACTCAAGGAAATGTGAGTAGGAGGGAAATGGAGCCCCAGATTAGGTCAAAAGACTACAAGGCACCATAGGTTGGAAGAGTCAAGCCAGCCCCTACAAAATACAGCAGTAGATATAGATGTAAGGAGAGAGAGACACCTATAGCAATGATACTGGATCTGTCCAGGTTTAAGCTCTTCTCTAACACTAATGTATCAAGGCTTACCCTGAGGTGCTATCATACTGTAAATCAACATGGATTATATACTAAACTCACCATTGTGAATAATGTAGGACAGTCCTTGTAAAGGGCAATTTGATAATAAGTATTCAAAGCCTTTTATATTTTTGCATTCCAGTTCTAGAAATTTCTTAAGTAAGTAAACATAATGTCACAAAGATGTCTCATTCAGATGTTCTTAAGCTTCTTTCCTTTATTCAATACTTAATTTACCAAATGGCCTACTCTGTGTTAGGAAGCATTCTTTAAAAATCATGGAAAACTAGGACTTATAGGTCTGAAAATAGGAAACTGGTTAATAAATGATAAATCATGTACACCACAGAAAATAATACAGCCATGAGAAGTATTATGTTGTCATAATACATTATGACAGGGAACAGAGATCAATAAAGTGGTAATAACAATTTAAAAATACCATTTTTATATTGGTTTGGAGAAACAGCTTTAAAAAAAAAGACAATTTAGGGGCAACTGAGGAAATGTGACTACGGACTAGCTAATTAGATATTAAGGTAAAAAACAAATTTCCTAGGTGTGATAAACAGTACTGTAGATATTGTAGGTCCTTATTAAGACATGCAGGCTGAAGGACTTAAGGATGAAATGTCACTTTTTTTAAAGATGAAATGTCACTGTTACTTCATATGCTTCAGAAAAATTAAACACATATGTACACATAAATCAAATATGGCAAATTTTAACTATTATTGGATATAGCCAGTGATATACAGATGCTCAATGTGCTATTCTTTCAGCATTTTTATGTTTGAAAATTTTCACAATAAGAAGTTGTAGGGAAGGTTATTAATTACATTTTTAAAGAGTAAAGATTTGGGGAGAGAAAGTATGCTTATGCTACACAGGGATAAAGAAAAGCCTTGGAAGAATATATTGTGTACCAGCATACTAACAGTATTTATCTGAATGGCAGGAGATTTCTGTGCTTATTTGTGTATGTTTTCAACAATAAACCATATATACTGCTATAATCCTGAGAAACATTACTTAAAAATAAAGTCAGGAAAACATTTTCAAACAAGAACTACAATAAAATGAACAAATGACTAAAGGCCCACTCCCAAAGCATTCTTATTAAATGATTTTACAAACTAAGTAAGTATGTAAACAATTCCACACAAGTAATAAATTGCTGTGTGAACATCACAGTTTTTAAATTTCTACTTACATGAGTAATTTATACCATTCTCACAATATGAAAATTCAAGCAATTCATGGTAAAGATCGCAGTGGGAAGGGGAATACCGAGTTAAAAGTACTTAAGAATTTCCCCTCATATTATACCCCCTCCACTAAAAGATTGGAGGCAAAAATAAATGTTAAAGTTATCAGTTCATGAGGAGAGGGGGGTAAGCTAAGGGTTTTGTTTTATTATTCTCTGTATTCTTTAGTGTATTTTAAGTTTCTCAGAAAAAGAAATGCAATTACAGAAAAAGCAAAAGTTCCTCTTGACCACTCCTTCCAAAAAATCAGTTTACCCTAGTTTTTAATATATAAATAGCACCATATAGTACATACTATCTTACAGCTTGCCAAATATCTTCACATAAATAGCTGTATTAACGTAAACCACTTGTGGGCAGTATTCTAAGACCATACTCTTCCCTGTATTTTTGCTATAACCTGTACCTAATTATTTTTTGCCAATCTAATGGTTAAAAAATATCTCATTTTAATTTGCATTTCTAGTATTTAGTTTGAGTATCTTTTCTTGTTACCAGACAGTTTTAGTTCCTATTCTGGGAAAAGCCTGTCCTTAATTTTCTACTGCTTTTATTTTTAAAATGTTACTCTTATCATTAAGACAGGAACACACCGACCAAAATGTTAATGATGACTGAATATTTTTGTGGGAGTAGGAATCTTTTCCCAAAATAAGAACACATTTTCTAGTTTTTCCTAAATTAATTCAGTAACAGAAACTAGAAAATTATAAAACTGGGTGAAAAAAAAGCCTTTCAGATGCAAGTAGTACTTTCAGGATACCCTATTATAGGAGCACATAACACCCTAGAGGAACTCATAAAATCCAGCTTAAAGATATAAACACACCTAAAGCACAAGTCTTGTTAAGAAATAAAATACTGGTTGAGGCTACTGATTCATTTGGGATACATTAACTAACTTCATTTTTAGAAAGCATTTTTTGAGATCATGATGTACTTTTCATGTATCTTGTTTAAGCCCAACAAAATTCTGGGTTACATTCGCAGAAGCCCTCCTATAAATTCTATTGCACATTTTGTTCACTCCTCCTCATTGTACTAATCCCTTTGACTATGATTTACAAGTCTCCCTCCCCTAGTAGACCATGCTACCCTCCACTCCCTAGTTGCTTATCTTGGAATTTCCAGTATCTGGCATTATTGAGTATGTCCTCAAATATTTGTTGAGTGAGTTATCACCTTCATTTAAAGGATGAGGAAACTAGCTCAGTGATGAAATAATTTGCCCCAAGTAACATAGCTATTAAGTACTTATTTTTACGTAAATTACAATGGCCATAACTTTGTAGTATACTGTATAAACATTTTAAGTAATATATCATCTCACTTTAATGCTCACAGCAACATATGAAGTAGGCTTTTTGATTACCATTTCATAGGTGAGAATGAAATATGAGGCACACACAAATCTTAGTTTATAAGAAGTTCAGCTGTCTCTTTACATACTTTATAAATCACTAATTGGGTACAGGACCCTCTATGTAGCAAACGTCTTGGGGAATGATGATGGGGGAGGGAGAGGACGAAAGGAAGACAGTTAAAGCAATAGGATAGAGACTGAAAATCAGTTTATAGGTCCATCTGAAGACCATAAACCAATATTGTAGTGTCAACCACATGTGCCACTCTGAAATCCGACCTTGGCCCAAAGGTTTTTCTTGATTAGTACCCTCTATTCATAGAAGACAACTGCAGGCTTTCACACAGATCAGCAATCTCAAAGGCTGGGGATACAGAGCTAAGGAGAGCCTTGAAAAACAACAGACAGGTTACATCACACATGGACAAAGGAGTGGAAAAGTGACAACATAAAGGAAAATGCTAAGGAACTTTAAACATTATCTCAATCCTTAAATGGACTTCTCAAGTGAAGAAACCAACTCTCATTCATTTTATGTCCCTAGCTCCTTGAACTTAAGAACACTCAGTAAATGGTTACTGAACTAAAAAGAGCTTAAGATGTGAGGGAAAAAGACATATTAATTTTTAAAAAATGGCTTTAAAATTTATTGAGCACTTACTACGTGCCATGTGTTATACTTCTGATAATATATAAAATGTTAAAAGGGATAATATTTACCTCTTTTCTAATCTGCTTAGATACGGTGCTACTCAAGTATATTAACAGTGGTGATACTGATGACTATTAGGAAGACTCATTATGGGTTAAGGTTACTAAGGTTACAGCAGAACCTTGAACAGAACAAAGTTGAACAGTAGGGGGCTATGTAGATGTAAGGAGATCAAGGCAACCAATGTATTACACATCACCACGGAAGTAGATACGACCCTTTAGAGGGTATGAACATGACTCGTAATGCTTGGCAAAGAGAAAAACTACTCTGGTGACACCCACTTATCTTGGGCCAGACAAAGGCCACCCCAAAATGACCAAAGTATAAACCCCTTTCTTCCCCACCACTGATGATCCCAACACAGAGCTGAAGGGTCCAGATAGGCTTTGCTAACTGGCCATCATTTCACCACCATGACTGCCCATTTCTGAGCTGTTGAAGGGGTTAGGTGAAATAGTTTGTTAAAGAAATGACCATCTGCTGACCATATAGAGTATACTAACAACCTAAATTCCCCCACTTAACCCCAATAACCCCACAAATAAAGCATTTTCCCCAGATGAGACAACGGATGGGTTAACTTGCCCAATGTGACAGAACTATTAAGTGGCCAGAAAAAAAATTAAAAATCCAGCATTTATCCTACCCTTCTTGTACAAACTCTATCACTGAGTAACCTTATAAAATTATTCCACCTAATACACAAAAACAAAATGACAGAGCTAGAACATCACCATTTTGATATTTCCAATAAACTAATCCATCTAAGCTTTAGGCAGAAATGGCTGTTAATATAAAAAAAATACAAGACGTCACTACAACCTAATGAATGTTGTGCATAAACACACCACCGCCAATTCTTGCCAAAGGACATGAACCTGAATTTATAAAAGCCTCTGGATCCACTGTATATTTGCAGGAAATACAGAGGACAGACAAACATATAATAACTGTACTGAGTATGCGATAAGCAAATTCAGTCTGTGGGAAACTCCACAGGTCAAACGGCCTAAGTTATTCAACAGATATAGTATAAGGAAAAGAAAGAAAGAAAGGGAAGTTACAGGTATTTAAAATACATCAAGTTTTAAAAAGTAGACAAAGCAAATTATACTGTTCAGGGGTGCACACTTGGATGATAAAACCAGAACAATACAAGAGATTACTATAAAGTCAGAAGAGTAGACACTTTCTGGAGAGGGAAGATGCTGTGACTGGGATGAGCACATGGAAAGACTTATGGTTTAACAGGCAAAGTCCTATTTCTTGAGTTGGGTAATGGTAACAAAAGTGTTTGCCTTAATTTATTAAACTGTAAACTTGTTTATGGGTGGTTTCCCTTATCTGTATTCTATTTGTTACAATAAAAGGAAAACACTATATTCACATTAAAGCTGCTTATGTATGGTATGATTCTATTTGTATGAGATGCCCAGACTAGGCAAATCACAGAAATATAAAGTAATTAGTGGTTGCCAAAGGCTGGGGTACCCGGTTGGGAGAAAGAAGGGGAGTCACTATTAATGGGAACTGGGTTTCCTTTAGGGGTGATGAAAATGTTTTAAAAATGATGTGGTAATGGTTGTACAACTGTGAACACATCAAAAATCACTGTATGCTTCAAGTGGGCAAATCGTATGGCATGAGAATTGTATCTCAATAAAACTGTTTTTAAAAAGTCTAAGACACCCCTGTTAAGCCAAGACACATGTTTAAAATAAAGCCTGGGGCGGAGCCCAAGAATTTGCACTTCTGACAAGTTCCCAGATGCTGCTGCTGCTGCTGTCGATCTGGGGACCACATTTTGAGAACCAATGTAACAAGGGATTTCAAAACTGCTTATAACTCAAAGCAGTACTAAACAGCACTGGAAAGTGAAGTGTTTTACTCAGGGACTGAGAAAACAGTCCAGGAAAAAAAAAAAAGTTAACACTCTGCAAAGCATTGTGCTATTCCAACTGATTCCCTGACCATCAACATCTGCATCTCCTAGGAACTTGCTGGAAATGCAAATTCTCAGGCCCCTCCCAGACCTATAGGATAGGAAGCTCTGGGGTTGGAGCTCAGCAATCTGTTTGAGCAAGCCCTCTAGGTGATTCTGACATTCCCAAAAGTTTCAGAGCTACTGTTCTAAGCACTTTATATGCATTAACTCAGCTAAACTCCAAAACCCTACGAAGCAGGTAATACTATTAGCATTTTACAGATTAAGAACTGTGGCACAGAGGTTAAATAATTTGCGCAATATGACAAATGGTAAAAAATGAAGTCAGAACTTGAACCTAGAGAGTCTGGTTCCAGAGTCCATGTTCTTAATCACTATGCTGAAAGATCCTTCCACCCACAAGAACTCAACTGGCAGAATGCAATAATGAATTAGTGGAAGAAAAAAATGCAAAGACCAGGAGAAATATGTCTCACTAAAAACACAGGCAAATAATCACAGCAAATAATGTTGTCATTAAAAAAGCAATCTTCCAGGGGCGCCTGGGTGGCTCAGTGGGTTAAAACCTCTGCCTTCGGCTCAGGTCATGATCCCAGAATCCTGGGATCGAGCCCCCGCAACGGGTGCTCTGCTCAGCAGGGAGCCTGCTTCCTCCTCTCTCTCTGCCTGCTTGTGATCTCTGTCAAATAAATAAATAAAATCTTAAAAAAAAGCAATCTTCCAAAATCATTCCAAAACATAAGCAGCCATCCCAGTATTTCCAGAGCAATTATCTCAGATATCTAATTATAAGGATTTAAAATCTGGATTATGCTAAAGATGGCACATAAATTCACGGCAGTTATGTTCACATTTACCAATCTTTAAAATCTAAATGATTATACTACAAGGTCATTCCAGAATAATTTGAATCTCCCTACTCCTAGTCCCTTTTAGTCACTGTACAGTCAGAATCTAGGGGTTGAAAAAGAACTTTCACATTCCTCTAGTCCAATCAGCAATCCAGGCTGAATCATCTACAATACTGATCTTATAATATTCATTAAGAACCTAAAACAAATCCCAACTTTCTATAAAATCACATCCTGGGATCAATCCAGGTCACCACTGTAATTTTTAAAGCCAAATGATTAAAAACTTTTTAAGGGCACTAAAATGTGAAAATGTTCAATATTAACAGCCAAAACAAAACTTACAGTTGTTTTAGTCACAGAGAGCCACTCTTTCACACTATCTGAAAACATTTCTATAACCAGAAGACCAAGCTGGTTAACAAGTACATCAAGTTTTAGCAACTCAACCCCTATGACACATCAAATGAGAGAGCTTCCAAAGAATCTTCTGAGCTGAATTATCCCTGACATTAACATATAAACATCTGGTAACCAGTCATTGAGGAAACAAGTCAGAGAACAATACAGCAAAACACCCAGAGCCCAAGCACTTGGGACTATCAACCTTATAGATAGCGAGACCACTGTAAAGCAGCCCAATATGGTTACGGCTACACAGCAAATTTTAACAATTTAACAGCAGGAAAGGTAACCCGGAATGTGAAGGGCAAACATATTCAAAGCAACCAAGTTTGGTATTTCAACAATACTTTGAACCCATGGCTGAAAACACAACAAAAGAGAAAAAACCAACAGCATTTCCATTATAAACTTGTAGCTATTAAGAACCCTGGAAACAATTCAAATATTGAAATGCTTACTGCATAAAACTCTGTTCCAAAAATCTAGTTATCCCAGATTCAAAACTCTGGATTAGAAGGTGTAAGTGACCTTGTTCAAACTTCTAATAACTACAGAAAACCGAAGACAGGAGTAAATATCTAACCATGATATCCAACACACTCAAAATTTTTTTTGTTAAATGAATGGACTTCACTGCAATTCCCAAGAAATCACTTCTTTAAACAGTCACTTTTCAACTAGCGATCTGATTTCTCCATAATGAATAAAGAACTGAAAAGCCTGAACTCATGATCCATAGCACTGGTGATTCAAAATCATATTTTTATCTAAATACCTCAAAAACTTTCATTCATGATCTCTACCCTCTCTGCCCTTCAACTTGGAATCACTCTCATTTTAAAGGTAGGCTCAAGTGGCCTTTCTCTGCCCATATTTGTGCTTATGTTCAACTTCCATCCCCAGGTTTTCACTATGCAAGGGACATACAATAGATTCCAAGATAACCAATTCTACACCTGGAAAGAAATGAACAGTTTAAAGGACTTTGTGCTGTCGATCACCATTTCCAAAAGAAATAAAATGAAAACTAACAACAGAAAAACTATGTTTGCATATTAATAGCTGAAAATCAGGATGCAAGCAGAAGCTCTCAAAAACTGGTTAGTACTGCCATTTCAAAAACTATTATTATAGCCAAAGAACTCATCACTAAGGCTTAACAGCTTAGAAGTTATGGGTCAGAGCAGCTGAGATACCAACATCAAAAGAATAAAAAGCAACATTGTAAGATAGTATAAAAATAACTAAACCACCTAAGGAAATTGAAACCATGAAAAATCCCAAAGGCACACTTAGGTCATTATCTAGGAAACATTAGCTTCTTCCATAAGGAGGCCTACTTTTCATGTGGAGCAGTAAGCAGGGCCAAGACATGGAACCAAGGTCAGGTATCAATTAAATCAGACTCTGCCACAGAAAAGGGAATCCATGACTAGTTATTTTGGGATAGTGCCTAGGCTAGCAGTATCAACTCCAACTAGGATACAGGGGATTACTGCTTTTGTTCCATTATAATGGGGGTCCTCCAAGGTCTTTAACTTACTAAGAACGTGTTAGATACCACTGCTGGGATACAATCACCAAATGTGAGGGAAGTTGCACAACAATTTCTTCAAAAAATCAGAAGAAAAAAAGGTAGAGAGCCTGCAGATTAAGGTAGATTTAAGAAATATACATCTCCACCTTTGTGATAAATGGATTTTCTTTGGACCCTAATTCAAACTAAAATATGAACATCAGCTTCATATTTGATATCTTCAAAAATCACTGTTAATTTTTTGAGTTGTGATAATGGTTTTTGAGGTTATGTTAAAAGAGCCCTTCTCTTTCAGGCATGTAAATATTTTGCAAGTAAAAATATGACAGCAGGGATTTATTTCAAAATAATAGATGGGGACAGTAGGTAGAAGTACAGATGAAGCAGAATAGCTACAAGCTGGTAACTGTTAAAACTGGTGATAGATACACAGCGGGATCATTATACTACCTGATTTCTGTATGTTTGATTTTTCATAACTCTTGGATAAAGAATTGATTAGACATAATATCTTACAACTTTATTTTTTTGAATGGAGCTTTAAGTGATTTAAAAATCACATACAGATGGACTTCATTTAAACAGTAACAAGAGAAGCAGCCAATGCCACATCAGATCCAAACAATCAAAGAAACCAAAGTAGCTCAATTACAGAATGGAAATATATACCCCCCACCTCCATTCCATGAAGTAAAATACAAATACTACCCAAAGATCTACAAAAACTAACCTAAAATCACAGCCAATCATACTCATCCTGGTGGGAAATCCCAAACTTCTCCAACAGCTTCCTGAACCTTCTGACCAAGTTGGTCTGCTAGTTCCTCTGGAGTACTAACCCACTCAGGTCAGACTACTGGAGGACCTACAAAAAAAAAAAAGGGTGGGTGGGAAAGAGATAACACATTTATTAGGGTGTAGGGGAGTTAACCATTATATTAATGTTCAAACATGATCACAGTTATTATTTCTTAAGCAATAGCCCACACATATCAATTTTTATTTTTAAGGACCTGCTTTAAGCAGTAACAAGAATTCAGAACCAACAGCCAACACCCCTGAAAACTCAACTCAGTCCTCAACCCAAATGAAATGATAGGGGATAGTAATTACAATTTTATATCCTCACTATAAACTGATACTAAGGCAATGTTAAATTTATTAGTTTCTTGTGGAAAAAAATCTGCACTCATAAAAACTACTCTTCACCTTCACACATGCTTTTTGGGCATACTGGGAGACAACTGATAAACACCTGAGAAACTCAGGTTGAACTTCACCACTGAAGCTTAGACAAAGCTTTTGACTGCTATTGCCACTCCTTCCTCTCTCTCTCCTTAGAGATCTACTAGAATAAATTAAACCTTTTAGGTCACACCTAGATTGATTGATTTATTTATTTCCAGATTTATTCTAGTCCTGAATGACAAGAATCAAATTAAGGTTTAGTTAATTACTGATTCATTGCTTGACCCACTGTAAAAAACTCCAAGGCAGTATCTCAAAACAGAAAGTGATCTCCTGTCCTCCAATGAAAAAGGGAATATTCTATTACCTCCAAAGCACTTTAAATTGAACAAAGCAAACCCTAAAGCTCAAAATTAGTGTCTACATAGTTAATTACCAGATGGTTTCCCATGGTAGATCTTTAATCCTACATAAACTTTTCACCATCATATTCCTATTTCAAGCCCCATCACCTGGCCAAGTTAAGAGTAATAGATAAAAGTGTTCAGTTTAATATTGGTCTAATCAAAATATTAACAGTAAAAAAAACTACCTCCAAATTGAATACACTCACTTCTATTTAAAAAGAATGCTGGAAAATATAAAATGGCAAAACACAATAGGAGGTAGTGCATTAAAGAACTGGTAGTAATTCATTATGGGAAATAAGCTTGGTATTCCAAACAACTTTCCTAAATTCTCTCAGATAAGAATTACCCTGTGCAGGTATAGCCAAATAGCAGATCCCCACACTGATCTGAGGAACCAAAGAAAGGAATCTGGGGAAAAGCAGTATGAACACTTGAAAACTAACTGGCAGAAGTTCCCTTGATTACTGTGAAAAGCACAGCAACAAATTTCATCTTTGAGTGAATAACAGAACAAACTCTTTTTGAAGCAGTGGAAAGAGAAACTAGGCAAGGGATGAGGCATCCCTTCTAAAAGGCAGAACACCTGGGTGTGGTTCTTGACAGGAACCTTATGGCCAGTGGTTTTTTCAAGCTAGTGACTTTGCACTGAAATTCCTAGACTAGCAGATTAAGACAGGTGGAAATCACAATCAAACACCCAGAACCACGGGAAATAAATAATTTGGCCCATGAGTAGGAAAAACTACAAAAATGACAGGGCTGGCCTAGAAATACACTGAAAACGTACAATTAGAGGAATAAAAAATCGTATTCTTTTCCAGATCATAAAACTATCATATGACACAGATCAGTCTTCCAACCTATTCTCACACCTAGAAAAAGTAACCACAATTTATTGTGTGCCTACCATAAGCTGGGCACTTTACAAATTGTCGAATTCTAGTAACTCTAAGTGTTACTATTATACAGATGAAAAAACTGAGAATCTGAAAATTTGCCCAAAGTCACAAAGTTCAACCTGAACACAAAGCACACAGTTATTTCCACCATACCAGGGTGCCTCCCTTGAAAGGAGAATGTTGAGGTCTCCTCAATCTACTCAACATTGGGGTTAACAGAAAACAATGCCGATATGCAATCTACAAAGAAAACAAATGATAGGGAATCATCTATAGTAATGGTGGAATGGGGGAAGGGAAGAGAAAAAAGTAGAACAGGGCAATGATTGAGGGTCAGAAGATAATCAAAGCTATTTTATTTTCTAGCACATGGAGGAGGGGAAATGTAGTGGAGCCTGACAGGAGGGTATCTTCTCTCTAGCGGATTCAACTCTTCAAAAAAGAACACGGGGGTGGGAAGATAATTAAATGAGACGCATGTTAAGAGATGGTTAGTAGCAAAGACAGAGGTCCACAAATCTAGAGGACTCGAGAACTCAGAGCAAGGCAGGGAAAAGGGGGAGGTTCCCGAGCTTGCAAAGAGGGATGGCAGGGGACAGAGAAGGACAAAAAGTTGGTTTACTGGAGGATTATCTTCTACAGCCTTTTCTTTACTTTTTTTTTTTTTGAGGAGGGGTGTTATGAGGAAGGGAAGGCTACGAGCCCCAAGAACAAGAGGTCTGCAATCATCCAGCCACCAACCCATTCACTGTTCCATCTAAGAGTGGTCGAGCAGTCTGCAAAGTTGCAGAAATCTGTCCTGTACTCGAATCAGGGTCATACAAGCACGAAGACCCGAGGAAATGGAAGGCTACCATATAATTCCATCCACAAAGATGGAGTAAATGCACGGAACGTGAAAGGCTCTACTCAAGTCTTGCGTCAAGGGGACCAATAGAAGAGGGAGACAGTCCTGGTTAAGGGGCTTAGACTAAGCTCTTCTTTAGTAGGGCTGGGGAGGGGGTGACAGGGAAAAGCTTTGTCTCCTTTTATTAAATACGAGCATTAAATATCCATGTGGATGAGGTCAGAATTAGGGGGAAAGGGGGAGGAGTACGTAAGAGACACCGAAGCATGACCCCCGAATCTTAGTTAAAAGACCAAAGCAGTTGGAAAACTGGAGCCCACCTCAACTCAAGAAAAATTAGGAGATTTCATTTGGGCCGCGGAAGGGGCGGAGAACAGAGGCAGGCCTGAAAAAAGGTAGTAGGGAGACAGCCAGTCGTCATTGATTGGTTCCCCCTTTCCACCACCGCCCAATCTAACCCCCAGCCCCACTCTCTAACTCACTCCAGGACTCCCGCCCCCCACCCTTCCCAACCCGCCCACTGCGGTGGCAACAACGGAGGCGTTGACCGATTGGTGGGGCAAAGGCGGGCCCACACGCGACGGAGGCCCGGGAAATGGTGTCGCCTCGCACAGAGACGGCGTGGTCTTTGCCTCAGGTTCGGCTTACCAGCACCTCGGTGTTTCGCCAACAGTCACCTCCTTAACGTCGGGTGCTTGGGAAGCGTCACAAACACGGATAGACAACACCTCAGTCTCCGGTCCTGGCCGGACAGACATCAGCTTCCGCCGCCATCTTAACAGCAGGCGGACCGACCCTAGTCACTGCCCCCCCTACCCCAAGCTACCTCCGCCACCTCCAACGGATCCCACGAGGACGTAACCCCGCTCGCGCGAGAACTCACCGGCTAAGAACAGCACGAGCCGAAGACGCTGCTGCCGCCTCCGCGGCTGCTGCAGTCCGTAGCTGAACCACGGCCGCCTCCGCGCGATCCCGCGAGAACCTCTTACCGGACGGGAAAAGCCTGAGCCCAGCCCTTCCCAGACCCCTCCTCCCACCAAAGCCGAAGTCGCTACGGATCCGCTCTCACCCTACGCGAAGCGAAAAGCAAATGACGCACAACCTCACGAAGCACTGAGGGGCGGAGCCAACCTGCCGCCGCCGGCTCCCGCATGCGCCGAGAAAACTATCGCGATATTACGCTTTAGTCTCTGCGAGACCTTCGAATTCACCGCAGGATGCCGCCCGCGCCTCGCCTTTAGGAAACACGAGATCTCGCGAGACCTAGCGCACGCTCCTAAAAAGGAGAGAGGCGGGGTTTCAGTGAAAATGACTGGGAGTTTTTCGGGGGAAGGGAGGAACCTCCCGTCCTGCAGGGATCTCGCCTACCACGAGGTTTCCGACCCACTGCGGAGCTGGCTGCCAAACCTCGCGATGACACAGCTCAGCGCCAAATCTCGGCCATGTCCTGAAAACTGCCTCCGCCCCCGATCTAAGGTGTCTAGAGCCTAGTGCTTGAGGAAAATTTAAAAAGTCAACCTGTTTATTCTCACGCTTCCGGGCAGAGCTGTACCAATTAGCCAAACTCCATTCTGGAAGAGGAGCAATGGGTCCCCCATTGTTACCTGCCTCCAGTAATCACATATTATCCTGGACTAACACATAAAAGACGTTCAGTCTCACAAAAAGCTCGCAAATGCAAATGAAAACAATGACATAACATTTTTGGCCCATTAGATCGGGGAAAATTTTTTTTAAGACATAATATCCTGACTCCCTCGCCGCACTGCAGGCTAACCTGAATCCATCTTAACGTAACGAAATGCTCATATCGTTAGTTCCAGCACTAAAGCCACTAATTTTTAACTCCGGACGCTTTACCTTGGCATAATCAAAAGATCATAAAGTGGTTTTCGCCAAACAAAGGAGTCTGCCCTCAAAGGAAAATTCAAGCTGGGGGGGGTGCGTGCTTGCAGTTTTTAATATGGCAGTTTTTCCACGTCTAGCCAACAATGTTTCTCCAATAAATCTTGGATCCAATCTGGCTCGATTTGTGGGCTTTTCTATTCTAATGCATTGTTCTGTCCATTCTCATTTAAATATTGTTCCTTTGGAGTGCATTTTAATAGATGGTAGTACAAATACCCCCATCTTATCTTTTAAAATATTTTCTCGGTTATTCTTAGCCATCTTTTTTTCTGGATGAACTTTAGAATCACATTAAGTTCCAAAAACTTGGCATATTTATTGACATTCCATCAATTGTATAAATCGACATAGGAAAAATGGGCATCACTACAAAATTGAGCCTTCTTATCAAGAAGCATGGTATCCCTTCTCCGTGTATGCAAACATTCTTTTATTATATATCTCAATAAAGTTTTGTAGTTTGCTTCTAGGGTTTTTGTTTTTCATTTTTCTTGCTACTGCTAATGGGGTTATTATATTAAATTTTTGAAATGCTTATTGCTTATAGATATTTGATATTTGCCTACTTTTGTAATCCAACAAATAAAAAATATGTTCAATTTCACTGGTAATCAGAAAAATGCAAATGAAAACAATGACATACCATTTTTTGCGCTCCAAATTGGCCCAAATTACAAAGATTGATAATTATTCATGTTGGCACAACTGTGGAAAAATGGGCAATGTTGCACAACATTGGAGAGTGTAAAACAGTATAGCCTTTTGCGAAGGCAATTTGGACAAATCTATCAAAATTCCAAATGCATATACACTTTGAGTAGCGATTACTCTTCTAAGAATTTCTCCTACGGAAATACTCATACATGTGCATGAAACGTATATATACAAACCCATTCATTATAGCATTGCTTGTAATAGCCCCCTCCCCCCTTCAAAGGGAAACAAGCTAATGTACATCAATCGGGAAATGGTTAAATAAACTGTAGTACAATCGTACAATGTAGCTGTTTACAAATGAGATAAATTTAGATTCCCTGATATAGGAAGATCTACAAGACATATTAAGTTTTTTAAAAGCAATTAGTCGAAATGAATGTGCGTGTGTGTGTGTGTGTGTGTGTGTAGTACCATTTAGATACCAAAACATACATATACAACACCTAGTAGTTACCCGCGAAGCCTGCCTGCCGGCCCCTCACCTTCCCCCT
The DNA here is from genome assembly GCF_010015895.1 of Lontra canadensis. Lineage (NCBI taxonomy): Eukaryota > Metazoa > Chordata > Mammalia > Carnivora > Mustelidae > Lontra > Lontra canadensis. The sequence goes on along the minus strand of NW_022631191.1, from coordinate 1,003,530 downwards.
CCTCTGAGGCCGCCTTCCGAGAGCCTGTGAGAGAAACGTCGAAGGCCCGGCCTCTACTCCCTCTCTAGGGCCACTTGGCCACGACTAATGCCGGTACCTCGCATCCCCACTGTCAGCACTGTCAGCCGCTCTCCCGCCGCGCTGCCTGCCGCTGCCCGGCTGCCCCTGAAGATGCAGCTAGCTTTCTGCTGGCGCTGGCTGAGGCCTGGGGGAGGGGAGAGAAGGCGGGGTTGAGGGAGGGTTGGGGCAGGCCACCGGGCCCCTTCACCAGCCTCTCGGGCTGGCTCTCCAAGGCCGCCACCTCCGCCACTCCGCGCAGGGTCCCGTGGGAACAACCCTCCGCAAGGAGCAGAGAATGGCTTCGCGAGCAGAGCGCGCCCCCCAACCCGGGGGAAGACGCTCACCTCGGTGGCAGTAGCTCAGCCGGGCCCGCAGAAGCGTGCCGGGTCCGCGGCCCTGCTTCAGCCCCGCTTCAGCCCTGCTCCCCTCGCTCGCCCTCCGCGGAAAACCTACCCCTCCGGCTCTCCCCACACCAGATCTGAGGCTCCACCCCCTTGCTTGAGAAGCCCCGCCCCTGCCCCTCCAGAGGGCACTCCCTCGGCGGTGGGGCAGAGTCCCCTTTAGTGGACTGCGCCTGAGCTCTTCGCGGGCCAACAATCCCAACGGTAGAGGATAGTAGGGTCGCTAAGGAATTGGATTTGATTTGTGGCACGATGGGAGCCACTGAAGGGTGACGTGATTTGATTTGATTTACGTTTAAAAATTAATCTCTCCAGCTGCCTTGTGAAGAATAGGGGGCAAGAGGGCAAGCAGGGACATGGTGCGGAGGGCTGGAGATGACGGGGACGCCCACTACAGTGAATCCCCCCGGCAAACCCTTAGAACACTTACTCCAGGCACATAGTAAGCTCTCAATAAACATTCTCTTTATTGTTCTTCTTGGTATTATTTGGGGTGGTAGTGCGATTGGCAGAGTTTTATAGAGGATTTGCACCTGTGAATGCATAGGAATAAAAAGAATTTTATAGGAGATACCCCTATTAACCATGCTTCATCTGGGTTGCAGAATGAGGTTAGAGGGTGAGAGGAGCGGGGAGCTTTGAATTGCAACTTTCGGTAAGGTTTGAGTTTGGTTTTTGTTTTGTTTTGTTTTTTCCGAAAAGCATGTATTAACTCAGTATTTTTAAGTATATACACAAAAGCACTGTCCAAAATACTCTTGAGACGTAGAAGAAATAAAAACTGTAATTCCAGTTTTAATTCTAACCTTACAGAACAGTGGTTCATGCCCCGAAATGAGTATCTGATGAATGGATCCACTGCCCGCCAAATATATATTTACACAAAAATTTTGTGTATGAGCTCGGCTTTATGGAGGCCCCTTTTGAGAGAGATTGATCCGTATTTTTACAGTGCTATTTTTAATGGGTGACTGTTACTCCATTAATGTTAATTATTTAACCAAGATCCCATGTTTAGGACTTTTTTTATTGAAAGAAATACAGACATGAACTTTGATGTAAATATATATATGCATATTTCTAAGATGTCTCTCAAGAAATTTGTAGAAATGGAAAAGATAGGGTCAAAATGTCACTCCTCCCAAAAAAGTACATGACAGGTTTTCCAGAACAGTTGTAACAATATTCAGTCCCATCAGAAATATATAAAAATTCCAGTTTATTTGGATATTCTAATATCTTCACCAATAGTGCTATTACAGTCTTCAAAAAACTTTTTAGGGACACCTGGGTGGCTCAGTTGATTAAGGGTCTGCGTTCTGCCCAGGTCATGATCCCAGGGTGCTCGGATCGCGCCCTGAATCCGGCTCCCTGCTCAGCCCGGAGCCTGCTTCTCCCTCTGCCTGCTCTGCCTGCTGCTCCCCCTGCTTGTGCTCTCTCTCTGACAAATAAATAAAATCTTCAAAAACAACTTTTTAATTTAGTAAGCCCTTTGGCTCTAATTCTAATCTCTCATAGCATCTGCATTAGTTCTAATAATCTATTGGCTCTATACCTAGTCCTAACCCCTACATTTCTACTGTTAATTCCTAGGCCCCATGATGTCTAGTTTTTCAACTCCTAATTCTAAAATCCCACATACCCCACAATCTTCATTATAATTTCAATCTGTAGGAGTCTTCAGTTTACTTGCCAATTCCACTCCTTTTATAGTCTTAATTCCAACCAACATCCCCCTACAGACACACGCACGCGCGCGCGCGCGCACACACACACACACACACACACTTCTATTTCTTATTGTAGAATATTCAGAAAATATATGAAAGCATACGGAATATACCAAAAGATAAAAAACTTGTAATCCCACCACTTAGAAACACTAATAATGCCTTTTATAATGCATTATGTAGTATTTATAGTTTTAAACAAAAATCTTATCTAACCTCGTAAATATTTGCCATGTAATTAAATATTTGTCTATAACATTTTATAACATCATTTTAATGGCAACATGAAACATTCCTTTCTTTAACATGTAATTAGCTTTGTTTTTCTTCTTTTTTTCATTTTAAAAAGGTTTTCCTAATTACACACAAATGAGTACATTTTTGCAAAAACACTTACCACAGATGCATTTAAAGTTCCTCTTACATTCACACACTCATATAGAAATATATAGCATTTTGTGTTGTTTACTTTTTAAAGATATAAAGGGCATCCTATTTTATGTACTGTTCTGTTAATTGCTTTATTCTCTTTCCATGCTTGAAGATCTTTCCATGTCAGTATCTATAAATCTGTCATTTGTTTTATGTACTGTACAGTATTCCATTGACTGAGTATACTATAGTTAACTCTTGCTATAGCCACCTATTGATAAATATATATTGTTTTCAATCTTTTACTATTAGAGTGTTCTTTTTTCTTACTATTAACAGTGCTGCAGTGAAAATCCTTGTACATTTTTTGTGCATATGCTAAAATATTTCTGTAAGACAAATATGGAAAAATGAAATAGGTAGCTCAAAGAAAGAAATTTCAATATTTAATGCCAAACTGTCTTGTAGAATGATTCAGTTTATACCTTCACCAGCAGTGAATAAGAATAACCATCTCCCTTGGGGCGCCTGGGTGGCTCAGTGTGTTAAAGCCTCTGCCTTTGGCTTGGGTCATGATACCGGGGTCCTGGGATTGAGCCCCGTATCGTATCAGGCTCTCTGCTCGCTGGGGAGCCTGCTTCCTCCTCTTTCTCTGCCTGCCTCTCTGCCTACTTGTGATCTCTGTCAAATAAATAAATAAAATCTAAAAAAAAAAAGAATAGCCATCTCCCTAAATTTTATCCACACTATCAATCAATTGTTTTTTAAAATTTCTTATTTAAATTCAATTTATGTAACATATAGTGCATTATTAGTTTCAGGGGTAGAATTTAGTGATTCATCAGTTGCATATAACACCCAGTGGTCATTACATCAAGTGCCCTCCTTAATGCCCATCACCCAATTACCCCAACCCCTCACCTCCCTCTCCTTCAGCAACACTCAGTCTGTTTCCTTTTTTTTTTTTTTTAAGAATTTATTTATTTGACAGAGAGAGAGAGAGCACAAGCAGAGGGAACATTAGAGGGAGAGGGAGACACAGACCCCCCACTGAGCAAGGAGTCCATGCAGGACTCAATCCCAGGAACCCAGGATCATGACCCAAGCCAAAGGCACATGCTTAATCGACTGAGCCACCCAGGCACCCCTCAGTTTGTTTCTAATAGTTGAAAGTCTCCTCTGGTTTGCCTCCCTCTCTGTTTTTATCTTATTTTATTTTTCCTTCCCTTCCCCTATGTTCATGGTACACACACATAGACACACACACACAGAGGAAGATTATTCAGCCATCAAAAAGAATGAAATCTTGCCATTTGCAATGACATGGATGGAACTAGAGGGCATTACGCTGAGTGAAATAAGTCAGTTGAAGAAAAATAAATACCATAGGATTTCACTCATACGTGGAATTTAAGAAACAAAACAGATTAACCAATTGTTTAAATAGTTTGCCAATGTGATGGGTGAAAAATGTCTCATCATTTGCATTTCCCTGATTGTTAGTGAGGTTAAGGGACAGTTTCATATGTTTGTTGGCTATTGCTTGTGTTTTTTTGTGACTTGCCTGTTCATATCTTTTATCTGTTTTTGAATTGGCTTGTTTGGCTTCTTGTTATTGAATTATGTAGTCTGGATATAAGTCTTTGTTACATGTGTAGGAGATGTTTTGCAGACTTCTGCTTATTTTTAAATTTTGCTCATGGGGTATAGATTGTTTTAAATGTTGATGTATTCAGATTTACCAATTATTTCTTTTATGGCTTTTGCATTTTGAATTTGCATAAGAAGGCCTTTCTACTCCAAGATTAGGAACACTGTTCCGTATTTCCTCGTGATATTTTAGAATTGTTTATGTTTGGCTCTTTAATTTTCTGGAATTTTTTTGTAGACATTTTTCTAAGTTGTTAAATATTCTTACAATATTATGCTTAATAGATGACTATTATTCCCTTATAATACCAATTACTTATTAGTATTTTTCATTAGGACTTAAACATTTATTCAACAGATCATTCTTTCCCTATATTAAAAATGAAATTCCTAAGTATGTATATGGGTTTGGACATAAATCATCAGTTCAATAGTCCTAAAATCCATACCAGCATCAATACCACATATTTTTAAACACTTGAGCTTTACATTATTATTTCATATCTGCTAGGGTAAGCCCTTCTCTCTTTTTTTTCCACAAATCTCTTGACTATTCTTGTGCCTTTTCTTTCCCAGATGAATTTGAAAATTAGCTTGTAAAGTTCTATAAAAATTTCTATTGGGATTTTGCTTGCATAACTTCATTTCATCAAGTGGGTGTAGGATATTATATTTGACAAACCAGTCTTCTATTGCTGTATAATCATGTCGTTTCTTTCTTTCTTTTTTTCTTATGTTCAGTTAACCACCATATAGTACATTGATCACCAAGACAGCATGGTATTGGCAAAAAAACAAATGCATAGATCAGTGAAACAAAATAGAGACTCCAGAAATGGACCCTCAACTCTATGGTCAACTAATCTTTCACAAATCAGGAAAAAGTTATGTTGTTTCTAATTGTCCAGTGTTATAAGCAGTTCTGTAAAGGATATTCAGAAAAAATCTTTGTTCACCACTATGATTATCCAACTGCAATAAATTTCAAAAAGACAAAGCACATCCACATTTTAGGGGCCCAGTGTACTTTTGGAAAGATTTTACCAGTTTACATATCCTTTGGGAGTATGGGTGAGTCATTTTTCTATCCATGACTGGGTCATTAAAGGGTTTTAAACCTTTGAAAATCTGATAGGCTACATATCTCATTGTTTAATGGATGTAAAGTATTTTGTATTTTTTAAAAGATTTTATCTATTCATTTGCACATTTATCTATTTATAGCACGAGCAGAGGGAGCAGCAGGCAGAGGGAGAAGCAGGCTCCTTGCTGAGCAAGGAGCTCCACAAGGACTCAATCCCAAGACTCTAGGATCATGGCCTGAGCTGAAGGCAGCCGCTTAACCAACTGAGCCACCCAGGCGCCCCAAGTATTTTGTATTTTCTATTTTTCCACAACAGATCACAAATTAAGCAGTTTAAAACAATACCTTATTGTCTTACAGTTCTGTATGTAAGAAGTCTTGATGGGTTTAACTGAGTTCTTGCTTAGGTCTGTACAATACCAAAATCAAGGTGTCCCCAGACTTGGCTTTTATCTGGAGGCTCTGGGGAAGAATCCATTTCCATATTCATTTAAACTATTGTCAGGATTTAGTTCCTTGCTATATTGTAAGAGTGAAATCTCCATGCTCCCAGCTTCTAGAGGTCACCCACACTTTCTTCTCCTTACTTAACCCTTTCCATCTTCAAGCCCGCAGTGGCAGGCTGAATCCTTCTTTTGCTTAGAATCTCTCTGCCTTTCTCTTCTGCCACTAACCTGAGAAAACTCTCTGCTTTTAAAAGGTTTGTGTGATTAGATTAAGGCCATTGGGATAATCCAGAATCATCTGCCTATTTTAAAGGGGATTTTAATCTGCAAAATCCCTTTTGCTAGGTAATATAACATAATCATAGGTATGATCACATTCACAGTCTGGAAATTAGGGCGGGAAATCTGGGGAAGGGGGCTTTTTGGATTTGGCCTACCATAGATTTACTTTCCCTTTTTCAAACAACCACATGAATAATTCTGGTTGTAAAAGATTCAAATATCACAGAAGTATTGAAAATGGGGCAAAATATGAAAGACACCTTTCACGCATTTCTTCTATCACCTCTATTTGGAAGTAGCCCTTTAATATTTTGAGGGTATAATAGGATAACTTTTTTAACTGGTCACCCTGCTTAATTTCCTTATCAGTTCTAATGGTTTTTACTTTCACTCTCTTTGGTTTTCTAGGTAGATCATGATATCATCTGCAAATAATGATTCCCCCCCTGTATAATATTCATAATTCCTATATGCATTTACTTGACATATTATATTTTACTAAATTTCTAGAAAAATGTTAAATATAGCTGTAACAGCAGGCATCTTTGTTGTTTTTTCTGGTTTTAATGAAACTTCTAATAGAATGTTCCTCAAACTGGGGGTGCCTGGGTGGCTCAGTGGGTTAAAGCCTCTGCCTTCAGCTCGGGTAGTGATCCCAGGGTTCTGGGATCGAACCCTGCATCGGGCTCTCTGCTCGGTGGGGAGCCTGCTTCCTCCTCTCTCTGCCTGCCTCTCTGCCTGCTTGTGATCTCTGTCTGTCAAATAAATAAATAAAATCTTTAAAAAAAAAAGAATGTTCCTCAAACTGATGTTCTGGGTGATAATAGATTTTTATCTATTTTATCATGAACGTTTTCAAACATACAGAGAAGTTGAAAGAATTTTACAGTAAATACCTGCATACCCATAACATAGATGTTACCATTGATGTTTTAATACATTTGCTTTATCTTCTATCTACCCATCAATCAAATCGTCTTATTTTTTGATGCATTTCTTTCTTTCCTTTTTAACTAGACTATAGAGGTTTCTCTGTTTTGTTGATATTTTTGAAGAACCAACTCTTGGATTTATTTTCCTATTCTACCATTTTACCCCCTCTCTGCATATAATTATTTTCAGCTTTTGTACTTATTAACATATTCCTCTAGTTCTCTAAAGTTTATTTTGCTGCTTTCTGTGTAATGGTTTACATGATATGTGTGGTTTATTCATTTTCAGTCTTTCTTATTTATTTCAAAAAGCATTTAATATTATATTTTTTCTGTATTTGACCTTAATATACAGTGCTTTCATTCTCATTAATTTCTAGTCTATAATTTTGGTTTTGATTTGTTCTTTGACCATGAGTTATTTAGAAGTGTTATTTGATTTTTGAAGTGACTCAACCTTTTTTTTTTCTGTTTTTTTGTGGTTAGAAGTTAGTAGCAAGTTAGTTGTATTGCACTGTGGTCCAATAATGTGATTTTTATGGTTTCTACTATTGGAAATGTATGTGTTTTCTTTTGTGACTCAGTATATGAACATTTTTTGCAAGGGTTGCATAGGTATTGTTTAAAAATACACATTATAAGATACAACTTATTTGCTTTTCTATTTTCCTCATATATTTTAATGTAATATTATTTGGTATGCATATTTATGATAGAAGTTATTCTTGGTAGATAGTTTCCTTTATCAGTATCTCTCTTTACCCTATTTAAAACTTTTGGCCTCATGCTCGCTTCAGCAGCACATATACTAAAACTCTTTGCCTTGAATACTAATATTTCTAATGTTTGAGCTCTCACCATATATATATATATATATATATATATATATATATATATATTTTTGTGGTTACAGTATGTCAGGCAAATTTATAAATTATTTAAATAGAGTTAACAACTCTTAGTATGGTATATATTCTTCCAGATTGTTTTCTATCTATACACTGATACATATATGTATTACAACATAGGTTCTTTTAAACCACAAAAAGTAGAAGAATTATGCTATATATGTTTTATAACTTGCTTTATTGACATAATGTATTTTTTAAGTTTTTATTTGAATTCCAGATAGTTAACATACAGTGTAATATTAGTTTCAGATGTACAATTTAGTTATTCATATTCCATACACCCACTGCTCATCATCACAAGTGCACTCCTTAATCCCATCATCTATTTAACCCATCCCCCCACCCACCTCCCCTCTGTTACACTGTTGGCGGGAATGCAAACTGGTATAGGCACTCTGGAAAACAGCATGGAGTTTCCTCAAACATTTAAAAACAGAACTACCCTACTATCCAGCAATTGCACTACTAAGTAGTTAAATAAAGAATACAAAATTACTAATTCAAAGGGATACATGCACCCCAATGTTTATAGCAGCATTATCAACAAAAAACAAATTATGGAAAGAGCCTAAATGTTCATCAACTGATGAATGACTTAATGTATTCTTGACATTCTTTCTTTGTCCATGTATATACACCTACCTTATTCTTTTAAACTAACTCTAGAGCTGGCATTTATACAAAGTGCCTGGCCCATCACCATCTTCCTTCTTAATTTAAATATCACTTCAGAGAAGCCTTCCCTGACCTCCTCCACAAACTGGATCAGGACACCCTGTAATACACTTTCGTGATACTCAGATATTTTCCTCCCTAGGTATTCAAGGCAACTATATAGTTATGTGATTAATGGCTGTTCCTTCTCCCTGCCCCCCTATACATACACCCTATACTAAACAGTAAACTTCTTGAGAGCTGGGCCCATGTCTTTTTTGTTTTATTTGTACCTCAGTACCTAGTGTAGTGTCTGGCAATTGTATCTTTTCAATGAATATTTTTTGAAAGACTGAATGAATAAAAAAACCCTATCAGGCAAGTATTATGACTATGCCCATTTTAGTCATCCTATATGAAATCCCTTGAGGATCCTCAGAAATAAATGGATGAGATAACAATCAATTATGAGTTTCTTAATATGTCAATACTTAAAGATATACCTTATTTTTAAAATTATTTGCAAGAGATGGGTGCTTCTTTGGATTGTTGCTGAGTTTTCATTATTATAGATTACTAAAATGAACATCCTTATAAATAGCTTTGCACAGGCCTTCAGATCAGGTCATGATCTCAGGGTCCTGGGATTGAATCCCTCATTGGGCTCTCTGCTCAGCAGGGAGCCTGCTTCCTCCTCCTCTCTCTCTCTCTCTCTGCCTGTCTCTCTGCCTACTTATGATCTCTCTCTGTCAAATAAATAAATAAAATCTTTAAAAATAAATAAATAAATAAATAAATAAATAAATAGCTTTGCACATGTATGTACTCCTTTAAGACAAATGCCTGAAAATGGAATTGTTGCAGTGGGTATACACATGTTACAATTGGATAGACATTGCCAAATATTCCTCCAAAAGAGATTATACACATTTATATTCCTAGTACCAGAGCATGAGAATGTTCCCTCCCATACTCTTGCCAAAGCTGTGTAATTCCCTTCATTTTATATTTGCTAATTTGGTACAAAGTGATATGTCATTGCTTTCATTTTCATATTTTTTGACATTTTGGTGAAATCAAGCACCTTTTAATTTGTTTCATAGACATCTGAATTCTTTTTTCAAATATGTAGCCTGTTTGTGTTGCTTGCCCAGGTTTTCATTGAATTTAGTATTTTCTTATTGATTTGGAATAGCTCTATTTATGTTGTGGATAATAACACTTTGGCTTTCTGTCACAAATACTTTCCTTAGTTTGTTATTTGTCTTCTACCCTTGTAAATTTCTTAGAATATACACATTTAAAATATTTTATACAATCAAATTACTGATTATTTCATTTATAATAGTTGGCTTATGTGCTGTACGTGGAAAAGCTTTCCCTACCTCAAGGTTTTAAAACTCTTAGGGTATCTGGGTGTCTCAGTTGGTCAAGCGTCTGCCTTTGGCTTAGGTCATGATCCCAAGGTTCTGTGATCAAACCCTGCATCGGGCTCCCTGCTCAGTGGAGAGCCTGCTTCTCCCTCTCCTTCTGCCTACTTGTGCTCTCTATGTCTCTGTCAAATAAATAAATAAAATCTTTTTAAAAAGATTATAAAACTCTTTATGATTTTTAGCACCTTTATGGTTTTAATTTTTGCCTTTAAATACTTGTCCAATATGGGTTTTATTTTGATGTACAATATAAATATAGGTTTCCAACTTTAATTTTTCCCAATAGCTATCCAGTTATTTCTATACAATTGTTGAATAGTCAATATTTTACTCATTCGTTTGAAATCATACTAATCTCCTGGATATTTTGGATTCCATTTCCAGAATCTTCTGTTCCAATGGGTAATGATTAAGAGTGCAAGCTTTGGAGCCAGGCTACCTGGGTTTGTGCCCTGCTCTGCCATTTATAGCTTGTACATCTGTGAAATGGGAATAATAGTATCCATGTCATAGGTTGTGATTACAAAAGTTTGTTTATGTACAATAATTGGAACAGTACCTGACACATAAGAAGTACTAGTATTTTTGTAATATTTATTATTGTAGATTTTTATTATTGTTTTACCATTTTCATAGCTATATGATCGCATCATCTGCATGTCATACTTTGGTCACCTTGTTGTAGAATAATTTCTAAGCAACTTGAATAATATCCAGGTGACCTATAACAACGCTATTTATCCTTATATTTCACCTGAATTAGGCAGCTCAACTCTAGGCAGTTAGGGAGGGAGAGGGGATGAATAAAACCAACTCTTTTCAGAGATGACAACCCCAAATAACACACACACATGCACACACACACCTAGAACTAATAAGTGAATTTTTGTAGAATACAAGGTCAACACACAGAAATCAATCACATTTCTACACAATAGTGATAAACAATACTATTTATAATAGCTTCAGAAAATGAAATACTGGGACGCCTGGGTGGCTCAGTTGGTTAAGCAGCTGCCTTCGGCTCAGGTCATGATCCCAGCGTCCTGGGATCGAGTCCCGCATCGGGCTCCTTGCTCTGCGGGGAGCCTGCTTCTCCCTCTGCCTCTGCCTGCCATTCTGTCTGCCTGTGCTCGCTCTCTCTCCCTCTCTCTCTGACAAATAAATAAAATCTTAAAAAAAAAAGAAAGAAAGAAAATGAAATACTTAGGGGGAAATCTAACAATACATGTGAAGGATCTGTATGCTTAAGTTTATAAAATTATGATGGAAGAAATTTCCAAAGGCTTAAATAACTGGACAAACATATCATGTTTATGGAGTGGAACATTCAAAATATTAAAGATGTCAGTTCTCCCTAAATTAATCTATAGATTTAATGCATCTCCTATCAAAATCTCAGCAAGATTTTTTGTAAATACAGATGTGTTGAATCTAAAATTCATACAGAAAAGCAAAGGAAGTAGAATACCCAAAATGATTTTGAAAAGATTAATAAGGTTGGAGGAGTCACACAACCTGATTTTAAGCCTTACTATATAGGCACAGTAATCAAGATAGTGTGGTATTGGTGAAGGGATAGACATATAGATCAATGCAACATAATAGAGAATGCAGAAACAGACCCACACAAATATGGTCAATTGGTTTGTGACAAAGATACAAAGAATTCAATGGGAAAATGATAGTCTTTTCAGCAAATGATATTAGGACAACTGGACATCAATATATTAAAAGTGAATTTTGATTAAAACTCCACACTTAATACAAAAATTGACTCAAAATGGATCACAGAACTAAATGTAAATCATAAAAAAATAAGATTTTTCAAGGAAAATATAAGGAAACATCTGGAACTTTCTTAGATTGCTGGTGAGAATGAAAAATGTTATAGCCACCTTGGAAAACAGGCAGCTTCTTATAAAGTTAAATATACACTTACCGTATGACCCAGCTATCCCAAGCCTAGGTACTTGTCCTAGAGAAATAAAAACCTATGTTCATACAAAATCTGTACATAAATGCTTTAAAAGTGTCCTACATATAATCACCAAAACTTGGAAAGCACCCAAATATCCTTTAAGGGATGAAGGGATAAGTAAGCTGTGATATGGCCATCCAATGGACTACTACTCTACAGTGAAAAGGAATGAATATGCAACAACTTGGATGAATCTCAGAACCATTGCACTGAATGAAAGAAGATGATTTCAAAATGTTATGTACTGTTTGCTTCCATTTATATGACATTTTTGAAAGGACAAAAATATAGTGATTGAGAACAGATCAATGGTTAGGAGTGGGGAGAGGGTGTGAGGTCAAAGTAATAACATGATGGAGTTTCTATGGGATGATGAAAATATTTTGTATCCTTACTATGGTGGTGGTTATATGAATTTCTGCATTTGTTAAAATTCATGGAACTATACACACATAAAAAATCAAATTTACTCTGTGTTCATTTAAAATTAAAATACAAAAAAATGATGCTAATTTTAGAATGATACCTGCTATGTCTGGTGGGTCAGCACACAACTATAGCTTCATTTAACCATTTTTTATCCTTATAATTTCTTCTGGGAATTCTAAGGTCACCATAAAATATCCTAAATACAGATAGGCCTCTGTACCCAAGCTGTTAACCCTGTTATGTCCTTCAAGTTGCATCAGTTAGAATTCTTTCAGTTGCAATTAACAGCAAAAACAACACATAGTGGATCAACCAATAAGGCCATTTTATTATCTCCCAGACATAGAGGGATTCAAGAGTAGGTAATTCATCAGCTTAGCAACATCATTAAGAATGCAGTGTCCCTCCATCCTATTCCACTCTCCTCAGCCTATTGGTCCTTCACTTTATGACCCCAAGATGGCTGCAGCTACTCAGGCATCACATGGTCATACACTAACATGAAGAGGCTGGAAAAAAGATCATAACTGTCTTTTGTCCCTTACTAAGACCAAACTTTTCCCAGGTGTCCCCAGTAGACATCCCTTCTTATCTTAATGGCCAGAAATCATGTTTCTTGTCCACACCCAAATCAATCATTTGGCAAGATAAATAGAATTATCATGATTAGTCAGGTCAGACCAATGCTACTCATAGTTTGGTTCCTGGGCTGGTGCTGGTCTACAAAATGTTGGTTATTAGTCTAGGACAAACTAAGTGCAGAAATTGAGATTACACATGTAGAAACTTTTATAACAAGTTGACTGAGTAATTTGATGTCTTTTGAATATAATAAAAATTGGGGCCTGGCATTTTGTAGGTCTTCATTTGAGATCCCAGCTCCCATGAAATCCAGGGTTGTCCTACACTTGATCTTAGCCAAAAGGCCAAGAAGCAATGAAGGTTGTCCTAAATATGAACAGAAATCAAGGTGTATTAGGGAGGAAGAAACTGAAGGATGGCAGTTGGGTAGGATACCAACAATGTCGGCCAAGAAAAAAAAAATGGTGGGAATGATAGAACTCCTAAAATCCTGGAAAATTCCAAAGTATGTAGCAATACCAGCCTACCTCAAGAAGCAAGAACAATCTCAAATAAATAACCTAACCTAACACCTAAAGGAGCTAGAAGATGAAGCTTAAAGTCAACAGAAGGTGAATAATAAAGATTAAAGCAGAAATAAATGATATAGATACTAAAAAAAAAAAATCCAGAAGAACAGATCAATGAAACCAAGAGCTGGTTCTTTGAAAAAATTAGTAAAGTTGATAAGACCCTAGCCAGACTTATCTAAAAAGAAAAAAAAAGAGAAAGGACCCAAATAAATAAAATCGTGAATGAGAGAGGAGAAATAACAACACCATAGAAATATAAACAATAATAAGAGAATACTATGAAAAACTATATGCCAAGAAATTGGACAACCTGGGAGAAATAGATAAACTCCCAGAAACATATAAACTACCAAAACTGATACAGGAAGAAATACAAACTGGAACAGACAAATAACCAGCAAAGAAGTTGCATCAGTAATCAAATCTCCCAAAAAACAAAAGTCCAGGGCCAGATGGCCTCACAGGGGAATTCTACCAAACTTTTAAAGAAGAGTTAATACCTATTCTTCTCAAACTATTCCAAAATATAGAAAAGGAAGGAAAAATTCCTAACCCATTCTATGAGGCCAGCATTATCCTGATTCCAAAACTGGACAAAGACTCTACTAAAAAAAGAGAACGACAGGCCAATATCCCTGATGAACATAGGTGTAAAAATTCTCAATAAAATACTAGCAAATTGAATCCAACAGTACATTAAAAGAATCATTCACCACAATCAAGTGGGACTTATACCTGTGCTACAAGGGTGGTTCAGTATTTGCAAATCAATCAGTGTGATACACCACATTAATAAGAGAAAAAATAAGAACAATACGATCTTCTCAATAGATGTAGAAAAAACATTTGACAAAGTATGACATCCAGTCATGATAAAAGCCCTCAACAAAGTAGGTTTAGAGGGAACACACCTCAACATAATAAAGGCCATACATGAAAAACCCACAGCTAATATTCACAATGGTGAAAAACTGAGAGCTTTTCCTCTATGGTCAGGAACAGGACAGGGATGTCCACTCCCCCCATGCTTATTTAACATGGGACTGGAAGTCCTAGCCACAGCAGTCAGACAACCAAAGAAAAGTCATCCAAATCAGTAAGGAAGAAGTGAAACTTTCACTATTTGCAGATGACATGATACTCTATTTAGAATACCCAAAAGACTCCACCAAAAAATTACGAGGACTGATACATGAATTCAGTAAAGTACAGGAGACAAAATCAACATACAGAAATCTGTTGCATTTCTATACACCAATAATGAAGCAGCAGAGAGAGAAATTAAGGAATCAGTCTGATTTACAATTGCACAAAAAAACATAAGATATCTAGGAATAAACCTAACCAAAAAGGTAAAAGATTTGTACTCTGAAAGGTATAAAACACTGATGAAAGAAATTGAAGACGACACAAGGAAATGGAAAGACATTTCATGCTCATGGATTGGAAGAACAAATATTGTTAAAATACCTCTACTCCCCAAAGCAATCTACACATTTAATGCAAAACCTATCAAAATACAAACAGCATTTTTCACAGAGCTAGAACAAAACAATCTTAAAATTGTTTTTGTGGTGTATGGAGCCACAAAAGACCCCAAATAGCCAAATCAATCTTCAAAAAGAAAAGCAAAGCAGGCGGCATCCCAATTCTGGACTTCAAGTTATACTGCAAAACTGTAGTGATCAAAGGGCGCCTGGGTGGCTCAGTTGGTTGGGCGATTGCCTTCGGCTCAGGTCATGATCCTGAAGTCCAAGGATCAAGTCCCGCGTTAGGCTCCCTGCTGGGTGGGCTTCTCCCACTGACCTCTTCCTTTCATGCTCTCTCTCATTCTCTATCTCTCTCAAATAAATAAATAAATAAAATCTTTAAAAAAACCTGTAGTGATCAAGACTGCATGGCACTGGCACAAAAGTAGACACTTAGTTCAATAGAACAGAAAAGAATGAAGAAATGAGCCCACAACTATAACGGTCAATAAATTATCAATGAAACAGAAAGGAATACGCAATGGGAAAAAAAAAATCTCTTCCACAAATGGTGTTGGGTAAACTTGACAGCAACTTTCAAACGAATGAAATCCACTTTCTTACACCAAAATGGATTAAACACCTAAATCTGAAACAGGAAATAAGTAAAATGCTAGAAGACAACACAGGCAGTAACCTCTTTGACATCAGCCATAGCAGCTTCTTGCTAGATATTAGATACATCTCTGGGGGCAAGGGAAAGAAAAACAAAAATAAACTATTGGGACTACATCAAAATAGAGTTTCCGCACGGTGAGGGAAAAAAATCAAGAAAACTAAAAAGTATGGGGCGCCTGGGTGGCTCAGTCAGTTAAGCGTCGGCCTTGGGCTCAGATTATGATCCCGGGGTCCTGGGATAGAGCCCTGCATGGGGGGACGGAAGCAGGAAGCCTGCTTCTCCCTCTCCCACTCTCCCTGCTTGTGTTCCCTCTTTTGCTGTCTCTCTCTCTGTCAAATAAATAAAATCTTAAAAACAAAACACAACTAAGAAGCAACCTACAGAATGGGGGAAGATATTTCCAAATGACGTATCTGATTAAGGGTTAGTATCCAAAATATATATAAGGGACTTATACAACTCAACACCCAAAAAACAAATAATCCAGTTAAAAAATGAGCAGAAGACACAGAGACATTTTCCCAAAGAAGACCCACAGATAACCAACAGACACATGAAAAGATGTTCAACATCACTCACCACCAAGGAAATACAAATCAAAACTACAGTGAGATACCCCCTCACACCAATCAGAATGGCTAAAATTAACAATATAAGAAACAGCAGGTGTTGGCGAGGATGTAGATAAAGGGGAACCCTCTTACACTGCTGGTGGGAATGCAACTGGTGCAGCCACTTTGGAAAACAGTATAGAGGCTCCAAAAAGTTAAAAGTAGAACTACCCTATGATCCAACGATTGCACTACTGTATATTTACCCAAAGGATACAAAAATACTGATTTGAAGGGATATACGTACCCTGATGTTTATAGCAGCATTATCAACAATAACCAAATTATGGAAAGAGTCCAAATGTCCATTGACTAATGGATGGATATAGAAGATGTAATATATATAAATATATAAAAAATATTTTATATGTATAATATTTTATATATTAACTATATGTATATATATAATAGAATATTACTCAGCCATAAAAAGAATAAAATCTTGCCATTTGCAATAGCATAGATGAAGTTAGAGAGTATATACGCTAAGTGAAATAAGTCAGTCCCAAAGACAAATTCACTCAAATGCGGAATTTGAGAAACAAACAAACATAAGAGGCACAAAAGAGAGGAAAACCAAGAAACAGACACTCAACTATAAAGAACCAGTGATTACCAGAGGGAAGATGGTTTGCGGGGGCGGGGGGGCGGTGGTGGTGGTGGTGGATAACACAGGTGATGGGGATTAAGGAGGGCACTTGTGATGAGCACTGGGTGTTGTATGGAAGTGTTGAATCACTAAATTGTACACCTGAAACTAATATTACACTGTACATTAACTGAATGGAATTTAAATCAAAACTTGAGGGGAAAAAACCCTGGAAAATTCCAGACAAAAACATAATTTGGGTTCACTACTGTGGAACAGGCTCTTTTTTTGGCTTCACCTGTACAATCACCTGCAGTGCTACCACTCCCAGTGGGTCAAGTCTCAAGCAGGCAGATGGAGTTGCACTTCTCTTGAGAAGCCACACCTCAAAACCTGTTTTCCAGCTGGCCCGACATTACCTGTATTTTTTCAGATACCAGAGACTCCTCCTTAGGAGGTTATAATTGGCCTACATCTGCTATTCTTGCTCACAACAACAAAAACAAAAGTGCAAAAAAATCCACTAGACCTGCCAAATGAGACACATCCGGTCAACTGGCCACCGTGACTGACCCTGTAGCCTGTGACAGAGCCTTTCAAACTTTTTTGAGCTCAATTTAACAGAGCAAGGAAGAGATTTGACATAACAATTCAGTACATGCATGCAAACACACAGACATCTGAAACTACTGTTTCACAAAACGGTATTTACTCTGTGCAGTGCACTCTATTGTTTTAAAAATTGTATTCATTTTTTTCATTAAAAAGTGCTGATCTTTTCCCACTAAATTAATTGGGTAGCCTACCAATGACTTACAACCTGCAGTTTGGAAAGAAGTGCCCTTAAGGATGGAGACGTGATGGTTCTTAATTCCAGAGGCTTTTAGAGTGGCCACCAGTAGCTATATGTGGGGTGTTGTGGCTCCCTCTATATCTACTACCAACACTTGAGCCCTAACCAAGGACAATGCTTCAGCAACCTTATCTTTTTCCTCATAAGTTTCTCTGACCTCAGAGCTCTGGGGTCCTAAATCAGCTGCCTTAGCTGTGAGAAGGCCAGAGGCCCTCCAGGCTGTTCATGGAGACAGAGTTGCCCTAGCAACACTTGGCTGTAATTGACTCCCGCTGTCACCTGCTCCAGCCTAGACTGCTTCTCCACACTGCGGGCTCTGGCCCTCTTTTCTCCTGCCTTTCATAACAATTTCTCCATCCTCATTACATAGACAGATGTATTCTCATCCCTCCCCCTCCTAATGGATGGTCAGATTCTTGGCACACACCACCCTGGCACTCTTCACACTGCCAAATACTCACTCTGACATGATTAAACACTCCCGGAGATGGGTGATTTGCATTTTTTTTTCCCAGATCACAAACAACTGCTAATGCTGGTCAATTTAAATCAGAGATCACAAACCCAAATGTACGCAGGGGCTAGGCAGGTCGTGCAAAAGGCTAGCTGGGCACTGCTTCCCTTCCTAAAAGAAGAAGTGGCTACTCTGTCCATCTGATTTTGCCATACAGAAATGCACATTCACGTGGCTGGAATCTTCCAACTTTTCCAGAGAGCCATAAAATCTGTTTTTTTGGTATGGACTCTAACAATTTTTATATGCTGACAAGTAATTTTAAAAATATCTTTTTAAATTCTTATGGGTCAAATCAAGCACATCTGTGGACTGGATCTGTTCAGCTGGCTACCATTTTGCAAGCTCTGTTTTAAACTCTCTTTTAGCCTCTGTCTTGCATTTGGATTTGATGTCTTCTGCCATCTGGGGCAAAAAAAAAAAATCCAAACCAAAACCAAAACCAAACAAACAAAAATCCACAAATAACTGGGCTTAAATTAGGTCTAACATTCTCTCCCTCCCATATGGGAGGCAAGACTCTTAAGGGATGTTCATGGAGCAAAACCAGTACGTTCCAGAGTTTCTACTGGACACTGTAGCACTCATTTTTACATACTACTGCACTCTGGTTTGTTCCAGTCATGGAGTGATATGTAAGGCTAGCCACCGGAATGAGCACTGGGGAAGCAGTCCTTCTCTTGGTTCTTCCCCTTTCACCATATTTATTAATTATGTGATGTTTCCCTTTCTAGTATTCCTATCTGTACATTAACTGGAAATTTCTGTCCTTTTGGAAGTGTTGGGAAAGAGCTTTCTAGTCTCCACTGTGTGCTACCCTACCTCTTTCACTTACCATCTTCTCCCCACAGTGACTGATTGGTGAGACTCCAAAATTTAATTGAGGGCTTATTGCTCAGCCCCTGCTGAGCCCCTGCCCTTCATGTGGGCAAGCCCCACTAAGGCCAGCTTAGCAGGAGTAAGATTCTGCTGTACAGACCCATCTATTCCCTCAGGAAGGTGCGAAAATCGAGGTTTGGGATGAAATTCTCCAAACTAGTTTTGTCAACAATAAATCTCAATTTTCGGATCCCTCTTTGACTCCTGTGTCTACTTCTTAATTAGTTTGGAATTCAAGGGAGACAGTGATGTGATTGCAGGACCTTTAGAGAGACCCCATGGTGTATGGGTGGAGAAACCTTGAGAAACAAATACAATGACTGGCATTTGAGATCTAGAATAACATTTGAGGGAGGCAGTTTTCTTTGTGGGAGTGTGGTGGCCAGTATGCACAGGTGTTGCAACCGGTTTTCTTTCTTTCTTTCTTTCTTTCTTTCTTTCTTTCTTTCTTTCTTTCTTTCTTTCTTTTCTTTCTTTCTTCTTTCTTTCTTTCTCTTTCTCTTTTCCTGTCTTTCTCTCTCTCTTTCTTTCTTTCTTTCTTTCTTTCTTTCTTTCTTTCTCTCTCTTTCTCGTCCTTCCTGCCTCCCTCCCTCTTTCTCTCTTTTTTTTTTCTTTCTTTCTTTCTCCCATAAGGGCAGCCCTGGAAAGCGCTGGCCATGTACATCATTGACTTTGGGAGTCTGTAACAGTTTACATTATGATTGGTGTCTGCAGGCATGCAACGCTTTTAATAGACAGCGCAGGCCCCAGAGGTTTTTGACCTTACAACTGTGGCTGGTGTCTAAAAGCAGGTGGAACCAAGTGGACTCTAGTAAGAACAGACTGTGTTTGCTTTTGTGGCTGAGACAGGGATTAGAGTTTCAGAAAAAGAATATTTTGGTCTTGGTTAGGTTTGCCTTAAAACAGCTTTTTATTTTTTATTGAAGTATAGTTGACACACAATGTTACATTAGTTTCATGTTCAGCACAGCTTTAATAATCAGGCTTTTCAGCATCAGAAGAGTGAAAATTTTTTGCTCCCTTTTTCCTATTTCTCAGTCAAGACTACAATCTGGGGCTTTTAACTGAAAAAGTAGCTAAATTCCATCTGAACCACAAAGTACTAAAGAATGAGATTATGTATTTTATATTTAGTAGGCTGTATTCTATCAATTCTGTCCCTCTATCTTGATTTGAATTGCATCTTGTTACAGAGACAAGGAAAAAACTCTGGAGGAGCTGCCTTCTTGAATTTTTGTGGCACATCCACAGATTCCTAGACTCATTCCACCACCCCCCCCCACACCACCACCACCACCTCCGCATGGTGTCAGGTTGGCACTGAACTTATTAATTACATGAACCATGATTATAACTTTAGATTTTAAAGACTCAGACTCTTGGCTTTACCTAGGAAGGCAGGTGATTTTTTTTTATCAAGGTACACATAGAGAAATGGGAGTCCTCATCATATATAGGACATAGCATCTTCTTGTTTAGAGGGGAAGAAACAAGTCTTTTTTTTTAAATTTAATTTAATTTTTTTTCAGTGTTCCAAAATTCATTGTTTATGCACCACACCCAGTGCTCTATGCAAGTCTCAAAATTATCAAAGTTCCAAAGACTAAGCAAAAAAACTTTAAAGACCATATTTTCTAAGAATAGGGTTTGCTCACAAAATCAAAGAGGTATTGGATTTCTTTCAAAATAATGCTTTATACTAATTCATGTGTGAGTGTTATGACATGATTTCTAAGATTTCTTTGAAATATTCAAGAAAAAAGTATGAAAAGATGAACTAAAATTGATAAAGTGTTAATAATTCTTGAAGTTGAACTAGCAACTAGATGTAACTAGGAAACAGGGAGATACTTTAATTGTTACTAGGTCAAAGATGTTTCCTGAGTTCCGGAAAGACCAAAGAGAGATAGGCAGAGAAGCAGAAACACGCTGGAATTACTCTACCAGCAAGAGTCCAGATCTACAATGCTACGGGCAAGTATTTGCATATAAAGGTGTTCTCTAAAAGCTGACCTACCTTAAAGACCTCAGCTTAATAGGCAAAATGCCCCTCCCTAAGATATTTACACTATAATCCCTAGAAATTGTGAATATGATGTATTACATGACAAGGGGAAATTTGCAGATATAATTAAGGGTACAGACATTAAGATAGGGAGTTTATTCTGGATTTTCCCGGTAGACCCATTTTGATAGCATGAGCCCTTAAAATCAGAGAACCTACTTCTGCTGGCAGCAAGAAAGATACGGCAGAAGAAGTCAGAGGAATTCCAAATGTAAGATGAAAGGACCCATGTGTAAGGACAGAAACAGGCCTTTAAAAACTAAGGGCCACTCCTAGCTGAATGCCAACAAGGAAACTAGGTCCTCAGGTCTATTAGTGGAAAGAACTAGATTTTGACAACAACCTGAATGAGGTTGGAAGCAGATTACTTCCAGAGTCTCCCAGTAAGAGCCCAGCTAGCTGATACCTTGACTCTGGCCTTGTGAAATCCTGAGCAGAGAAACCAGTTGAACCAATCTGGACTGCTGATCTACAGAAGAGTGAGATAATAAATTTGTAATATTAAGCCTTGAAGCTTGTGGTAATTTGTTACAACAGCAGTAGAAAACTACTATAAATCATAATATTAAGTGGGTATAAATATTTGGACAGATTTATGAAAGGGAGACTAAGAAGATCATTGTAAAATACTTCAAGCACTTTAGATGAGGTTCAAGGCAATGCAGTTATGGATGGGGAAGCAGGTATGACATGTCCTTGTGGGCACAAGCTTAAAACGTGTAGGGTTAAGACTCCTAGAGAAAGAAACCAGGAAGATGAGATATACAACAGAGAAATCAAGCAAGAAAATAATGAATTGAGTTAAGGATTTGATGGAATTGATATTGATTTTAATGGGAGAATAACTTCTGGTGGAATTATCCAATTCTGGAAGTTGAAGGTAGATAAAAATTGCTGAACCGTGGATGCTTTTGCCAGATCCAGAATTTCTCCCCCTCCCAGTTTTACTGAGATATAATGGACATATAACATCTTATTAGTTTAAGGTGTACATCATAATAATTTGATATATGTATATATTGTAAAATGATCGCCACACTGGGTTTAGTTAACCACAATTTCTTGAGTGCATGTCTTTGACTTTAATGAACCTCACAAAATACAGAGGAGTTTGTTAGGAAAACAAGTGACTGGGTCTGAAAACAAAATTAAAGTAAAAAGAAGGAACACACTGTGACCCCAAAAGTAGTAACTAATGCATTCAACACTACTAATTGTCCTTCAATATCTGTTCTCACCTTCTTTCAAGGTAATTATCTTTTTAGGTATGCTCATACCTGCCCAGCTAGAAATTGCATTTCCTATTCTCCATTGCAGCTAGGTGTGGCTACATATTAGCCAATGTGATGTGACTGAAAATGATGTGTATAACTTTTGCATAGATCCCTTAAGGTGAGAGCTTTTCCTTTCTTCATCCTACTGGCTAAAATGTGAGCCATTTTTTACCATATGGACGGGAGCACCATTCTGCTTGATGAGGAGGAGACTGAGTCTCTGAATAACCTTATAAAACAGCTACCACACTAGTCCTGGACTGTTTTCTTCTGGCCTGTTACATTCAAGGGAAATACATTTCTGTTTTATTTAAGACTTTGTCAATTTGGGTGTCTCTTACAAGAAGCTGAATCCATATCTTAACTAATATAGCCACATACACTTTAGAGAAGGAAAGATAACCAACCTAAGAAGCAGATTAAAACATGAAAAATTTAGCTCAGCTGCTGGATCAAGATGGGGACTTGGGCATTTGCTAAAACCTGCCCTCAGCCCTGTTTCAGATACCTAGAAGTCTAGTGTAAAATGTTCCCAGTTTCCTATTGTGAAAAATCTCAAACGTGTAGAAAAGTTCGAATTAGTGCAATGAATATCATTATGCCCACCACTCAGTTTCAACTGTTAACATTTTGCCATATTTGCTGTATCTATCATTGTGTATCTAATTTTTTGAATCATCTGAAAGTGAGTTGACTTACATCATTCCTAAAAACTTCAATGTGCATCTTGAAAGAACATTCTCCTACCTAATTCCAAAACCTTTATCACATCTAAGGAAATTAGCAATAATTTTCTCACAATAATATTTTAATATAATCTAGTAATATCAAGGCCATATTAAGATTTTCCTAGTTGGGGCGCCTGGGTGGCTCAGTGGGTTAAGCCTCTGCCTTCAGCTCAGATCATGTCTCAGGGTCCTGGGATCAAGCCCTACATTGGGTTCTCTGCTCAGCGGGGAGCCTGCTTCCCCTCTCTCTCTGCCTGCCTCTCTGTCTCCTTGTGACCTCTCTCTCTCTCTGTCAAATAAACAAATAAAATCTTAAAAAAAAAAGATTTCCCTAGTTGTCCCCAAAATGTCCTTCCATAACTGGAATACTTTATTTCTTAAAAACAGACAAACTCCTACTTACGCACTAAACATAATTGAATGGATATTCACTTACATTGCTATTTTTTATTCAAACTCTACCAAAATTACAATTAAGGAATATAAAAGAAGTAAACCAGAAAGACAGTAGTAAACAAGATCAACAAAATTTTTCAAGATGGAAAGCTGCTGAAAAATTGTAACCGACTAAGCAAAGATGAGAAAGTTGAAATCTAAGTGGTTATATAAAAGACAAAACGAAACAAGCCCATATACAGGGGAATGTTTATAAAATTTACCACTTCACGGGGCGCCTGAGTGGCTCAGTGGGTTAAAGCCTCTGCTTTTGGCTCAGGTCATGATCCCAGGGTCCTGGGATTTAGCCCTGTACCAGGCTCTCTGCTCAGTGGGGATCCTGCTTCCCCCACCTCCGTCTGCCTCTCTGCCTACCTGTGATCTCTCTCTCTCTCTTAAATGAATAAATAAAATCTTTTTAAAAAATTTACCACTTCACGTATGTAGGAAGAAAAAAATAAATATATTATCATTTCACCATAACATCTATTTATACTTCCTCGTGTAAGAAAGATATTGTATTGGTTTTACAACTTAAAACACTTCAAATTTATTATTTGAGTGATTTGTCCCTCATATTTACAGCAAGAATTGGGCCATATAGGGTTATTTCTAGTACAATTTATATTTGTGTATTTTCTTATATCTGTATTTTCTTATATCTTTTCTTATATTTTCTTATAACTTTAAAGCATCATACCTTTTGATTTTACCTGGACCTAACTGTATCCATTTAGCTTTCATTATCATTTCCTTTTGGATTCTCCAATTGTCACTATAGCAGCTCTCCTTAGATGATGACCACATTGTTGTTTTTAATGATATCCTGCTACCTCTCAGTGAGTCCTTGATTTCGGACAATAGCAAGAGATCATGGGATCATCTTGAATTCTCCTGCACTAAATAAGGAATCAAGGAGTCTTGAATCCTTTTAATGGAAAGCTGTTTTCAACATCAGATCTGGATTATTGTTGGAGCAGAGTATACTGCTTCTCATTGCTATTGAATTCATGGATAATAACACCAGGAAAGAAGCTAATTAAAACATAGAGCATCTAAAAGAATAACATAAGAAGATGAGAGGCATGTTTTCAAGCAGATTATTCTAGTTCCATAAAATTATTACCTGGTTTCATGAGATCTTATTAGTATATTTAACCTATTTTCTCTAACCCTGCTATACTATTCCAAATGCTGCCATAAAAACAGTGAATTAAAGTTACATTTCCCCCTAAATTTAGCAATCTCCATAACTTTGAACTTTCTGACTCTTTTATCAAGCACCCAGAAAATGGTTCTGAAATATTCAGGGCTGCATGATCCAAAGTGTCAGTATCATTTGGTCACTTCTTGATTGTAGGAGAAAAAGAAAGCCTCTCTCCAAATGAACACTAAATAAAACACAAGCATAAAGAGACACAGTGTCTCAAGAAATCTCATACTATTGGTTGGTAAGCACAATTAGGTAGCCCAGAGATTTATTTGAAACTGGGATTTATTTGAAACTGTCCTTTAGCTTCCCATTGGGGAATTTTTTTATCCTTTATTGCAAATATCTTAATATAGTTTTCATAGCTTTTTTTAAAAACCAGGATCCAGTCAAGTTTGAGGCATTGCATGTAATGTCTGTTTTAGTTTGCTTGAATTTTAAACAGTAGTCCTGCATTTTTATAAACTACTTTTAAAGTTAAAAAAAATGAACAGGGTCCCTGAGACAGTTGGTTAAACCCCAAACTCTTGATTTCAGCTCAGGTCATGGTCTCAGGGTTGTCAGATAGAACCCCACATAGGTCTCTGTACTCCTTGGGGAGTCTGCTTGAGATTCTTTCCCTCTCCCTTTACCCCTCCCCCCACTCTCTCTCTCAATTAAATAAATAAACCTAAAAAAGTTTAAAAAATGGATGGCTGAGGTTGAAAACTAACAAAAAAGGAGTTCTTCTGGGGTCAGAAGCAGAGATAGCCCTGTCTAAATACAGGAGTCTTTAAAAGTGGAAGAAGAGTAGGTCTGAGAGATTCAGTGTGAGAAGGACTTGACCCATATAGGTGACTTTGAAGGTGGAGGAGAGCCACAAACCAAGGAATGTGGTCAGCTTCAGTTTGTAGCAGGCAAGAAAATGAGGACCTTTGTTCAACAACTGCAAAAAACTGAATTCTGCCGACAGCTCAGATGAGATCCTCAGGAGCCTCCAGACAGGGGCAGGCCTGGTGACACTTGATTATTGCCAGTGAGACCCACGTGGGACGTCTGACCTCCAGAACTGTAAGAGAATACAGGTGTGTTTTAAGCCACTAAGTTTGTGGAAATTTGTTTCCACAGCAAGAGAAAATTCCTGCAGCAAGATTCTGAACCATGCTCAGAGCCATGCTTACTGCATGTAAACGCTCAGTGTGGAGGCTGGGTCACCACACAAAGCCCATCCTTAGGGAAATGTGGGATGCCAAAAGCATTGGGTTCATAATGGGAATTAAATGGTTTCCAATAGAGTGGAGGTTGAGGAAAGGAGCCACAAAGATGACCTAAGGACTGGAGTACTACCGCAAAAAATCTTTCAACTCTTCAAGCAGACAAGATTGTCTCAAACACCCCTCTCTGAGAGAGGTAACAGCAACCGTGCAGGGAACTCCATCCTCCCCCACAGGGTAAACTGAGTGCCATCATTAATCTCTTGATAAATCCCAGTAGAGTTTAAATTGAGAGGTTGTAAACCCTAGACTACTAGCACAATTTAAGTTGCCTCCTGTTGAGACTGAAAGCAAGACGATTTCCTCTTTCTCTCACGTTTTCTATGGTTACCCTTCTTTCCTCCAGATAACACTGTCTCTGATATACATACGCTGTATGACAGCGTTGTATATTTACTTTCTGATAGTGATGTGGTCTAGACTGTATTATGTACTACTTTCCAGCAACATAATTTTTCTTGGGACAATTGCTTCAGTGGCTGAGTTTTACTTGTGACTAAGAATTTTTAAAAATAACATTTTATTAGTATAGAAACAGTCCAGATGCATTATAGAAAATGAGACTATATAGATAACCAGAAATATAAAACATAATTAAATAAGTAAAATTTCCACTACCCAGAAATCACTACTGTAAGACCCTAGTGCATTCCTTTTAGGATCTCTCCTTCTCTCTCTCTCTCTCTGTATGTCTATATGTGCTTCTATTTTATCACCAAACTGAGATCTCACTAAATATACTGTTCTTTTAGCCCATTTTTTTCAGTCATCAATTTCTATCTTACTATTTCAGTAAAATTTCAACTGACCTAACACCCAGATCTTATTTATATTTCCCCAAATGACCTAAAAATGTCCCTTGCAGTTGCTTCACCCAAAGCGGTATCCAATCCAGACCATGCATTACATCTTGTTCTTATGTCCCATAAGTCTCTTTTAATCTATCACAGACCATTTTTAGTAATAATGATATGCTGAGGATACCAGGCCAATTGTTCTGCAGAATATTCCACTTACTGGGTTTGTCTGGTTGCTTCTTTTATGTTATTTTCTTCTAAAGTTTGCACATGTGGCATTGGTGCTGGGACAATCCTATGTGTCTAATTTCTTAAAACTCTTACACAATGGGACGAATGAGAGTATTGAAGTTGGATTAATTCTTTCTTGGGGGTCCTTAGTGAACTTCATTTATTCCAGTGGATGACTGCCCAGGTCGTAGTTGCCAAAGCAACCTCTGTTTTCATTAACACCTCTAGCTGAGTGAGCAGAAACAGTAATTGGGAAGGAAATAATTTTAGACTTAAATTTCTTTGGAATTTTGAAATTTATTTTCTGCCCAAGAATTTCAGAAGATGAGAAATTTTACATTGTTCCTCAGAGTCCACAGTCTCTCATGGTTTGTCTCTCCCTCTGACTGTCCCCCTTCGTTTTCCCCTTCCTTCTCCTAAGGGTTTTAGAGGGGAGGGTGTTGAGGGCATGGATTGGCTCTCTGATGGGTATTAAGGAGGGTACATATTGCATGGAGGACTGGGTGTTATATGCAAACAATGAATCATGGAACACTACAGCAAAAACTAATGACGACGTACTATATGGTGACTAGCATAACATAATAAAAAATAATAAAGAAAGGAATAATGTAAAAAAAATTTTACACTGTTCAGATTTTGGATATTTATATGTTATTTGGGACATTTTAGTACTATCATTAGGGCTGGACAGATAACTTCTGGTGAACTGTTTTAGACAATGTGACTAGGCATAATTTGGTATGGGAAATACAAACAGGGACAGACTTTATAGCTTAGGGTGTAGCCCAGAATTTGGAATTAATTTGGTTAATGTCTTATTCTTATCCACTTCAGAGCATTATGGAGACAAAGCAGAAGTGCACAACATTGGTCCTAAGAGAAATGGTGGTTTGTTTTGGGAGAATGGTGTTGTGAAGATAGAAACTGGACTGCTCTGTTGAACTCTTGATGCAGGCAGCCACAATCCCAAAGGACAATGAGTTTGTTTATTAAACCCAACAGGTTAAGATAAAAAGGTTGAGGAGTATTAGAGAAATCATGATCTCCTTTATTATAGGCTGAATTGTGTTCCTCAATCCCATTTCATATAAAAGCCTAACCTCTAGTACCTCTGAATATGAATATATTTGGTGATAGAGCTTTTAAAAAGGAAATTAAATTAAAATGAGGCAAAATGAGGCCATTAGGATTGACTCTAATCCAATCTGACTGGTGTCCTTATAAATTGAGGAGATTAAGATGCACAAAGAGATACCGGGAGTGCAGGACACAAAGGGATTACCTGGGATAGAGGCAGCAAGAGGGTGTCTATGTGCAAGCCAAGAAGAGAACTCAGGGGAAACCAACTTTGCCGGCACCTTGATCTTGAACTTCAAGCCTCTAGAATTGTGAGAAAAAAAAATTTCTGCTGTGTAAGCCACTTAGTTTGAGGTATTTTATTATGGTGGCCTAAAGCAGACTAATACATGCCTTTTCCCATGTTCCTGCTAGTCCATGAAATAGAAAGTTACCCCCTTTCAGAAGTATAGATGTCACCTGAGGTGTTCTTAAAAAATAGCACTGACGTTAAGTCCCACACCCCAGAGATTCTTATCTAACTGGTCTGGGTGGTGGCCTGGGTCTCAAGTGATTCTAAATTACATCCAAGATTGAGAGCTACTGCAATAGGAGGTCAACCAGTAGTTGTGTGGCCCAGCTCCCAAAGATGATTGAGACCAGGGCTTCTCACCAACGAAGTAGCAGAATGGTGGGAATCCAGCCACCCCACAAAACTTTCAGGGAAATTTGGTCTTATTATTGGGAAGTTGGGCCCTATGGGCTGTTCAGTGCGAATTGCTTTCTCAGTGTTAGGTGATCCTACTAAGCTTTCCATTACGTATATATGCGTTAGTTTTAGACCCTAGTTTTTAGGGTCTAGGAATAAATAGCGCTATATCAACAGAAAAGGGGAACAGATTCTTTCAGCTTCCAGTAGGAGCCTGAAAGAAAGCCACACCCAGTACCCTCCTCACAAATTTGAATTCCTGGCCCTGAAGTGTGTGGTTACTCACAAAGTTTAGAATTTCCTGTTTGAGGTGGCTAATTTAAGTGTGAACTGACAGTCATATCATGCTTTCAGATTAGTTGGAGACACTGTCCTCCACTGTGGTCATGTGTCTATCTGCTGTGCCACTGCATAGCCACAATTTACACATGGAATGTTCCAGCACCCCTTTTCTTTAAAGAAAAAAAATTAAATTTATTTTTAATTTGCATATAATAAAAATTTATTATTGGTGTATAGTTCTATGATTTTAGACAGAGCCTAGAATCATAACCACCACCACAATCAAGCTACAGAGCAGTTCCATCATTCCCTCAAATTCCCTTCCCAGCTCTTATGTTCCTGACATGCAGAAACCCTCCATCCATTCCCTCAAGGCCCAGATGCTTAGTGTTTATGGATAGTTTTGGCGCAACACCTAATGAGGCAGCTTTTGACCCTCCTGAAGTGGGCATAGCAGGTGGAGGTAAATGGGAAAGGTGGATCCTAGCAGTCATGACAGGAGGGATGGTGCCATTGTCTTCCCAGACAGACTGACATGGCTGAAAATCAAATTTCCAGAAAAGTGTTCCAGCCCCGTTTTGGTCAGGTTTTAGGACATTGTTAGTGCCTTATCATTTAGGGCTGGATTCTACCCCAGAGCTTAGAAAGGGAACCAATCGCTTGCTAGATTTCAAATGTACCAATATAAACTTTGAAAACCTTCCTGCTAACACACACTGGAGAAGCAGGCTCAATACCAGGCAGTTATTGCATCATCTCAAAAGAAACAGTCTTATAGTCAATTACACTCATTGCGTTTGAATATTTAGTTCCTGCCAAAGCACATTTTAAATCCCCATTTCAAAATAATGTGTTCATAGAGATCAGGTCTATTATACAAAAGATGTCATGAAACTGTTTCAAGAGGCATTTTAAAGTCTTTTGACAGGACAGAATCTCTTTAAAAGGGGCTTTCCAGCATTGCTCAGAGCATATGTACTCACTGATACTAAACTAGATACTGTGGGACAATAGTGGGTAGCCTTACTGTTTCTAATTTTGGTATCTATAACAAAATGGAAATCTACAAAGAAGCCCCTTCAACTCTCCCTGGGGACAAAGAGAGCCTTTTGGGACTTCTTGGAACTAGGACAAATTCCTGAAGGAGATACAGCTGTGTAACAGTCCAGATCCTTGATTGCAAGCAACAGAATTGGATTCCAGATGATTTAGGTAGAAAAAGAATTCATTAAAAGGATACTGGGCAGCTCCCAGAATGAGCAGGCAGGCTGGAGAAGCAGGTTTGCAGGCAGGAATGACACTCAAGCCACGCCGCAGAACTGGTCTGGTGAGGAGCCCACTACAGCACCTCTGAGCACTCCACTCTGTAGCTTTCACCACTGTTTCCCTGCAGGGAGCTCTTGCTGAGAACGCTAGTGCTGCCTGAGAGAGAAAGACACTCAGTCTCCAAGTCTCTAATTCCTAAGACAAAGTCTAGGGTGACTGGTCTAGGTTATGTGCCAACACCCTAGCTGCAAGGGAGAGTAGATGTGGCTTTCTTAAGTCTATGGAGGAAGGCAGGCTCTGCCTCCTTCCAAGAATCATAAGATGGGGAAGTCCCTAACCAGAGGAAGTGGGTTCAAATGTACACTCAAAAAGAGTAGCAAAAGGCCCAGCACAGGCTGACGGTTGGGGGCTGCCTGGTGTCATGTGGCACCAAGTTAGTCATTGCTACCTCATTTGGGGGTAGAGTAGAGGAAGACAGACTGGGCTGACCCTGAGCTGAGGAAAGTGATTAAAAAAGAAACAAGGGTTCTATTTCTCTCAGGGCCTTAATATTTTGCTTCAAGATTGGAGGGAATGAGAACTGCCTAATGGCGGGTGTTAGAGACAGTACCAGGAGTTTCAGCGCCCTGTACAAGGTAACTTCCTTGTTTAGAGACCCTGGCATGATAACTTGGGTGATCTGGGAGCAAGTGGGTGGTGATGGTGGATGGAAGGAGAGAATTTAAAGTGCTTTTCTCAGCAAGTCATTGCCTTTGATCCCTTGATGGGATGCACCTGAACACACATGGGGACAAAATTAGGCAGCAGAGTACATTTTCTGATTGTAGTCATTTGGTTCCAAAGATAAGAAATCTATGTATAACAACTTCAGGGAGTTTTTACTCTGAAAAATGAAAAACATTCTCAGAAGTGATAAGGCCCTGAGTCCTACTGTGAAACTTGGGGTTGCCCTGTGAACCATCACTAGACAACTACTTCCTAACATGTGGAAAGGTAGCTTGAGTCCCTCTACTGTGTTCAAAGTTTAGTCAGAAAATGGGTCAAGACCAGATAAAGTGATCTACCAAATGAAGTTACTGCTTATAAAGGAATTGGTTAGAAAACCTACCTCCATATACCCCAGTGTAGACAGGGGAAAATCTCTTTGTATCCAGAACAGAAAGCAGGAACTAATCTTTTGAGGGATTCAACTTTGTCTGAAATTGAGGGAAACAGAACCTAAAATATCAGAATGAGGGAGCTGGGTGGTGAATTTGACTGGGGAGATGGAGACAGCCACCTATTAGGCTGTCCAGCCACCTACACCTCTGGGGAATCCTGTGTGGCACCCAACCAATCTATATGCGGGTCATTTGGAGGTAAGTGGGTAAAAAGCAGACAGTGCTAGTTGTTTGCCTAAATTCACTTCTCCCCTTTCTTCCTTGCTGACACAGTCCTGAAGTGGTCATGTCCTTAGGGAAGGAATCTTGCCCCAGTCCTCTGTTGTAGTGGTGGCAAAATCCTCAATAGTCAAAGTCAACTGAGGGTTTTGGAGGGAAGGGGGTTGAGGGGCTGGGTGGGCATTAAAGAAGGCACATATTGCATGGAGCACTGGGTGTGGTGCATAAACAGTGAATCTTGGAACACTGAAGAAAAATAAAATAAAATTAAATTTAAAAAAAGAAAAAAATAATCAGAATAAATTGGCTCATTC
Source organism: Lontra canadensis (assembly GCF_010015895.1). Lineage (NCBI taxonomy): Eukaryota > Metazoa > Chordata > Mammalia > Carnivora > Mustelidae > Lontra > Lontra canadensis. Next base: position 971,415 of record NW_022631191.1, on the reverse strand, counting down.
TCCTTATCAGTAATTGGGTTAGGTATGGACATGTGACCTAGGATATGAGGAGATCATGTCCTAGGATCTGAGGGAAAGTCTGCTGGGGGGGGTTTTGGGAAACGGTTTTCCTCAGTAATAAAAGGAAATATATAGAAGGAAACTCCTCTTTTCTTAACAGGATGTTTCTGTGCATGCAATGCTGGAACTGCAACAGCCATCTTGCAACCAGGAAGAAAGATCTACTGTCAGGAGAGGAAGACAGAAAGAGGAATGGAAGACCCTGTGCCTTTGATGATGTTATTTGATTACTAATTCAATCAACTCTGAAACCACCAGGCAGGAATTTTTGAAACAGTTTTAGAAAATAACACATTCCTTTTTCTCTTGGAGAGGGCTGTGGGATGGGGAGTGAATTTTCCTTGTGGAAACACAAAGACTTTTATGGGCAGCATAGCGTAGTAGGTAGTGTGAGCTCAAATTGTGACATGAGTGCGCGAGTGCACGCACGCACACGCACACACACACACACACACACACACACACATTATGGCAAGAAGTCCTTCCCGGGGGCAAGCTGAGACCTTGAAAAAATGAAAACATTTACCCATCCTTTAAAGTAATAGAGAACATAAATAATAAAAACCCTATACCAAAAAAAAAAAAAAAAAGAAAGAAAGAAAAGAAAAATGAAGTAATAGAGACTGGCCACTGGGTGTAGTTACATAGCCTGAGGAGGGCTTGAGAAGACATTGTCAATGGATGAGGGGTATGGTCATGAGAATCACTGATTTGGACCAGGGAACCAAACCCGGAACCATGGCCAGGGCCTAAGTCTCAAGGGTATCCATCCTATGAATGGAAACACCACCTTGTGCTTTGAGATCTTTTCCCCTAGCCATCTGCATGACAGAACAGTTGCTCTACCTATATACCCCAGGACCTAACCTTCTCACTGCTCTCTTGTGACATGAATGGAAACAAGATTCTGTCTGTGCCTCAAGTCCCTATATCACAATCATCTAGCCAATGTGTGAAGACCCTTAGCTCTAGCACATGAAAGGATGGTTTCAGATCACCCTGGACATCTATTGTACTATGTTGAAGAGGAACTCCTATCATCTATACTACACTTTGAGACAAGGAATGGGACATGTGAGTACATCACTAGCTAGGGACAGAGGGCACAGACACTTATACCCATGACAACTGAAATAATATGCCTGGGTACCAACTTTATTACAAAAACAGTGGTAACATGTCTACCAGAATTATATAGCTGGACTTTACTATAATTGTTCATTTAGATTATGGCCAAAAAAATTTTAGAAAATTTTTAATTTCAATTCCATTTAGTTAACATATAGTGTATTATTATTTTCATGGGTAGAATTTGGTGATTCATCCGTTGCATGTAAGACCCAGTGCTCATTACATTAAGTGCCCTCCTTAATGGTCATCACCCAGTTACCTCATCCCCCCCTACTTCTCCTCTAGCAACCCTCAGTTTGTTTCCTAGAGTTAAAAGTGTCTTATGGTTTGCATCCATCTCTGTTTTTATCTTATTTTTCCTTTCCTTCCCTTATATTCATCTGTTTGGTTTCTTAAATCCCACATATGAGTGAAATCATAAAGGTATTTACCTTTCTCTGACTTATTTCACTTAGCATAATACCCTCTAGTTCCATCCATGGCATTACAAATGGCAAGATTTCATCCTTTTTAATAGCTGAGTAATATTCCATTGTATATATGTACCATTTCTTCTTTATCCATTCATCTGTTGATGGACATCTGGGCTCTTTCCATATTTTGGCCATTGTGGACATTACTGCTATAAACATTGGGGTCCATGTGCCCCTTCCAATCACTATGTTTGTATCCTTTGGGTAAATACCTAGTAATGCAATTGCTGGGTTGTAGTCTAGTTCTGTTTAACTTTTTGAGGAACCTCCACACTCTTTTCCAGAGCAGCTGCTCAAGTTTGCATTGCCACCAACAGCATAAGAGGGTTCCCATTTCTCTGCATCCTTGCCAATATCTGTTATTTCCTGAGCTATTTAAAAAATATTTTATGAAGAACTTCTGGACAATTGAGGGTATACATTTGAACCCCCCTTTAGGCCATGGACCCTAGTTTGAGAAACTGTGTTAGGACAGTCTCAGAATGGATTATCAACATGAGAATAAATAATATTGAAACCTAAATTAAATTTTCCTTTGTATGAAATGAGGATGACAATTCAAGGCTTCATCCAATGTTTTTTTTAATTACAGTATACCTAAGACCCACTTAGAATTGCTGGTAAAATGTAGATTTCTAGGCCATAATTCCAGTGATTATGATTCAGTAGTTCAGAGATGAGACCCAGGAGTCTGTATTTTATTTTTAAAAAATAGTTTATTTATTTATTTATTTGACACAGAGAGAGAGAGACAGCGAGAGAGGGAACATAAGCAAGGGGAGTGGGAAAGGGAGAAGCAGACCTCTTGCTGAGAAGGGGCCCGATGTGGGGCTCGATCCCAGGACCCTGGGATCGTGACATGAGCCAAAGGCAGACGCTTAATGACTGAGTCACCCAGGTGCTCCAGGAGACTGCATTTTAAGCAGGTGATTCTGGTTCAGATGGACCACAGATTATACTTTCAGAAACACTGAATCTGCCAACAAGAAGTGCACCACTAAAGTGATATATCCCCAAGAAGAGGAATTCTTCCCCCAAACCATCTTCTATGGGACAAAGCGGGGGACAATAGGCCAGGGTAATTCTCCCAAGATAGACTCAGAGGTGGCTACAGATAGATTGATTGATCAAGGAATGTACTCTACTAGCAAGGAATGGAATCCTTGTTACCCTAGTGGAGTCTGGACTTTGTACATGTAGTGACTGCTGTGTGCCATTTCCTTTTCTCTGTTCCAAATACTAGTTTTAAGTTAACTACTTACCTTTTCTTCTACCATTGTGTAGTTGGGTAAATCAAAGGTTGGCTAAATGTATCATTTAGACATAGTTTTCCTAACTACAATCATTGCTATCAGTTAAAAATTTTAGTTAAAAGCAATGGAAAACCCATCTAAACTCATGTAAGCAAACAAAGATTTTTAAAGAGTTTTATTGATATCTAATTAATATTTAATAAACTGCACATATTTAGAGTGCACAATTTGATACATTTATATGCCAACAAAACCATCACCACAGTCATTATAATGAATAGACCCATCACCACAAAAATTTCCTTATACCCCTTTGTAATCACTCCTACCTACGCTGGCCCCTCTGTCCCTAGCAACCACTATTCTGCTTTTTGTCACTATAGATTAGCTTGAACTTTCTCTCTTTTTAGGTAAATTAACAAACTTTATTTTTTAGAGCAGTTTTTAGTATACACAAAAATTATGTAGAAAATTCAGTTTTCATCTATTTCCTCAACTCCACATTCTCATTCTCCCTTATTATTAACATTTTGCATTAGTGTAGCACATTTGTTACAATTGAGGAACTGTTATTGATAACATTATTATTAACTAAAATTCTAGTTTACATTAGGGTTCATTCTTTGTGTTGAGTAGTTCTCTTGGTTTTGACAAATGTGTAATGTCATCCACCATTATGGTATCGTACAGAATGGTTTCACTGCCCTAAGGATCCCTGTTTTCTACCTATTCATCCCTACCTTCCTCTCCCCAACACTTGGCAACTACTGATCTTTTTACTGTTCTCTCTATAGTTTTGCTTTTTTTGTGGTTGTCATCATACATTCTGTATTCTGTAGACTGGCTTATTTTACTCAGCAGTGTGAATTTAAGATTCCTCCATGACCTTTTGTGGCTTGATTAGCTTTCACTTTCTAGACCTTTATATGAATGGAATAATGCAGTATGTAGTCTTTTTTTGTCTGGCTTCTTTCACTCAGTGCACTTTATTTCAAGACATCCATGCTCTTATATCAGTAGTTCATTCATTTTTACTGTGGAGTAGAATTACATGACATGGATGTACCACAATTAGTTTATTCATTTACCTGTTGATGGACTTTTGAATTGTTTCTAGTTAGTTACTATTAAAAATAAAGTGGCTAAGAAGACATCCAAATGGCTAAGAGACACCTGAAAAGATGCTTAACATCACTCATCATCAGGGAAATACAAATCAAAACCATGATGAGATACCACCTCACATCTGTCAGAATGACTAAAATTAACAACACAGGAAATAACAGATATTGGCAAGGATGCAGAGAAAGGGGAACCCTCATGCACTGTTGGTGGAAAAGCAAACTGGTGCAGCCACTCTGGAAAACAGTATGGAGGTTCCTCAAAAAGTTAAAAATAGAACTACCCTATGACCCAGCAATTGCACTGCCAAGTATTTACCCAGAGGGTACAAAAATACAGTTTCAAAGGGGGTACATGTACCCTGACATTTATAGCAGCATTATGAACAATGACCAAACATGAACTGTGACATATATAGATGTGACATATATATATTCCACTATATATATCTATATAGATATATATCTATAGATATCTATATATCTATATCTATATCTTATTCAGCAATAAAAAATAATGAAATCTTGCCATTTGCAACAATGTGGAACTAGAGTATATTATGCTAAGTGAAATAAGTCAGTCAGAGAAAGTTAAATACCTTACGATTTCACTCTTATGTGGAATCTGAGAAACCAAACAGATGAACATAAGGGAAGGAAAGGAAAAATAAGATAAAAACAGAGAGGGAGGCAAACCATAAGACACTCTTAACTATAGAGAACAAACCTAGGGTTGCTGGAGGAGAGGTAAGTGGGGGGAAGGGTTAAATGGGTAATGGGCATTACAGAGGGCACATGTGATGAGCACTGAGTGTTATATGTAAGTGATGAATCACTAAATTCTACTCCTGAAATGAATATCACACTTTATTTTAACTAACTGGAATTTAAACAAAAGTTTGGAAAAAAATAAAATGCCTATAAACATTCTTGTACAAGTCTCTGTGTGAAAATACCTTCATTTTTTTCTTGGGTAAATTCCTAGGAGAAGAATGATTGAATCAAATGGCACATGTATATTTAACTTTCCAAGGAACTTCCAAACTGCTTCCTAAAGTTGCTGTACCATTTTACATTCTTCCAGCACTGTGAGAGAGTTCCAGTTTCTCAACATATTCCACAATTGGTTTGGATAGTCTTTTAATTTTGGTCATTCTAATAAGACAGTAGTGATACCTCATTGTAGTTTTAATTTGCATTTCCCTAAGGACTAATGATCTTAAGTATCTTGTTATTTGCTTATTGGCATCCATATACCTTCTGTGGTGAAGTGTCTGGTCAAACACTTTGCCTGTTTTTTATTGTAATTGGATTCTTTATCTTTTTATTGAGTTTCAAGACCTCTTTATATTTTGAATTCAAATCTTTTGCCAAATATATGAGTTTCAAATATTTGCTCCCGTTCTATGGCCATGTTTTCATTTTCTTAATAGTTTCTTTCACTTACAACAGGCAGAGAGTCAGGGCAAACCACTACACTAAAGGAAAAATTGAGTCAGAGAAAACAAGAGGGCATAAGCAACTCACATAGGATACTCTCCTAAAAGGCCAGTTTCTGGTGAACAGGGGACACTTCACTGCAGGGATCTCCAGGACCTCTTCTTCATAAAATCACTACTTTCAAGAGTAAAAGACACAGATGACTTCTTAATACAGAAACAGACACAAAAAGACAGACAAAATGAGGAGACAGAGAAATTTATCTGAATAAAAGAACATGACAAAGACAAAGCCACAGCCAGAGATCTAAGTGAAACAGATATAAGTAACATGTCTAATAGAGAATTTAAAGCAATGATCATAAGGATACTTACTGAACTTGAGAAAAAAGTAGAAGGCATGAGTAAGACCCTTACACAAAGATAAAGAATAATATAGCAGACATGAAGGGCTCAATAAATGAACTGAGAAACACACTTGATGGAATGAACAGCTAGGATGGGAGAAGCAGAGGAATGAATTAGTCACTTAGAAGAAGAGTAATGGAAAATAATCAGGCTGGACAAAAGAGAGAAAAGAATTATGCAAAATGAGAATAGACTTAGGGAATTTAATAACTCCATCAAATATAATGAGATTCATATTATAGGAATTGCAAAAGAAGAAGATAAAGGGCATCAGAAAATTTATTTGCAAAAAAATAGCCGAAAACTTCCTTACTCTGGAGAAGGAAACAGATGTCCAGATCAGGAAATATAGAGAACCCCTAACAGAATCAACAAAGGCAGACCAACAACATCAAGACATACTGCAATTAGATTTGTAAAATATAGTGATAAATAAAAAAATTTTAAAGCAGCAAGACAAAAGAAGTCATTAACCGGGCACCTGGGTGGCTCAGTTGGTTAAGCAACTGCCTTTGGCACAGGTCATGATCCTGGAGTGCTGGGATCAAGTCCCGCATCAGGCTCCCAGCTCCACAGAATGTCTGCTTCTCACTCTGACCTTCTCCCCTCTCATGCTCTTTCTCACTGTCTGTCTCTCAAATAAATAAATAAAATCTTTTAAAAAAATTAAAGAAGAAGTCATTAACTGATAAGGGAAAAGACATAAGGCTAGAAGGAGATTTTTCAACAGTAACTTTGCAAGCCAGAAAGGAGTGGCATGATTTATTCAAAGTGCTGAATGGAAAAATCTGTAGCTTAGAATACTCTACACAGCAAGGCTATCGTTCAGAGTAGAAGGAGAGATAAAGATTTCCCCAGACAAACAAAAACTAAAAGAGTTCATGACCACTAAACCAGCCCTGTAAGAAATATTATAAGGGACTCTTTGAGTGGAAAGGAGAGGACAAAAGTGATAGTAGAGGGGTAAGAAACACAAAAACAGTAGAAATGAATTTTTACTGTAAAAAATCAATCAGTCAAGGAAATGACAAAAAATGATATAAAATATAATTAGATATACCTAAAATGTGGGGAGGGGAGAAGAAAAGAATGGGTTCAAACTTAAATGACCATCAACTTAATATAGACTGCTATATGTGGAGGAGGTTATATAAAAGTCTAATGGCACCTATATACCAAAAGCAACTAGTAAATATGCAAAGAATAAATGGAAAGGAACCCAAATATATCACTAAAGAAAATCAGCAAAATATGAAAGAGAGAAAGACAAAAGAAGATCAGAGAAAATTGTCAGGGTCAACCACAAAACAAGTAACAAAATGGCAATAAGTACATATCTATCAATGATTACTTTGAAGGTAAATGGACTAAAAGCTCCCAGCAAAAGGCATAAGGTGACAGAATGGATTTAAAAAAATCCAACTATATGCTGCCTATAAGAGACTCATTTTAAATCTAAAGACACCTGCAGACTGAAAGTGAGAAGGTGGAGAAATATCTATCATGCAAGTGGATTTCGAAAGAAAGCTGGGGTAGCAATACTTTTATTGGACAAAAGAGACTTTAGAACAAGGCTGTAGCAAGAGACAAAGAAGGACACAACGCAATAATAAAGGGGACAATCCAACAGGAAGCTATAACAATTTAAATATTTATGCACCCAACATAGGAGCACCCAAATACGTTACACAGTTAAAAACAAGCATTAAGGAACTAATCAATTAAAACACAAAGATAGGGGATTTTAACACCTCACTTACATCAATGCACAGTTCATCTAAACAGAACATCAACAAGGAAAAAATGGCTTTGAATGACACATTGGAATAGATGGATTTTACAGATATATTTAGAACATTCCATCCTAAAACATCAGAATACATTCTTTTCAAGTGCAAATGAACTATTTTCTAGAATAGATCACATATTAACCCACAAAACAAACCTCAACAGCTTCATGAATATTGAAATCAAATGACATATATTTTCTGACCACAATGCTATAAAACTAGAAGTAAACCACAAGAAAAAATCCAGAAAGACCAAAAATATATGGATGCTAAATAACATGCCACTAAAGAAGGAATGGGCCAATCATGAGATCAAAGAAATTAAAAAAAGAATATGGAAACAAATCAAAATGAAAACAGTACTTCAAAACCTCTGTGATGCAGCAAAAGCCTTTCCAAGAGGGAAGTTTGTAGCAATATAGGCCTACCTCAAAAAGCAAGAAAAATCTCAAATTAACAACCTTAACTTGCACCTAAAGGAACTAAAAAAAAGAACAATAAACAAAAAACCTGAAACCAGCAGGGAGGACATAATAAAGATTAGAGCAGAAATAAATGATACAGAGACTAAAAAAACAATGGAACAGATAAATGAAACCAGAAGCTGTTTCTTTGAAAAAAATGTTGTGCTAATTTACTGAATTCATTTATCATTTCTAGTACTTTTTTGGGTTTTCTATATAGAGTATCATGTCATCTGCAAATAGTGAATGTTTGACTTCTTCCTTACTGATTTGGATGCCTTTATTTCTTTGTGTTGTCTGATTGCTGAGGCTAGAAATTCTAGTACTATGTTAAATAACTGTGGTGAGAGTGGACGTGCCTGTGTTGTTCCTGACTATAGAGGAAAAGCTTTCAGTGTTTCCCCATTGAGGATGATATTAGCTGTGGGTTTTTCATATATGGCCTTTATTATGTTGAGGCATGTTTCCTGTAAACCTATTTTGCTGATGGCTTTTATCATGATTGCATGTTGTACTTAGTCAAAGGCTTTTTCTGCATCTGTTGAGAAGATCATATGGTTCTTATCTTTTATTAATGTGGTGTATCATGTTGATTGATGTGCAAATATTGAACCACCCTTGCAGCCCAGGAATAAATCCCACTTGATCATGGTGATGATTGTTTTATTGTATTGTTGGATTTGATTTGCTAGTTTTTATTGAGTATTTTTCCATCTATGTTCTTTTTTAGTGGAGTCTTTGTTTTTGGAATCAGGGTAATGCTGCCCTTAGAGAATGAATTTGGGAGTTTTCCTTCCAGTTCTACTTTTGCAACAGCATGAGAAGAATAGGTATTAGTTCTTCTTTAAATGGTAGAATAGCTCTGTGAAACAATCTGGCTCTTGACTTTTGTTTGTTGGGAGATTTTTGATTACTGATTCAATTTCTTTGCTGGTTATTGGTCTGTTCAAGATTTCTATGTCTTCCTGTTTCAATTTTGATATTTTATAAGTTTCTAGGAATTTATCCATTTCATCCAGATTGCCCAATTTGTTGACATATAATTGCTCATAATATTCACTTATGATTGTATTTTCGTGTAGTTGTTTGCTATTTCTCCTCTACCATTTGTGATAAACCTTCAGGAAGATATTTTAAAAAAATATTTTATTTGTCAGAGAGAGGGAGAGAACAAACATGGGGAATGGCATACAGAGGGAGAAGCAGTCTCCCCACTGAGCAAGGGGCCCAATGCCAGGCTTGATCCCAGAACCCTGGGATCATGACTTGAGCTGAAGGCGGACACTTAATGGAAAACCACCCAGGCATCCCTCTAGACAGATATATCAAGAAAAAAAGAGAAAGGACTCATAAATAAAATGACAAATGAGAGGTGAGAAATGACAACTAACACTACAGAAATACCAAAAATCATAAGATAATATTATGAAAAACTACATGCCAATGAATTGGACAACATAGAAGAAATGTATAAATTTTTAGAAACATAAACTACAAAACTGGAAACAGGATGAAATAGACAATTTGAACAGACTGATAACCAGCAAAGAAATTGTGTGAATAATCAAAAAACACCCTATAAACCAAAATCCAGGATCAGATGGCTTCATAGGCAAATTCTACCAAAATTTTTAAAAGAAGAGTTAATACCTATTCTTAACAACTGAGTCACTCAGGTGCCCCTAGTTAATACCTATTCTTAAACAATTCTAAAATATAGAAAAGAGGGAACACTTCCAAATTCATTCTATGATGCCAGCCTTATCCTGATTCCAAAGACAAAGACTCCACTAAAAAATAGAACTACAATCCATCTATGAAAAACCCACAGTAAATATCATTATCAATGAGGAAAAGCTGACAGCCTTCCCTTTGAGATCAGGAACACAACAAGGATGCGCACTCTCACCACTGTTGTTCAACATAGTACTAGAAGTCCTAGCAACAGCAATAAGACAACAAAAAAGAAATAAAAAGTATAAATAAAAAGTATTCAAATTGGCAAAGAAGATGTCAAACTCTCTCTCTTCACAGATGACATGATACTTTATATGGAGAACACAAAAGACTCCACCCCCAAATGACTAGAACTCATACAGTAATTCAGTAATGTGGCAGAGTACAAAATCAATGTATAGAAACCAGTTCTTTTCTTATACACTAACAATGAAAATATAGAAAGGGAAATTAGAGAATCGATTCCATTTACTATAGCACCAAGAACTATAAGGTATCTTGGAAGAAACCTAACAAAAGAGGTAAAGGATCTGTACTTGAGGAACTACAGAACACTCATGAAAGAAATTGAAGAAGACACAAAAAGATGGACAAGCATCCCATGCTCATGGATCGGAAGAATAAACATTGTTAAAATGTCTATACTGCCTAGAGTGATCTATACTTTCAATGCCACCCCAATCAAAATTCCACCGACATTTTTCAAAGTGTTGGAACAAACAATCCTAAACTTTGCATGGAACCAGAAAGGACCCTGAATTGTTAAGGAAATGTTGAAAAAGAAAAACAAAACTGGGGACATCACGTTGCCTGATTTCAAGCTTTACTACAAAGCTGTGGTCAAGACAGCATGGTACTGGCACAAAATCAGACACATAGACCAGTGGAGCAGAGTAGAGACCCCAGATATGGGCCCACAACTCTGTGGTCAAATAATCTTCGACAAAGCAGGAAAAAAAATATACAGTGGAAAAAAGACAGCCTCTTCAATAAATGGTGCTGAGAAAATTGGACAGCTATGTATAGAAGAATGAAACTTAACCATTCTCTTACACTACACACAAAGGTGAACTTAAAATGGATGAAAGACCTCAACATGAGGTGGGAATCTATCAAAATCCTAGAGGAGAACATAGGCAGTAATCTCTTCGACATTGGCCTTAGCAGCTTCTTTCAAGATATGTCTCCAAAGACAATGGAAACAAAAGTGAAAATGAACTTTTGGAACTTCATCAAGATCAAAAGCTTCTGCACAGCAAAGGAAACAGTCAACAAAACAAAGAGGCAACCCATGGAATGGGAGAAGATATTTGCAAATGACAGTACAGACAAAGGGCTGATATCCATGATCTATAAGGAACTCTTCAAACTCAACACCCAAAAAATAGATAATCACATCAAAAATGGGCAGAAGGCATGAACAGACACTTCTCCAAAGAAGACATTAAAAAATGGCTAACAGACACAGGAAAAAATGTTCATCATCATTAGCCATCAGGGAGATGCAAATCAAAACCACATTGAGATACCACCTTACACCAGTCAGAATGGCCAAAATTAACAAGACAGGAAACAACAAGTTTTGGAGAGGATGTGGAGAAAGGGGAACCCTCTTACACTGTTGGTGGGAATGCAAGTTGGCGCAGCCACTTTAGAAAACAGTGTGGAGATTCCTTAAGAAATTAAAAATAGAGCTACCCTATGCCCTGCAATTGCACTGCTGGGTATTTACCCCAAAGATACAGATGTGTGAAAAGAAGGACCAGGTTCATAGCAGCAATGGCTACAGTCACCAAAATGTGGAAAGAGCCAAGATGCTCTTCAACAGATGAATGGGTAAAAAAGATATGGTCCATATATACAATGGAATGTTATGTCTCCACTAGAAAGGATGAATATCCACCTTTTGTATCAACATGGACAAGACTGGAGGACATTATGCTGAGTGAAATAAGTCAAGCAGAAAGAGTCATTTATCATATTATTATATGATTTCACTTACTTGTGGAGTATAAGGAATAACACAGAGGACATTGGAAGAAAGAAAGGAAAAATGAATTGGGGTAAATTGAAGGGGGAGATGAAGCATGAGAGACTGTGGACTCTGAGAAACAAACAGGGTTTTGGAGGGGAGGGAGGCCAGGGTTTGGGTGAGCCTGTATTGCATAGAGCACTGGGTGTGGTATGTAAACAATGAATCTTGGAACATTGAAAAAATAAAATAAAAAAATAAATTAAGTAAAGGTCCAGAACAGCTGAACTATGGAAAGAGCCCAGATGTCAATGGACAGATGAATGGATAATGAAAAGCTGGTATATATTATATATGGATAACAAAGGAATATTACATGGCCATCAAAAAATGAAATCTTGCCATTTGCAAGGACATGAATGGATCTTGAGGGTATTATGTTATGTGAAATAAGTCAATCAGAGAAAGACAATTATAAGATTTCACTGATATGTAGTATTTAAGAAACAAGGCAGAGGATCATAGAAGAAGAGAGGAAAAAATGAAACAAGATGAAACCAAAGAGGGAGACAAATCATAAGAGACTCTTAATCTCAGGAAACATACTGAGGGTTGCTGGATGGGAGGGAGGTGGGGTAATGGGGAGGCTGTGTGGTAGACACTGGGGAGGGTATGTGTTGTGGTGAGCTCTGTGTGTTGTGTAAGACTGATGAATCACAGATCTGTACCACTGAAACAAATAATACATTATATGTTAATAACAAAAACTAAATAAAATTTTAAAAATAAATAAGTAAATAAATCTTAAAAAATTAAAAAAAAAAAAGAAAAACCCACAGCTAACATCATCCTAAATGGGGAAAAACTCTCGGTTTTCCCCTAAGGTCACAAACAAGATCCAGATGCCTACTCTCGCCACTTTTATTCAGCATAGTACTGGAAATCCTAGCCACAGCAATCAGACAATCAAAAGAAATAAAAGACATCCAAATCAGTAAAGAAGGAGTAAAACTTTCACTATTTGTAGGTTATATGATACTATATTAAAAACCTGAAAAATTCCACCAAAAAACTGCTAGAACTGATACACGAATTCAGTACAGTTACCGGTTACAAAATCAATGTACAGAAATCTGTTCTATTTCTATACATCAATAATGAACCAGCAGAAAGACAAATTAAGAATCTCATTTACAATTGCATCAAAAATAATACAATTCCCTTCTTACTTTTTTTTCTCAAGTTTTTTCCTACTCCTCTAGTTTCTAGGTAAAGATTTTATAGAAATATTCAGATATTATATATTTTGTATTTAAATTTTATATGAAATAAAGTTATTAAATCTTTGAAAAAAAATAATACAATCCCTAGGATTAAACCTAACCAAAGAGGTGAAAAACCTGTACTCTGAAAATTATAAAACATGAATGGAAGAAATTGACGATGACACAAAGAAGGGGAAAGACATTCAATGTTCACAGCTTGGAAGAACAAATATTGTTAAAATGTCTATACTCCCCAAAGCAATCTACACATTTAATGCAAAACCTATCAAAATACAAACAGCATTTTTCACAGAGCTAGAACAATCCTAAACTTTGTATGGAACCACAAAAGACCCCGAATAGCCAAAGCAATCTTCAAAAAGAAAAGCCAAGCTAGAGTCATCACAATTCTGGACTTCAAGTTCTATTACAAAGTTGTAGTAATCAAAACATTATGGTACTGGCGCAAAAGTAAACACATAGATCAATGGAAGAGAATAGAAAACCCAGAAATGAACCCACAACTGTATGGTCAATTAATCTTTGACAAAGCAGGAAGGAATATTCAATGGAAAAAAGACCACCTATTCAACAAATTGTATTGGGAAAACTGGACAACAATTCCACCACTTTTTAAAAAAAGATATTATTTATTTATTTATTTAACAGAGAGAGAGAGAGAGAGAGAGAGAGAGATCAATCACAAGTAGGCAGAGAGGCAGACAGAGGGAGAGGGAGAAGCAGGCTCCCTGCTGAGCAAAGAGCCCAATGCGGGACTTGATCCCAGGACCCTGAGACCATGACCTAAGCCGAAGGCAGAGGCTTAACCCACTGAGCCACCCAGGTCCCTCCACCACTTTCTTATGCCATACACAAAAATAAATTCAAAATGGATTAAAAACCTAAATGTGAGACTTGAAACCATAAAAATCCCAAAGAAGAGCACACACAATAACTTCTCTGATATTGGCTGTAGCAAATTCTTTTGAGACATGTTTCCTGAGGCATGGGAAACAAAAGCAAAAATAAACTATTGGGACTACATCAAAATAAAGAGTTTCTGCAGTGGGTGTGGTGCAAAAACAATGAATACTGTTACGCCGAAAAGAAATAAAAAAAATTAAAATAAAAAAAAGAGTTTCTGCACAGTGAAGAAAACAATCAACAAAACTAAAATGCAACCTATGGGATGGGAGAAGATATTTGTACATGACAGGGGTTAGTATCCAAAATATATAAAGAACTGACACAACACCCCAAAAACAAATAATCCAGTTATAAAAATGGAAAGAAGTCTTGAATAGACATTTCTCCAAGGTCGCACAGATGGCCAAGAGGCAGATGAAAAGATGTTCAGCATCACTTATCATTAGGGAAATGCAAATCAAAACTGCAATGTGATATCCCATCACACCTGTCAGAATGGTAAAATCAATAACACAGGAAGAAACAGGCGGTGGGGAGAATGTAGAAAAAAGGAACACTCATGCACAGTTGGTAGGAATGCAAGCTGAAGCAGTCACTGTGGAAAACAGTATAGAGTTTCCTCAAAATGTTAAAAATAGAACTATCTTATGATCCAGCACATGCATTACTTGGTATTTACCCAAAGAATACAAGAACACTATTTCAAGGGGATACATACACCTTTATGTTTATAACAGCATTATTTACAATAGCCAAGATATGGAAGCAGTCCAAGTGTCCAGTGATTGATGAATAGATAAAAAGATGTGGTATGTATATTGGAATATTACATAGCCATGAACAAGTATGAAATCTTGCTATTTGCAAGGGTATGCATGGAGCTAGAGAGTATTATCTTAAATGAAATAAGTCAGAGAAAGACAAATACTATATGATTTCACTAATATATGGCATTGAAGAAACAAATAATCCAAGGGGAAAAATAAGAGAGAGAGAGAGAGAGAGAGAGAGAGAGAGAGAGAGACACTGTGGACTCTGAGAAACAACCTGAGGGTTTTGGAGGGGAGGGGTGTGGGGGGTTTCGAGGGCCTGGTAGTGGGTATTAGGAAGGGCACATACTACATGGAGCACTGGGTGTGGTGCATAAACAATCTTGGAACACTGAAAAAATAAAATACAATTTTAAAAAAGAAATAAAAAAATAAAGAGATAAGATCGAAAGAAGAATAATGTTTTGTGATATGTGAAAATCATATGAAATTTAAATTCAGTCTCCAAAGAATGTCTAGTTTCAACTTGGAGATGTAGAGAGCTAGAAAGATGTCACTCCTGCCCTCATAAGAAAAAAAACTGGAAAGCCTATGTATTAATGACTTTTCAAGACTCCTTCAGAGAACTGAGGTCTCAAACCAAATGTCCTAGAGATGGGTGCCTGCAGGGAAACACAGAACCTGTGCATTTGCTTTCCTGGAGCAGACACTGCTTGATGTCATATAAACCAGTAAGAACAGTAAAGTAGAAATTTTGATGAACTGCTGGAGGCAATTGCTGGAATGTGAACTAGCATGAGAGTATGGGTCTCCTGGGAGTGAAAAGGGCATTCTTGCTGTATTTTCCTCCAGGAATTCCCCCACCCTAGGCTCTAACAATAGAATGGGGAGAATATAAAGAAAGTGCTCTCTCACTGGCTCTCTCTCTCTTTCTCTCTGGTGCTGGCTGGGAGAGGGGAACAGTAGCCACTTCAAAATCTGAAATCCACCCAGGCTCCTTCCACTATCTCCTTTACGGAACAAACAGCTTAATCTGCAATGGGAAGGGATCCTATGGAAGACCTTGATAGGGGAATCACAACTGAGATTTTTAAGGGTTTGAAATTAATCTGTGCCCCTTTCACCAAGCACTGAGCTCCTCTTGAGTAGTACATCTTGGTTTGCTCTGGTGGAGACTGAATACCTGACCTTGGGAATACAACATCCTTAGGTATACAACCTAAGCTGCTTGTCATTAATTTTTTCCTGATCTACCAAGTGATAAAATTGGTGTCCTCACAGATATTTCATAATGAAAGGGAGGTAAATTCAAGACTGCACTCAAAAAATTCCTAGAGGGCCAAGTAGGTTGCATGAATAGGTTTCTTACATTGTCTGGATCCCATACCTAAAGGATGATGAAGAATTACCTATGGCCAGATTATAAAGGAATTAAAAAAAAAAACCTATTTGGCCTAGTTTACAGATTGTTCCACAATCTGTAATTTACTGTCGCCAGCTAGAAGTAGATTGCTACAGTGTTATAGTTTCACTCATGGACAGCTTTGAAGGACAGTGGTGAAGGGACATCTTATCAGTGGGCAGAACTTTAAGTAATAAAACTGGTTGTCCCCTTTTCCATGAAAGAGAAACAGTCAGAGGTTTGGATCTACACCAAATGATAGGCAATTTCTAATGGTTTGGTTGGAGGATCCGAAACGAGAAAAGAACATATTTAGAGGTATAATAGCATAGAGATCTAAGGAAGACTCACACACACAGAACTCTCAAAATTGTTCCAGATTTTGAGACTGTTTTTATAGTTCTAGAATATTCATCATAGCTCTCAACTACAGAAGCAGCTCTCAATAATCAGGTGAACAAGATGAACCATCCTATTAACATCAGTCATCCTCCTTTCCCAGCCACTGCAGGGCTTGCTAAATGAACTCATGAACAAAAGTCCAACTTCCTTCTCCTAAGTCTGAATTGGTCTTTGCTGAATGACCATGTTGTTAATGCTGATTGCTTGTCATGAGCTTCTAATGAGGGATTATGGCTTGAGAGGACAAACCAGCTACACAGTGGCATGTTGATTACACTAGACCTCTTCTCTCATTGAACAGGCAGTGATCTGTTGTCTCTGTAATGTCTAATTATTCTGGAAACAGATTTACCTTCTTTGTTCACCATACTTCTATCCATGGGTTTATTGAATGCCTCATCCACCATTATGATATCTACATAGAACACTGCTCTGACCAAGAAACTTGTCCTACAGAGGAAAAAGTCAGGCAAGGAACTGATGTTCAGAGGTCACCATTTTCCCCATCACCTAAAACCGACTAGCTTTAGAGGATGGGGAGGATAGTTGTGCCTCAGCTGGGAGGCAGCACCTTATTAACATGGAGTGCCATTCTACAGTAACTGATAAATATATGGTGCTTTTATCTCATAGCCAGAACACATGGATCAAGGAACCAAGGGATGAAAAGAGGAGTGATCCTTCTTACTATTACACTTAATGCATCATTTGTAAAAATGTTGCTTCCTGTCTCTGTGATTCTGAACTCTACCAGTTTAGAAGTTTTTAAAACTGAAGAGAGGAATCCTTACCCTGAATTATATTTGAAAACAGCCACCTTGTCATTTCAAGCTTCTCATGTTGCTGGAGAGATAGGCCAGAAAAAGGGAGGGAATTACTGATGAGGCTGAAATGACCAACTCTATCAAGGGGAAATCGGGTTTCTACAGCCCAATGGGACAAGGGTGAGTATGATGGCCCTCCTTGGTGGATCTTCTGGGGCACTTTCTGCTACTACTATGTTCAGAAGTAAAAGCTAGTGGAAAACTAAAGCAACTCCATATAGGCAGGCCTACCAACAGCTCAAAATGTAGAATGGGTAATGGGGAAGGGAAGACATAAATACCAAACACAGCCTCCTGACCAGTTGTAGAAATGAATATTTACACTTTAATTTAAATATTTTACTTCATTTTTTATACATACATGTGTCTATATTTATATATGTTTAAATTTTTTTCTTTTACTCTCCTCTATTGCTCTATGTAGAAGTCGTGGATGTGATGGTGAACATTATCATTTAGTCCATAGATTACGGAACATTAGGATCAGGGTGGAGTGGAGAAGGAAAGTCATCCTGCAGAGATCCTGGACTTGGATCTGGGTGTAGCAACTGATGAAACTTCTTTAGACTCTCTAGGGGAATGGGGTGAGTGTGTTTCAGTTGTACATCGAATAGGTATATTATGTAAGGGGGCATTTTTTTTTAACTTTTTTTAAACATTTTTTAAAATTTATTTTCAGCATAACAGTATTCATTGTTTTTGTACCACACCCAGTGCTCCATGCAATCTGTGCCCTCTCTAATACCCACCACCTGGTTCCCCCAACCTCCCACTCCCCAACTCTTCAAACCCTTCAGATTGTTTTTCAGAGTCCATAGTCTCTCATGGTTCACCTCCCCTTCCAATTTCCCTCAACTCCCTTCTCCTAACTCCCCATGTCCTCCATGCTATTTGTTATGCTCCACAAATAAGTGAAACCATATGATAATTGACTCTCTCTGCTTGACTTATTTCACTCAGCATAATCTCTTCCAGTCCCGTCCATGTTGCTACAAAAGTTGGGTATTCATCCTTTCTGATTGAGGCATAATACTCCATAGTGTATATGGACCACATCTTCCTTATCCATTCATCCGTTGAAGGGCATCTTGGTTCTTTCCACAGTTTGGCAACCGTGGTCATTGCTGCTATAAACATTGGGGTACAGATGGCCCTTCTTTTCACTCCATCTGTATCTTTGGGGTAAATACCCAGTAGTGCAATGGCAGGGTCATAGGGAAGTTCCAGTTTTAATTTCTTGAGGAATCTCCACACTGTTCTCCAAAGAGGCTGCACCAACTTGCATTCCCACAACCAGTGTAAGAGGGTTCCCCTTTCTCCACATCCCCTCCAACACATGTTGTTTCCTGTCTTGCTAATTTTGGCCATTCTAACTGGTGTAAGGTGATATCTCAATGTGGTTTTAATTTGAATCTCCCTGATGGCTAGTGATGATGAACATTTTTTCATGTGTCTGATAGCCAATTGTATGTCTTCATTGGAGAAGTGTCTGTTCATATCTTCTGCCCATTTTTTGATATGATTATCTGATTTGTGTGTGTTGAGTTTGAGTTCTTTATAGATCCTGGATATCAGCCTTTTTTTTTAATGTTTCCTAATTTTTTAAAATTTTTATTTTAATTAACTTTTATTTTATATTTTTATATTTTATTTATTTATTTTTTTAATCATTTTTAAAATTTATTTTCAGCATAACAGTATTCATTGCTTTTGTACCACACCCGGTGCTCCATGCAGTCCATGCCCTCTCTAATACCCACCACCTGGTTCCCCCAACCTCCCAGCCCCCACCTCTTCAAACCCTTCAGATTGTTTTTCAGAGTCCATACTCTCTCATTGTTCACCTCCCCTTCCAATTTCCCCCAAATGCCTTCTCCTAACTCCCCATGTCTTCCATGCTATTTGTTATGCTCCACAAATAAGTGAAACCATATGATAATTGACTCTCTCTGCTTGACTTATTTCACTCAGCATAATCTCTTCAAGTCCCGCCCATGTTGCTACAAAAGTTGGGTATTCATCCTTTCTGATGGAGGGATATCAGCCTTTTGTCTGTACTGTCATTTGCAAAATCTTCTCCCATTCCGTGGGTCCTCTTTGTTTTGTTTACTGTTTCCTTTGCTGTACAGAAGCTTTTGATTTTGATGAAATCCCAAAAGTTTATTTTGGCTTTTGTTTCCTTTGCCTTTGGAGAAATATCTTGAAAGAAGTTGCTGTGGCTGATATCGAAGAGATTACTGCCTATGTTCTCCTCTAGGATTCTGATGGATTTCTGTCTCACGCTGAGGTCTTTTATCCATTTTGAGTTTATCTTTGTGTACGGTGTAAGAGAATGGTCGAGTTTCATTCTTCTACATATAGCTGCCCAGTTTTCCCAGCACCATTTATTGAAGAGACTGTCTTTTTTCCACTATATATTTTTTCCTGTTTTGTTGAAGATTAATTGACCATAGAGTTGAGGGTCCATATCTGGGCTCTCTACTCTGTTCCACTGGTCTATGTGTCTGTTTTTATGCCAGCACCATGCTGTCTTGGTGATCACAGCTTTGTAGTAAAGCTTGAAATCAGGTAACGTGATGCCCCCATTTTTATTTTTGTTTTTCAACATTTCCTTAGCGATTCAGGGTCTCTTCTGGTTCCATACAAATTTTTGGATTATTTGCTCCAGCTCTTTGAAAAATACTGGTGGAATTTTGATTGGAATGGCATTAAAAATATAGATTGCTCTAGGCAGTATAGACATTTTAACAATGTTTATTCTTCCGATCCAAGAGCATGGAATGGTCTTCCATCTTTTTGTGTCTTCTTCAATTTCTTTCATGAGTGTTCTGTAGTTCCTCTAGTACAGATCCTTTACCTCTTTGGTTAGGTTTATTCCCAGGTATCTTATGGTTCTTGGTGCTATAGTAAATGGAATCGATTCTCTAATTTCCCTTTCTGTATTTTCATTGTTAGTGTATAAGAAAGCCACTGATTTCTGTACATTGACCTTGTATCCTGCCACGTTACTGAATTGCTGTATGAGGTCTGGTAGTTTGGGGGTGGAGTCTTTTGGGTTTTCCATGTAAAGAATCATGTCATCTGCAAAGAGAGAGAGTTTGACTTCTTCATTGCCAATTTGGATACCTTTTATTTCTCTTTGTTGTCTGATTGCTGTTGCTAGGACTTCTAATACTATGTTGAATAAGAGTGGTGAGAGTGGGCATCCTGTCGTGTTCCTGATCTCAATGGGAAGGCTGCAAGCTTTTTCCCGTTGAGGATGATATTTGTTGTGGGTTTTTCATAGATAGATTTGATGAAGTTCAGGAATGTTCCCTCTATCCCTATACTTTGAAGCGTTTTAATCAGGAACGGATGCTGGATTTTGTCAAATGCATTTTCTGCATCAATTGAGAGGACCATGTGGTTCTTCTCTCTTCTCTTATTAATTTGTTCTATCACATTGATTGATTTGCAAATGTTGAACCATCCTTGTAGCCCAGGGATGAATCCCACCTGGTCATGGTGGATAATCTTTTTAATGTGCTGTTGGATCCTGTTTGCTAGGATCTTGTTGAGAATCTTAACATCCATATTCATCAGTGATATTGGTCTGAAATTCTCCTTTTTGGTAGGGTCCTTGCCTGGTTTGGGGATCAGGGTAATGCTGGCTTCCTAGAAAGAGTCTGGAAGTTTTCCTTCTGTTTCAATTTTTTGAAACAGTTTCACGAGAATAGGTGTTATTTCTTCTTTGAAAGTTTGGTAGAATTCCCCAGGGAATCCGTCAGGTCCTGGGCTCTTGTTTGAAATAGTATTTTTGTTTTCTTTGGGTAAATACATAGCAGTGTAATTGCTGGATAGTAGGGTAGTTGTATTTTTAACATTTTTAAGGAACTCCATGCTGTTTTCCAGAGCAATTTCACCTGTTTGCATTCCCTCCAACAGTGCAAGAATGTTCCCCTTTCTCCACATCCATTCATTCTGAAATAATTTCAGATTTATGAAAAAGTTGTAAACTTAGTACAAAGAATTTCTGAATATATTTCACCCAATTTTCCCAATCATTAACACTTCACAATACAATTCTGTAAAATAGGAAATTAACATTGATAAGTACTATTAACTGATCTATAGACCATATTTGAATTTTTTCAATTGTCCCATAATTTGGGGTCCAGGATTCCATATTGCATTTAGTTGTCATGTAACCATAATCTATTCTGGTTTTTGACAGTTTCTCGGTCTCTTTTTATATTTTATAACCTTGATACTTTTGAAGAGTACTGGCCAGTTATTGTGTGGAATGTTTCTCAATTTCAGTTTGTCTGATGTTTCATCAAATTCAAGTTATGCAAGTTTGGCAAGAATACAATAAAAGTGATGTCATGCCTTTTTCAGTACGTCATTATTATAGGGTACAGTCTCTCTGTCTATCTATTATCTTAATACTTGGTTAAGGTGGTGACTTCCAGAAAAAAAAAATGGTGTCTTCCAGGATTTTCTACTGAAATGTTTTCCCTTTGGAATTAATAATTATCTTGTGAAAAGATATTTTTAGAATATCTTTTTATTTTATTTTTTATGTTATGTTAGTCAGCATACAGTAGTACATCATAAGTTTTTGATGTAGTGTTCCATGACTCATTGTTTGTGTATAACACCCAATGCTCTATGCAATATGTGCCCTCCTTAATACCCATCACTGGGCTAACTCCTCCCTTCCCCTTCCCTCCACTCTAAAACCTTCAGTTTGTTTCTTGGAGTCCATAGTCTCTCATGGTTTGTCTCCACCTCTGAATACCTCCCCCTCTTCATTTTTCCCTTCATTCTCCTAATGTCCTGCACGCTATTCCTCATGTTCTTTGAGAATATCTAAATATCTTGTTTCTCATCATATGCTCACTAATTTTAGCATCCATTGGTTTGAAACAATTATTCCCGTGCTGTTTCATAAGTGGTGGTCTTCCATTTCTATTATTCTGTCCACATTTATTAATTTGGAAATTTACTGTGCTCGCATCGGCAGCACATATACTAAAATTTGGAAATTTACTGTAAGGAAGAGCTTTCCCTTTTCCCCTATTTTTTGTTTATTTAATTTATGTGTGTCAGGATGGACTCAGGGTTTTTTGTTTATACTTTTCTTTTCCATTTTGCTCAAATTATCCTAGATTTGGGAATTGGGGATTCTTTCAAGTTTGCTCCTGGGTCATTTTCTCATGTCCCCATTATTTTTTGAACAATTCATTACTTTTTCACACTTTAAGGTTTTGCATCCCCTCCTCCCATTCAAACCCATCTTTTAAATGATTTTTTCCAGGGCCCCCGTGTGGCTCAGTCGGTTAACCATCTACTTCAGTTAAGCATCTGCCTCAGCTCAGGTCATGATCTTGGAGTCCTGGGATTGAGCCCCAAGTCCTACTCCCCACTCAGCAGGAAGTCTGCTTCTCACTGTGCCCCTCCTCCCTCTCTTGCTCACTCTCTTACTCTTTCTCTCTCAAATAAATAAATAAAATCTTTAAAAAAATAAAAAATAAATGATTTTTTCCATGTTGATTTTACCTTGCTGTGGACTGATATAAAAGATTTATTCATTTCATAATCTACTTTTCTTATAATAGCTGGAAGTTATACACCTATTTTTTTCCTTTAATTTTTGGTCTAAACTATTTTAAACATGTTTATTGGGTTATTTTTTATATCATAAAATTCCCTCATTTCCAATGAACAACTCAATAATTCTTAACAACTTTACTGGGTGTACAACTGTCACCATAAATTAGTTTTAAAACATTTTTAGTTTTAGAACAGTAGACTCCCTCATGCCCTCAAAATCCCATTCCCATAAAACTGTCACTGTCTGATCTGTCTGGCAGCTCTCTGGAAAAGCCCCATTCTCAGGGCGTGTCTTGATTTTACCTTGCTCACTCAATGAGAAAAGCTCTATCCCTAGGGCCTTTCTAGGAAATAATCAGTGGCAATTGTTTAACAATGCAGATGCCTAATAATGTGTTACTAGTTGTAACAAATAAGAGGATAACCAAAAACCTTAAAAGAAAAACTGATGATGATTTCCAGAGTTGCCACATTATATTATTTAAAATACCCAGTTTAACATAATAAAAATAATAACAAATGAAAAATAAAATACCCAGTTTAATATAGAAATTATGAGACATATAAAGAAACAGGAAATTATGGCCTACATACAGGATGGCCATCAACATGAGGAAGCCCATATATTGGAATTATAAAACAATTCAGTTTTTTCCTTTCTTTAAAATTTTACTTAAGTTCCAATTAGTTAAAAAAATTCCAGTTAGTTAACATATAGTGTAATATAAGTTTCAGGTGTAGAACTTAGTGATTCAACAGTTACGTACAATATCCAGTGCTCATCACAGGTGCACTCCTTAATCTCCATCACCTATTTAACCACCTTTTCTTTAACAAGATTGCTTTGGCTATCTGGGGCCTCTTGTTCTATAGAAAATTTAAGATAGTTTGTTTCAGCTCTGTGAAAAATGCTGGTGGTATTTTGATAGGGATTCCTTTAAATGTATACATCGCTTTGGGTAATATAGACATTTTAACAATATTGTTCTTCCAATGCATAAGCATAGTATGTTTTTCCATTTCTTTGTGTCATCTTCAATTTCTTTCATCAGTGTTATGTAGTTTTCAGAGTACAGATCTTATACCTCTTTGGTTAGGTTTATTCCCAGGTATCTTATGGTTTTGTGCAGTTGTAAATGGGATCAATTCCTTGATTTCTCTTTCTGCTGCTTCATTATTGGTGTATAGAAATGCAGCAGATTTCTGTACATTGATTTTGTATCCTGTGATTTGCTGAATTTGTGTATCAGTTCTAGAAATTTTTTTGGTGGAGTCTTTCAGGTTTTCTACATAGAGTATCATGTCATCTGCAAATAGTAAAAGTTTAACTTATTCCTGCATCAAGTTGGATGCCTTTTAATTCTTTTGATTGTCTGATTGCTATGGCTAGGATTTCCAGTACTATGTTAAATAACCATGGTGAGAGTGGGCATCCTTGTGTTGTTCCTGACCATAGAAGAAAAGCTCTCAGTGTTTCCCCATTGAGGATGATATTTGCTGTGGGCCTTTTGCATATGGCCATTATAATATTGAGGTATGTTCCCTGTAAACCTACTTTGTTGGGAGCTTTTATCAAGAATGGATGTACTTTGTCAAAAGCTTTTTCTGCATCTATTGAGAGGATTGTATGTTTCTTATCTTTTCCTTTATTAGTGTGGTGTATCATGTTAATTGATTTGCGAATATTGAACCACACTTGCAACCCAGGAATCAATCCCACTTGCTCTTGGTGAATGATTCTTTTAATGTACTGTTGGATTCAATTTGCTAATGTTTTCTTGAGAATTTTTGCATCCATATTCACCAGGGATATAAGCCTATAATTCTCTTTTTTAGTAGGGTCTTTTTCTGGTTTTGGAATCTAGGTAATGCTGGCTGTATAGAATGGGTTTGGAAGTTTTCCTTCCATTTCTGTTTTTTGGAACAGTGTGAGAAGAATAGGTATTAATTCTTCTTTAAAAGTTTGGCAGAGATTAGTTGACCATTAAAGTTGAGGGTCCATATCTGGGCTCTCTACTCTGTTGCACTAGTCTATGTGTCTGTTTTTATGCCAGTACCATGCTGTCTTGGTGATCACAGCTTTGTAGTAAAGCTTGAAATCAGGCAACGTGATGCCGCCAGTTTTGTTTTTCTTTTTCAACATTTCCTTAGCAATTCGGGGTCTCTTCTGATTCCATACACATTTTAGGATTGTTTGCTCCAGCTCTTTGAAAAATGCAGGTGGAATTTTGTTCAGAATGGCATTGAAAGTATAGATCGCTCTAGGCAGTATAGACATTTTAACAATGTTTATTCTTCAGATCTATGAGCATGGAATGGTCTTCCATCTTTTTTGTCTTCTTCAATTTCTTTCATGAGTGTTCTGTAGTTCCTTGAGTACAGATCCTTTACCTCTTTGGTTAGGTTTATTCCAAGGTATCTTATGGTTCTTGGTGCTATAGTAAATGGAATCGATTCTCTAATTTCCCTTTCTGTATTTTCATTGTTAGTGTATAAGAAAGCCACTGATTTCTGTACGTTGACCTTGTATCCTGGCACATTACTGAATTGCTGTATGAGTCCCAGTAGTTTGGGGGTGGAGTCTTTTGGGTTTTCCATGTAAAATATCATGTCATCTGCGAAGAGAGAGAGTTTGACTTCTTCACTGGCATTTTTAAATAGATTTATTTATTTGACAGAGAGAGTGAGCACAGGCAGATAGAGTGGCAGGCAGAGGCAGAGGGAGAAGCAGGCTCCGTGCTGAACAAGGAGCCTGATGTGGGACTTGATCCCAGGAGGCTGGGATCATGACCTGAGCCGAGGGCAGCTGCTTAACCAACTGAGCCACCCAGGCATCCCTTCACTGGCATTTTTAATACCTTTTGCTTCTCTTTGTTGTCTAACTGCTGTTGCTAGGACGTCTAGTACCATGTTGAACAACAGTGGCCAGAGAGGACATTCTTGTCGTGTTCCTGACCTCAAAGGAAAGGCTGTCAACTTTTCCCCATTGAGGATGATATTCATTGTGGGTTTTTCATAAGTAGATTTTATGAAATTGAGGAATGTTCCTTCTATCCCTATACTTTGAAGCGTTTTATTCAGTAACGGATGCTGTATCTTGTCAAATGCTTTTTCTGCATCAATTGAGAGGACCATGTGGTTCTTCTCTTTTCTCATATTGATTTGTCCTATCACATTGATTGATTTGCGAATGTTGAACCACCCTTGCAACCCAGGGATAAATCCCACCTGGTCATGGTGGATAATCTTTTTAATGTACTGTTGGATTCCATTAACTAGGATCTTGTTGAGCATCTTAGCATCCATATTCATCAGGGATATTGGTCTGATATTCTCCTTCTTGGTAGAGTCTTTGCCTGGTTTGGGGATCAGGGTATTGCTGGCTTCCTAAAAAGAGTCTGGAAGTTTTCCTTCTGCTTCTATTTTTTGAAACAGCTTCAGGAGGATAGGCGGTATTTATTCTCCAAAGATACAGATGTAGTGAAAAGAAGGGCCATCTATACCCCAATGTTCATAACAGCAATGGCCACAGTTGCCAAACTGTGGAAAGAACCAAGATGCCCTTCAATGGATGAATGGATAAAGAAGATGTGGTCCATATATACAATGGAGTATTATGCCTCCATCAGAAAGGATGAATACCCAACTTTTGTATCAACATGGACGGGACTAGAAGAGATTATGCTGAGTGAAATAAATCAGGCAGAGAGAGACAATTATCATATGGCTTTGCTTATTTGTGGAGCATAAGGAATAACACTGAGGACATGGGGAGATGGAGAGGAGAAGGGATTTGGGGGAAATTGGAGGGGAAGACGAACCATGTGAGGAACTAACTGAGGGTTTTGGAGGGGAGGGAGGTGAGGGAGTGGGTGAGCCTGGTGGTGGGTCTTATGGAGGGCATGTATTGCATGGAGCACTGGGTGTGGTGTGCAAACAATGAATTCTGGAACACTGAAAAGAAATTAAAAAAATAATAAAATAAATAAAAGTTTGGCAGAATTCCCCTGAGAAGCCATCTGGCCCTGGACTTTTGGTTTTGGGGAGATTTTTGATTACTGATTCAATTTCTTTGTTGGTTATTGGTCTGTCCAAGTTTTCTATTTCTTCCTATTTCAGTTTTGGTAGTTTATATGTTTCTTGGAATGGAATTTGCTCATTTCTTCCAGGTTGCCCAATTTGTTGGCATATAATTTTTCATAATGATGTTTTTGTTAGATTTTATTTATTTATTTGAGAGAGAGAGCGAGCACAACAGGAGGAGAGGCAGGCAGAAGGAGAGGGAGAAGCAGGCTCCCTGCTGAGCAGGGAGCATGATGTAGGGCTCAAAATCCTAGGTTCCTGGAATCATGACCTGAGCTGAAGGCAGATGCTTAACAGACTGAGTTACCAGGTGGCCCGACTTTTTCATAATACTCTTATAATTATATGTATTTCTGATTGTGACTTCTCCTCTCTCATTTGTGACTTTATTTGTTTCCTCTATTTTTTCAGTAAGTGTGATTAAGAGTTTACCAATTTTATTAGTTGTTTCAAAGAATCCAGCTCCTGGTTTCATTGATTTCTTCTACTTTTTTTTCTATATAATTTATTTCTTCTCTAATCTTTATTACTTCCTTTTTTCTGCTGGATTTAGGCTTCATTTGTTTTTCTTTTTCTGGCCACATTAGGTGTAAGGTTAGGTTGTGTATATCAGATTTTTCTTGCCTTTTGAGGCAAGCCTGTGTTACGATATACTTTCTTCTTATGTCCGTTTTTGCTGCATCTCCAAAGGTTTTGGGTTGTCATGTTTTCATTATCATTTATTTCCATGTATTTTAGAATTTCTTCTGGGATGTCTGGATGGTTCAGTTGGTTTAACATCTACTTTCACTCAGGTAATGATCCCAGGGTCCTGGGATTGAGTCCCACATTGGGAGCCTACTTCTCCCTCTGCCTGCAGTTCTCCCTGCTTTTGCTCTCTCTCTCTGAAAAATAAATAAATAAAAATCTTTTTAAAATTTCTTCTTTGATTTCCTGGTTGACCAACTCATTCTTTAGCAGTGTGTTGTTTAACCTCCATGTATTTGTGGTTTTTCCAAATTTTTCTTGTGGTTGACTTCAAATGTCATACTGTTGTGCTCAGGAAATATGTATGGTACGATCTCAATCTTTTTGTACTTGTCAAGGCCTGATTTGTGACCTAATATGTGATCTATTTGGGAGAATGTCCCAACTACACTTGAAAAGAATGTGTATTCTGCTGCTTTAGAATGAAATGTTCTAAATATATCTGTTAAGTCCATCTTCTCCAATGTGTTATTCAAAGACCTTGCTTCCTTGTTGATTATCTGGTTAGATAATCCATCCATTGATGTAAGTGGGGCATTAAAATCCACTACAATTATTGTATTATTATCAATGAGTTCCCTTATTTTTTATTTTTTATATATTTGTGTTTTACATTGTTTTATATATTTGTGTGCTCCAAGTTGGGGGTATAAATATTTATCATTTTAAATCTTCTTGTTGGATAACTCTTTTATTATGATATAATGTCCTTCTTCCTCTCTTGTTATAGTCTTTGGTTTAAAATCTAATTTGTCTAATATAAGAATGGCTACTCAGGCTTTCTTTTGACATCTGTTTGCATGATAAATTGTTCTCCATCCTTTGCATTCAATCTACAGGTGTCTTCAGGTCTAAAATGCGTTTCTTGGAGGCAGCATATAGATGGGTCTTGGTTTTTTTTTTTTTCTTTTTAAGTCCAGTCTGACACTCTATGTGTTTTGATTGAGGCATTTAGTCTATTTACATTCAGAGTAATTATTGATAGATACAAATTTAGTGCCATTTTTTCGGTCATTATTTCTGGAGATTTTCTCTCTTCCTTCTTTTTAAAGATTTTATTTATTTATCTGACAGACAGAGATCACAAGTAGGCAGAGAGGCAGGCAGAGAGAGGGGGGAAGCAGGCTCCCCACTGAGCAGAGAACCCGATGTGGGGCTCAATCCCAGGATGCTGGGATCATGACCTGAGCCAAAGGCAGAGGCTTTTACCCACTGAGCCACCCAGGCACCCTTCTCTGTTCCTATTTAGTCTTTGTTGCTTTTGGTTTTTCTTTCCAACTCAAAGAGTCTCATTTAATATTTCTTGCAGGTTTGGTTTACTGGTCACAAACCACTTTAGTTTTTGTTTGTCTGGGAAACTATTTCTCCTTCTATTATGAATGCTAACCTTGCTAGCTAGAGTATTCTTGGTTACAGATTCTTATCATTCAGCCTATTGGATGTATTATGCCACTCCCATCTGGCTAGCCAAGTTTCTGTGGAGAGATATGCAGCTAGCATATGGGTCTTCCCATGTAAGTTATTGTCTTCTTTTGTCTTGCTACTTTTAGGATTTTTTCTTTATCACTATATTTTGCAAATTTAACTACAATATGTCTTGGTGTTGGCCTGCTTTTATTGGTTTTCATGGGAGTTCTCTGTGCCTCCTGGATTTGGATGTCTATTTTCTTTTCCAGATTAAGGAAATTTTCAGCTATAATTTCCTCAAATAAACCTTACGTCCTCCTTTCCCTCTGTTCTTCTTCTGGGACTCCTATGATACAAATGTTATTAAGTTTGATGGAGTCACTAAGTACCCTAAGTCTATTCTTATGATCCATAATTCTTCTTTCTTTCTTTTGTTCAGCTTCATTATTTTCCGTTATTCTATCTTCTATATCACTTAATTGTTCCTCTGCATTTTTCTATCCTTGTGGTCATTGCGTCCAGTCTGTTTCAAATCTCAGATAATTATGGAATTTTTCATTTCTGATTTTTAAAATTTTTAATTGAAATTCAATTAATAAACATGTAATGTATTATTTGTTTGTGGGGTACAGGTCTGGGTTTCATCAGTCTTATATAATACACAGTGCTCGTTACAGCACATACCCTCCCCAATGTCTATCACCCAGTTTCCCTATCCCTCTAACCCTTTTCCCTCCAGGAACCCTCAGTTTGTTTCCTATGATTGAGAGTCTCTTATGCTTTCTCTCCCTCTCTGATTTCATCTTGTTTCATTTTTTCCTCTATTTCCCTATGATTCTCTATCTTGTTTCTTAAATTCTACATATCAGTGATATCATATGATAATTGTCTTTTTCTGGTTGACTTAGTTTGTTTTGCAGAATGCCCTCTATTTCCAACCACATTGTAGCAAATGGCAAGATTCTTTTAAACTCATTTATCTCTGTGGTAAGGGTGTCCTTGGTGTCTTCCATGCTTTTCTCAAGCTCAGCAAGCATCCTCATGATTGTTGCTTTAAATTATCCATAAACATAGTACTTATATCTGTTTTGATTAGCTCTCTGGCTATGATATTTCTTGTTCTTTCTTTTGATATGAATTCCTCCATCTAGGCATTTTGTCTAAGTCTCTCTTTTCTTCTCTGTGTTAGAAAAGATTGTTATTTTTTCTGCTCTTGACAGTAAAGACTTTATGAAGAAGAGATCATATAATGTCCAGGGCCTGGTGTCTCAAGGAGGGTTTCTGATGTGTGCTGTGTGTACTCTGCTGCTCTGTTTTGGCCACTCTCTCCTTCAGACCAGTTGTCTGCAGAGGCTTGGCTTGCTTCCATTGTGCAGTGTTTGGTCCTTGGCCAGAGTGTGGCAAGTTTTAGCTAGGTGTGCTTTGGTCTGCCTCTTATATGAGATCTGATACTACTTCTACTAGAAGTGAAGACCTGCAGAACTCTCTAGTTGGTAGACCTGGTGTATGCAGGGGTTTCTGCTGGTCTTCTGGAGAAGGGGTTCACTGAAGTGGGCCTTAGGCAGACTTGCCTGAGAAAAGAAGTACCAACAGAGCAGGGTAGGGTGGGGCTTGATGTAAGCAGGCTAAGCAACCTGGCAAGGGGCAGTGCAACTCAGCCCAGGCAAAGACAACTGAGATTCAGTGCAGCAGGGCCCTCCCCTAAACCAGTTGGAACAACAGTTGAGCACCAAATTTACAGAGCACACAGGAGCGCAAATCTCCAGCACTGGGGGAAAATAGTACACAGAATTTGAATTTTTTCTCACGATTTGTTCATCTTTCAGTTTAAATTTTTCCTTTTCAACTTTTTTCCTTTTCTTATTTTATCAACTTTGTTTTTAAGACTTTTTTTAAATTTCATTTTTTCCATTTACATTTTATAAATATATTCTTAATTTTTGGCTTCTTTTCACTGATATATATATGATATATATATATATATATATATATTTTTTTTTGCTTTCTTGACAATTTTGGGATTTATTGTCTTCTAACAAACAGACCAAAATATACCCAGGATCAGATGAATCACCCTATTTTGTGCACCTGGGAGATTATATTCTCTCTTTTTTCCCTTTTCTTTTTCACTTTCTGCCCTCTTTGGATTTGTCTAGTGTGTATTTCACTTGGGTTGTGGTTGATATTTTTGATTTTGTCCTCTTGTTTATCCATTCTTCTCTGGGTAAAATGCCTAGAAGGAAGAATTCACACACACACACACACACACACAAGAACCAGAGGAAATACTCTCTGCCACAGAGCTAATCAACATGGATATAGGTAAAATTTCAGGGCTCAAATTCAGGATAATGATTATAAAGCTACTAGCTGGGCTTGAAAAAAAGCATAAACAACAGTAGAGAATCTCTTAGTGCAGAAATAAAATCTAATCAGGCCGAAATAAAAATGTTTTAACTGAGATGCAGTCTAAATTGATGCTGTAACAGCTAGGGTAAATAAGCATAAAAGAGAGTCAGTGACATAGAAGACAAATTGATGTAAGGGAAAGAAGCTAAAGAAAATAGAGAAAAATAATTAATGGACCATGACGGGAGGCTCTGAGAGATCGGTGATACCATAAAGCAAAACAACATTAGAATTATTAGAGTCCCTGAGGAAAAGGAAAGAGAGAGAGTGAAAGAAGGTATATTGAAGCAAATCTTAGCTGAGAACTTCCCTAATCTGGGGAAAGAAACAGCCATTCAATTTCAGGAGGGAAAGAGCACCACCCCCTCATCGATTAAAAAAAGATCAACATCCCAACATACAATCGTGAAGCTTGCAAATTTCAGAGATAAAGAGAAAATCCAACTCAAGACAGGAGGTTCTTAACCTACAGTGGTAGAAACATTAGCCAGGCAGCAGACCGATCCACAGAGACCTGGCAGGCCAGAAAGGGCTGGCATGATATATTCAGGGTATTAATGAGAAAAATATGCAGCCAAGCATACTTTATCCAGCAAGGCATTCATTCAAAATGGAAGGAGAAATAAAGGGCTTCCAAGACAGACAGAAACTAAAACAATTTGTGACCACTAAACCAGCCCTGTAAGAAATATTAAAGGGGATCCTGCAAGTGAAGAGAGAGTTCAAAAGTAACATAGACCAGAAAGAAACAGAGACAATCAATGGAAACAGGGACTTTATAGGTATTACAATGGCACTAAATTAATATCTGTCAATAGTTACTCTGAAAGTAATTGGGCTAAATGCTCCAATCAAAAGATACAAGGTATCACACTGGATTAAAAAAATCTATATACTGTCTACAGAGATCCATTTTAGACCTAAAGACACCTCCAGATTGAAACTTACGGGGTGGAGAACAATTTATCATGCTAATGGACATCAAAAAAAGCTGGGGTACCAATCCTCATATCAGACAACTTAGATTTTAAACCAAAGAATGTAGTAAGGGGTGAAAGAGGACATTATATCATATAAAAAGAGTCTAGCCAACAAGATCTAATAATTACATATTTATGCTCCTAACTTGGGAAGAGTCAATTATGTCAACCAATTAATAACTGAATTAAAGAAATACATTGATACTAATACAATATTAGTAGGGGACCTTAATACCCCACTCACAGCAGTGGACAGATCTTCTAAGCAGTAGATCAACAAGGAAACAAGGTCTTTGAATGACACTGGACCAGATGGACTTCATAGATATACAGAGCATTTCATCCTAAAGCAACAAAATACACATTCTTCTTGAGAACACATGGAACATTATCCAGAGTAGATCATATACTGGGTCACAAATCAGGTCTCACCCAATACCAAAAGACTGGGATTATTCCCTGCATATTTTCAGACCACAATGCTTTGAAACTTGAACTCAATCACCAGAGGAAATTTGGAAGGAACTCAAACACTTGGAGGTTAAAGAGCATCCTACCAAAGAATAAATGGGTCAACCATGAAATTAACGATGACAGGGAAACAAAGGAAAATGAAAACACAGTAGTTCAAAACTTTTGAAATACAGCAAAGAAGTCAAACTCCCTCTCCTCCCAGATGACATGATACTTTATGTGGAAAACCCAAAAGACTCCACCCCCCAATTGCTAGAATTCATATAGGAATTCAGCAACTTGGAATAATATAAAATCAATGCACAGAAATCAGTTGCATTTCTATACACTCACAATGAGACAGGAGAAAGGGAAATGAAGGAATCGATTCCATTTACAATTGCACCAAAAACCAGAAGATAACAAGGAATAAACCTAACCAAAGGAGTAAAGGATCTGTACTCTAAAAACTACAGAACACTTATGAAAGAAATGGAGGAAGATACAAGTAAATGGAAAAACATTTCATGATCATGGATTGGAAAAATAAATATTGTTAAAATTTCTATGCTACCCAGAGGAATCTACACATTCAAAGCAATCCCTATCAAAGTGCCATTGACAATTTTCACAGAGTTGGAACAAATAATCTTAAAATTTACATGGAACCACAAAAGATCCTGAATAGCCAAAAGAATGTTGAAAAAGAAAACCAAAGCTGAAGGCATCACAATGCCAGACTTCAAGCTATAATACAAGAGAATAATCAAGAGAACATGGTGTTGGCACAAAACAGACACATAGATCAATGGAACA
The DNA here is from genome assembly GCF_010015895.1 of Lontra canadensis. Taxonomy (NCBI): domain Eukaryota; kingdom Metazoa; phylum Chordata; class Mammalia; order Carnivora; family Mustelidae; genus Lontra; species Lontra canadensis. The sequence continues at coordinate 937,487 of NW_022631191.1, read as the reverse complement.
GAATAGAGTATCCAGAAATGCACCCTCAACTCAATGATCAACTAATCTTCAACAAAGCAGAAAAGAATATCCAATAGAAAAAGAGCAGTCTTTTCAATAAAGTGTGCTGGGAAAATTTGACAGCCACACATAGAAGAACAAATCTGGACCATTTTCTTACACCTTACACAAAAAATAAAATCAAAATGGATGAAAGACCTCAATGTGAGACAGGAATCCATCAAAATCCTGGAGGAGAATCTTCATACTGTTTTCCAAAGTGGCTGCACCAACTTCATTCCCACCAACAGTGTAAGAGGGTTCCCATTTCTCCACATCCTCCCAACACTTGTTTCCTGTCTTGTTAATTCTGGCCATTCTAACTGGTGTAAGGTGATATCTCAATGTGGTTTTGATTTCAATCTCCCTGATGGCTAATGATGATGAACATTTTTTCATGTGTCTGTCAGCCATTTGAATGTCTTCTTTGGAGTAGTGTCTGTTCATGTCTTCTGCCCATTTTTTGACATGATTATCTGTTTTGTGTGTGTTGAGTTTGAGGAGTTCTTTATAGATCTTGGGTATCAGCCCTTTGTCTGTACTGTCATTTGCGAATATCTTCTCCCAATCTGTGGGTTGCTTCTTTGTTCTGTTGACTGTGTCTTTGCTGTGCAGAAGCTTTTGATCTTGATGAAGTCCCAAAAGTTCACTTTCACTTTTGTTTCCTTTGCCTTTGGAGACATATCTTGAAAGAAGTTGTTGTGGCTGATGTTGGAGAGGTTACTACCTATGTTCTCTTCTAGGATTTTGATAGATTTCTGCCTCACGTTGAGGTCTTTTATCCATTTCGAGTTTATCTGTGTGTATGGTGTAAGAAATGGTCCAGTTTCATTCTTCTATACATAGCTGTCCAATTTTCTCAGCACCATTTATTGAAGAGACTGTGTTTTTTTTCCCACTGTATATTTTCTTCCTGCTTTGTCGAAGATTATTTGACCATAGAGTTGAGAGTCCATATCTGGGCTCTCTGTTCCATTCCACTGACCTGTTTGTCTGTTTTTATGCCAGCATCATGCTGTTTTGGTGATTACAGCATAAGGAATAACACGGAGGGCATTGGGAGAAGGAAAGGAAAAGTGAATTGGGGGAAATAGGAGGGGGAGACAAACCATGAGAGATGGAAGACTCTGAGAAACAAACTGAGGGTTTTGGAGGGGAGAGGAGTGGGGAGTAGGATGAGCCTGGTGGTGGATACTGAGGAGGGCATGTATTGCATGGAGCACTGGGTGTGGTGCATAAAAATGAATCTTGGAACACTGAAAAAATAAAATAAATAAAATAAAATTTTTAAAAATCCTGGAGGAGAACACAGATAGCAATCTCTGTGACTGCAGCATTAGCAACTTCTTGCTAGACACATCTCCAAAAGCAAGGCAAACAACAACAAAAAATGAACTATTGGGGCTTCATCAAGATAAGAGTTTCTGCACAGCAAACAGTCAATAAAACTAAAGGCAAGCTATGGAATGGGAGATGATATTTGCAAATGATATATTGGATAAAGGGCTAATATCCAAGATATCTAAAGAACTTATAAAACTCAACACCCCAAAAATAAATAATCCAATCAAGAAATGGGCAGAAGACAGGGACAGACATTTCTGCAGAGAAGACATTCAGATGGCCAACAGACACATGAAAAACTGCTCAACATCCCTTGGCATCAGGGAAATACAAATCAAAACCACCTCACACAAGTGAGAATGGCTAAAATTAAGGTGGGAAACAACAAATGTTGGTGAGGACATGGAGAAAGGGGAACCTCTTACACTGTTGGTGAGAATGCAAGCTTGTACAGCCACTCTGGAAAAGAGTATGGATGTTCCTCAAAAAGTTAAAAATAGACCTACCCTACAACCTAGCAGTTACACTACTATGGTATTTACCTCAAAGATAGAAAGGTAGTGACCCAATGGAGCACAAGCACCTCAGTGTTTATAGCAGAAATGTCCACAATAGCCAAACTGTGGAAAGAACCAAAATGTCCATTGACAGATGAATGGATAAAGAAGATGTGAGGTATATATGTGTACACACACACACACACACACACACACACACACACACACAATGGAATATTCCTCAGCCATCAGAAAGGATGGATACTTATCATTTACATTGACATGGTATGAAACTGGAGGGCATTATGCTGAGCGAAATAAGTCAGAGAAAGACAATTATTACATGATTTCACTCACATGTGGAATATAAGAAACAGCACAAAGGATTGTAAGGGAAGGGAAGGAAAAACTGAATGGGAAGTCATCAGAGAGGAAGGAAACCATGACAGACTTTTATGTATAAGAGCAAAACTGAGGGTAGGAGGGTGGAGGGATGAGGTGATTGGGTGATGGGCATTAAAGAGGGCATGAGGCACTGGGTGTTATACACCACTGATGAACTATTTAACACTATATCTGAAACTAATGATATACTACTATATGTTGGCTAATTAAATTTAAATAATAAAAAGATTGTTGGGACACCTGGGTGGCTCAGTTGGTTGGACAACTGCCTTTGGCTCAGGTCATGATCCCCTAGTCCTGGGATCGAGTCCCGCATCAGGCTCCCAGCTCCACAGAGAGTCTGCTCCTCCCTCTGACCTTCTCCTCACTCATGTTCTCTCTCACTGCCTCTCTGTCAATAAATAAATAAAAATCTTTAAGTAAAAAAAAAGATTGTTTGTTCCAGCACTTTGAAAAATGCCATTGGTATTTGATTGTGATGGCATAAAAAGTATAGATTGCTCTGGACAGCATAGACATTTTAACAATGTTTATTCTTTTGATCCATGAACATGAAATTTTTTTGATCTTTTTGTTTCTTCTTCAATTTCTTTCATGAGTGTTCTGTAGTTTCTAGAGTATAAATCTTTACCTCTTGGTTAGGTTTTTTCCTATGTATCTTATGGTTTTTGGTGCTATTGTAAATGGAATCTATTTCCTAATTCCTCTTTCTACAGTTACATTGTTAGTGTATAGGAAAGCAAGTGCATAGTTGTGTATAGTGTATAGGAAAGCAACTGATTTCTGTGCATTGATTTTGTATACTGACACAATGTTGAATTGCTGTATGTGTTCTATTAATTTAGGGGTGGGTATTTGGGGTTTTCCCCATAAAGTATGATGTCATCTGTGAAGAGAGAGTTTGACCTCTTCTTTGCCAATTTGAATACCTTTTATTATTTACTTACAAATAAATAATGAATACCTTTTATTTTATTATTTTTGTTGTTGCCTGATTTCTGTTGCTAGCACTTCTAGTACTATGTTGAACAATAGTGATGAGGGTGGGCATCCTTGTCATTCTCCTGATCTTACAGGAAATGTTCTCAGCTTTTCCCCATTGAGAATGGTATTTGCTTTGGGCTTTTCATTGATGATTTTTCTGAAATTGAGGAATGCTCTCTCTATCCCTATACTCCAAAGGATTTTAATCAGGAAAGGATGCTGTATTTTGTCAAATGATTTTCCTGCATCAATTGAGAGCACCATATGGATCTTGTCTCTTATTTATGTGTTCTATCACATTGGTAGATTTGCAAATGTTGAACTTCCCTTGCTTGAATCCCAGGGATAAATCACACCTGGTCATGATGGATGATCTTTTAATGTACTGTTGGATCCTATTATCTAGGATCTTGTTGAGAATTTTGGCATTGATATTCATCAGGGATATTGGTCTGAAATTCTCCATTTTGATGGGGTCCTTGCATGGTTTTGGGATCAAGGTAATGCTGACTTCATAGAATGAGTCTGGAAGTTTTCCTAAAATTTGTATGGAACCATAAAAGACCCCGAATCACCAAGGAAATGTTGGAAAAGAAAAACAAAGCTGGGCACGTAATGTTGCTTGATTTCAAGCTATATCACCAAGACAGTAGCGTACTGGCACAAAAACAGACACATAGACTAGTTGAACAGAATGGAGATCCCAAATATGGACTCCCAACTCTATGGTCAAATAATCTTTGACAAAGCAGGAAAAAATATCCAATGGAAAAAACTCTTCAATAAATGGTGCTGGGAAAATTGGACAGCTATATATGGAAGAATGAAACTCAAACATTCTCTTACACCATACACAAATATAAACTCAAAATGGATGAAAGACCTCAGTGTGAGAAAGGAATCCATCAAAATCCTAGAGGAGAATGGCCACAGCAACTTCTTTCAAGACACATCTCCAAAGGCAAGGGAAACAAAAGTGAAAATAAACTTTTGGGACTTCATCAAGATTAAAAGCTTCTGAACAGCAAAGGAAACAGTCAACAAAACAAAGAGGCAACCCACAGAATGGGAGAAGATATTCAAAATGACACTACAGATAAAGCATGGATACCCAAATTCTATAAAGAACTTCTCAAACTCAATACCCAAAAAACAAATAATCCCATCAAGAAATGGGTAGAAGACATACAGACATTTCTCCAGTGAAGACATACAAATGTCTAACAGACACATGAAAAAATGTTCATCATCATTAGTCATCAGGGAAATTCAGTTCCAAACCACATTGAGATACCACCTTACACCAGTCAGAATGGCCAAATTAACAAGGCAAGAAGTAACAAATGTTGGAGAGGTTGTGGATTAAGGGGAACCCTCTTACACTCTTGGCAGGAATGCAAATTGGTGCCACCACTTTGGAAAATATGTGGAGATTCCTCAAAAAATTAAAAATAGAACTACCTTATGACCCTGCAATTTCACTACTGGGTGTTTACACCAAAGATACAGATGTAGTGAAAGAAGGGCCATATATACCTCAATGTTCATAGCAGCAATGTGCACCATTGACAAACTGTGGGAAGAGCCAAGAAGTCCTTCAATATACCAATGGATAAAGAAGATGTGGTCCATATATACAATGGAATATTATTCATCCATAAGAAAGGATGAATACAAAACTTCTGCATCAACATAGCTGGGACTGGAGGAGATTATGCTGAGTTTAATTAGTCAAGGAGAGGAAGTCAATTATATGGTTTCACTTACTTGTGGAGCATAAGGAGTAACATTGAGGACATTAGGAGAAGGAAAGGAAAAATGAATTGGGATAAATCAGAGGGGGAGATGAAGCATGAGAGACTGTGGACTCTGAGAAACAAACTGAGGGTTTTGGAGGGGTTTGGTGAGGAGATGGGTGAGCCTGGTTGTGGGTATTAAGGAAGGCACGTATTGCATGGAGAATTGGATGTGGTGCATAAACAATGAATCTTGGAACACTGAAAAAATAAAATTAAATTAAAAATAAAGAAATAAAAAAGGATTATAAATGATTACTCTGGGCATCTGTCAACAAATTTAATAACCTATATAAAATGTGTAAATTTGTAGGATAACAAACTACTGAAACTGACTCAAGAAGAGAGAGAATACATGAATAATCCTATAACAAGTAAAAATATTGAGTTAGTGATTAAAAAAAAAAAGAGGAGACAAGATGTGGAGGAGGAACTGATTCAACCTGTACCCTAAAGTGAGCTGATTACCTACCAAAGAACTCTGATCACCATGAAATCAGCCTGAGATTAGAATTATACACTTCTGGACCTCTACAGGGGCAGAAGACACGAGTGGGCAGGTAAAGCGGAGTGGGAACATCAAACTGATATCGGAAGATAAACAAAAGGCAGAGGGAGCCACCAGAAGCCACGCATTGGAAAGTAATACCCCAATACGAGAGTGCCCTGCGATTGGGGACCAGCATTAACTTGGAGTCTGGTTTAAAGCACTCACAAAGAGCAAAAGATCGTGGGCGGAAATTGTGGGAATCGGGGCAGTTAGGGGCAGGGACTTAAGTCCCCTGACCCTGGACAGCCACCTCTGGTGCTGAGGCAGAGAGAGTGTGACTAGGAGCCAGGTCTTGGTCCCTGAGCCGCAAGCGCACCTGAGAGCGTCTGGGTGGAGTCTCCCTTGAGGGTGAGGGAGCCTCGCCAGCCAGCAGAACCACAGCCTTTTGCACTCTCCACGCACTCCTGGCACTACCAGAGTCTGAGTTGCACCCCACACCATCCCCTGAGAGAGGTGCATGCAGGCGCCAGTTGGAGCTCTCTCAGACCCGGAGAGTCTGAGCACTCCCAGCCCAGGCCAGCGGGAAAATCTCAGTGTGCTATTGCTGCTTGGGACCTCTCTGGTGGTCTGGAGCTGCCCAGACAGCCACGGCTATCCTATCGTGGTTTTGGGTACAAGAGGGAGTTCCTGTGACCCTGGAGACCGTGACTGGGAACGTGCTCTGCCAGAAGCAGAGGGGGAATTTATGTGCTCTGGAGCACCCAGAGGGGAACAGACTGAGGCTTCTCTCTGAGAGGGAGGTCTGGGGGCAGTTTGCTTTCCTCTAATCCTCCAAAAACCATCAAAAGCTGCCAAGGGGAGAAAAAACAAACTAACAAACAAACAAAACCTCCAGAGAACAAAAGCCTGAAAAACCAGTTTCCTCAGAGTCCACCCCCTTGATGGGGGCAGGAGGACTTAATTCTAGGAATATTGCCTGAAAAGCCATGTGGCAGACCCCTCCCCAAGAAAGCCAACGGAAAAAAAAAAAAAGGCAAGAGCACAACCACCACCACTCCATAGATACAACTTTTATTTTTAATTCATTCCCACTATTCTGGTTCATTTTTTTAATATATAACTTTTTAACCTATTTACCATCAATCACATTGAGATGTCCAGTACATTAAATTCCATAATAACCTTTTAACCTGAACTTTTTGATACATATACCTGTGTTTTTCTTTTCCTTTCCTATTTTTAAATTTTTTAATTTTAGTTTAGTTTAGTTTATTCTTTTTTTTTGAATATTCATATAGAGTTAAGCTCCAAAGTAAACCCCTTTCCCCAATCAATGCTACCCCTATAGGTAAACCAGTTTTTAATCCTCCTTTACCTTAGGAAAGTTGAGTCCTTTAACAAAGATATCAAGATACATCCAGGAAGAATCAAAATAACCTTCCTCGCCCACCCTGAGAATTTATAACCACTCTCCCAGCTTTTTCTTCTGCCAGTGTTTCTGTGTATTTGTTTTTGTCCTTGTAGTATATAAATCTTATACATGGGGTTCTTTTTGATGAGGTTCTTTTTTTGTTTGTTTGTTTTTATATATTTATTTTTGTTTCTCTTGTCATCTACTTTTGTCGGTCTTTTTGTTTGTCTGTTTTTGTTTGTATACTTCCTAAATCTTACCTTGGGGCCCATTTGGCCTGGGCCTTCTCTTTTATTTTATCTTTCTTTTTTTTCCTCTCTCTCTCTCTCTCTTTTTCTTTTTACTTTCATTTGGGTGGGGACTCTTGATTGCTCAGAAGCGTTCCAGGGTGCACCTTGCCTGCACCACGGTCGATACATTCAGCTACACATCCGTTCAGCCATCTCTCACCAAAATGGCTAGGAGGAGGAATTCCCAACAGAAGAAAAATTCAGAGACTGGGCCTTCTGCAACAGAGCTAATGGATATGGACATAGACAATATGTCAGAAAGGGAATTCAGGCTAACAATTATCCAGGCAATAGCTAGGTTGGAGAAAGCCATGGATGACAAAATGGAATTGATTAGAGAAAGCCATGGATGACAAAATGGAATTGATTAGGGCAGAAGTGAAAGCCACCAGGGATGATGTTCACAATGTTCTCAAAGAGTTCCAATCTAATCTAACTTCTCTAAAAGCTAGGGTAACTGAGACAGAAGATAGAATTAGTGATCTGGAGGACAAACTGGCAGAGAAAAAGGATCAGGAGGAAGCCTGGAACAAATAGCTTAGAAGCCACAAAAACAGAATTAGGGAAATAAATGATGCCATGAAACATTCCAATTTTAGAATTATCGGAATCCTTGAGGGGGAGGAGAAAGAAAGAAGACTAGAAGATATAGTTGACCAAATTCTCCATGAAAATTTTCCTTATCTTGCGAATGGAACCAGCGTTTGTGTACTAGAGGCAGAAAGGTTTTCCCCCAAGATCATAGAATCTAGAAAGACCTTGAGACACCTGATAGTGAAAATGATGAATCATAATTGTAGACAGGAGCTCTTGAAAGTAGCTAGGACAAAGAAATCCCTTACGTACAGAGGAAAGGCCATCAGAATAACATCAGACCTGTCCACAGAAACCTGGCAAGCCAGGAGGGGCTGGCAAAATGTATTCAGGGCACTAAATGAGAAGAACATGCAGACAAGACTGACATTCAAAATGGATGGAGAGATAAAGAGCTTCCAAGACCAGCAAGGTTTAAAAGAGTATGAGACCACCAAGCTGACACTGTAGGAAATATTGACGGGGGGGGGGGAGTTCTATAAAAGAGGAAAAATCCTAAGAATAGCATTGAACAGAAACATATGGAGACAATCTATAGAAACAAAGACTTCACAGATACCACAATGTCAATAAAAACGTTTCTCTCAATAATCACTCTCAACGTGAATGGCCTAAATGCGCCCATAAAACAACACAGGGTTGCAGATTGGATAAAACGACAGAACCCATCCATATGTTGTCTACAAGAGACCCATTTCGAACCGAAGGATACGCCCAGACTGAAAGTGAAGGATCTTTCATGCCAATGGACGCCAAAAGAAACCTGGGGTAGTGATTCTCATATCAGATAAATTAGATTTTAAACTAAAGACTGTAGTCAGAGATACAGAAGAACACTACATAATTTTTAAAGGGTCTATCCACCAAGAAGATCTAACAATTGTAAATATTTATGCCCCCAATATGGGAGCAGCCAATTACATAAGAAAACTGTTAATCAAGATAAAGAGTCATATCGATCTGAATACATTAATAGTAGGAGATCTTAACATGCCGCTCTCAGTAATAGACAGGTCATCCAAGCAGAAAATCAATAAAGAAACAAGAGCATTGAATGACACATTGGACCAGATGGACCTCATAGATATGTACAGAACATCCCACCCTAAAACAACAGAATACTCATTCTTCTCGAGTGCACATGGGACCTCTCCAGAATAGACCACATACTGGGTCACAAATCAGGGCTCAACTGATACCAAAAGATTGAGATTATTCCCTGCATATTCTCAGACCACAGTGTTTTGAAACTGGAGCTCAACCACAAGGAAAAGTTTGGAAGGAACTCAAACACCTGGAAGCTAAAGACCACCTTGCTTAAGAATGCTTGGATCAACCAGGAGATCAAAAAAGACTGAAACAATTCATGGAAACCAATGAGAATGAAGACACTTTGGTCCAAAACCTATGGGATACAGCCAAGGCGGTCCTAAGGAGGAAATACGTAGCCATCCAAGCCTCACTGAAAAAACTGAAAAATCCAGAATATACCAGCTGTCTCTACACCTTAAAGAGCTGGAGAATCAACAACAAATTAAGCCAACTCCACACACAAGAAGGGAAATAATCAGGATTAGAGCAGAGATCAATGAGATAGAACCTAGAGATAATGCAGAACGCATCAATTAAACTAGAAGATTTTTTTTGAAAGAATCAATGGGATCGATAAACCCTTGGCTAAACTAATCCAAAAGAAAAGAGAGAAGGCCCAAATTAATAAAATCATGAATGAAAAGGGAGAGACTACAACCAACACCAAGGAAATAGAAACAATCATTAGAAGTTATTATCAACAGTTATATGCCAATGAATTAAGCAACCTGGATGAAATGAATGCATTCCTGGAAAACTATAAAATTCCAAAATTGAACCAGGAAGAAATAGACAATGTGAATAGACTGATATATAGTAACGAGATTGAAGCAGTGATCAAATCCTCCCAAAAACCAAGAGCCCAGGACCTGATGGATTCCCAGGGGAATTCTACCAAACTTTCAAAGAAGAAATAACACCTATTCTCCTGAAACTGTTTCAAAAAATTGAAGCAGAAGGAAAACTTCCAGACTCTTTTTTAGGAAGCCAGCAATACCCTGATCCCCAAACCAGGCAAAGGCCCCACCAAAAAGGAGAATTTCAGACCAATATCACTGATGAATATGGATGCTAAGATTCTCAACAAGATCCTAGCAAATAGGATCCAACAGTACATTAAAAACATAATCCACCATGGCCAAGTGGGATTCATCCCTGGGTTGCAAGGATGGTTCAACATTCGCAAATCAATGAATGTGGTAGAACAAATCAACAAGAGAAGAGAGAAAAACCACATGGTCCTCTTTTCTTTTAAAATCATTTTTTAAAATTTATTTTCAGCATAACAGTATTCATTGTTTTTGTACCACACCCAGTGCTCCATGCAGTCTGTGCACGGACATGGTCCTCTTTTTTGATGCAGAAAAAGCATTTGACAAAATCCAGCATCCGTTCCTGATTAAAACGCTTCAAAGTATAGGGATAGAAAGAACATTCCCGAACGTCATAAAATCTACCTATGAAAAACCCACAGCAAATATCATACTCAATGGGAAAAAAACTCACAGCCTTCCTGTTGAGATCAGGAACATGACAAGGATGCCCACTCTCACCACTCTTGTTCAACATAGTATTAGAAGTCCTAGCAACAGCAATCAGACAACAAGGAGAAATAAAAAGTATCCAAATTGGCAATGAAGAAGTCAAACTCTCTCTCTTCGCAGATGTCTCATGTCAACTTTACATGGAAAACCCAAAAGACTCCACCCCCAAACTACTAGAACTCATACAGCAATTCTGTAATGTGGCAGGATATAAAGTTAATGTACAGAAATCAGTTGCTTTCTTATACACTAACAATGAAAACACAGAAAGGGAAATTAGAGAACTGATTCCATTTACTAGAGCACCAAGAACCATAAGATACCTGGGAATAAACCTAACCAAAGAGGTAAAGGATCTGTACTAGAGGAACTACAGAACACTCATGAAAGAAATCAAAGAAGACACAAAAAGATGGAAGACAATTCCATGCTCTTGGATCGGAAGAATAAACATTGTTAAAATGTCTATACTGCCTAGAGCAATCTATACTTTTAATGCCATTCTGATCAAAATTCCACCGGTATTTTTCAAAGAGATGGAGCAAACAATCCTAAAATTTGTATGCAATCAGAAGAGTCCCAGAATTGCTAAGGAAATGTTGAAAAAGAAAAACAAAACTGGGGGCATCATGTTGCCTGATTTCAAGCTTTACTACAAAGCTGTGATCACCAAGACAGCATGGTACTGGCATAAAAATAGACACATAGACAAGTGGAACAGATTAGAGAGCCCAGATATGGACCTGCAACTCTATGGTCAAATAATCTTCGACAAAGCAGGAAAAAATATGTAGTGGAAAAAGAGAGTCTTTTCAATAAATGGTGCTGGGAAAATTGGACAGCTATATGTAGAAGAATGAAACTCGACCATTCTCTTACACCACACACAAAGATAAA